>NC_143560.1:29460000-30667500 GCF_054136105.1 Typopeltis vanoorti
CCCTTTCTTCTACTGGTTACAAAACTGTAGAAATTTGTAGAGTTTTTGCTTAGCTAACTGAGCTAATTTTTCATATGAGAATTTCTTCTCTCACTACACTTGTCACTTTTCTGGGCCTTACCTTATTCTCTTCACGCTACTTAGAGTAGCACTGTTCTTTATGTCTCCTCCACATCTTCCTATTTCTGAAAAGTTCTAGGATAAATGAGGCAATTTGTTGTGAAATCCACAGCCTCAATATGCAAGTAGCCTGGTTGAGAGGATGAAGAATATAATTGTGTGTCAAGTATAATTTTTCATAGCAACAAAAGGAAGGTGGTATAGAAACAGTTAAATGAGGATGGCCGTACAGATAAGAGAGCGGAAAAAATCGGAAAAGGCATTTGTCTACCACTTGATGTAACATACTCATAACAATAAGAACACTGACAGAAAATAAATATCAGCAATATTTAATGTCTTTTTATTTTCCAAAGAGAGAATGCACATAGTTTTTTTAGCCCTAGTTAACTTTTGGAAATCCATAGGTAGCTGTGAGTTTCAAGGTATCAGAGGGGTATGGGTATGACAATAATCCCTTATCCTTACTAACTCTAGATTTGTTCTCTGAAATGGTCTGCATTGTAAGATACTTTTTTTTTTTATTTTTTTTTTTATTGATGCATATGATACAAGGTTAAAAATCCGAAAATATCGCTGCTTGGGGGGTACCAGAGATTCCAATTTGCGTGAACCTTCTGAAAAGGGAGAAAAAAAAAAAAAAACCTTCTCTAGTTCGAAGTTTAGAACGTATAGCCTAAATCCCTACCCCAAGGCTACACAGCTACCTCAACAACAATGCCATCTCCTCACGAATTATAAGCATATCGATAGGGCTAATACGAGAATAAAAAGGCGTTAGCTGATTTTTTTTTTTTGAGGTTTTTTCGATATTTTCTCATTTAGCATAGGTCTTTTATTGTTTTAATATACCGCTTACTTAGTTGATCGACTCTTGAGAATATGAAACTAGCGATTAAAAAATTGAGATAAAATTAATTAGCTTTAGATAATTTTAATACTGATTGCTTTTCAGTAATGACAATGAACTGAATTATTTATCGAACTTCTCGGATTTTTATTTATTTATTTGTTTTGATAAATATGCCCACAGACTCGGAATGCTTGGATTCATGCTTTGAAGTGAGGAGATGGCGCTTTTTAAAGTTTACATGTGATTGGGGTGTTTTGGTTATGTTTAGTTCCAGCTTCTGTTTATACTTAGTTCTTAATTCTGCGTTTAAGTATGGATTCGTTAGATGACGGCGTCATTAGTAAGTTTTCAAGGTTTCTTCTTGAGTTGGAAGTTTCAGAATAATCACATTGGGTTAATAATATTATTGAAGTGTTTGGGCATTGTAAAGTGTTAGCAATTCTCTAAGTATTCAGTAAAGTGTTATTGCCACTCACTTAGGAATACAAACTTTTTTTTTTTTGTTAAAAAAAAAAAGGGTGGTGGTTAGTAGACTTGGCTGCTAAGATAATATTTGTACACAACCGAAGGGTGGTTTAAAAATTATGTCTGTATCCTAAAGGCAATCAGTAAATTTTTAGAATATCAGAGCTCATTTGGGGGAGGGGCTGGAGTGACTTTCCAAATAGGATGTGGCTTATTGCTTAAACCTTAAAACAGATTTGAGAAGGGTATAAGTAGTATGAAATGGAGGGTTTAACACAGCTTCATTCTCATACTCTTTTAACGATTTACTTACTGAGAAAAAGAATGCTGTATAATTTTTAGTTATGTAAATGTGTGAAATTCTTCCCAAACTGGGCTTTAATTTACTCACTCAAGAAAAGGGCAAGTGTAAATGAGAATTATCAACAGGCATACTCGCTTAGCAGTCTGGGCCACACTGATCCATTATATTCACAAGAAGACAAGGAAACTTTGTACTCATATGTGCACAAGCAATATTGTTATTATTATTATAGGCTACTCCATGGAGTATTTATACTCCTTAAGGGAGGCCCTATCCCAAGCACTAACCAACATTTGTGCAATATCTATCATATACTTTGCTTTGAACTCATTCACAGTCATGGCACCCACAACAGACTCTGGCAACCTTTTCTCCTCATTCACACTCTCCAAGCAAAAAAATTAGTTCTGACACCCTTGTTAACTTCATTCCTGCTCAGTTTCCAAGGATGGCCCCGTCATTCTCCCACCACCAGACCTGTTCTGAAAAATTTCCTCTATATTAATCTTGTAAAAACCATTTGGTAATTTGTATGTGTTAATCATATCATATTCTTTTTTTTTTGCCTGTCAAGCAGTTTCTGTAACCCACATAACTTCAATATGTTCTTGTAAGGATCATTCCATAGACCTTCCACCATTTTGCTAACTCCTAGTTATCTGTCAATTATTCAGTCTTGTTGAAAAATCGATTTATTTGTTGTAACTGCAGAAGTCAGTTGGCATGCTAACCTATTAAAGGACTGGTTAATTATGTTCATCTTTTCAATCAGTAATTTAAAATCACAAGTGAAAGGCCAGTGTAGTATCAAGCTGACCAAAAAAAAAAAAAAAAAAAAAAAAAAAAATAGGGGAGGTGACAAATATTATACTCAAAAGAACTGAAAAAAATAATCAATGTTTTTTAGTGAGCTGATCTAATCTTTACAGTAACTGGAGCCCTATTAACTTGCCAACTATATGGATTTGAGATGTTCATAATGTATTATAAGAGTCCAACTACATGTTTTGTGCAAGAAAAATGTATGTGTTCTTGATGTTCAGAAGATGCACTTATTGACAGATCTTCCTGTTTGTCCATAGTGAGACAAGTTGCATGAACATGGTACTTTATATATGCCAGGTAGCATCAGTGGTGAGTTTGTCTTTTGGAGAAGTTAGCAAGTTATGAATTTGGTTGATGGGGTTACAGGTAGCAATGAGTTTATATTTTCATAATTTTTGCCACCTATTTAATGTATGGTATAAGAATTCTGTAGGCTTGCATCTTGTCTTACTATGAACAAACAGGAAGATCTGTCAATAAAGTAGCGCAATTGGAAGAATGATGGTAAATTGCGCCCTTTGATTGGAAAAGGCCTGAGTTCGATTCACGGGAGGAATCTTTATATGGACTTTTTCAATTGAGAGTGAGTTAGCCAATCTCATATGGAGGTAGCAGGGTTTTTTCTCCCAGAAACTTAGAGTTTTTCATCCTGCATGCAGACAAATTGGCCCTTCAGAACACACGCAATTTACAGACAAAAAAAAACTTGTGGTGGTGGTCGGTAGATGGTGCTGATGTAGTTGATTGGTAGTGGTGGAGACGGAGAGCTGTACAGTAGGTGTCCTCCCATGATGAGTCTTCGGACTCCTTGGAGGTGTCTCGAATAATAATAATAAATGCATCTTTGAACATCAAGGCCACATCCAGCTTATCAAATTTGGTCTGGCACAATATGAAATTGAAAACACAACCACAGTGTCCCTGGGGGAAAACACCAAGCTGCTACATAGATCCATATATAAATATGAATGTTTATACAAAAAAAGTTTGAAGCCCTACTTCATTTATCCTAATCTCAATTGTAATGACTGCCTTTCTATTCCAAAATTGTGGGTAATTGTTATTCTCAGCTGTATTAAATAAATCTTAATCCCTTATATTTTATTTTTAACTAATGTAATTTAATTTCAACCCAATTGTTTTAACCCACGAACACGACTGTATACATAGAGAAACTTCAGTTTAATGCATGCGCTCTGTTTTTATTCAAATTCCTTATTGTTGTTCACCGTTTGTAATGATGTCTTACGATACACAGGATGAAATATTTGCATAATAAATTTAATTTTTATTTTGTTGCATGTGTGAGTGTATAGTTATCTTCCTAGGAGTTTTTAACATTGTAACACAGACTGGCTCCTCTTCTGTGATTTCACAGATCAAGCTGGAAGAAAAGCCAAATCATTTATCATTCATGATGTAATGCAGATTACTATCCTAAATACCAGGTAATTACATTCTTTTTTCCAACACTGGAGCCGTTGTTGATGAGTCCAGTTGCTGCACTGCATTGTAGATGTTTGCTCTCCTCTTGGCAACTCGGATCATAATTTTATGCCTCCTTTTCTACAGATAAATCTCCTCTCAGCCAGTTTTAGCCTCATACTCTATGGTAGTACTTCTGGTGTTTAAACTTATGTTGTTTATTATTCGTGTTGTTTGACTTCCGAATTAACTCTGATGTGTATCATCATTTATTTATAATTTTACAATTATAAATAGGTAAACCATTCAAAACAAAAGTAGTCTGTGTACACTATAGTTGCTTTACACCTCGCTGATTTGCCACGTTATAGGCATTTCTTGAGGTTTCAACTCTCTGAAGACCAGTTACTCTACACAGTTTATCCATCCCATTGAGGATCTCCCACTTTACCCTATTTTATATATCCTCTTTTGTTTTGAGAAGTCCTTCCATTCTTTCTTTCTGTGCCCAAAGTGCAGTGATCTCTGTTGTCCAACCTTCAAATGAACTAACCATTCAATTAACTATTGAATGGGTTGGTGTGTCAACTGACTTCTGGTAGAGTGCCATGTAATTGTACTTTCACTTATCTAACTGGCAAATTGCTCTCCCTCTGTGGTTGAATAATTGAGAGATTAGTTGTATTTCAGCTTTCCTTAGCAAAATACTCTTGAGTCTTAAAGCTCTACCGATCCTTTCTAGAACTCATCCATTTGTCTTCCTTTTGGTGTATGTAATCCTCAGCAGTCTCCTGTAATACCATATATCATAAGCAGCTATCCTTTCTTTTCAGACTTCTTTATGTTCTAAGTTTCACATCTATAAGTACTGTAAAAACACCTTTATTCAGAATCCTCAACTTTGTTTCCTGTAATCACAAATCCCTGACTATTGTTCTGGCCATTCCTAGTTTTTTTTCTGATATCTTCAGAACAGCAGTTGTTCCATTGATAATGGATCCCAGATACTCAAATCTGCTGACTTCCTCAATTATTTCTCCATTAAGGTACACATTTCTCAGAACGTTATCTCTGTCTATATTTCCTTCGAGAACCATAATCTCTGTCTTGTTAGGGTTGAGTTTGTTCTGTTCTTTTGATTTCTCAATAACATTGCCACAAGTTTGTCCTAATTCTTTCTTGTCATTACAGAGGAGTACTGTATCATCAGGGTATTTCAGATTGCTGCCCCATCTGTCCCTTATTTTAATTCCTGTCTTCAGCTGATCGAGTGCCAACATGCACACATGATATCCTCAGCATAGATACTGAACTGGTGAGGAGAAAGTAGGCATTCTTGCCTAATTCCCTTACTTACTTGTTATGTTCCATCGAGTCGTTTTCGACTCCTGGTGATTCTGTGAACATACATTCTCCATTCAGATCTGTCCCTGGCCATATCTTTCAAAATTTCCAAGCGCATTCCAGTTGCTTCTTTAACTCCACCCACCCATCTAATTCTTGGTCTTCCTCCTCTCCTGCTTCCATCAACTTTAACAATCATCATCTTCTCCAGACTGTCATTTGTCGCATAATATGTCCGAAGTATGACAATTTTTGCTTGATGATCATAACTTCAAGGGAGCAATCTGGCTTTACTCTGTCTATCACTGATTTATTGGTTTTCTTTGCAGTCCATGGTATTCTTAGTAAGCATCTCCAAGCCCATAATTCAAATGCATCTATCTTCCTTTCGCTCTTTCTCAGGGTCCAACTTTCACATCTGTACAGTACCACAGGGAATACTATTGCTTTCACGATTCTGATTTTTGTTGTAAAGCTAGTATCTTTAAAGATCTTACTTAAATTTGTCGTTACTTTCTTTCCGAGTAATAATCTTCTAACTTCTTCAGTACAATAACCATCTTGATCAATTCGAGATCCTAGGAGTACAAAATTTTAACTGCTTCCATTGTCTCTCCATCTACTTCAAAATCATTAAGTTCACATGTTGCCATAACTTTTGTCTTTTTTGAGGTTAAGTTTAAGACCATATTTAACATTTTGTTCTTTAATTTGCATAATAAGTTCCTCCAAATCTTCTTTGCATTCTGCTACCAAGGTGGTATCATCTGCATATGTCAACTTATTAATATTTCTTCCACCAATTTTAATTCCAACTGAAGACTCCTCCAGCCCTGCCATTCTTAAAATGTATTTGCTGTACAAGTTAAACAGGTATGGAGATAAAATACATCCATGTCACACCCCTTTACCTATTGTGAAATACTCCATTTCTCCAAGATCTGTTCGGACAGTAGCTTCTTATTCATAATAAAGATTCCTCAGAAGGATAATGAAATGCTCTGGTACTCCCATTATTCTTAACACATACATAGTTTAATATGATCTACAGAGTCAAAATCCTTGCTAGTCAAGGAAACAAAGGTAGACATTCTTTTGATATTCCTGTGCTCTTTCTATTATCCATCTCACATTGGCGATTTGATCTCTTGTTCCTCTGCCTTTTCGAAATCCTGCCTGTTCATCTGGCATTTCTCTCTTCATGAATGGTTCCAGTCTTTTCTGAATGATCTCAAGTAAGACTTTACTTGCATGAGAAATCAGTGCTATAGTTCTGTAATTTTCGCACTCTCTTGCATTGCCTTTCTTCAATAAAGGTATATAAACTGATTGTTTTCCATTTCCTTGGCCATTTAGTTGTGATCAAAATTCACTGACATAGAACTGTTAAAATTTTAACTGCCTCTTCTCCCAGGACTTTGAGCAGCTCGGTGCCTTCTTACTGGATAGCTGTTGCAGTACCCACCTCACTTCACTCTCCAGTGGTACTGGCTCCTGTGTATAATCCTGCTCTTCAAATTTCTCAGTAATTTTGGAGTCCTTTCTGTAAAGGGCTTCTGTATGCTCTTTCCATCTTTCTTTGATGTCTGCAGCTTCTGTAAGATATCTTCTTTGTTTACTTTTCAATATTATCACCTTGGCACTAAACTTCTCTGTTAGTTCTCTGATCTTGCCAGCAAAAGTTGGTTGATTGGTAGAGCCTCTACTACTAATGGCTCACACAAAAAGTTAAGCAAGTTTGAGCATGGTTAGTAGTTGGACAGGATCAATCGTTCGATGCTGTTGGCACACTCTTCCTCGATGAGTCTTTGGACTCCCTGGAGGTGTTACATAATAATAATAATAATCTTTTTGAAAAGATTTCTTGTTTTGGTCTTCTATTTGTTGACATTTCTGGTTAAAGTATTTTTCCTTGTCTCTTCTGGCTTGTCATTGAAACTCTGCATTCAAATGCTGTACTTCCTGCAAATTTCCTGTGGCCTTCATTTTCCTCCTTTCATGAGCAGTTTTGATGGCATCTTCTGACAGCAATTTAAACTACTTAGTTTTGATGGCATCTTCTGACAGCAATTTAAACTACTTCTTACAAACTGTTGGAATATTCTTCTTTGCTTCTGTTTTAATTATATCTTTAATCTCTTCCCATAGTTCATCTGATTCTCTTTCACACAAATTGAGTGTGTTGAATCTGTTCTGTATACTAATATTGTATTCAGCTGGTATATTTTTAAGATCATATCTGATCGACATTTGTGTTGTTTTCAGTTTCCGTAATTTCACATGTATCCTAGCCACTAATAATTTCCCATGTATTGTAGCCACTTATTACTAGCTTTTAATGGAATGAATGCAACACAGAGAAACAAACACATGTTTAATTGATCCTATATTTCGTCTATCATAGAAACATCATCATCAGGGATACAGTCTTAAAATTGTAAAAGCACTCACCAAAAGTCATGAAATCAAAGCCGTAAGTCGTGTGAGGAGTGCCCTCCATGGGCTGTTGACTAGCCTTAGCTATTGGTCAGGAGGTCTAAGAATTAAAGTTTTCCAAATTTTGGAAAGTTTAACACAACCATATCTATTAAGATTAAGTTAGTTTTTCAAATCTGCTGTTGATTCCAAGAAAAGTCTTTCAAGTTTATATTTGTTATGGTGAAGCACAGTAACTTTTTCCATTTGATTCTGTAAAAGGCATCTAAGGCATGGTCAGCTAGACCTGACTGACCATAATTATGGTGGTGGATGTATTCTTGTGTTCTTCTAGGCAAATGTTGACAATCTCCCAGTTTGACCATAATAATATCATTTTCTAGAACCTTATAAGCACCTGGACCAGAGAGGGGAGGGGTGGATCCTGAGGCGAGTGGATACAGGCAGCTAGTTTTAGATGAGGTTTGACACCAGTGCATAGAGTATATTTCATTAGAGTTCTAGCTATTTTTTCTGAAATGTTCCAGATACAGGGAATAGTAATAGCATTCCTGCAGTCTTTATGTTGAGAGGGATATATTATTAAATGACACCTGCAGGGAGTCCAGACTCATCGAGGGAGGGCATCTACTCTACAACTCTTTGTCTCCACCACTCAATCTACCAACTACAGCGAACTGTATCATCCACATCAATACCATCTACTGCCCACCACCACCACTAGTATCACAAACATCCATGCCCATGTCTGGATTCGAACCCACAGCCTTTTGGCTGGAGAGCGGATACACTAACCACTCGGCCAACCAGGCCGATATGAGGAAATGGGAGAAACAACCAATCTGGATACCTTGTTTCATTGTTGTTTTCCATATATTTATAATTTAATCATTATATGCAGTGGAACTTCGGTTGTTGAATGACTTATCTCGAGCAAATCGGTTCCCGAACATATTTTCTGAACAGAAAATGCACTGGATTCCGAACAGAATCTCTGTTCCTGAACAGGCAAACCAGCAACCATGTGCTCCGCCGGCTGAGGTATGAGGTGGGAAAACGTCAGTTACGCAGCAGCCTTCGTTCAGTGCACATACCTCGAATTTGCAGTGCATTTCTTGATTTTCTTTGTGTTTCGTTGTTTTTTAAAATTATTATTAAATAAGCCACCATGGGGCTGAAGAAGGATAGCCGAAAAGAAAAGTTGTTAGAATCATGATAGAGGTGAAAAAAGAAATCATATCCAAACATGAAAATGTCGCTCATGTCTCAGATCTTGCTATGCAGTTTAGTATGGCAAAATCAATGAACTGTACAATACTCAGAAATAAAGAGGTGATCATGGGAGTGATGTTGCAAAAGGAATGAAAGTTCTTACTAAACAAAGATCACAGACAATTGAAGAAGTGGAAAAATTATTGCTGATTTGGATAAACGAGAAACAGTTAGCTGGTTATAGTGTTTATGAGGCTATAATTTGTGAAAAAAAGCAAGGCTATTACATGATGACCCGTTAAAGAAAAACCCTGGTAAGAGTGCTGATACTGATGTGTTCAAAGCTAGTAGAGGGTGGTTCGAGAAATTTAAGAGGAGAAGTGGCATGCATATTGTGATTAGGCATGGGAAGGCTGCGAGTTCAAACCAAGAAGCTGCTGAGAAATATGTGCAAGAATTTAGTGACTATGTAAAGGCTGAGGGTTTTTCTCCAACAAGTGTCCAACCGTGATGGAAACCTGCCTATTTTGGAAAAAATTGCCAAAGAGGACCTACATCATTCAGGAGGAAAAAAACATTGCCAGGACACAAACCAATGAAGGACAGGCTGACTCTTTTGCTATGTGGAAACCCAAGTGGGGACTTCAAGGTGAAGCCATTGCTTGTGTACCACTCTGAGAAACTGAGGGTGTTTAAAAAAAATAACATAATGAAGTAAATTGTCTGTTATGTGGAGGGCTAATAGTAAGGCTTGGGTAACAAGGCAATTTTTTTTGTTGAGTGGATCCATGAAGTCTTTGCCCCAATGTGAGAAAATACCTTCAAGCAAAAAATTTGCCAATTAAATGCCTTCTTGTGATGGACAGTGCTCCTGCTTACCCTCCAGGCTTGGAGGAGGAGTTAGTGGAGGAGTTTGATTTTATCACAGTGAAGTTCCTGTCCCCTAACACAACTCCTCTAATCCAGCCCATGGATCAGCACGTCATTTCGAACTTTAAGAAACTTTACACCAAAGCACTGTTTCAAAGGTGTTTTGAAGTGACCTTTGACACAGAATTCTGGAAAAATCAACCACTTCAACATCTTCCATTGCTTAAGTATCCTTGATAAAGCCTGGGTGCAAGTGACGTACAGGACCATGAACTCAGCCTGGTGGAAATTGTGGCCAGACTGTGTAGCAGACAGAGACATTGAGGGCTTTGAGACTGAGTATGTTGCTCTAGTCGATGATATTGTGTCTCTGAGCAAAAGCATAGGCTTGGAAGTTGACAATGATGATGTGGAGGAGTTAGTGGAGGATCACAGGAATGAGCTCAGCATGGAAGAACTGGAACACCAGAAGGAGCAACAAAAGACGGAGGTGAAAGAAATGTCTTCAGACACAGAAGAAGGAAGGGAGGATGTTCCTAGTTCTTTGATCAAAGAAATGTATGCGAAATGGGATGAACTGCAAAACATTTTGTGGAAAGATATCACCCTCACAAAGCTATAGCAAACTGCATCATAAACCTTTTCAATGACAGTGCCATATCTCACTTCAGAAACATTTTAAAATGCAGGCAAAAACTAATCTCATTGGACAGGTCTTTAGCGAGACAGAGGCCCAGTGTATCTCAAGCAGAGTCAAATGCTGCCAAGAGACAGAAAAGAGAAAGAGAAAAAATACCAGGACAGTTACTTGATGTTTTTATGGAAGGGGACTCCCCTTCCTCACTTCCTTCCACTGATGCCATCAACTCTCCTCCATATAGTTAAAGTGAAGTTAAATTTTTGTTTATTTCATCTAGTTATTGTGTTTATTCTTTTTGTGTAAGATTTTATGCATTTTCATTGTTTTTGTATACGTTTTATGCATAAAGTACTGTTATAAAGATTTAAATAAGCAATCATTTGGGGTCGGGGAAACAGATTAATCCATTTTGCAATAATTCTTATGGGAAAATGGTTTCAGTTTTCAAACAAATGGTTCCCGAACAGCTTTTAGACATGAATTATGTTCGACAACTGAGGTTCCACTGTATTTTGAATAGAGTTGAAGACAATCTACATCCTTGTCTTACACCTTTTGTTAATTTATTACCTAATTGTAACTTTATTTTTGTGTTTTTATATAAACTTGACAGATGAGATTCTTTCTCTTATTGATACAAGAAGAATGTATAAAAACAAAGACCTAGCCAGGTATACAGAAACACATAACATCATCAAGAAAAAAATAAAAGAAGCCAAGGAAAATTGGATGAAAAATTTATGTACTGAAATTGAACTGCTTCAGAAAAAACATAATAATTTCAATCTGTATAAGAAAATAAACGAAATTTCTGGAAAACTGAGGAAAAAGCAAATAGTGTCTCTAAGAGACGAAAATGGAAAAATAGTTCTAGAAGAAGAGAATAAAGCACAGATTTGGATAAAATATGTAACAGAACTTTTCAATGATACTAGACAGAAGCCTATAAATATAAAAGATAACATTCAAGGACCAGCAATCATGAAATGCGAAATAGAGAATGCTATACAAACAAGTAAAACAGGAAAAGCCAGTGGACCAGATGGTGTGCAAACAGAATTTTTAAAATTAATCGAACCAGATAACATCAAACTTCTTGAAAAACTATTTAATAAAATATATGAAAGTGATGAATTTCCATCAGATTGGCTCAAATCTACATTTATCACTATCCCAAAGAAACCCAAAGCGAATTCCTGTGGTAACTTCAGACTTATTAGTCTAATGAGCCAAACATTAAAAATATTTTTGAAAGTAATTCAGAATCGCATTTATAGAAAAAGTGAAGAAACTCTAAGTGAAACACGATTCGGCTTTCGGAATGGTTTTGGTACTAGAGAGGCCCTTTTCTGTACCCAAATATTGATACAAAAATGCATAGAAAAACAGAAATCTGTCTTTATGTGTTTCATAGATTTTGAAAAAGCATTCGACAAAGTCAGACACACCAACTTAATAGAAATCCTTCAACAAATGAGGCTAGACGAACAAGACATAAGACTAATAACAAATCTGTATTGGAATCAGTCAGCTACCGTTCAATTAGACAACATTACCACCAGTGATATTAACATCAAAAGAGGAGTGAGACAAGGATGTGTGCTCTCACCACTCCTGTTCAACATATATGTCGAGGTAATCTTTAAAAAAGCATTGGAAGAATGTCCAGAGGGAATCACAATAAATGGAAAAATTGTTAACAACCTACGATATGCAGATGACACCGTGCTAATTGCAGATAACATTATGGATCTCCAAAAACTCGTTGACAGAGTATACATAGAAAGCCAAAGAATGGGAATAAATATAAACATCAACAAGACAAAATACCTGATCATCAGCAAACATCCAGCCTCATCAATGAAACTGACACTCAATGGGAAAAATATTGATCAAGTGTCAAGATATAAATATCTTGGTTGCTGGCTTAATGAACGGTGGGATCCAGAAATAGATATAAAGACAAGGATTGAAGTTGCACGGCAGTCCTTCATGAAAATGAGAACACTATTCTGCAATAAAGACCTAAACATGGAAGTCAGATGCCGAATGCTGAAATGTTACGTGTTGTCTATTCTGCTCTATGGAGTTGAAACATGGACATTGAAGGCAACAACCATCAAGAAAATCGAAGCCTTTGAGATGTGGCTATACAGAAGAATGCTAAAGATATCATGGACAGAAAAAATTACCAATGAAGATGTCTTAAAATCCATTGGCAAAGCTAAACATCTTGTACAAATAATCAAGAAACGAAAAACATCATATCTTGGACACATCATGAGAAACAGCAAATACCAACTTCTACAAACTATTTTGGTAGGAAGAATTGATGGCAAAGGAACTAGAGGAAGAAAAAGAATATCATGGTTTGACAACATCAAGACGTGGACAGGAAAGAGCAGTGCACAACTGCTCAGATTAGCACAAGAGCGCAGTTTGTTCGCCAAGATGGTCACTGACCTTCGATAGAAGATAGCACAATAAGAAGAAGAAGATATAAACTTGGTATTAAATTTTATGTAAGCTCATATTAAAGGTACTGGATATTTGTGTGTTTCCAGTATATGCTATCTGATCAAAAATATCTGGACGCCCCTTCGTTGTAGTGAATATGATGATATACATCATAACCATGGCTCATACTTGTATAAAAGGAAGCACACAGTCTTGCAGTCTTCATAGACAAATATTAATAGTGAAATGGACCATACTGAAGTTTAGCAGCTTTTACTGTCGCACTGTCATGGAATGCCACCTTTAAAACCACTCATTTCAGGAAATTTCTGCCCTTCTGCAGCTGCCTCAATTAACTGTAAGTGATGTTATTGTGGTTTGGGAATGCCAATTATATCACCTTTATGTGCCCTACTTGAGGGTCTTTATCATGTGCTGGTAGGGTACATGATAGAGACCTTCAAGGGATTTTATCAGATTAATATACGAGGAATTATAAAAAGAATGGAGGGTACGATGGGAAGAATGAGGGGGGGTATCCCTGGAAGTGTGTAAAGATGTGGGAAAGAGGGGTGTGAGGAGCAGATATTTTATATGGAGAGTGGCTGATGAATGAAATACATTGCTGGAGTGCATTGTGAATGTGGGGAGCGATGAATGATTTCAAGGTTCAATATGATTGACATGTTGCTAGTTGACTCTGACTCCATAGAGGCTACCATAATAATAAGTGCTGAGGCATGTGGCATGGAAAAATTGCCTGTCTCCAGTTTGAAACATTTGGTATCAAGTTCTGAAATACCTTTGCAAGCAACAGCACCACCTCATAGTGTCAAGCTTCAGGTGGAGTACTGTAAAAACTTGTTGCTATTGGACTCTGGTGCAGTGGAACATGTTCTCTGGGGGTGATTAATCAGGCTTCACTACCTGGCACTCTGATGGACAAGAGTGAGTTTTTGGATTCTGGGTGAATTCTACCTATCCAAATGTGTTGTATCATCTGTGAAGTTTGGTGTAGGAGGAGGCATCATAGTCTGGAGCTGTTTTTCATGGTTTCAGGCTGGACCCTCTGCTTCCATTGACAGAATCTTAACACCAAAACCTATAGTGACATTCTAGACAGTTCTGTAATTTCAACTTTATGGAAATAGTTGGGGAAAGCCCTTTCCTGTGTCAACACAACAGTGTCCCCATCCACAAAGCGAAATCTATGCAGGAATGGTTTGGTGAGATAGGTGTTGAGGAACTTGACTGCCTTTTATAGTGCCCTGATCTCAACCCCATCGAACACAGTTTGGATGAATTGGAATGCCAATTGCAAGCCAGGCTGAATTGCCTGACATCAGTGACTGACTTTACTATTGTTTTTCTGGAAGAATGGAAGAAAATTACTGTAGCAAAGTAACAAAATATACCAGAAGGCCTTCCCAGAAGATTGAAAGCTGTTAGAGCAGCAAAGAGTGGACCAACTCATCAGTTTAGATGTCTGTTCATCCTGGCTCATAGTTGGAATGAGCAGAATTCTAGATATAGACTCCTTTAATATTTAAGTAGTTTCTGTCGTTTTTAATTTAACTGTTATAATTCTATTGTTTGTAAAAGTGTGTTTTATTTATCCATTTATTATTCCATTAAAACGATTCTCCACTCAAAGCTGTGACATGCTGGTCTCTTCCACTGTATGACATAATCAACCTTGTTTTTTGTTCCTTTTAACTTTTTTTGTTTCTGTTATCACCACTATGTTAATATTTTTGTTTTTTTAGTTATTACTAATTCCATTTCCTGTGTTATTATACTTTCATTCCACATGGCTAATTTCAGAATGTTCAAGATTTTTAATTGTTTACTTTTATCCTTTCCTGGTTGTAATTCATTGTTTCTGTTTGATGTATTTTCCATTTGAATCTTCTGAGTTATAGAGAATTTTACTTTCAAGGTAACCGGTCTATGTACCCTCCTCCCCCAACTGGGAGAACTGAGGTAGCTCTCTTAGTTTTGGTACTTTCCTATCAGCAGCCTAGCCTCCATTGGCATAGCACTTGGGGTCAGTGATGTATTATTATTATTCAGGCCTCCATGGGGTCAAAACACTTATCGTGGGAAGTCCTTCCTAAGAAACACAAAGTCTATCATACCACTCCTTAAACTCATTGACCATTTTCGTTCTCACCACTCCATCAGGCAATGCATTCCATGGTTCAACCAT
Organism: Typopeltis vanoorti; assembly: GCF_054136105.1. NCBI lineage: Eukaryota > Metazoa > Arthropoda > Arachnida > Uropygi > Thelyphonidae > Typopeltis > Typopeltis vanoorti. The sequence continues at coordinate 29,475,161 of NC_143560.1, forward strand.
CCTCCATGCAAAGAAACCACTCCTCACCCTCTTGCTCACAGTTTCCTTTCGTAACTTCCAGAGATGGCCTCTTGTCATCACTCCTTCCCACTGTTCAACCAAGCAAAAGAACTCCCCAGTGTCAACCCTGTAACCACCTCTCAACAGTTTAAAAGTCTCAATCATATCACCTCTCCTTCTTCTATCCACCAAACTGCAGTCTACATTCCCTCAGCTGATCCTCATAACTATCATCGTACAGTCCTGAAACCATCTTTGTTATCTGCCTTTGTACCCTTTCCACAGTTAATTTATCCCCTTCAAATCCTGGGGACCAAATCTGAGAACAATAGTCCAAGTGTGGTCTGATCAGGGTCTTATACAACAGAATGATAACTGTTTTATCTCTGTAGGTCAGCGTCCTTCTCATTATTGCTGCAATCTTCTGTGTTACCTTCACCACCTTTGCAATATGCCCCCTAAATTTCAGGTTTCTATCAATCATCAACCTCAGATCTCTTGTCTCCTCTACTTCCTCCAGTATAACTCTTCCCATAGAGTATGCAGCATCCCATCAATGTTTCCCAAACCTCAAGACCTTACGTTTTGCTGCATTAAACCGACACCCCCATTCATTTGCCCATCTATCTAGCTTATTGAAATCCTCTTGCAGGGCTGCCGCATCTGCACTATTACTAATAATCCTTCTCAGCTTCGCATCATCCGCAAACAACTGAATATCCCCTTGCAATCCTCTGACAATGTCATTGATATAATGGTTAAACAATATAGGTCCCAGTACTGAGCCCTGTGGGACCCCACTTGTAATCCTCTGCTTCCTTGACACTGCCCCACCATACACAACTCTCTGATACCTATCGGACAGTCAATTCTGAATCCAATTGACCAATCGGACATTCATACCCATGTGCTGCAACTTAAATATCAGCTTATCATGTGGCACCCTGTCAAATACCTTCGCTAAGTCTAAGAAAATGGCAGTATATGCCTTTCCCTCATTTAATGCTCTTGTAACTTTATCATAAAAGGCTAGCATATTGCTAAAACAAGAGCGCCCTTTCACAAATCCATGTTGACTCTCACAGATAACATTACCCTCATCTGCCCAATGCTGTATACGGTTCCTCACTACTTTCTCCAAGATCTTAACAACTACTGATGACACACAAACTGGTCTATAATTAGACACTTCCAGTCTGCTACCGTCCTTATGCAATGGCACTATCTTACCTTCCTTCCATTCAATGGTCGCCTTTCCAGCAGCCAGACTTTCATTGAAAAGTCAGGTCAAAGGTGCTGTCAGTTCCCTAGCACATTCTCTCAAAACTCATGGTGAAATACCATCCAGTCCCACAGCTTTACTGACATCCAGAGTACTCAGTATTTGAAACACACTCTTCTGTACCTCTAAACCTTGAACCTACCCTATCCCTCTAGCATTAAAACTGACTCCTCCAGGTTGAAATACTCCAATAAAGTGTTCATTGAACAATTCTACTATGTCTTCTGCATCAGTCACTCTATTCCCATTTTTATCCCACGATGTCATTCTTCCACAGTCATTTCTCCTCCTACTGGCCACATATCTAAAAAAATTCCCTAGGATTTTCTTTGGATCTTAGGGCTAATCTCCTCTCATATTCCAGTTTCGTCTTCCTTACCATACTAGTCACTCTTCTGGCCTGTGTCTTGCATGATTAATATTGACAAACAATATTAAACAATTCCTGTTTAATATTGTTTGTCATCCACTTTACTCGAAATTGTGTCCTCTTGTTCACTCGTGGTATACAACTTACCATTGCTGTTAACAAATATTCTTTCATAATTTCCCACGCACTAATGATATTCTGGCCTTCCAATTCCTCCCTCCATGAAACTTCCCGAAGTTGACGTCTAAGACTATTATAATCACCTGCCTTATAATTCCACATACGTTCCCGTCTCTTTGATACTCCTGCATGTCTATTCATTTTCCAAGTCAAAACCATATGGTCACTCTCTCCAACTGGTGGGAGAGATGTCATCTCAGTTATTATCAACTCTTCTGATGCGATAACCAAATCCAAAACTCTTGAACCTCTTGTTCCCTCTATTACATGTTGCATAAGACATTTGTCCCTCAAGAATTCTAGAAATTCCATTCCCCTTATTGCTACATGCATCTTCCTCTCCCCAATTTATACTACTGTAGTTAAAACTCTCATAACAATCATTCTTCTTGCACTTGCCAAGTAGAATCACAAAGAAAACTTAACTGTCTAAACATTTCCTGGTCCCCATCCTCTGTGCTCCTGGGTCTGTAGCAACACCCCACTAAATATCCTGTCTTGCTCACCTCTGCCTCACACCATCCAACACCCCTTCCTATCCTGCCGAAAAATGCTGTACCCAGCGACTTCTATTCCTGTTATTATATCCTCTTCTATCAACCGTGTCTCACTGATTTTTGGTCAGGCTGATGCTATCTGCGCCACCAATTCCTCTCCCTTATTCCAGATACTCTTGGCATTAGTATAAATCATATAAATGCCACTGTTTCTATACCCAGCATTATCCCCTTTAGACTCCACTGGGTTCAGTGTTAGCTGATGTCTTCCTCCTTTCTCCCAAGTACCCATTCCCACAAGAGGCCACCCCTCCTGCTACCATCCTCCATGGGACACACTGATTTGTTCAGAACAGCAATCTCTCCAGATGCCTACGTCCTTCCTCATTCAGATGTAAGCAGTCTCTTGCATACAATTCCTCTCTGTCCTCAAACGCACTCCAAGCATCCACATATTCCAGTCCTCTCTTGTCACACATTCTAGCTATTATGTCATTCAATATTACTGCTCTTCTGCTCAGCTCGTCATATCATACCTAGGCAACACACACTATCTTTCCTCTCTGTGTTTTCTTTCGTACCACCTCAAGCAAGAATCTCATATCTCTCACTGCCCTATTTACACCATCACTCAAGTCATTTGTTCCCACCATCACAATCATCTCATCTGCTCTTTCACCTCTCTTAACTGCCAAAGCCATACTTTCTATTGTTCCTCCTGGCAAACACTCCTCACGCATCCTATCTTGAACACCATGGATCATCGAGTCCCCATACATTATACCTCTTACCATTCCCTCTCTCCTATTGTTTCCATTTTCTCCTCTTCTTTCATTCCCAGACTTCTCTCTCATTCCCTCTCTCCTACTGTTTCCATTTTTTCCTCTTCTAGCACTCCCATACCTCTCTCATTCTGTCTCTCCTACTGTTTCCATTCTCTCCTCTTCTAGCACTCCCATACCTCTCTCATTCTGTCTCTCCTACTGTTTCCATTCTCTCCTCTTCTAGCACTCCCATACCTCTCTCATTCTGTCTCTCCTACTGTTTCCATTCTCTCCTCTTCTAGCACTCCCATACCTCTCTCTCTCTCATTCCGTCTCTCCTACTGTTTCCATTCTCTCCTCTTCATTCCCATACCTCTCTCTCATTCTGTCTCCTACTATTTCCATTCTCCCCTCTTCTAGCATTTCCATACCCCTCTCTCTCATTCCCTCTCTTCTACTGTTTCCATTCTCTCCTCTTCTAGCATCCCAATACCTCTCTCTCTCCTACTATTTCCATTCTCTCCATTTCCACATCCAATTCCATTCTCTTCTCTCCTATCATTCCCAAAACTCTCTCTCTTCCCTACTTTGATTTGCCTTGCATTTATCTCTTCCATTCTCCTAATCTCATCTTTCATCCTTCTCTCAAGACATTCCATCTCCTCTTTCAGCTCCTCTATCTCCCTCTGCAGGTCAGTGACTCTTAATCGAAATTCACTTTCCCAAACAAAACCATCTCCTAAACTTTCAGTCACTCATTCCTTCTACACTATCAACTATTATTTTCTCATTCATATTTTTTTCTTCATTCTCTCCTATCACACTACTTATCTTCTGGTATTCATTTCCTGTTCCTGGAGCAACAAGGTCGGTTATTGAGATATCTACTGCATTTATTTCCTCCCACTGCCTGCACTTTTTGCGCACCCCCCTCCCACCTCTCTCACAAGCCAGATATCCAATTCCCGAGATGCATACATGCCGCAAGTACTGCATGGCATAAACTCCCTTATTATATTGTTTATAATAGAGCCCTTAAATGGCGCAGGACTTGGCAACACGCCATTTGCGACTGCAGCTGAATCCGCCATTATTCATTACTGCTGAGGGACTACTAGTGTAATCGTTAATTATTCAAAATAGTGTCGCTAATTAGTGTCAAAAATAAACGCTAAATAAGTATTAGGGAGTATAAATAAATAAGAAAAGTACAAACAATTACAAGCAAAACAAAATATTAAGTACACTAAATAAGATGAAATAAAACTAAATACAGTAATGAAAACTTAGCTTCATCTTGTCTTCCACTGTTATGCATCCGACCCCATCTTCTCGGTAACCAAAATACACAATATCATGACAACAACTAACTTCAAAAAACAACCACTTAAGTACACTCGTATTCCAGAGAAACAATTTAACACTCAAAAATGTAGAAAAACGGACTGTTCACAGATTAAAAATCACTTTCTTCAGCACAGCTCAAATTCACTGTATGCAAGTCTCCTTACCACTTCAAGGTGGAGATCCCATCAAGGAGTAGTAGTTACTTTAATTTAAAGTTTTTTTTTTCTTTAACATGGTAGGCATCTCCATAATTTTTTATATAATGATGATTATGTTGATCAGTGTAAGCTCCACACGTGCGGGCGCACGCACACACACACTCTTATAAAGTTTTGATTTCTGTTGTACTTTTTGGTAGAAATGCATCTTTTTTTTTTTTTTTTTTAATGATTGTTTAAGCATGTTCTTGAGAATGAACAAGTATCTTTATTAGTGGATTTTGATTATAGTGTAGTGGTTTATTGTATGTTGTAGTAATAACTTGAAAAGTTTTTAGGCACCAAACATCAAACTTGAAGAGTTTGATGTTTGGTGCCTATAGTAGGGTTTCTGGATTATGTAAAAAAAATAAATCAAAAATAAAATTAATAAAAAATAAAAAAAGTTCTTAGCCCACTCATGGTACTAAAGTACTTTAGGTTTACACTCTTTTTTGGGTGAGAGTCACATTAAAAAAAATGTTAAGCTTATAGAATTTTTAATGGCACTTACAGTATAACTGGCACTTAAATTCATAGACACAGAAGGTTGAATAACACTATTAAAATTAAGTATTTCAGTTTGAATATTGCAGATTATCATTATTGAATTGACAGTTGAACAAGACAGAATAAAACAAATGATTTCAAAACACATAAACTGCATGTTATCCTAATACAGTACAGTAGATCGTAAAGTATGATCCAAAGTAAAAAAAAAAAAATCCTGCTTACAAGTAATAAGGATAAGAACCCCCTTCCCGCCTCCAAATTTTACATAAAGAAGGATAGTCATGGTATAAGGTAGAGTGATATAATACCACTTAAGCACTCTCTTTTCAGGAATGCTAAAATTTAAAATGACAGTGGTGTAATAGATGAGTCAGACCAGAAGATTCTATGATCAGTGTCAATTCTGTGTTGCTAAACCAGATTTCTTGTCTTTTTATCGATGATATATATATTTTACTAAGTAATTTAAGGAAATTACGTCAACTAGGATAACATTAAAATAAATTTTAATATACTTCAATATTTCGGCAACATCACGTTGCCATTTTCAAGAAACTTAAGAACAAGACACGTGCACGCAGGCACAACAAACAGTTAATTAAGTAGAAGCAGGAAGCTATTATTTCTACTAAAGTCCTGATGGTGTCCCCTAGTGGACAATGTTGGTATTCTTGGGCAATTGGGCTGAAGGTCTTCTGATATAGGTTTCCCAAATTTGAGGCAGTCTCATGCAGCCAAATTTGTTGAGGTTTGGATTGTTTCTTAGGGCTGAAGCTGATTCCATGCATTCTATGAAAGGCTTTTCATGGAATCAGCTTCAACCCTAAGAAACAATTGAAGTATATTAAAATTTATTTTAATGTATATCCTAGTTGACGTTGTAATTTCCTTAAATTACTTAGTAAAAAATGCATAACCAACGTCTAAGCCTTTCCACAAGAATTATTGATGATATAAGATTGAATTCTCTTAAGGTGCAAACAATGAATTCTCTTCATTGTTTGCACCTTCCACCAAGAATAAATAATCTCCTCTGTCCTTCCCAGGTTTACTAAGTTCCCTGTGATTACCAACTCTCTTACTTTGGTAACCCAAGACATTGTGTTGAGAAAAGGCTAAACATCAGTCTTGTATATAAAAAGCCTCAGAAGTTTGGTCTAGCACAACATAGTTGACACTGCCCACAGAATCTTCTGGTCTGAGACCTGTCTAAAACGCCATTTTAAATTTGAGCATGTATACAAAGAGAGCGCTGAAGCACTACTATACTTCCCTAGCTTTAACCATAATGATTCTTTCTTTACCTGTAATTTGAGTCTTATTATTTGCAAGCAGTTTTTCTTTTATGGTTTAGATTGCTAGTTCTTATTATTATTATTACGGGTATCTCCATGGAATCAGTCTACTGATTCCATGGAGATACCCGTGGGAGACCCAAACTAGCAAAACAATATCTATCATATCTCTTCTTGAATTCATTTACAGACGAACTTCACAACTGAGTCAGGCAATAAATTCCATTCATTCACCACCCTCCAGGCAAAAAATGTCGTTCTCACACCCTTGTTAACCACACTTTTGTTTAATTTCCAGGGATGACCTCTTGTTCTTTCATCACTATCACACAGCTGAAACATTTCCCCTTCATCAGTCTTATAAAAACCTTTTAGTAATTTAAATATTTCTATCATATCCCCTCTTCTCTGCCTATCAACCAACCTCTGCAATCCACAAGCTCTCCATCTATCAATGTAGGGAGCATTTTTACATCACTCACCAACCTAGTCACTCTCCTCTGAATCCTCTCCACAACCTCCTCATCTCCAAGGAATCCAGGTGACCAGATCTGAGCACAGTAATCCAAATGTGGAAGTAGCAACACTTTATAAAGGGGAATAATAACCTCTTTATCTCTGGATGTTAGTGTGTTCCTCAATAACCATGTAATCCTATGTGTAATCTTGGACACCTTAGCAGTGTGTCCCTTGAACTTCATCTCCCTATCCACCAACACCTCTAAGTCCCTAGCCTCATCAATCTCTTGGAGTACTGTTCCATCAATGTAGTACACAGCTGGTAATCTTTTAATCCCAAAATGCATAACCTTACACTTTTCCATGTTGAACTGACATCCATTACCCTTTGCCCGTTTTGCCAGCTTATTTAAATCATCCTGCAAACTCTCAACATGAGCTTGATTTTTTATTGCGCTACCCAACTTTGCATCATCGGCCAACAACTGAATATCTCCCCTCAAGCCATTTCCTATATCATTTATGTACAAATTAAACAATGGCCCAAGCACAGAGCCCTCAGGCACACCACTGGTCACCTGCCTCATCCTGGACTCTGCTCCTCCATACACCACCTTCTGGTATCTCTCCCTGAGCCATTCTCCTATCCATATCACCAGTTTAGTATCCATTCCCATCTGCTCCAATTTGCGTAACAGTGTATTCCATGGGAGTATCCTGTCAAAAGCTTTAGCAAAATCCAGAAGTACCACTGTAGCCATTTCCTTTGTCCAAATCAGATGTCATTCTATTATAAAAAGTATAGATTGCTAAGGCAGGATCTACCTTTGACAGAACCATGTTGGCCCCTATAGAGTATCATATCCTGATCCACCCATTCTTGAATTTTGTCTTTAACCAACTTTTCCAATACTTTTACCACCACTCCCGAGATGTGATTGGTCTGTAATTAACTACCACAGTTTTAGAGCCACGTTTATGCTAAGGAAGTACTTTGCCTTCCTTCCACTCCCTGGGGACCATACCAGAGTTCAAACTTAAGTTAAATAACCAAGTAAGAGGTGTTGACAATTCTTTGCACATTCATGAAACGCCCGAGCTGATATTCCATCTAAACCTACAGTAGTGTTTCTAGTAGCAAGGCTTATACATAACTGGTAATTAGTTTATGGAATTAATAATGCATATAAAGTATATTAATTAAAGGTAACTTTAATAAATAACTTCTATATTTCGGCAACGTCACGTTGCCATCTTCAGGAACATAAAGAATTTTCTTTATGGAGACCTTTGAAGAGAAAGCCTTAAACTCCGCCCCACAAAAACCCACTATTTGGCTTCGTTATGTGGATGATGTGTTCGCTATTTGGCCACATGGCTCAAACTCACTCCACTCCTTCCTAACACACTTAAACAACCAACACCCCAGAGTCCAGTTCACCTTAGAAAAAGAGGAAAACAACACCCTCCCCTTCCTAGACACTTTAGTCACCCGTCAGTTTGATGGGTGACTAAAGTGTCACCCATCAAGCTGACGAAACCCACCCATACTGGCAGATACATTCACCAACAATTCCCCCCCCCTCACAACAATATGGGTTATAAAAACACTATAACAGGGCAAAATTAATCTGCTCAGATGACAAGGCCCTAACTACTGAACTAAACCACATCCACAACATTTTCTTGTGTTGTGGATTTTTTTGGGGTTATAGCCAATGGCTATAACTCCAAAAAAATCCAAAAAATACTCAAACCAGTAAACCACAACCCCCCTCCCCCCTCCACAATAAAGATTACACCAAATCTATCACCATCCCCTACATCCAGGGCACCTCTGAGAAAATAACCAATATCCTCAGAAAATATGACCTTACTTCTTGTTACAGACCATATAAAAAGTTGGCATCTCTTATCCGCTCTACCAAAGACCAACCACTTCCCCTAGACCTACCTGGTGTATACCAGGTCCCTTGCAGCTGCAAATTGTCCTACTTTGGCCAAACAGGCAGAACAACAAATATCAGGATTTCAGAACACAAAGACTACATCCGTTTTCTCCAGTACAGCCCGCTCTGGGCTGGCAGACCATGCCTTAGATACCCACCATAGAATTTGTTGGAAGAAAACAAAAATAATACACTGCAGTAAGTTTAAATACAAAAGATTATTCAAGGAATCTTCAGCAGCTCTAAAAAACGTTCCTAACCTCAAATTAAAAAAAAAACTACCCCAAATTTGGGAGACTTACATTTTGAGAACTTCAGCCCAACTGCCAAGTCAACCAAATTAGCCCACCAGAGGGCACCGTTAGGACTTTAGGAACAATATTAGTTTCTTGCTTTCTTCCTCTTTTGCTTTTGTTAGTGCCTGCGTGCACATACCATATCTTTATGTTCCTGAAGATGGCAACGTGACGTTGCCGAAATATAGAAGTTATTTATTAAAGTTACCTTTAATTAATATACTTTATATACGTTGTTAATTCCGTAAACTAATTACCAGTTACAGTAGTGTTTGCATTTAAATTTTGCAATATATTTAATACGTCTGATTTCTTAACTTCAATTCTCACATTAGTTATTGCTACAGGTACAGAGATATTCTCACTTGGGTGATAGACTTTTGAAAAGTGATCACTCAGTAACTCAACTATTACATCTGAATTTGTCATCTCAATACCATCAGCACCCCACTAAAGTTATCCTTCCGAAGTCATTCTTCCTTTTATTTGCCACATATCAGAAGAACTCTTTGGGTAAGATCTCATTGGCTAAGATCTTCTCATAATCTGATTTAGCTTTTCTTACTATGCTGGTAACCTTCCTAGCTTGAGCCTTGTACTGCTCAAGGGTATACTGATTGCCTTTCTTCTTGTACATTCTTCATAACATTTTCTTTTTTTGCTGATCAAGCTTGATACTACTGCTCATCCATCTAACTCCAACCTTGTTTGTCTTCCTGACCATGGGGACACAATCTGATATTGCTTTCCTCAGATACCTGCTGATTTTATCCCATGCACTGCTAACAACTTTCCTCTGCAATATCATCTGCCTTGGGATGGCTGCAAGCTCATTCCGAAGCTTGTTATAATTGCCTAACCTATAGTTCCGTATATATCCCTTCTTAACAGAAAAATCCACAGATTTTACAACCTCCCAAGTCAATACAGCATGATCGCTCTCACCAATTGGAGGTAATGAGGACACCTTACTTATGCATATATCCTCTCAACTAATGACCAGGTCCAATACTCTCACACCACGTGTCCCTTCAGTTATGTGCTGTTTCAAGTAATTATCTCGCAGAAGATGTATGAACTCCATTTCTTTTTTGCCGCATGATATTTCCTCCTTCCAATCGATATCACCATAATTAAAATCTCCCATAATAATCACTAAACCTTGGGGGATCTAATCACTGATCACTGTCTTCCGTGATACTGTAAGAGAAATTACAAAGGAATTCTCAGCAAAAGCAGTAACAATGATAAACAACAAGATGACTGAAACCGGGAATATTGAATATATAAGAAAAATCTGGTCAAACCATTTTAAGACTATCTTCCACCAAGGAAACAAAACTAGAATGCCAACAATAGAAGAAAATAATGATCGCCCAAAAATTTTACACGAAGAAGTTAGATATGCAATAAAACAGATGAAAAACAATAAAGCACCAGGCATTGATACTATCCCTACTGAACTGTGGTCATATGGAGGCAGCATATCAATAGAATATTTAACAACCCTATTCAATAAAATACTACAAACAGGAGAGATCCCAGATGACTGGAGAACTGGAAAGATCATCCCAATATACAAGAAAGGAGACAAAAGAGACTGCAGAAATTACAGACCAATCAATTTACTCCCTCACACCTATAAAATATTCATAAGAATTATACAAAATAGATTAAAAAAACACCTATGAAGAAATGATAGGCATAGAACAAGCTGGTTTCCAAGGAAACTGTTCAACAATAGACCAAATTTTCACATTGCACCAACTAGCAGAGCTCAGCTGGGAAGACCATAAAGGACTATATTGTTGTTTTGTGGACTTTAAACAAGCTTTCGATAATATCAACAGAGAAATCCTTCTTAAAATTCTACTAGAAAAAGCAATAGACAAATATATAATACAGTTTCTGATAAAATATTACTCTAAGACAAATTCAATAATTAAAAAGGACACACTCACAACAGAACCCATAGAGATCCAAAAAGGAGTAACGCAAGGATTCCCATTATCCCCATGCCTATTCAACATACTTCTAGAAGAAGTTGTAAAGAAGGCAATAGACAATGAGCCTGGAATCAATGTCAGTGGTTTAAACTTAAATAATATCAAATATGCAGATGATCTCGTCCTTCTTGCAAGAACCCGAAATGAACTACAAAAGTTAATCAACAAGCTAAACGAGACCTGTAAAACATATGACATGACAATAAATATACAAAAGACAAAAGTGATGAAAATAGGGAGGAACGGAACTACCACCTCAGCCACCATAAACGGAGAACAAATAGAACAAGTAGACAACTTCATATACCTTGGATCAAAACTAACAGAAACAATAGATGAACTCCAAACAATCAAACACAGAATAGCAGTAGGATGGACCACCATGGGAAAATTACAGAAAATCTGGAAAACAAACAAGATATCTAAGTAAGCCAAAATCAAATTATATGAAGCAATAATTATACCAACAGTCACCTATGGAGCAGAAGCGTGGACAGTTAAAAAAAAAAAAAAAAAAAAGAGAGGAGAAAAAACTGCTGGCATTTGAAATGCTTAAGAAAAATAAATAGAACGAGTTGGATAGAAAAGAAAACAAACATCACAGTCAGACAAGAACTATTGTATAAAAAGACAATAATAGAAAAAATTAGAAAACAACAACTAAGATGGTTTGGACACATTATATGCATGGACACAGAAGAAGAATTACTAAACCTGCACTAATTTGCTGATGCATGAATTCAATATCCCCCCCCCCATAACCCCCCCCCCCTGGCCTATAGCAGCAGCCAACTGTATATTTGGTTGCATTGGTCACTATTTCACACCAGACCTGCCTCAAATGAACTCTCATTCACATGTCTATCATCTTGATATACTACTTTCTTTGGCTGCAACACATCAGTTGTCATCAACAGTACTCCCCTGTTCTATCTTCTCTATCCTCCCTGAAAATACTGTACCCATCACATTCAATTCCAGTGACCACATCTTCTGCTGACAGCCAAGTTTCACTAATGCCTAGAACTTTTGGTGAGATTGCATTGACTAATGCCAAAAATTCTTCTCTCTTATTTCAAATGCTTCTTGCATTGGTATACAAAAATTGCAGATTCCCTTTAGTTCTTGTACCGGCTTTAGAACTGATATACATGTCACTAATTTCAGTAGTCCCATGCCGATTTTTATCCCCTCTATTCTGCAATTTATTCTGCAAATAAGGATAAACAAATATACAATCACTGCTAAAGTTTCTCTCTCTTACACTCAATTTTAGTTTTCCTGCCCAATTACTTCAACTTGTTCAAAAAAAAAACATCTTCAATCGTTTATGACCTTCCATGTTCAGATGCAACCCATCTCTAGTTTACAACTGTCTTTTTCCTTCAAACACACTCCAGACATCAACAAATTCCAGACGTCTTTTTTTTTTTTTGCACATTCTTGCAATCATATCATTCATTATCATTGCTCATCTGCTTAACTCATAATTGTCAAAACGAGGCAGCACACATACTATCCTCCCATTGACACTTTTCTTCTTCACAATATCTAACAATATTCTTAAATCTTTTGCTACCCGATTTATACTACCACTCAGGTCATTTTACCCACCATAACTATCATCTTGTCTGCATCATGCCCTCTCTTTATTGCTCAAGCCACTCTCTCTATTGTCCCACCATCCAAGCACTCCTCAGGCATACTGCTCTTCATACCCTTAATCATAGAATTGCCATATATTTTACCACTCTTAACTTCATTCAGTCCAAACAAGCATCACTCATGGCCTCATTTTCTATGCTATTCAGCATGACTCTTCCAGTTTCATTACTCAATGCTCTTTTACTTATCCCCTCACTCTCTCACAACATCTCGTTTCTTCTAGATCTCTTGTGCTTTTATTTTGTTGACTCTCAATCACTCCCATACTATTTATTACTTCATCATTCACCAAAGACTCTCCCATACGTAATCCTGTTCTAGTTACTTCAGCTAAAGTAATCTCTATTGTCCTAATTTTTCTGTTCAACACATTTAACTCAGTTTTAACTTCCAGTCCCTCCTTACTGAGCACTTCCAATTCCTCTTGCAGAAGATGAATGTCACTTTCATTTTCATGAACTCCTGCTGAAGTTCTTCCGCTACTGTCCCGATGTCTGCTTCCATTCCTAAACGCTCCAGCCTATCCTGACACTTCTCACATACGTCGACATTTTCATTCTTCTCATTTAGCCAGACCGTCCACAGATCCTTCACATTCTTCGGCGCATACATGTAGTAGTTTCCACAACGTATCCATTGTGAAAAATCTAACTCTGAGCCAGCCTTTCGTGTAGAAGTCCTGTGCATTTCTGACATACGCTTCTTGTTGGACACCATCTTTAGACGCTGAAGTAGTGAAACAAACAGCAGCGAAAACATAATATATACAACAGAGTTTCAAACAATAACACCACTGAAGGACACTTGTATCTGACCGATGCACAACTGCAGCACAATTTGAGAAAAAAAGCCACACTATACTTAAATTTAAAAACATGTTTTCTAGCCTAACTGAACACTACCGCCACATTCATTAAATTAAATTGTCATTAAATTGTCTGTTTGCTGATAATGATCTGTGATATTCAGATTAAAATATTGTTATTATTGTGTGATATCTTAACGAGTCTAAGGACTCATTGTGGGGAGGATTACTATTCTACTTTGCTATACACATCTTGACGTCTTCCCTATTAAATTAATTTTCCAACTAACACAACTCAGCATCTTCACTCTTTAATTCTCCAGCTTACCGTTATGTGCCTTACCTGGTAGGGCACATAAAGGTGATATAATAGGCATTCCCACACCAGAATAACATCACTTACATAACATAGTACTATCATCAACACACAATCTGCCATCTACCCTCTGTCACCAGCAACAATACTATTTTTTTTTCTGAAATTGCATGTGTTCTCATGGCCAATTTGCCTGTGTGCAGGATGAAAGTTTTCTCCCTGAGTTTCTGGGAGAAAAACTTCTACCTTCATATGAGATGGGCTAACTTGCCTTCAATTGAGAAAGTCCATATAAAATTTCCTCTTATCACGAGAATTGAACTGAGTTTTTATTTTATTTTATTATTTTTTTTTTTTTAGGGCTCAATGTCCTGTTCTTCCAAACATGCTACGATGGAGGTGCTAATTAATGATTTGATTTAATAAAGTGTTATTAAATTTCTTATGTTTCATGATAAACTTGTTTTTACATTGGGAAAAGGGATATAAGATAGAAAAAAAATAGAAGTTGTATATGTTGGAACAACCCAAGAAGAATGTTAAACTCCTAGTGAGGTACTATAGAGCTCATGTTTGATTAATTTTATATCGATAGTTTGGCAGATGAAATATGTGTGCACGTATGTGGGCCTGCAGATAAGAGATTAGTAAGGGTGATGTGCAGAGTTTTTATATCAGTTTCATAGTGACTTCAATGTTTTGAGACTATGTGACATAACAGATAATCTGCAGTTTTTATGTGTAAAATAAAAAAAGAATATTGTCACAAAATTATCTTAGTATGTTTGGTTGTGGTTGGTTTCTCTGTACAAGATAGTTGGTTGGTATTATTCACATTACTGTGCTCAGATTTGGGCTTCTCAATTTTGAGTTGAGAAGCAAGAGGAGGGAAGAAGAGACTCAAAAATAATTTCAGGATGCCAAATATCTCATATAATCGGCAACTTCATAATTTTAGATTATAGAGGTTGACGAAAAATTGTAAAAGAGATTTAATCATGCTATATAAGATTGTTGGAGAAAGGGGGGTATGAGAAGAAACGATCAACTCCTTTTGTTAGGGTATTACACTGGGATAAAAAACTGTTAATGGTAGGGTGATGAGAAATGGTTTCCTGATTTCATGGATGGCAGATCATTGAAATGTACTACTAACTGATGGTTTGAGCTACTAAAATGAAGTGGAAAGATCTGTCAGATATGTATTTTGGTGTTCTTTGTTGAAGGATTGCAAAGGAGATGGCAGGTATAGCAATAATCATGCACCAATCTTAGACTGCTTGTTGCATGATTATTGCATATATTATATCTCCTAAGAAATCTTATATATTGTCTGTTTATATTACTATCAATAATAATAATAAAACAGACAATTATTATTATTAATAGTAATAAAAACAGACAGCTTAAGTAGTATGTGTTGTAATTTATAAATATAATAACACCATGCTCTTGTGATCTGAACATCTCATTTTGCAGTGCTTGCATTGCATCATCTGAATTTCAGGCTTCTGTTAATTAACTGTATTTAAGTTTTGTCGATTTGGAAAAGGCATATGACAAGGTGCCAAGAGAGAAGCTATTCAATACACTACAGTTATATGGTGTCAATGGGGCATTATATCAAGCAACATTTAGTCTTTATTTGAGTTGTGAGTCAGCAGTTAGAATTGAAGGAAGTACAGGAAGATGGTTTAATGTTAAATCTGGTGTGAGACAAGAATGTACATTATCCCCTCTGTTATTCATTATCTATATGGATCACATTATGAAGGAAAGTGGTATTAGACATGATATCAAAATTGGAGATGTTAATGTCAGCTCTTTGCTTTATGAGGATGATGTTATACTTCTAAATAAATCCGCTACAAGTCTGCAAGATTCTCTGACTAAATTGAATAGCCGTTGTAATAGATATGGTATGAAGGTCAGCAATAAAATGACAAAGACAATGAAAATAGGCAGAATCATTGAAAATGTCAATTGTGTTGTGAATGGAGAACCTGTGGAACAAGTAGAACATTTCAACTACTTAGGCAAAATTTTTAGTGAAGATGGTAAATTAAATATGGAAATAGACAACAGAATCAACAAAGCTGGTATGGTAGGAAGTCAATTGAATAAATTCATATAGAATAAGAGAGAAATTAGTCGGAACACTAAATTAGCTATATACAAGACAGTGTTCAAACCAGTTTTAACTTATGGATCTGAGAGTTGGGTCAGAAGTAAAACACTTGACCAGAGACCGCAGATATGACAGTCCTGAGAAAGATTAGAGGCGTGAACAGATGGCATCAATGGCAGTATCATATTAAAAATGAGGATATTAGGAAAGAACTTGACATTGTCAGCATCCAGGAATGCGTTAGCAGAGCTAATCTCAGGTGGTATGGTCACTTAAACAGAATGGGCAAGGAAAGATTAGCAAAACTAGTGTTCTCTGCCAGGTTGGCAGGAAAACGACCCAGAGGAAGACCAGGATATAGGTGAATTGATACGGTACAAAGTGCCTTAGACGATAGAAATATAAGATCTGGTAATGTTGGAGTCTTGACAAGTGACAGACTGATTTGGAGGAAAATTGTAGATAGGAAGTTAGTAATGATGTAAATTTTTCATGTAGTACTATCATATCCTGTACACCCCTTGAGGGTATATGGCAGGAATTTGATGATGATGTTAATTAACTGTTTGTTCCCCAGATATCAAATCTCATCCTTCTCTTGCAGTACAATTCCACCAGAAATTATACTGCCTTACACCTTTGTATAAGTGCAACACCTTATTAACATTAAACCACAGTTCCACTTATATGTCTAAGCTAAATGTCTAATTTAATACTTTCTGAAAATACTTTAAATAGACATTTAGCATGACATGACATGAACATGTATCCTGTAACTCTTCAACTTTTCATCACTGGCAAACATCTGAATATTTCTATCAGTCCTTATGAAATTTCATTAACAAATAAGTTGAACATCATAGTTACCCAAGTGCAGAACCTTGTCACATGCCACTGATTACTTTCTTTTTCTGACTTATTTCCTTCTTCCTATTCTTGTAACTTGTATCATTCAAACAAATCATGTCAAGAACAACTATTCAACATTCACACGGTATCTATCATACCTTGCTTTGAACTCATTCACGGTCGTAGCACCCACAACAGACTCTGGAAGCTTATTCCACTCATTCACCACTCTCCAAGCAAAAAACCTAGCTCTAACACCCTTGTCAACCACGCTCTTGCCCAGCTTCCATGCATGGCCCCTAGTCCTCCCACCACCAGTCATATTTTCAAAAATATCTTCTGGATCAATCTTATAAAAACCCTTCAGTAATTTGAATGTCTCAATCATATCACCCCTCCTTCGCCTATCGTCCAATTTCTGCAACCCACAAATCCTCAACCTATATCATCTTGGTCACTCGTCTCTGGACCCTCTCCACTTCCTCCCCATCACGAAGAAACCCTGGTGCCCATAACTGGGCACAGAAGTCCAGATGGGGTCTTATCAAGGCTCGATACAGAGGAACAACAACTTGTTTGTCTCTGCATGTTAAAGAATTTTTCAGAAGCCAAGTGATTTGGTGAGCTGTTTTAGTCACTTTTGCAATGTGCCCCCTAAACTTCAACTCCCTATCGACCAACACTCCCAAATCCCTGGCCTCATCAATCTCCTGGAGTACGGTTCCACCAATGCAATATACTGCTGCTATTCTTTTCACCCCAAAGTGCATAACCTTACACTTTGCCACATTAAATTGACATCCATTTTTCCTAGCCCAGTCCTCCAAACTATCCAAATCATCCTGTAAAATTTTGACATCCTGTGCACTCACAATTGCTCTACCCAACTTTGCATCATCAGCAAACAAGTGAACACTTCCTCTCAAATCCTTTCCAATATCATTGATGAACAAATTGAAAAGCAGTGGTGCAAGAACAGAGCCCTGCGGCTCTCCACTAGTCACAAGACATGTTTTAGACTCCACTCCTGAATAAACCACTTTCTGGTATCTCTCCTTCAACCACCCTCCTATCCAACCCTATATCTATCCCCATCTGCTCCAGTTTACTGATTAGGGTTCCATGTGGTATCCTATCAAAGGCCTTGGCAGGGTCCAGTAGTATCACTGTAAACCCATTACCCCTATCCAGTTCAGCCGTCACTGTGTTATAAAACGTGAGCAAGTTACTGAGGCATGATCTACCCTTCACAAAACCATGTTGTCCCCCATACAATATCCCATTTTCATCTATCCAATCCTGTATTCTTTTCTTGACTAATTTCTCTAAGACCTTGACAATGATTCCTGATATGCTAATCGGTCAGTAATTTACAACAGTAGTCTTGGAACCACCTTTATGCAGTGGAACTATTTTCCCCTCTTTCCACCCGCTCGGGACTAACCCAGACCCGAGACTCAAATTAAACAAAATGGTCAAGGGTACTGATAATTCTTTAGCTGCTTCTCGTACAACACGAGCTGGTATACCATCCAATCCCACAGATGTATTGACATTGAAGTTATGCAATAGACTACTCACCTCCACTTCATTCACCACAATTCCCGTATAATCTACTGGTTTATTCGTTTCTGCAATGTCACCACCTGAATGATATATTCTTGCAAAGTGCTCACTCAGTAACTCAACTATCTCAACTGATTCAGTTACCTCCCTACCATCGGCATTCTTTAAAATCATTCTGCCATGTACATTTTTCCTTTTACTTGCTACATATCTAAAAAACTGTTTAGGATTCTCTTTAGCCTGTATGGCCAATGTTCTTTCGTAATCCTTTTTTGCTTTTCTTACCACACTCGTCGCCCTTCTGGCCTGCGCTTTATACCGTTTGTGTGCTTGCCGGTCACCTTTCTCCTTATATTCCCTCCATAGTTGTTTCTTTTTTTGCAGCTCAAGCTTAATGGTGTTATTCATCCATTTAACCCCTACTTGATTTATTATTCGGACTCTAGGTATACAGTCAGCCATTGCTTCATGCAAGCACTTCTTGTACACCAACTTGCTGTGCGGCATTCTATTTAGTGCTTTCTCAAAATCTAAGACAGTCACCTTATCCAGCAAATTAATCTACTTCAGCAATCTACTTGTATTTCATGGCAGAGTGAGGCCTATCCTTTTTAAACTCATGCAGACAGTCATCCATTCATCCATTTATTCATCCATTTAACCCCTACTTGATTTATTATTCGGACTCTAGGTATACAGTCAGCCATTGCTTCATGCAAGCACTTCTTGTACACCAACTTGCTGTGCGGCATTCTATTTAGTGCTTTCTCAAAATCTAAGACAGTCACCTTATCCAGCAAATTAATCTACTTCAGCAATCTACTTGTATTTCATGGCAGAGTGAGGCCTATCCTTTTTAAACTCATGCAGACAGTCATCCATTCATCCATTTATTCATCCATTTAACCCCTACTTGATTTATTATTCGGACTCTAGGTATACAGTCAGCCATTGCTTCATGCAAGCACTTCTTGTACACCAACTTGCTGTGCGGCATTCTATTTAGTGCTTTCTCAAAATCTAAGACAGTCACCTTATCCAGCAAATTAATCTACTTCAGCAATCTACTTGTATTTCATGGCAGAGTGAGGCCTATCCTTTTTAAACTCATGCAGACAGTCACTTTAAAATTCTATGTCTGTCAGCCCAGTAATGTATTTAGTTTCTAATCAGTCACTGCCTTAACTATATCTGCAATTATATATATATATATACAGTAAAACTCCGAAGTTACGTGGTAGGTGGGAACCACAAAAAGTGCGTAAGTCGAAATCGTGTAATTGGGTATAATTTTGCATGTAATTTACATATACAAATATACAATTGGGACCAAAGGTTTAAAAAAAACACCAATATTTTTTAAGAAATAAAATCACAATTGTAGTTTTTCGTACATAAAAAAAAATAAAGTTATTTCGATGTCGATGGTTTCATGAAATCTAATAGATTTGTCTGATGGCATTATATCTTTTTCTTGTCATGTAAAATTTCTTCATAGCTAATGATTTTTTTTTATTCCTTGCCTTGTGGCTACAATTCATTCCTCGTTAGAATCTATGTCCTCCAAAATCTGTAAACCTTTCTTTTATGATTGTTCTTACTGTGGATTCCTGTAGATCGAACTTCTTTGCTAGCTCACAAATTTTCATTCCGCCTTCAAAATCCTTAATAATGTTGAGTTTTGTTTCCAAAGTCAATGTTTTTCTTTTCTTGCTAGCTGTAGAAGAATCGGACTTGCTTCTTTTGGATGACATTATTATTTTTTATGTGATAAAATTTTTATCAAGAACATAACATTAAACAATTGCAAGGTTTGTAGACTATAAAAAGCGTGTATGAATGGAGACCATGCAAAACACGTCAGTGCTTGTTCACAGCATGTGCAACACTGGCAAATGCAGTGAGTGCTTGAAAGATACGACTAGTGGTGAGGTGTGAAGCGGGACAGGAATATGTACATATAAGAAACCACATAACTCCGGATTCGTGTAAGTCGGGGTATGACTGTATATATATATATAGACTGATCTATAATCAGAATCATCTGGTTTGACACCAATTTTCATGCAGCAGCATTATTTTGTCCTTCTTCCACTCCTTTGAAATACTTCTTACTGCAAGATTGTCATTAAACAACCAAGTAAAGGAGTTGTTAAACCCCGATAAGTTTATAATATTAAGATTCCACTTATCATTGTTTAACAGAGCTAACACCCTATAAGAAATATAAAAATATGCTTGTTGTTTAGGTATGTGTAGTTATGTACTCTTAGTATTGAATACATTAGTAGGAAAAAAAAAAAGGAAAGAATTGTAAAGTAACTCAGGGAGACTTGGTAAAAGAAAAGAATATGTAAGAAAAATGTGCCAATGTTAAGTGTATAATATTAATACTGAATTAAAGTTGATATTACCTTTAATGTGAAATAATGTGCAAGAAAATGACAAAGATTATCAGTGTAAACTTAAGCTCAAAGTTCGGGGGGCAAGCAGACAGTTGCCTTAAGCAGTCTCGTACTTGCGGGACGTGAAAAGAAATGGTGGGAAGAATCAGACGAAGTGAGGTCAGATACATGTGACGGAGAATTCTGCATGCCAGGTGAACGACCTAAGGTGATAGCCAGTAGGGAGGAGGTATAAAAGGGTTGGAAATCTTCCCCCCCCTCTTTTGTCTTTTCATTTCACCTCGTGGTTGACCGGAACTCTGGGTGCCAAGTCCATCGCTAGCCGGACGGTTGTGGGAGCAACTCCATTCCTATGTGCTCAGACGATGTTTCTGCAGGAAATCTAATCACAAACTCCCGAGAAGCAGCAGCAGCAGGCCATGCTGCTTGGAATTTGGAAGAAAGTACGCATCTGGAATGCTGTAACGAAGGAGGTCAAGGAAAGGATTGCGTAAGCATATCGATGATCAGAAAGCCTAGGCCGTGGAACAGATTGAGGACATCGAGGAAGGTGATTAGTGAACCAAGAGTGAGGAAACTATTGTGTGTGGATAAGTAGAAATTTTGTTCTTTGATTTGTGTGTAACCCGAGCATTTAATGTTATGTAAGACTTTAATAGCGAAGGACTCAGAGATAGCCATTAGAAAGGACTGTAGAAAAGGGATTTGTTGTATAGAAGATCATGAGTGAATAGCATTTAACGAGTCTAAAAATATTGTATATGTTTAAGAATGTTAAGAAGATTTAACCTAAAGAATGATAGGGATTGTTGATAGGGATAGTTGATAGGGATTGTTAGATCTAAGATTATAGTGTGAGAGACTTATGTTTTATGTGAGTTATTTAAGGTTGATTGGATTTTGATGGGCTTTTCTGTGGAAGGTATTAGTGTTAACTGACTTGATCTAATCTTTAGCTAGCTTTAGCTTTTCTTTGTATTATTAGCTGTATGTACTTTATGTTTAATAAACCTTGCTATTCTTTAACCAAGATTGTCTGTGTATGGAATTCGATGCACCGCTTGTAAAATTGCTACGAATCTGGGCGGGAAAATTATAGAATATCGATTTAAGGTCACGATTGCAAATCTAGTGTTATCTCAGTACATCTTCTTGCCAACTTCTTGATCAACATTTTATTTTAATCTAAGGGTTCTGAGTGGTGCAGCATAAAAAAATAAATTTCTTATGACTTAAAGAGAAGTTGGTTATGAAGGCTCTGCCACATTGGTTTGGGCTCGATCCTGGGGCTATCTTTTTGTGATCCAGAGGTACCACGTGGCACACATAGGAAAGGCTTTAAGATCGGAGAAATATTAAATTAAAGGAAATAGGACACAACAGAGTCATCTCTGATTGTTGTAAACTCTTTTTGCATGTTCTCTGAAAATGCACAGTAATTTGTCATCTAGCCAGGCTTAACTACTCGCATACTTAACCTCTCATATCCCTAACTGATTTATTCATTTCTGGTCCCTGTAGCATTTGCCTCCCTTCAAGGCATCATATAGTATCATTTCACCTCAGTATAATGTATGTTGACAAGGTGTTTTCATTAAATAATTTCTTTGCAGTAGTTTTATTTCCACTGTCACTACTAATGCTTTGCAATTTTTATTCTTTTCTGTAGTTGTTCTTCTTGGTTGCCACATACTGGAAGAATTCTCATCAATTTTCTTGGTCAGTTTCCATGCTATATCAGCTTTTTTGTGATTCATCTAATGTATCAATGTTAGTTAACTACAGAGTTTTCATAATTGTTGTATAACTCCACATATATCCCTTTTTGATTAAAATCGTCATCTTTTGACCATATCCTAAGTTACTATGTTATGGTTACAAACTGATAGTAGTGCAAGTACTTCATTCGCTACATCACTTCATACTACATCCTATGAGACTCAGTGAATCTAACACTAAAATCTCCCCATTGTTTTTATCTTCATGATGCAAGGTAGTTATTCCTCAAACTATAGACAGTCCTCCTTTTTTTCCATATTCTGTCCTATCTTTGTAATCTCTATTCCCATTAATAAAATTCCTTGTTAGCTAACCAACTTTTATACTTTGGTCAACCAGCTTTACTAAATATTATTATTATGATTATGTTGCACCTCCAAGGAGTCCAAAGATGCATCGAGGGAGGGCACCTACTCTACAACTCTGTTTCCACCAATCAATCCACCAACTACAACAAACTGCATAATCTACACCAATGGCATCTACTGCTCACTACCACTACTAGTATAGGTATCCTTTGCTTAATGTGGGATTTTATTAACACAGCGAAATTGATTGTGATAATCCCTTTATATACGGGGCAAGAGTTTTAATTAACGTGCCTTTAAATTTACCATGCAAAAACATGAAAGCCTCGAGGCGTCAGCATGATGACGTCATTCCTCCCACGCAGCCGTGCTGGAGAGCTATTTTGCTTGTTATCGTAGAATTTATTCTGATAAGAAAAAAACGAAAACTGTTCAAACGACCCTTGATAATTTTTTTTATAAAAAAATTGCAGTAACTAATGTAGGTACAAGCATTTATTAAACATTTAATTTGCATTCATTTTTTATCTTTCCTAAAGGAGTACTACATAAAATGAATTATTAGCAGTAATTGATCATGGACAAATTGTAATTTTACCATTGATTATTATATTTGATTAACTTGATTTTGATATACCTGGTAACATCGAAGGATTAATTAATCGCGTTAATCAAGGGATACCTGTATTTTATAAGATACAAACATCCATGCCCACAGTAGGATTTGAACCCACAGCCTTTTGGCCGTAGAGCAGATATGCTAACCACTCAGTCAACTATGCCAGTAGGTTATGTCACACATGCTATTCCATTTATTACTACCTCACACTAAGCCATCACCTGTAATGTAATTTCCCACTTCTAATTTTTATTTTATTTTATTTTTTTTTTTTTATGAAAAAAAAACAAAACAAATAATTTATGTAACAAATCATTCATTAAACTTTTTTTGAGAATCATGGGCATCTTTATTATGAATAAGCTGGAATGCAGGTACAATAAATAATAATAATTTATTATTATAATAATCATGAATTAACATGATTCTAGAGTCCTAATGTTGTCTTAGTCACATCTCTGGACTTTTTCCAGTGTTTCCACATCACAATGAAAACCAGGTGACCAAATCTGAGCACAATAGTCCAAGTGTAGTTTGAGCAGTGCTTTATACAGTGGCACAACCATTCCCTTATCCCTACATGTTAGTTCACTTCTTATCATAGTGGCACCAATCTGCAGGCTTTGTAACACTTGCAATATGCCCTCTAAACTTCAGTCTGCTGTCAACCATTACTCCAAGATCTTGACTCTCATTCACTTCCTGCAGTACAGCACCGTCAATATAGTGCACAGCCTTATATTTCTACACCCCAAATGCAGCACCTTGCACTTGTTATTAATAAATATTACAACTATAGCCCCCCCCCCACTCCTTTTGTCCAAGCCAAAAGCCTGTTCAACTCTTCCTGAAGGAAATTAACATTGCAGTGCTTTATAATTCTCCTTAACTTTGCATCATCAGGAAACATCTGAAGATCCCCAATCAATCCACATTTACAAACAAGTCATTTACACATCTATCATTTACAAACAAGTTAAACAACATGGCTCCAAGAACAGAACCCTGGGGCATGCCACTGGTTATACTCCTTTTTTGAGACACTTCTCCATCATACACAATTCGGTGGTATTCAAAGAGCCAATCTCCAATCCATCTAACCAATATACTGTCCATTCCTACCCTCTGCAACTTGTACACCAACTTATGTGGTAATCTGTCAAACACTTTTGCATAGTCGGACTCCTTGGAGGTATCACGAATAATAATAATAGACCAAGAATATCACTGTATATGATTTTCTGTTATCCAACAAATTCATCACCTTATCATAAAACATAAGCAGATTGCTAAAATAAGACCAACATTTTACAAATCTATGTTGACCATCATAAAGAATCCAGTGTCCATCAACCCAATCTTGTATTCTATTCCTAACTAATCTCATCACCTTGATTACAACTGCAGTTATACAGACTGGTCTATAATTGGAAACTTTTGTCCTAGAACCACTCTTGTGGAGTGGGTACTGTTTTATATTCTTTCCACTAGGAACCTTATCCACTGCAAGACTTTCATTAAATAACTGGGTCTAATAGTTGCCTCCTTCTACAAATTGCACAGCATGATTTACACCAGTATGATATACACAAATGGTGCTCATTCAATAATTCTTCTATACGCTTTGCAGCACTCACTCACTCTGTTCCCATGACTATCTGTCACTGTCAGCCTGCCATAATTATTCTTCCTCTTGCTTGCTGTATGGTGTTGAATTCCCCTGAATTAACCTTAGCCTGACCAGTCAATCTCCTCATACTGTACCTTTCTTTACCATGCTTGTCACCTTTCTAGCCTGCACTTTATACTCCTGATGGCTGCCAACTGTCTTGAACCTCCTCCGTAACATTTTCTTTTCTAACACAGCTTTATTTCATTGTTCATCCATTCCACTCTATTCTGCATGCTTACTCTTGGTATCAATTATACATTGCTTGTGTCAGATACTGCCTTAGGAATTCCCATGCACTGTCAGCTATCTTTTCTGCACAGATCATTTTACCCAACATATTGATACTAGTTGACTACAGAGCTTCTCATAATCACCCACCTTATAATTCCACCTATATCCTTTTTTGGCAGTAATCCTTTTTTCTTTCACCACTTTCCAAACAATTATCTCATGATCACTCGCCAACCAAGCAGTGTTAATACCTTATCAACATTACATCTTGTGAAGTTATCACTAAATCCAACACTCTAAAACTAGTTGCTTTGGTCACATGCTGCTTAAGATATTTATCCCTCAGAAATTCAACATACTCATTCTCCTTCTTCCCATATACTATCGCCTCCTTCCATTTTATATTCCTTAATTAAAGTCTCCCATCTCTTCTTTTTACATGCCCAACTAATTTGACTAAACATTTCAGTCATTCTCTACATTTCCTGGCCTATAACAGCATCTTATCAGATATACTGGCCTACTTTGCACCACACAGA
Source organism: Typopeltis vanoorti (assembly GCF_054136105.1). Taxonomy (NCBI): domain Eukaryota; kingdom Metazoa; phylum Arthropoda; class Arachnida; order Uropygi; family Thelyphonidae; genus Typopeltis; species Typopeltis vanoorti. The sequence goes on from NC_143560.1 coordinate 29,501,198, forward strand.
TTCAAAATCTGCATGTGTACTATCAACTTCCACACTTTGGTAAGACAATTCCTCTGCAATTAACAATATTTCCTCTTCTCTGTTTACATTTCAATTCCCAGTAGTACATCCTCAGGCAACTAAGCTTTACTTATACCGATTATCTTTGGGCATACTGACTCAATCAATGCAACAAACTCAGCCCTCTTATTTGAATACTCTCCTTACATTTGTATGCAAACATAATAATCCCGGTGTCTTTGAGGCCCTTCTACCAACACCAACATTCTCTATTCTAAGAGCTATACCATACCTTTCTCTTTGGTCTGACCACTCCAGTTTCTCTGATCCTGGAGTGGCAACCTATTTACACCTGTCTCATCCTCACCTTTATGCATTCCATCACCTTGTCCTGCCACAATCACATCTTCCTCCTGCCATACAACCTATTTGGCTGTGTTATCCTGCTTTACAAGTACCCTTTGATTGTTAGCTACACTAAGTTCTTGATTCTGTGCCTTCTCAACAATAGTAGCTTTTCTAAAGGCCCAACACAGAACCCATTCAAATCCAATCCATTAACTTTAAACCCTTTCAACTTCCCTTCAAATTCACTCCTCCAGCTTCACAAACTTGAACTCCCTTTGTCTCACATAACTCAGCGAGCTTGCTATTCATTATCTCTGCTCTCCTCAACTTATTATTGTATGTTGAGACTTTTCCATCAACACCGTTATCCTGTACTTCTCACAACAACTTCAAGGCTCTGTTAACATTCCTTTTTTCACTAAGTCATTTGTGCCTACAACTACCACTAATTCTGATGCCCACTCTTTCCTTCTGTGCAAAACATTAGTTATTTCTTTCAGTGTTCCACTAGGAAAGCATGTTTTGTGTAATTTATTAGTCATCACACCTCTAATGATTGAATCTCCATACAATGCTGTATGATTATCCTTTGACTCTTTCTTTGTAATGCTAACTTCCTCCTCATTCATATCAGCTACACACTCTTCTTTAGTTGCTTATTCTCATCTTCCAGATGCTTTGTTTCACTTTTCATTTTCATCGACTCTTGCCTAAGCTCTTCCACTCCATTCTCTTTATCATAACTAACACTTCCATGTGATTTTTGTTTACTACCAGTGATGTTAGCTTCCATTTCGAAACACTAACCCATCATTATTTTTCATGTTGATTAATGCTTTTATTCTTTTTGTTTACTCTAACAGTCCATGTATTAATGCTTTCATTCTTTTTGGTCACTTCCAACAGTCCACAAATCTTTCACATTTTTTAGTGCATATGTGAAACAATTCTCACAATGCATCCACTAGGAAAAATCCAGGACAGAACTCTATCTTCATACTGAAGCTTTCCATACTACAGATGTGCACTTTATGGACGACATTTTTAGAAAGTAGAAGCAGTAGAACAAACAAATAGCAGAAACACAAATAACATTCCAACAAACAATACTGAAGAACTCTTGTATCTAGCATGAAAACAATGAAGCACAATTATATGGGGAAAAAAAAGCCACAGTAAACAATTTTCTTAGCACAGCTTAAATATAATACTATGTTCACTTGCAACACTATTGGCTGTGGAGAGAGTTTGAAGGTATGTGGATTGCAGAGTTTGGTGAATAGTAGGAAAAGAAGTGATGTTTAAATTAGTGAGGGAATTTTATTGGATTAATCCAGAGGGGATTATAAAATGAATAGAATGTGAGAAGGGAAGAACCTGAGGCCATTCTTGGAAGTTATGTAAGAGTGTGATGAAGAGGAGTATAAGAAGTAGATTTTTTACATGGAGAATTGTGGGCGAGTTGAACATATTACCAGAATATATTGTTTATACAGGAAGTACTAAGAATTTAAAAATTCAGTATGATAAATATGTTATCTCCCACGATGAGTACGCTAACGTCATGCAGGGTGTAATAAATAACATACAGTAGGTGATAGAGTACTAATGATGTAAAAAAAATTACCTTTGCCCTGAGTGGACTCAATTGCACTATTATCATTAACAGTTTTCCCTCATTCCTCTTTATCTTTCCCATCTTTTCAGTTGATTGTCTTCCTCCATTTCCATATTCACCCATATACATCCTCAGCCTGTCAAAACTCAAGTTTACATTTTTTTTTTAACGTTTATATTTTTATGTCCTTCATTCCACTATATTGTACTATTTTCCAAATTTAATGGATGGCAAATAATTTGGAGCTTATCTGATACTTTGGGTATGCTGAAGTTAGATAATCAGAGAATCTTGTAGAGTCAAGCATTGTATTTTTTCACCACTATGCTAATAAGCAGAGTGATGGTCTCATAGTGTGACAATCATTTCTGATTTGTCCTCAACAAAATGTGGAACTCGCATCCAGTTGGTTACAAAGTGGGGATGCTATCCACTCTACTATTGGAAAAATTGTTCAAGCCTGTAGGACATGAACTTGCATTCTTCTGGGGGTGTTAAAATATATGTTACAAAAGAAAATGATTTACTAGATGTAATTATGACTGTAGCACTTCAGAGTATGACTTGACTAATATTCATCATCATTTTTCCCTTTCATTTCTCTGTCAACAGGTTGAATTTCTGCACAAATACTAGGAAAGGAAACTGTTTGGGGGCTCTTATGCCATCTCTGTCATTTGGCTCTTTCCTTCAAAAACTGTAATCAACTTCTTTATGGTTTTTTTTTTTTCCCTACTCTTTCCTTGGGGACCAAATCTTCAAAGATACTTTTTTGATAGGACTTAAATTTTATTATTATTATTTGACACCTCCAGGGAGTCCAAAGACTCATCGAGGGAGGGCATCAACTCTATCTCCACCACCCACAATGAACCACAATTATACCAATGCCATCTCCCACCCACCACTATCACTAGTGTTTTCACAGACGATCGCAAACATCCAAGTCCACAGCGGGATTCAAACCTGCAGCCTTTTTGCTGGAGAGCGGATACGCTAACCACTCGGCCAACCAGGCCGACAATTTAGCTGTTGTTTGAAGATTGTATTTTTAATATTTTCTTTGTCATGTAAATCTTTTTGAACATGTATTAATTTTGAGTTCACTTCATGATTTATATGTTCTCAAGTTTATTTGGAAGACCGGTTTTCTTGACTGATTTCGTGTGTGTGTGTATCAGTGTATTGCTTAATAGTTATTAACATTGAGTTGATAATATAATTGAAATAGTAATTTTTGTAATAGTTAGTTTATGCATTTCCTATTTATTTTAAACTCCTATACTTGAAAATAATTTATAAAAATTTGTATCATAAACATTGTTTCATATTCTCTTGAACACCTTTTAAATAAACTATTATCATTTTCAAAAAGTTCTTTTTTTATTATTATTAATAGTAGGAATTAAGTTTATTAATAGATGTTTAAAATAAAGCAGCAGTTTTGCATTAATAAAATGGTACTGCTTAATGTAAAGCTTATGCTGAAGGGAAGGGAAACATCAGAGCTGCAGCAGTGCATTGCATTCTCCTCTTCTGAAAAACTTTCCTAGCCTTGTTTCGAGATGGTCTGTGATAGCAATCTGAATTGTTAAAAACATTTGTAAATACTGACATGGATGAGTGGAAAGATCATTAATATATGTATATATATGTTAGTGGCATCACGTGCATATTTTGGTTGGGTGTGCTGTCATGGCTTATGCAGCTGGTGCTACAAAATTCACGTCAGTTTGACCATATGATTGCATTTTTATCGATGCATGAAAGTTTTAAACATGTATAGCACATTAGTGCTCATCTTAATTGGTCTAATGCAATTAATTGTAGGATAACTTTGAATACTTTAATAATTTATCAATTAATTGTAATAACCAAATCGGCACAGAGTGCGGGACAATGCGTTTGTTTTAAGATACTGCATATTAGAAAACAGTAATAAAGGAGAATGCTATATTTGAATTACTCAAAGGTGTTAAATTTGGAAGAGGAGTATGAGGCTTACCTCCTTCGACTACAATTCTGTTGCCCATTGTAAATATGGGTAAAAAAGTTATTATTACGGGCAACTCCACTCATTGAGGGAGACCTTAAACATCATGTCCACACAAATATTCGACATTCTCACAGTATCTATCATACCTTGCCTTGAACTCATTCACTGTCATAGCACCCACAACAGACTGGCAGCTTATTCCACTCATTTACCACTCTAAAAGTAAAGAACCCAGCTCTAACACCCTTGCTAACCATACTCTTGCCCAGCTTCCATAGATGTCCCCTAGTTCTCCCACCACCAGTCCTGATCTCAAAAATATCCTCTGAATTAATTCAGCAATTTGAATGTTTCAATCATATCTCCCCTTTTCCGCCTATCAACCAATTTCTAGAAACCCACAAATCTTCAACCTGTTCTCATAAGGTTCATTCCATAGACCTGCTATCATCTTGGTCACTCGCCTCTGGATCCTCTCCACCACCTCCCCATCAAGAAGAAACCTAGGTGACCAAATCTGGGCACAGTAGTTGAGATGAGGTCTTATCAAGGTTCTGTACAGAGGTACAATAACTTGCTTGTCTCTGTTCGTCAAAGTATTTTTCAGCAACCAAGTGAGTTGATGAGCTGATTTAGCCACTTTTGCAATGTGCCCCCTAAATTTCATCTCCCTATCCACCAACACTCCCAATTCCCTGGCCTCATCAATCTCCTGGAGTACAGTTCCACCAATGTGGTATACTGCTGCTAATCTTTTCACCCCAAAATGCATAACCTTACATTTTGTCACATTAAATCGACATCCATTCTCTTTAGCCCAGAACTCCAATCTATCCAAATCATCCTGCAAGATTTTGACATCTTCTGCATTCACTATTGCCCTACCCAACTTTGCATCATCAGCAAACAAATGAACTGTTCCTCTTAGATCCTTCACTATATCATTAATGAACAAATTAAACAGCAGTGGTCCAAGAACAGAATTCTGCAGCACACCACTAGTCACAGGCATCTTTTGGACTCTACTCCTGAATAAACTACTCTCTGATATCTCTCCATCAACCACCCACCTATCCATCTCACCAACACTATATCCATTCCCATATGTTGCAGTTTATGGATTAGAATTCCATGTGGTATCCTGTCGAATGCCTTAACCAGGTCCATCGGTATCACTGTAAACCCATTACCCTTATCCAGTTCAGCCATCACCGTGTTATAAAACATGAGCAAGTTACTGAGGCATGATCTACCCTTCACAAAGCCATGCTGTTCCCCATACAGTATCTCATTTTCATCAATCCATTCCTGTATTTTTCCCCTTGACTACTTTCTCCAAGACCTTGACAACGACTCCTGATATGCTAATCGGTCGGTAATTTGCAACAGTAGTCTTGGATCCTCCTTTATGCAGTGGAACTATTTTCCCCCTCTTTCCACACCTTCGGGACTAAACCAGACCCGAGACTCAGATTAAACAACATGGTGAAGGGCAGTGATAATTCTTTAGCCGCTTCACGTAAGACCCGTGCCGGTATACCATCCAATCCCACAGATGTATTCACATTAAGGTTCTGTAATAGACTATTCACCTCCACTTCATTCACCACAATTCCCGTATAAAGTAATGGTTCCTTCATTCTTTCAATGTCACCACCTGGATGATATACTCTTGCAAAATGCTCACTCAGTAATTCCACTATATCGACTGATTCAGTGACCTCCTTACCATCGGCATTCCTTAAAATCATTCTGCTGTGTACTTATTCCTTAAAATCATTCTGCCGTATATCGACTGATTCAATGACCTCCTTACCATCGGCATTCCTTAAAATCATTCTGACGTGTACAGTTTTTTTTTTTGTTTGCAGCATATTGAAAGAACTGTTTGGGACTCTCTTTAGCTTGCATAGCTAGTTTCCTTTCATAATCCGCTTTTGCTTTTCTTACCACGCTCGTTACCCTTCTGGCCTGTGCTTAATGCTGTTCATGTGCCTGCAGGTCACCTTTCTCTTTAAATTCCCTCCACAGTTGTTTCTTTTTTTTGCAGCTCAAGCTTAATGGTGTTATTCATCCATTTAACCTCTACTTGTTTTACTATTTGAACCCTAGGTATGCAATCAACCATAACCTCCTGTAAATGCTAGTTGCCCACTTCCCATGCTCTATCGACATATCCCCTCCATGGCACTGAACCAAGCAATCTCCTAAGCTTGTCATACTTGCCAGCATTGAAAATTCCACACCTTTAGCCACCTCCCAGGTCAAGACCTTATGATCACTCTCACCAATAGGTGACAACATGGTCATATTTATTACAGTCAAATTCTCAGATGCTATTACCAGGTCAAGCACTCTCAACCCCCTAAATTTATTATAAATTATATCGAAATATTATAAATATTGAAAATATTATAATAGCTAGCCAATCACGTCAGTTCACACTTCCCGCATTCAAAACAGTTGAAACTCAGAAAACAAAAACACAACTCATGATTATTGACAATGTTCATTTGGATTGTTTGACATAATAACCAATCACAGCCTGTAGGTGCTATTGTGTGAGCTCACCCAGTCTCGCCTCCTGAGCGGTTTAAAACTAATAGAATGCTAAAAATTTGACCTGCTGCTCCATCTATACATGTTTTCAAAGAGCTCAAAGATGTATGTATTTTGAAAGCACACCTGGGCTATTAACGTGAATGTGATGCAGTGTTTACACGTCCAAAAATGTCCTCTTCATGTATTAGTATATTGTGTTAGGAATCACACAGTCTGGAAACAATTGGGATCTTTAATGGGAATAAATTCAAAAATATAATATTGGTGATATTGCTATTCGGTGGATGAACATTGCACACCTGGAATATTCTCCCCTGATATATATGTGTGTGTGTGTGTGTGTGTGTGTGTGTGTGTGTGAGAGATAAATTTTTTAACTTGGGGATATTGTATATTAGGATAACCAATTTATTTTATAAACTTCGTTATTGTAACTTCTAATCCCAAGTATGCAAACAATTAAGTTTGTGCCTGAAACAAAGTTCAAGTCTAAAGATGATACACCACCAGGGCAACTCGTCAAGTTGGTAAAGCTCTGATCACTATTAGTATTTTTCCATAATGTAAAGCACATCTCACTAGAAGATGTATACTGCAATGCATTATGGGTGGGGTCACTACCCAGACCGGTTTCAACCTTTTTTGAGGTCTCTTCAGTGAGTAGCTAGACCCTAAATACCAAGGTTATAGTAATACAGAGCCTTATCAACTTTACCTATAGAAGTTGCAACAAGGTATTTTTATTTTTAATAAAAATCTCTGGAGGAGATATAGATGTAATAAATTTTTTAACTTGGGGATATTGTATATTAGGATAACCAAGTTATTACTATAACCTTGGTATTTAGGGTCTAGCTATTCACTGAAGAGACCTCAAAAAAGGTTGAAACCGGTAATGTTATAACACATTATGCATTGCAACATAATGCATTACTGCAATGCATTGCAGTATATATCTTCTAGTGAGATGTGCATAATGCATAACCCACCCATAATGCATTGCAGTATACATCTTCTAGTGAGATGTGCTTTACATTATGGGAAAATACTAAGAATAGTGATCAGAGCTTTACCCACCTTTACAATGAGTTGCCCTGGTGTTGTATCATCTTTAGACTTGAACTTTGTTTCAGGCACAAACTTAATTGTTTGCATACTTGGGATTAGGGGTTAAAATAACCAAGTTTATAAAATAACTTCGTTATCTTAATATATATATATATATATATATATATATATATATATATATATATATATATATATATATATATATATATAGCCTGTGTAGATCCACTGAGCTACACAGAGCCTGTGTAGCTCAGCGGATGTGGCGTTTGCACACCACCGCGCTTGGCCGCACGAAGGAAGACTATATATATATATATATATATATATATATATATATATATATATAGCCTGTGTAGATCCACTGAGCTACACAGAGCCTGTGTAGCTCAGCGGATGTGGCGTTTGCACACCACCGCACTTGGCCGCACGAAGGAAGACTAGGTTTCGCGTCTAGTCGGCGACTAGAGGAAATTTTTCTAAGCCTTTTTTCGACCGGTTCTCGAGTTAGTCGATCTCTGGCACGGGCAGGCAGGTTTTTCCTCCCGGAAACTCGGGTTTTTCGTCCTGTAAACTCAAGAAAATCGACTGTAGAACCCACATTATTTCGGACATTAAATATATTGTGTTAGGGTTAGGGACCACGAGATGGCGGCACATTTGAGCCGTCTCTCTTCACTGTGTACCGCTTAATTAGTGATAGCCTTGGGCCATCTATCTCTGATTGGTACCAGTGGAGATTGAACTGCCCACTCAGTCTCCAAAAGTTAGATAGGGCTAAATGGCCTCGCTTACTCCCGTATACGGGAATAAAAAGGCGTTAGCTGATTTTTTATATATATATATATATATATATATATATATATATATATATTTAATAATATTAAATTTTTAAGATTTGTTATTCTGTATATTCATAAAATCTCATTTGAAAATATATGCCCTAATCAAAACAAGTATGTTGACATATTTTCATATTTGAAAGTTAAATGGACACATCATTTTAAGAATAAAATAATTTCTACTCATTTATTGAAATCGGGAACAAAGGAGTACAGGTGGATATGCTTAACAAGCAACTAATTCATTCAAATAAAGTAAATGTAAATAAAGGTAAATAAAGTAAAAGTTAATGATTATTTCTTTTCCACTTTTAGAAATCGTTGGCGAAGTTCAACTCAGAAAATATGGAAAGTTTATGGAGGATTATAGTTTGCAGTTACGTGATATTGAACGTGCTCTGGATGATGCTGTTTGTGATAAGTGGGACATGATGCTTGATCCTGTTTCTCTTCAGGTGAGAATTATTGAAACTTTTAGTGCCTGTTGGGGACATGCACTAAACAGTAAATTGTCATATTTAGATTACTGATAATCTGAATTAGTCTTTAAATACACACACATTTTTTTTAAGGTATATAATTGGTTCAAGAAGATTGTTTCTGTGAAACTTTTGTTTTATTAAGAAATGATAAACAGTTTATATATTTAAAAGTTAAATGAACACATTGTTTTAAGAATAAAATAACTTTAATTAAAATTAACAAACATTATGTCTGTTATAGTTCCTTCCTTATGAGAGAACAAGTATATTGAAGATTATATCCACTGATAACAAAGTGTTAAACAAGGTGATGACTGTTTTGGCTATGCTGTGTTGCGAGACTGATGAGTTATGCCGGGAAGCTCACACGAAGTACTATGGTGCGCTCATTTTTTATGGAGAGGGCGGTAAGCTTTAAAATGAAACCTTAGAATTAAAATTAATATGTTGTTATAAAATATAAGAAATAAAATACCATATATATATATATATATATATATATATATATATATATATATATATATATATATGACTACTACTATTAATTTGGGGTTGGGATATGTTCATTTTTAATATTAACTGACTTAAAACCCGAGAATTATAACAAAATGAGATTTATTTGAAAATGCAACATGTTTTGTCGAGATTGACTTCATCAGGTGTTAAGAACATAGAAAGATATTAAAAGATACTGAAAATAACATTGAGACACTCTAAAGCTATACAATTATAAAGTTATAATATTTGACTGTGAATTACAGTTATTATGAACTTGAGCTATAGTTCGTGTTAAAGTTCTGTTATTGTACAGTTGTGTGTGTGTGGAACCATGCGATCTCCAGTATCTGATAGTAGAGCTGAAAGAGTCTCAGCTATAATTTGCCTGACTCTTTCAGCTCTACTATCAGATACTGGAGATCGCGTGGTTCCACACACGCACAAGTGTACAATAATAGAACTTTAACACGGACTATAGCTCAAGTTCATAATAACTGTAATTCACAGTCGAATATTATAACTTTATAATTGTATAGCTTTAGAGTGTCTCAATGTTATTTTCAGTGTCTTTTAATATCTTTCTATGTTCTTAACGCCCGATGAAGTCAATCTCGACGAAACATGTTGCGTTTTCAAATCTCATTTTGTTATAATTCTCGGGTTTTAAGTCAGTTAATATTAAAAATGAATATATATATATATATATATATATATATATATATATATATATATATAAATAAATAAAATAGTATTTTATAGCATAAATCTCTAGCATCATACTCATTATCTGCTTCCATAATCACATTCATAAATCTTATAAAAAACCTTTCTGACAACAGTTGAGTGAGATAGATGTCAGATATGATTGCAAGATATGAAATTTTACAGTGGAGTAGGTTATTTTATCAGGCTGTATTTGTCATAATTGCATTGTATATTGGTTATGGTTTGAGGTGATTTTTTTTTTTTTTAAATCATTACTTTTTACTGTCAGGCACTTTTTCTCTATTTGTCAGAGGCAACAGCTCTAGCAGAATTAAGTATTTTCTGATATTATGTTATTGTTGTACACAGTATAATGACTGAAATTTTCTATTAAGTTCATTATCATCATCATATTTTTGATATGTATCCTCAGAGGGTTTACAGGATATTTTGGTAGTGCTACATGAAAGTGTTACACTGTAACTTCCATTCAAAATTTTCCATCAAATGAATCTGTTATCTGTCAAGACTCCAAAATTATCAGATCTTAATATTTCTATCTTCTAAAGCACTTTTTAATGTATCAATCCATCTACATCTTGCTCTTCCTCTGGGTCTTTTTTATGTCAACCTAGCAAAGAACACTTGTTTTGCTAATCTTTCCTCTTTCATTCTGTTTAAGTGACCATACCATCTGAGATTAGCTGAAATTTCTAACACATTCCTAAATGCTAACAATGGCAAGTTCTTTCGTAATATCCTCATTTTAAATACGATACTGCCATTGATGCCATCTGTTTATTCCACTAATCTTTCTCATATCTGTGGTCTCCAGTCTTTGATCAAGTGTTTTATTTCTAACCCAGGTTTCAGATCCATGACTCATTTGAGTACTCTGTTGTATGCAGCTAATTTAGTGTTTTTGCTAATTTCTTTCTTATTCCATATAAATTTATTCAGCTGACTTCCTACCATACTAGCTTTAATAATTCTGTTGTCTATTTACATATTTAATTTGCTATCTTCACTAAAAAAAAATTGTGCCTAAATATCTGATATGTTGCAGACTTGTATTGGATTTGATTTGAAGTATAACATCATCTGCATAAAATAAAGAGCTATGATTAATATTGCCAATTTTGATATCAGATTTAATACTACTTCATAATGTGATTCATATAAATAATGAATAACAGTGGAGATAATGTGCACCCTTGTCGCACACCTGATTTAGCATCCATTTATTTTCCTGTAACACTTTCAATTCTCAACTGACTTACAGCTCAAATAGAGACTGTGTATTGCTGGATATAATGTCCTATTTACACTATATAACTGTAGTGTTTTGAAGAGCTTTTCTCTTGGTATCCTGTCATATGCCTTTTCCAGATCTACAAAATTTAAATACAGATCATTATATTCCCAAGATTTCTCAATTATTTGCCTTAAAGTGAAAATCAGGGCTCATGAATTATGCAGTTTAGCCATGTAAAACTCTTAGACTTCCAAATTTGACTATTTCTGGTTGAATTTCATCTACTCTAGCTGCCTTTCCACATTTTGGGTTTTGATGACTTTCTCCACTTTGTTCCTGATTGCATTCCCTGTTGAGTGTTTTCTACTATCATCTTTTATTAAGCAGTCTTTGGAAGTAATTACTCCAGACATCAAGAATATCTTTAGTTTTCAGTCACCTTTATCATCTCTGATTAATTATTTTTACAGTACACCTTTCTCCATTTCTAGTCTTTTCAATAGCCTCAGGAATATTTTGCCACCTTCTTGATATTTACTTTCTATATTCTTACCAGTCTTCCCATGACTTTTGTTTAGCTACTTTCACAAAGTGTGCTTTGCTTTCTTATGTTTTTCTCTGTATTCTCTAAGAGCACAAGCTGACTTACTTGCCAGGAACTTTTGATATGCTTTCTTTTCTTTGATTGTCCCCTTTAACTTCCTGAGTCCACCATGGAGTTTTAGTTTTTCTATCCTTACAGACACCTCCCCACATGTCTCTATGGCTGAATTTAATGCTTTCTTCATGGTTTGCCACTGAATCTCTATGGTGTGATTCTTGTGTTCAGCATTCATTTTTTCTTGATAACTTTGGTGTATATGATCTGCAGTTCCCTTCTGAAAGCTGCTCAACTTTGATTTGTTTTGAAACTTTCTTACACACTGTTTTCAATATGAAATTCAATTTTATCCTGCTCAAAACTATGTAGCAATCACTTCCTATTTTATTTCCTCTTCCACTAAGTTTACTTGTGTTATCCAAGCAATAGGGAAAATATTTTTTAGGGGTACCAAAAAGAAAACATATTCAATCATACCTAATGTTATTAGTTTATTTATTTTTTTATATCTTTTCTATCCACAAAAAATTGTAATCTATGGCATGAGTATCATGTATGGGATAAGAGAAAAATAATCTGGGAACTAGTGTTCTAGAGACCAAAATGATACTGGTAGATACTTGTTTTAGTCATTTCGGACCTTCATTAACTGGTATGGTTGTCTCACACTGGGCAATAAAAATCATTTGCATACTTAGCATTTAAGCACATTCATGCTATGGTACAGTTCAACCCCCACCAGGCTGTGTCAGAAAGTGGAGATGCTATTTGTTCATCCAGCCAAATAATGTATGAAAGGGTGTTGCACAAAATGTTGTAAATGTATAATACGTTTGTGCTTTTGGGAAGGCTAAGAGTTAGATAATCTGAAAGATCTGTTAAGGTGACTAAGCATGGAACTTTTTCAAGCCAATTCCAGCTTCCAGTAAGCAGGATTATGATATTATACTTCATCTATTCATTTATTCTATCTATTACCTAAAGATATTAATAAATTTAGTTTAATCCTTTATTCAAGTGTAAGCAAACAAAGTTTGCACCTGAAGTATCTTCAGGACTGAGACAACTCATGGTAAAGGTGGACCAAGCTCTCATCACTACTTGTCTTAGCATCTCTCTTTATGCAAAGCACATCTCCTTGCAGACATGTATAATACTATGCATTAAGGGAAGGGCCACTACCCAGATCGGTTTCGACCTTTATTGAGGTCTTGTCAGTGGGAGCCAGACCCAGAGGTGGTGATACGAAGGTGGAAATAATGGAGAAGTCATATTTACCTATACGAGTTGCCAAAAGGTGTCTCACTTTATTAAATTACTCTGGATTTAGAGAAAGATGTTGTTGGAAGTTTTTTCTTTTTTTTCCACTTGGTTAGACTATAATAAATTTAGTTTAATCCTTTATCCAAGTGATGAGAGCTTGGTCCACCTTTACCACGAGTTGCCTCCGTCCTGAAGATACTTCAGGCGCAAACTTTGTTTGCTTATACTTGGATAAAGGATTAAACTAAATTTATTATAGTCTAACCAAGTGGAAAAAAGAAAAAACTTCCAACAACATCTTTCTCTAAATCCAGAGTAATTTAATAATAAGGTGAGACACCTTTTGGCAACTCGTATAAGTAAATATGACTTCTCCATTACTTCCACCTTAGTATCACCACCTCTGGGTCTGGCTCCCACTGATGAGACCTCAACAAAGGTCAAAACCGGTTGGAAGCTTGGGTGATGAATGGCAATGCTGTAGCCCATTAAGTTTTAACTAAGGCACAGCTGTTGCTATTACCCCTCAGATGACATATGAGCAAATGAGTGGCTCTGCTCGGTGGTGGAGTGAGCCTGCCACAGGGTAGAGCCAACGCTGAGAGTTCTTCTCAGTGGCAGGGTGAGCCTGTTACTTAGGGGAACAACGTTGAGTTTTTGAAGTTTGACTTGTACTTGAACATTCAATAAAGGTTGAAACCAATCTGGATAGTGGCCCTTCCCTTAATGCATAGCATTATACATGTCCGCAAGGAGATGTGCTTTGCATTATGGGAGATACTAAGACAAGTAGTGATGAGAGCTTGGTCCACCTTTACCACAAGTTGCCTCAGTCCTGAAGATACTTCAGGCGCAAACTTTGTTTGCTTACACTTGGATAAAGGATTAAACTAAATTTATTATAGTCTAACCAAGTGGAAAAAAAGGAAAAAAACTTCCAACACTTAAAGATATTCACAGTCATTTATGAGGATTTGAATGCAGAGCCTGCTTGTAGGAGAGTAGAGATGCTTTCATTTGTTCAACCAGGCAATATGGTGGAGATTCAGTGATTGGGGTGTGTGTTGGACAAGCAGATAATGAAAATATGCTTTCCAGGAGTAGAGATAGCAGGCCATGAGAATGCAGAGCAAGTGAGAAGTGTTAGTAGTCACAGTATGGATTGAAAAAAGATGCATGTGATATGGGAGAAACTATGAAAGTGTTACTGAAGAACTTCAAGAATGCCAAGACTTGTTTTTTGTCTTGGTATGATAGAATTCAGTTGTGATGCAAGATGTTAGCAAATGACTTGCCATGTGTGTTTTTTGCAGAAAGAATGGCATTACATATATCAAATGAGTTTGAATGGAGAAAAGTATTGTATCAGTGGGGTTGGTTGTATTTTAAATGTTTTTGGAATGCAAGCTCCCATTGATGCTGGTTACTGACAGCTTGAATTTGGTGCATCAGGGAAATTAACCTTTGTGTTAATTAATGTTAGTGTGGGAGCATGAGTTGAGTCAAGAGATGGTGGTAGATGAGAGTGAGAAAGGTGTAGGTTAGAAAAGATGGAGAATAGAGATAGAAGCAGAGGGGAAGGAATGCATGACTGGAATGGAATGATCATTAATGGATGTGAGGTTGACTAAAGAGATATTGCATTCCTTGTATATTTTGTCATTCTAAGGTAATGAGTAGTTTTTTGCATTGATCAGTTTGGCTTGGCAAGATATCATTAGCCATAGTGATATTTGGTTTTAGGAGAGGAAGTGGTCATGGGGATAGAATATAAGAAATGTTGTATTTTCAGGGAGAACAAGATTGAATGGAAGGTATTGCAGTTAATGAGTGAAAGACAGCAAGGTCTTGAGAAGCATTGCATTTGAAGTATGACGAGTATGGGCCAACAGAACAAACATGTAGTCATTGTAATAATTCCAACGTAATCATGAAAGGAAAATTTATCCACTCAGCTAGTTTCTTATGCACTATAGCATCATTCATTAGGAACAGTTACTTTTCAATTTGAAAACATTGTGGCAGAATGATTTTTAATGCATAAACGGATGTTAATGGAATCATTGTTAAACTGGTAGTGCATATTGTGTTGAGGTGTCACACGTGTTTCCTTGTTGATTTGTGTAACATCTGTCATGATCTCGTTTCATGAATTTTAGGTGCGTTATGAAGAACGAACTTAGTTGATTTAGGATAAGGCTTTGATTTTTATTGCTTTGTGTTTGACATCATGTCATTTCAGAAGCATGTTTAAATTTATGCATATAGCTACTAAATTCAGTATATGACATTCTTGTTAGTTCCTGAATGTTTTTTCATTGTAGTGTGAGCTATGCTTGATTTGGATTTTTTTTTTTTTCTCTCAACATCTTTGATATGTTCTTTCATGTGAATTTCTCCCAAATGGTTTATTTTTTGTCATGAAAATTTTTTTTCATGGTGTTAAGGCAACTTTGAGGTCATACTATTTTAATGCATTATAATGTGAAGTAATTGCACTTTTATGGTTTGCTTTCTATCATGTTTGTTGAGACATTTGGTAGTTTTTGTAGAATGTTATTAATAGTTTTCAGATTATAGCTATTTTTTACAAGCACTTCTCTTAGCTACTCCATTTTTTGTTGTTGTAACTGGATATCATATCCCATTTTTGGACAGGGTGATATTGTGAGAAGTAGGATGTAAATATCTACCAGTGTTGAAAGTTTTCCTGTATAGTGAGAAAGTATCTGTTTTGTTTGATGACTGAGATGAGCAATCCAGGTAAGAAAGTGTTTTTTTTTTTTCATATCATTTATAAAATGGATTTTAGCTATTCATGTAGTTGCTGAAACTATTAAATGTTTTTTAATCTTGGCCAGATGAGCAAAATATCATTGATATAATGTAGCACACTATTTCTCTTGCTTTTTTGTTTGCAATGGTATTTTTTTTACTCAAATTAGCACTTTGTGTGTATGTATGTATGCATCTATTTTGTGTAATGTAATAAAAAAAAAAAAAAAAACCATCAAAATGCACAGTTATATTCTTTTGCTGAAAAGAATATAACTTTTGAAAAGAATTTAACAATTTCTCTGGATTATTTAGAATTAATTTATGTTTATTTATGATTAACAGTTATTGTGATATGATATTTTGCATTTAATAGTGATTTTAAAAAAAAATTTTTTTTTACAGGAATATTTCTCATGTTCTGTTCCATGATAATGTTGATTATCAGTATAAGTTAAAATACTGCTGTTATTGAAGGATGAATCACCAGGCTTATAGTGAAGCATTACACACATGTTACAGAATAGGATTTTAAAATAGAACAAAATAAGCATTTTATAATTCTTGACTTTATAATCCTGATGATATTGCCTGCATTTTAAGTAGTATTAGATTATTTTGACAAAGCATGAAAAGAATATTTTTCAAAAAGAAAAAAATATTTTGATGAATTTTCACAAACTAAGGCATGGTTAGAAACCTTATCGACTGTAATTAATTATAACTCTGGATGTATGTTTCTTCTTCCAGACAGATGCTGACAAACGATCTAGTTTGTGTATAACAAGATAATTTGCTTATAAAGCTGAGACTGCTGGAAACTTGTAGATTCACAAATGGTCCCTATGGTTGTAAGCCATGGGTAATGGTCAAAGATGAATATTGGCTTTTGAAAGAACATGTTATAGAAAGAGTCTGCAAATTGGATGCATGCAAAAGGTAATAAATGAACTATAGGTAATATAGCAAAGTAAACTGCAAAGAGAATCTAATGCAGAAAAGAATTCAAAGGAAATAAAGCTTTCTGGACATATCAGTGGAATGGATAACAATAGAAAGATCAAAACCTTGATGCTTGGTACAGTGGATGGTATAAACATAAGAGGATGGCCAAGGCAAGAGTGGTTAGATGATGTGAAGGAGTGGTGTGGAAAAGAGTTTGCAGGATTTTAATCACCTAGCAATGGACAGAGAGAGAAATGGCAAAGAATGGTGAAACAAACATCATACCAACAGACATTGGACACATGAGCACTGATAATGATGATGAACACAAGTTCTAAGATACAAGGACCAAGAAGAAGAGAGAGTGGTGGTGTTTCAAGAGAGTGGAAAAAGCAGCCAGCTTGATATTGGGTTTGATAGCAGAGATTTAATCTGTTTAATGTTCTGGATATTTTTTTCCCAACTGCTCTATGTATAAGGAATAGTAATAGCATTACTAATATGGTTAAGCTCATCTGCGAGAGAAACCTGGTCAGAATAGAGGTTGATGGCTCCTGGGTCTATACCCAGAATATCTATGCTTTCCAGCCATGGATCAACTGTTATTTCTAACCCAATCAACTGTTATTTCTGATGCCAAATTCATGTTAATACTGATTCCTGAATTTGTGAATTGTGAATGTGTTTGAATAATCATCTTAGCAGACCTGAATGAGAAGCACTAATATGTGCCTGCTAAGATGGTATACTAAATATAATGGGAGATGAAAGGTTAGCTTAAGAGCTGTTAGAAGCAAAGTTGGCTAGAAAATATCCCATGAAAGAGACCAGAATATAGGTGGTCTCTCAATAAAGAGTGTTTTAGATTTGATCTGACAAATAACTCGATTTGGAAGAAAATTAGTGATAGGAAACTAGGCATGAAATGTGTTGGACATAATAAATATCATGACAGTCCAACAAAGGGTACACTCTTTGAAGAAAGATACCAGAAAATGATAATCTTTCAGAGTTATTTTACTTTTGTTTTCACTTCTTATAAAGTCTTATGATAATGCATGCTGAATAACATAATTATAAATTCATTGAATGCTAGAATTTCAATAACTATTTATACTTGCTTGTAAGTGAATATTTAAAGATATTAAGAAATGAATGATGTTTTCACTGATTTATTGTTAGCAGTTTTCTTTTAGGAAATCTGCAGGAAGGAGAAGCTCAAATTTATATAGGGAGAATGATATCATTTATGCAAGTAAGTTCCATGTTCAATATTTAATATTGTTTCATTTAAACCTACTTTTCTTTATTTTTTTTCTAATGCAGAAAAGCCTGAATATCATTCAGATATGCAGTGTGGTCTGTTATGACATTTATTTATGAATCTTTTACTGAATGTGAGTCAGCTATTCTGATACAGAAGTGGTTGAGTTTTACTGCCTGAAACTTGGATTTTTCATTCCACAGAACACACAAACCAGGCAGAACATGCATATACAATTTAGAAACATAATATGTTGGTTTCATAGCCTTAGTTGCTTTGGCTGTAATTCCTAAATCCAAAACAACAACTGTAGAGACTAATGCCAAACAACTTTTAAAATATTCCTTTCAGAATTATTTTGCAGTTTGTGATCTCCATTGCTCATGTCTTTCATCATTTAATAAATGTGATTCTTCCTGAGCACCAAGGCAAGAGTTGTCACTGCTCTAGTGTTGTAAGACAGGATAATTCATTCACTTATGAGTATGTCTATGGAGTGGAGGGGGGGGGGAATAGTTTGCTGCAGTGAATTTTCTTTAGAATAACATTACTTATAGGGACACTCAGCTGTAATTAGCACTATTGTGTAAGTCTTTGAAAGCTTCAAGAAAGTTCACAGAAGTGAGAGTACATATGTACACTCCATCATAAATCCATATATGTGTTTTATTGTAAAAAGATGGGTGGAAGGAGGGTGATTATTATGGGAGATTTCAACTATGGTCGCATTGATTGGAGTGAGGAGAGGACACACGGGAGGAAGGAACTGGATTTTATGCGGTTATTAAGGGATAACTATCTGCGACAGCATGTAATGGAAAATACTAGGGGTCAGAGAGTGCTTGACCTAGTAATTACATCTGAGGATTTGGCTGTAACAAATATGACCACATTGCCACCAATCGGTGAGAGTGATCATAGGGTCTTAACTTGGGAGGTGGCTAAAGGTGCAGAATTTTCAATTAAGACAGGGTACATGTGGAATTATCGGGCTGGAAAGTATGACAAGCTTAGGAGTTTGATTGGTTCAGTGCCATGGCATGTACAACTGCAAGGACTAGAAGTTGATAGTGCATGGGAGGTAGTTAAGAAGTGCTTGCATGAAGCAATGGCTGACTGTATACCTAGAGTCCGAATAATAAATCAAGTAGGGGTTAAATGGATGAATAACACCATTAAGCTTGAGTTGCAAAAAAAGAAACAACTATAGAGGGAATTTAAGGAGAAGGGTGACCGGCAGGCACATGAACGGTATAAAGCGCAGGCCAGAAGGGTGACGAGTGTGGTAAGAAAAGCAAAAAAGGATTACGAAAGAACATTGGCCATGCAGGCTAAAGAGAATCCTAAACAGTTTTTTAGATATGTAGCAAGTAAAAGGAAAAATGTACATGGCAGATTGATTTTAAAGAATGCCGATGGTAGGGAGGTAACTGAATCAGTTGAGATAGTTGAGTTACTGAGTGAGCACTTTGCAAAAGTATATCATCCAGGTGGTGACATTGCAGAAACGAATAAACCAGTAGATTATACGGGAATTGTGGTTAATGAAGTGCAGGTGAGTAGTCTATTGCATAACCTCAATGTCAATACATCTGTGGGATTGGATGGTATACCAGCTCGTGTTGTACGAGAAGCAGCTAAAGAATTGTCAGTACCCTTGACCATTTTGTTTAATTTGAGTCTCGGGTCTGGGTTAGTCCCGAGCGGGTGGAAAGAGGGGAAAATAGTTCCACTGCATAAAGGTGGTTCCAAGACTGCTGTTGTAAATTACCGACCGATTAGCATATCAGGAATCATTGTCAAGGTTTTAGAGAAAATAGTCAAGAGGAAAATACAGGATTGGATAGAAGAAAATGGGATACTGTATCGGGGACAGCATGGTTTTGTGAAGGGTAGGTCATGCCTCAGTAACTTGCTCACGTATTATAACACAGTGACGGCTGAACTGGATAAGGGTAATGGGTTTACGGTGATTCTACTGGACCTTGCCAAGGCCTTTGACAGGATTCCACATGGAATTCTAATCAGTAAATTGCAGCATATGGGAATGGACATAGGGTTGGTGAGATGGATAGGAGGGTGGTTGACGGAGAGATATCAGAGAGTGGTTTACTCGGGAGTAGAGTCCACAAGACGGCCTGTGACTAGTGGTGTGCCACAAGGATCTGTTCTTGGACCACTGCTGTTTAATTTGTTCATAAATGATATAGGAAATGATCTGAGAGGAACAGTTCATTTGTTTGCGGATGATGCGAAGTTGGGTAGGGTAATAGGGAATGCAGATGACGTCAGAATTTTGCAGGATGATTTGGATAGATTGGAGGTCTGGGCTAAGGAGAATGGATGTCAGTTTAATGTGGCAAAATGTAAGGTTATGCATTTTGGGGTGAAAAGATTGGCGGCAGTTTACTGCATTGGTGGAACCGTGCTCCAGGAAATTGATGAGGCACAAGATTTAGGAGTGTTGGTAGATAAGGAATTGAAATTTAGGGGACACATTGCAAAAGTGACCAAAACAGCTCATCAAATCACTTGGTTGCTGAAGAATACGTTGACAAGCAGAGACAAGCAGGTTATTGTTCCTCTGTATCGAGCCTTGATAAGACCCCATCTAGACTACTGTGCTCAGATTTGGTCACCTAGGTTTCTTCTTGATGGGGAGGAGGTGGAGAGGATCCAGAGGCGAGTGACCAAGATGATAGCAGGTCTGTGGAATGAACCGTATGAGAACAGGTTGAGGATTTGTGGGTTGCAAAAATTGGTTGATAGGCGGAGAAGGGGAGATATGATTGAGACATTCAAATTACTGAAGGGTTTCTATAAAATTAATTCAGAAGATATTTTTGAGAACAGGGCTGGTTGTGGGAGGACTAGGGGACATCCATGGAAACTGGGCAAAAGTGTGGTTAGTAAAGGTGTTAGAGCTGGGTTCTTTACTTTTAGAGTAGTGAATGAGTGGAATGCGCTCCCTGAGTCTGTGGTGGATGCTGTGACAGTGAATGTGTTTAAGGCGAGGTATGATAGATACTGTATGAATGTCAAATAGTTGTGATGAATATGATTTGGGGCCTCCCTCGATGAGTCTAATGACTCCCTGGAGTTACCCGTAATAATAATAATAAAAGATTGCCTGATGTGGATTTAAAAAAAAAAATTTTATTTACAATTATGACAGGAAGAAAATAAACATTAATATGGTAGCATAACTACAAAGTGATAGTGGTTTTGTTTTCTGGCCTCATAGCTACCAAACTTTAGATGCCTTTCTCAGCCACCTGAATAAATAACACAAATATTTGCATACTATTGACCATTGAAATTGAAAGTCAAAACACTTCCATTTCTGGATACACTTGTCACATGTGTTCCCAATGGAAGATGTGTGACAAGTGTCTCTGTGTCTTAAGGCATGCCGGGAGGACATAATTTTGGAGGTTTACTGGCATATTAACAGCCCTAAGAAAGGATTAAAAATTATTTTAATTCTTCCAGTAATTTGTGTCAGTTACTGAAACATGTTTAGGGAATATAAACACACACACACACACACACACACACACACACACACACACACACACACACACACACACACACACACACACAACAACAATACTAGATTCAACATATGGATATAATCCTAAAGTCCAATTTAGGTGTGTGTGTGTGTGTGTGTCCTCTATGGGTGTTTGTAGGAGTCCTAGATTGTAAATTGGTATCTCTGAGGATTAATGTTTCTCAAATTTTGCGAAGCATTTTGTATCTCTATTAATTTAACTTCAATTGATTTCTGATTGCAGCTTCCAATTCCAAAAACAGCCTTTTTTAAATTTACTGTGATGGAGCATGATGGTTTTTTCTCCCACAAGATCCTATGAGTGATATCCAATATATGATCTGCAAGACCAGATTGATCATATTTGTTGAAAGTTTATTTTTCACTTGGTTAGAGTATAATAAATTTAGTTTAATCCTTTATCCAAGTATGAGCAAACAAAGTTTGCACCTGAAAGTATCTTCAGGACTGGGGTAAGACCACCTTACCCCAGTCCTGAAGATACTTTCAGGCGCAAACTTTGTTTGCTCACACTTGGATAAAGGATTAAACTAAATTTATTATGACCATATTTGTGATTGCAAGTGTCAAGAACAGAGCAGACAGACAAGTAGATCAGCCACCATCTGCATAGATGAACACAAAACATACATTCAAGGTTGTTTTAAATAAATTTTGTAAGCTTTGACAATATTTTCCCTTGAATGAACACTTTTAACACGTTCGCTGCCACGCTCCTCGGCATAGTTTGTTACCGCACACCAAGCACTTTCACTTCTACGAGGTCAGTGTGAGTTATCTCATAGCTGGCTTGTCAGACAAAATTTTGTTTCATACGCCAACTATGAGTAATCTCGTGTCACCTCCACCTATGTCTTACATGTGCTGATGACTGTGTAACTTGAATTCAGTGTCAGTGAGGTTCAGCATTCAGTGCAGTAAGGTTTATTGCATCTGGTCTTACAATTATTGAGTTATCTCATAGCTGGCTTGTCAGACAAAATTTTGTTTCATACGCCAACTATGAGTAATCTCGTGTCACCTCCACCTATGTCTTACATGTGCTGATGACTGTGTAACTTGAATTCAGTGTCAGTGAGGTTCAGCATTCAGTGCAGTAAGGTTTATTGCATCTGGTCTTACAATTATTTAAAATTATCTAAATAAAAATCTTCAGTTATGCCATGGCCAGTAAAAGAAAGCTTACTGATTAAGAATTAGAAGCTTACGCTAATATGAACGATGATGAATGGAATGAATTATTTGGTTCCGATTCTGAAGATAATTATAATCCTACAGACGACTCTAGCGATGATTCAGATGATGATATATCGTATATAAATATATGTATATGTTGAAAAAACTTCAAAAAATTGTTTTATTTGCATTAATAAATACACAGTTAAGCAACAATACATCTTATAATATACTTTTGCTGAAATTATTTTCTTCTACCAAGCCCCCAGACATGCTCTCCACTTTATTCACAAGCGAAGGGTCCAAATTAACGTGCTTATACTACGGGTTAACCCGTGCTTGGCATAGGAGGTCGGTAATCGACATAAGAGTATATTTGTAGTTGACTTGTGAGGCTCATATACCAACTATGAGTATACTCGTGGTTGGCAGCGACGTATTAAAAAACGTTTTTCCTTCTGCCATCTGAGATCTCTTTTCCTTTGCCATTAGTTCTGGATATTTTTCTTGGAAGAACAAAATTTACAAACAGATAGAGGGAACTGCTATGGGTCTCTTCCACCCCCCCCCCTTTTCATCTCCACTTGCCAAATTTTATTTATCTTATTTTTACATGGAAAAATAAGCTACTGACTCAGCTTAAGGACTCCTGTTGGAAAAACTTCCAGCAGGAGTTCTTCAGGAGATGACTAATTTCTGTTGTCTACTTGTTTCATAATTTGCATTTCCCTTATCTGCTTTTGCTAAATAATTTGTTTTTGAGTGCTATTTCTTTAGGTGGATTGTTATTCTTCAGAGGTGTGGACTTCTTAAGAATACTATCCACATCCAAACGAATGTTATTAGCCACTGTGGGCGCAAAAACATAGATATCATGTTCCAGGCTAGTCATTATTTCTAATGACTGGTACTTTTTTTGGGAGTGATGGCAAAATTATGCTCTCAACTAAGTGCATTGACTGAGTCTTCTGAGGGCGGCTGTATTGATGGATCACCGCTACATGTTCTTTTCAGACTGGCAGTTGGGGACTGCTTTGTTGTTTAAGCGCTGCAAATTTTTTGATGTTGGTTCTTAACCTTTTCAAATTCTTGACAGTCAGCTTCCTAAAATAGACTTCACCATTGAAAAGAAAGTAACAACTGTCTTCTTCTCTTTATAGATACACTAGTGACATGATTTGCTAATGGCTCATTATCCTTTCCCATTTACAGAAAACTCACTTATGCATGAGGGTATTTACATAAATAATCATGCCACCACCCTTCCCAACAGTATGTCATCTGCAAAACACTTACTCACTGATGCAGAGCTATTTATTAAAATGATGCAACTCCTGAAATTGAGTTTTGGGACCTTTGCAACACCTTTTTACCCTATGGCTACAGCCTGTATAAAATAGATAAAATACTGCATGCATCCCCATCCCTCCTGCAACCAACACACAGGAACACAGCAAAACTATTTCTATCCCATATATGAAGGTTATATATCAGAAAAAATAGCCAAAGTTCTGTGCATATATATATATATATATATATGATCTCCATGCTAAATTCAAACTTTTTATTCAGCTAACTACCTTCATCCATTCTTCTAAAGTCAACAGTTTGCAATTCTTCATGCAAAATATATCCTACACATTCTTTTGAAATGCCTATAGTCTCAGCAATTTCACGCACTTTGACTCGCTGGTCATCCAATACCATATCGTGCACTTGATCAATGATTTCTGTGTTGTTATACTTTTTGGATGTCCTTCTCATAGATCATCTTCAAGGCTGGTATACGACCACGTTTAAACTCGACAGCCCATTTCTTAATTGTCGAAAATGAAGGAGAAGAGTGCCCATAAACTTTTATGAAATTTGAATGAATTTCTTTTGGTGTTAAACCTTCTTTTACAAAGAATTTTATAACCGCACGATACTCAATTTTATCCATTTCAAGGGATATAGACAACTTTTTTGCTTCAGACTGCTGTATAAAACAAACTACTTGATAGAATGACTTGCAATTTCACATGGATGCTTATGAGAGATGTACCAACTTAGAAAAAAAAATCTTGCTGATAGTGTTGCCATCTATGGTCGAGGTCAAGAACTTTTCAGACCACCCTCGTACAAAGTTCATTGTGCATGCAGTTTAACCCTACTTCGGACAGACTGGTAGATCAGTTAACTTGTCTTTCAAAGAACTCAAAACTTACATCTGTGATCATCTATATGGCAAGTCAAGTTTGCAGACCATGCTTTGGATACTCTTTCACATAGAATTAGATGGAAGAAAACACCGATAATGCATAAAAGTTATTTTAGGTTTTTATAATCACTATCAGCTTTGAAGCACTCTCATAACCTTAACAAGTATGGTTGCATTAATTTGCCAAAGATCTGAAAAACTGCCATTTTGAGACCTGATATCCTAACTTCTCCAAATTAACTCGATGATTATTGATCCCAAGGGCAACTATGTGAGGTCATTAATTCTGTTTCAGTTACAACCTGAATTGTTTTCTCCAATTATTTATTTCAGTTCTGTGTACTTGTCATAGTAGTTATAATTGTTGATGTTGGATGGAAAACAGATGATGTTGGATGGAAAACCAGTAAAATATTAGTAAGTATAATGCATGTGTTCCCCCCCCCCCCCCCAACCTTTTACTGTGAATTACTGTTATGAATAATCAACACCTATGCCATTCTAAGTAGCTAGCAATCTCTCTTTGACATGTAGTGCAATATTCTGTGAATGATTAATTCTCGTAGAAAGGCTTATACATTGATTATACATGATTATTAATTAACTTAAGGAATTCACAACGTACACTAGAATATAAATTAAATTAAACTTTAATATATATTTCCAATATTTCGGCAACATCACGTTGTCATCTTCAAAGGAACTTAAAATAAAGACGTGCTTGCAGGCACTGTATACAGTAAATGAGGAAGAAGCTAGGAAGCTATTGTGTAGGGGGCTCCATCAGGACTTTTAGGAGAAACAATAGCTTCCTTGTTTCTTCCTCATTTACCGTATGTAGTGCCTGTGTGCACGTGTCTTTATTTTAAGTTCCTTTGAAGATGGCAACATGACATTGCCGAAATATATATTAAAGTTTAATTTAATTTATATTATATTCTAGTGTACGTTGTGAATTCCTTAAGTTAATTAATAATCATGTATAATCAACATATAAGCCTTTCTACGAGAATTACTATCATCCACGGAGATTTCATTGCCATCAAGGTCTGCCAATATGGTAAAATGAAGCTGAAGTTATCAAGACAACTGAATTATCTGACCTTCCTAAAACGCTGCTGGGATAATCAGGTAATCCCAAATTGTGTGAAATTTAAGCACCGTTTCTTTTCACTAAAGGCTCTCTGAATTTATAACCACACCAGGTATGCTTTGCTATGGGAGCAAATTGCCGCCACGCGGGTTCTCTTAGCTGACGCAAACAAAGCTATTTGGATGCTTGAAAAGAGCTTTCCAGTACATTAAACCATCAGCTTTGGTCAATTTTATATGACGTCTCGTGCACTGCGGCAGAAAAAGAATTTGAGGAAATGCAAGGTCGACATATCAAGAAATTTGAGAAGTTAAAAAAGAACTTTACCTCTGAACCAAAACTTCCAACCAAGACTGTAGTCAACCTTTCTTCAGTTACTTTGAAGCCTGCAGCACTCATCCCTCTTTCACATGGCCACAACTTCAGCATTGCTCCCAGAAAAATACTGGCTGAGGATATAATGATCTAGATTGAACGCAGGATCCGCCACCTTCCGAACCACATCGCTAACAATATTAGACTGGATGTAGCTTGTGTTCTCACCAAAGCAAGACCACCCAAAACCAACATATCCAATAGTGAATATAAAGCTCTGCAGGAAATGAAGAAAAACAAAGAAATAGTAATCACCAAAGCAGATAAGGGAAACGCCACTATAGTACTCAACCATACGGACTACACAGGTAAACGTAATGCTCTATTATTAGATCAAGTTACTTACTTTCCCATGGAATACAATCCCACCAACTCACAAATTAGAAAACTCCATAGGCTCCTTAAGAAAGTCACTTCTTGGCCTGTAGAAGTTATTAACAAAATAAAAACATTTAACTCTATACCTCCCCCCCCCCCACCCAATTTATATGGACTCCCAAAAATACATAAAGATAATGTGCCATTACGTCCCATAGTGGATGGCATTGATTCTCCCACATACAAATTAGCTAAACATTTGGCCAAAGTGCTCACACCACACACTATACTGGCAACACACGATCACACATAAAAAAACTCAGCCCACTTCAAAGTCAGAATAGAAAACCTTACACTCCAACATACTGACATAATGGTCAGTTTTAACGTCTCCTCCTTATTCACAAATGTCCCACTCAAGGAAACCTTAGAACTAATCCAAGCTAAATTTCCTCCCGATATCTCAGCCCTATTTCAGTTCACAATGAACTCAGGCTATTTCATTTGGCAGGGAAAATTCTACAAACAAATAGAGGGGACAGCCATGGTGTTCACCACTCTCCCCACCCTTGGCCAACTTCTTTATGGAGACTTTTGAAGAGGAAGCCTTAAACTCTGCCCCACAAAAATCAACCATATGGCTTCGCTATGTTGATGATGTGTTCGCTATTTGGCCACATGGCTCTGATACACTCCTCTCCTTCTTAACACATTTAAAACATTTAAACAACCTATACCCCAGAATCAAGTTCACCATGGAAAGAGAGGAAAACAACAGCCTCCCTTTCCTCGACACACTAGTCACCCGCCAGCCTGATGGAACCTTTGTTTTCTCTGTTTATAGAAAACCTTTCTATACAGGCAGATACATTCCCCAACAATTCCCCCCCCCCACACACACACACGCTCGCAACAATATGGAGTTAAGACACTATACAACAGGGCTAAATTAATCTGTTCAAATGACAATGCCCTAACCACTGAACTAAATCACATCCTCAACACTTTCTCAGCCAATGGCTATCCCCCCCCCCCCAAATACTATTGAAACCAGTAAACCATAACCCCTCCCCCCTTCACAACAAGGATTACTCCAAATCCATCACCATTCCTTACATCTGAGGCACCTCTGGAAAAATTACCAAAATCTTAAAAAACATGATTTGACCTCTTGTTACATACCATATAGAAAATTGGCATCCACTAAAGACCAACCACTTCCCCTAAACCTACCTGGTGTATACCAGGTCCCTTGCAGCTGTAAGCTGTCCTACTTTGGCCAAACAAGCAGGACAGCAAAAATCAGAATTTCAGAACACAAGGACTACATCCATTTTCACCAGTATAGCCACTCTGGTCTTGCAGACCATGCTCTGGATACACGCCACAGAATACGGTGGAAGAAAGCCACAATAATACATCATAGCAAGTTCAAATTTGAAAGACTTGTCTTGGAATCAGCCTCAGCCCTAAGAAACATGCCAAACCTCAACAAATTTGGTTGCATGAGACTGCCCCAAACTTACATCAGGAGACCTTCAGCCCAACAGACAAGAATACTTACATTGCCCGCTAGGGGGCTCCATCAGGACTTTTAGGAGAAACAATAGTTTTCTCGCTTCTTCCTCATTTACTGTATGTAGTGCCTGCATGCACGTATCTTTATTTTAAGTTCCTTTGAAGATGGCAACGTAACATTGCCGAAATATTGGAAATATATATTAAAGTTTAATTTAATTTATATTCTAGTGTACGTTGTGAATTCCTTAAGTTAATTAATAATCTGTGAATGATTGGATGTGTGTTTAATAAACTGTCCACTCAGTATCTTTTTAATTATAAGTTATTTATATTTAATTATTATTTTTTCTTATTTAGGAATTATCATGCTTTGTTAACCGCTGCTATACAGTCGTGAAATGCATCGTACATCAGCTGTCATCATTACATCATTCCTGCAAAAATGGGTCACCTATAGTTGATATGACTGACGTTTATTTTCAGGTAATTGTATATAAGCTTTTCTCTTTCTCTCTCTCACTACTAATATTGCAGCAGATAATCAGACAAAGGTTTTAATGTGTTGTATAGCATAAATGTTTCATACCCTTCTCTTTCAATTTATGTGTGAGAGGCAGACAAATTATTTCTGACTCATACTTGACCTCACCTGATTATTATAGTTTTCCTGTTGTACTATAGAAACTTACATGTTTTAAACATCAGAAAGAATGTAAAGTCCCATCAGTGGGAGCCAGACCCAGAAATGGATCTGGCTCTCACTGATGAGACCTCAATGAATGTCGAAACCAGTCTGGGTAGTGGCTCTTCCTATAACACATAGCATTATACATTAAGGATATGTGCTTTGTATTATGGGATACTAAGGCAAGTGATGTGAAGTCATTAGCTTTTAGATATGAGTTGCCCAGTCGTGAAGTTACTTCACACTCAAACTTTGCTTACACTTGGATAAAGGATTAAACCAAGAATATAATTTCTTTCTATAGCATGTTCCATGATAGCTGTTAATGTTTCTGGATGCACGGCTCTAATTTCTGCATGAATGTTCTCCTTCATCTGTTGGATTATCTGGAGCTTGTTCATCTACATCTTTTCTTTCAGTTAACCCCACAGGAAGAAGTTGGAAGCTGTCAGATCTGGAGAACATGATGGCCAATTAATTACAGATCTTTGCAAAATTATTCACTTCCCAAGTTCCATCATGGCTCTAGCAGCATGGGCAGGGAAAGATCTCCAAAATAAAATTTAAATAATTGCCAGGTTCTGTATTTCATTTTAAGAATAAAAAATAATTAATAAAAGCATTATTAAATGTTTAAACCCTTTGTTACTTATGGGCTACCCTGTATAATGTCCCATTTTGAACAGTTTTTCTCTTGGCCACTTGTCATGTGCTATTCTAGATGTACATCATATAAATACTGATCTTTGTTTATTTCCATGATTTTTTTAAAAATATTTCTACCAATGTTTATTGCTTTTTGTTTCATTTAGCAGTCTTTCAAAATAATTATTATAACCAACTAGAATATCTTTAGTTTTCTTGCCACCTTTATCATCTTTGATTCTTTTTACAGTGCTCTTTCCCCTGTTTCAAAGTTTTTTTTCAGTAGCCTGCAGAACATTTTAATTAATACCTTCCTGTTTATCTTCTTTTCTTACCGAAGTCCTCCCATGACTTTTGTTTAGCTTCTTTTACACACACACACACACACACACACACACACACACACACACACACACACACACACACACACACACACACACACACACACACACACACACACACACACACACACACACACACGCGCGCGCACTGCTTTTCTATCTTACATTTTTCTTTGTATTTTCTCTCAGAGCACTTGCTGACTTACTTGATAGGAACTTTAATACACACTTTCTTCTTTTCCATGACTGCCCTTTAACTTTCTGATTTTTTGCATTATATCCTATCATGGACATGAACATTTATTAGTGTTTCATTAGTTAGTTGGTTTAGCTAACTAATAAAGATGGCAGGATCTTTTCCTCCTCCTAGAAACTTGGGTTTTCATTCTACAAAAACCAGTGCTTTTGCATGCACATGCACACACATACATACATACACACTATAATAAACCCACTACACTGGCTACATGGCCTTCGTTGCTTTGGCTACAAATACAACCCAGCATGTTTTCATAGATAAGCATTATGAGCAGGTTTTGATATTTTGTTTGCATTTTTAGTTTGCAGAATGAATTGATTAGTTGCAGTAATATATAATCATATTCATTCAGCTTTACTCTATTACTGATATCTCTATTTTGGTTTGTTTTTGTTTTCATTTTCGAGTAAGAGAATGATTTGGAATGGAAAATCTGCAATCTTCAGAATATTCTTTTAGTTTTATAAACATGGATTTTATGAAAGATCCTGCATAATTATTACTTACTATATCCTGGTTGGCACTGATTGAATATTTAAGTAATATTTAAGTGTCTGGTTTATTGTAAGGACTGGTTTGAATTTTTCAGTACTAGTTAATTTTACATCCAAGATAAAAACTTGTGCTCTAAAAGAATACTGAGAAAAATGTAAGGATGTGAAGATATATAAAAGTCATCATCAATTTCCTGATTTGTACCCTCTAGAGGTTTTCAGGCTACTATGACAGCACTACTTGATTAAGTTTACATTATTAATAGTCTCCTATCAACAATTTTTCTCCAAATTAGTCTGTTAATTATCAGCCCTCCAATATTGTGTCTAACATTTCATTCTTCTAAGGCACAACTGAATCAATCTACCTAGGACTTTGGCCTTCCTCTCAGCCTTTTTCCTGTCATCTTGGCATTAAATACTTGTTTTGCTAACCTTTCCTCTCCCATTCTATTTAAGTGACTATATACCACCTTAGATTAGTTTTTACTTAAAATTTTTCTAACAACTCTCAGATCTGGGGTCTCTAATCTTCAATCTAGTGTTTTATTTTTAACCCAACTCTTTGATCCACCTTGTCATATGCCTTTTCCAGATCTACAAAATGTTAGTATGGATCCTTTTTTTGGATGCCCATGATTTCTCAACCATTTGTTGTGAAGTGAAAATCTGATCCTGACAACCTCTATTTGGCCTGAATCAGCTTATTCTTCTCCCAGTTCCTCTTCCACTTTTCTCACCATATTTTCAAGTATGCTTGCATAAATCTTACCTGGAACACTTAGTAGAGAAATTCCTCTGTAATTCTCACACTCAACTTTATTCTCTTTTTTATAGGTGGGAACTATGAGATCTCTACTCCAGTTATCTGGAATTCCAACTTCTGACCAGTCCCTCTGAATTATGCAATGTAACCACTGCAAAACAATATCTCCATATTTGAGTATTTATGGTCAATTCAAAGTAATTACTAGACATCTAGAATATCCTTATCTCCAGTTTTCATGCCACCATTATCATCTTTGATTCCTTTTACACTACTCTTTTGAAACTCCTTTTCTAAGATTTTTTAATAGCCTCCTAGGAACTTATGGTATGCTTTCTTTTCCAGGACTACTTCTTTAACTTATTCTGTCCACTGTGGTTTTATTTTTGATCCTTGTAGACAACTTCACCACATGCCTCTCTAGCTCAACCAATATTTTTTCAGAGTTTTCCACCGAGACTACAAAGATTTTGTTCTTGTTTGCAAACTGTTTCATTCTATCTTCAATAATGTTTGTATAGTTGAGTCTACCTCCTCAACTTTAATTCTTTTTAAACCATTTTTACATATTGTTCTTTTCAATGTGATACTCAATTTTATCCTACTTAAAACTAAGTGTTTTAAGTAGGATAAAACTGATCAAATTGGTCACTTCCAATTTGAAATCCTCTGTACACTCTTGTATTCTGAACCAGCATGAAGATATCATGTTAGTTCACAAATCTGCTGTTTAGACCTCCAACAAGTACCACTTTTTTCCATTTTCTTTGTGAGTTGCTTGCTGTAGTGACTTGTAAAATTCCTCCATTTTTTCCTTAGTGGGACCATAGGCATGAATAAGTAAGTTTCATTGTCCATTTCTCCATTTTGAAGTTTGCCCACATAACTCCCCTTGAAACTTCCTTCCAATCAAGAAGTTTATCTTCATATTTCACATTGAATGCTATCGCCACTCTTTCTTTTCCTTGATCATTATTGCCTAAATGTGTAAAAGTAGCTAATCGAAAGTCATGGGAAGATTTTGTAAGAATATGTTAATTCCCTTTAGGAAGATATAAATAGATTTTCAGCTTGTACAAATGAGTGGGGAATTATTGTTTCAATATTAGTAAGTGCAAAAGGTATTGTACTTTGGGGATGCAGAGATAAGTCTGTGTACTGATGGAACTGTACTTCAGAAAGTGGATGAGAGTTGAGAACTTGGGTTGATGATTGACAATGAACTTCAGTTCATTGTTAATCAGTGGAGTAGATTTTTTACTTCAGAATTGTGGGTGAGTGGAACACCTTACCAGAAAGTGTTGCAAATGCTGGGAATGACTGTTAGGGTCTTAAGGTTGCTAATTTTAACTATGCTGATTGAGTGATTTATGGTGTGATATGACTAATGTGAGAACAACATTAATAATATAAAAAATCTTACAAAGGTACCAAAATGTTCTGGAGGCTATTGAAAAAAGCTTAAAAATGGAGTAATCAGATATAAGCATTATGTAAAAACTGAAAGTTAAGATATTCTGAATGTCTGGAGTAGTTACATTGAAAGATTGCTAAATGAAACCATTAAATGATATTTGATCAAAAATCTACAAATATGGAGGAATAAAAAGTCTTACAATGGCTGAATATTATAATTCCTGGTCAGAGGGCTTCATTCTGGATGATTGAAATGCTAATTCCAATCATCCAGAATTGGAATAGAGCTCATAGTACATCTATTTAAAAAAAAAAAAAAAAGGTAATAAAACAATATGAGAATTATAGAAGAATTTCCCTTTACTGAGTGTTCCATATAAGATTTATGCAATCACACTTGAGAAGAGGCTAATAAAAATTGTGGAAGTAAAACTTAGAGAAGAAGCTAGATTCAGGCTAAACAGAGGTGGCAGGATCAGATTTTCATTTCAAGACAAAATTGAGAAATCAGGAACATAACAAGAATCTCTATTTTAGATCTGGAAAAGGTATTTGACAAAGTGTCAAATGAAAGACTGTCAAAAATATTAGTTATATGGTGTAAATGTTATATTATACAGAACGATACATAGTCTGTCAGTAGTTAGAATTGAAGGAGGCATAAGAAGGTTGCAAAATCAGGTATAAGATAAGAATTCACACTATCTCCACTTATTGTCATCTATATGGATCATATTATGAAAGCTCTAAAAAAAATTGGAATCATTCAACTCGGCTCTTTACTTTATGCCAATGTTTTTATACTTTTAAATGAATCCAATATTAGTTTCCAGGACTGGAATGAATAACTTCTGTAACAAATTTTGTATAAAAATCTGCGCTAAAAAGACAAAAGCCTGAAAACAGCAACACAGGAAACATTACTTGAATTTCCAGTTGGGAAACTATAGAAAAAGACAAATATTTTGCTGTTTCTTCATATAATCAACACCTGGATTTAAAAAATAAATTTATTAAACTCATTAATATTTCTCTGACATCAGGTGTTATTTACCATTTAAATTGTTTCTACAATTACTTAGTTTAGTGCTGTGTGCATGCATCATTGTGCTCTGATTATCCTGGGTAGAAAACCAGGGATATATTATTGAGTTTAATAAATGTATTATTTCTCACTTGGTGTTGGTTATACTGTTAAGCGTTACTATGAAAAATGAATGACATCTAAGCCTTTCTTCACATAATTTGCTATTTCTGTGCAATTGTTAGTGAAAGCAGCAAATTAAATATGAAAATAGATACTAAAATATGCAAATCTGGTATGGTGGTGGTGCCGATATGCAATAGGAGAGAAATACCTGTGCAAAAATAAATAGAACATCTGTGAGTGATGAGAGCCTTTGAGAGAGGAATCACCTCTTAGTAAGTAGATCTATGTCTGGTATGATCAAATGCTCTGGATCTGTGAAGAATGATGACATGACTTTTTCCAGATGTTTCCATGTTTTGTAAGTAATGGTGATTAAGATTGTCTAGGAGATTTGCTGTGAAGAAAAATGAAGTCCAAAAATGAAGATCATTATTTAACTGGTGGATTTCTAGGCTAGTGAAGAGATTGGTTGTTAATAGCATTCTCCGTTGTTTTTGAGAGGACTAGGTTGTTATTATGGGATAAGGTGGATGGCTAACGTTTAGTTCCCCCTTTTATGAACTGTATATAGACTTTTATGATGTTGAGTAGTTGCCAGTATAAGCGGGATGTTAATTCTGGAGAACAAATTTTCAAAAAATGGGGGAATACAATCTAGACTAGATGATTTCTTGGTATGTAAGTCATTAAGGATCATTCTCTTGTCTTTCTGGAAAAATCAGAAGACATGCAGTAACCTGTTTCTTGGTGTAATGAGGAGATTAATATTGATTGTCTGTACAAAAGATGGAGAAAACTGACACCAGTGAGTGATGTGATAATGATACCACCTGTATATGAGAGGAAGTGAAAGGATAACAGTGATGCCCACTACTTTGAGGTATATAAAAGCTCAACTGCTGTTTGAGCAGGAGACAAGTTTTCTCTATTTTGACCCGTGATGTTGGAAATTTTGATTCAAGCTATTTGAGATGCATCAGACTTTTATCCCAGTAATGATGGTATGGTCCTTTTCATTCTTCATCTTTTTCTTTGCTTTTCTTCTCATATGCTTTGCTCTACTTCTCCTGAGTCTTTTTTACTATCCTTTCTTCCAGACCACCACCATCACTGGGATCCAATGCTCTGCTGCCATGTTTGCTGTGCAATGTGACCTATGGACATCTGGAAAGGGAGATCCTAGTAGTCTTGCACTACTTTGGCCTTTGCTGTAGCAAGATGGGTTGTTCTGGATGGCCCAGCCAGTATCATTCAGCTAGTGGGCTTGCCTGCAAGGGTCAATGGTGTTGCAGTAAGTTTCTCACTCTATGGTCCAGGGTCTGGATCCAAAGTTTTCTCTGGTGCTGATATAGCATCTGGGGTAGTCCTGGCATTCCACTCCTGAGCACAGTCATTGCTTGCTTGCTGGTCAGTGGGAATCCATATGTGGCTCCATGGTTAGTGGGGAGCTCTGGCACCAAACCAAAAACCCCATGAGCATGAATTCTTCATCCTCACTCAAATGCTCCAGGGGTCCCAACAAAGTCCCAACTACATACTGATACTGTAGATACAGCATTTGGAAACAGATGTGAGAAACAAAAGATATATAATACTAGTATAAATATATCTGTTGTTTCTTGTGTTCCGTTGTTTTTGATCATCTATGCAGCAGGTGATAAGTCAATAGGGAAAAGTCACCCTTCTTTATTCAAAAGGGTTTAGAAGGACTCGGAGGACCTCCCAAAACTGTTAAGAAATTTAGTGATATCCTTGTGGAAACATCATGTCAACAGCATTCCGAGAAACTACTCGGAGCAACATTAATGGGTGGAATACCAATCACAGTAAAAAATCATAAAACACTCAATTCTTGTAGAGAAGTGATATCAGAATGGGATCTTCTTGATGTTCCTGATGATGAGATATGTTCCGAGCCTAAAGATCATGGGGTGACTGGTGTGAGGTGCATCCTGATATGTAGGGATGGTCACCTGGTTCTAACCAGGAACATCATCTTTACTTTTGATACACTATCTGTGCCTGATGTGGTAGTAAAGAGGATAATAACTAATCTTGCTCTGCAAAAAAAGTTAAGTGTGTCAATTGTCAGGGAGATGATCCAGCCAACTCTTCTGCAGAAGTGAAAAGATGAAAAAAAATACAAAAAAATTAACACACAAAATATATCAGGATGTAAATTTGGTTAACCACTACTACACCTGTTTTGAGATCCTCTTATGTTGAGAAGGTGGTAGCTAATAAAATGTCAGCAGCACCTCAAACACAATTTTATTCCACCATCTGATAATTTCACCATTCCTGAACTTTACCATCATGAGTGCTTTTTTGTTGAGCACATCAATTGCATGATCTATGATTTTATCCCAGAGACAACTCCAAAAATGGTTCCATTCGATGAGAACCTACTTGTCAAAAAATTCTGGCCAAGATATCCCACCAGACACCTCCACAGAAAAAATGGATACTTCAGTATCCACTGAAATAAATTAAACTTGCCAACTAATCCTGATGCATTAAATGTATTGATTCTAATCTTTATGGATGTATTGAATATTTTACCAGAGCAAGAGATGGACACTGCCCATCCATACTTCCCAAAAACACTTGATAAATATAAACCTGACAAAGGTAAGCTCTCAACCTCCTGAAAACCAGAAAAGTCTATAAAGCCAAAACAATAGGAAAATTTTTACAATGGCACTGTTGTGGTTTTGCCAGAATATCGATGATATCAAGATTTTGCTACAGAAACACATACCTTTCTGTTTCTGTCTACACGAAACATATTTAAGACCCAATGAGGACCCTACCTTAAGGAATTTCTGCTCATGGAGAAGTAGCTATCCTAGTGGGTGGTCATACTCCTTTCCATCATGTCCATCTTAATACTACTCTAGAAGCAGTAGCAATTCGCCTGTCCCTGGGATTTCTTATTACGTAATGCTCAGTTTATTTACCACCAAGTGCTTAGTTAAATGAAATCAATCTTGATAACCTTGTCTTGCAACTGCCTGAACCATACTTCTTATGGGTGACTTTAATGGTCACAATATTCTGTGGGTTAGTGCAAACACAAAGATGAGGTCATATTATTGAACAAATCTTTTGACAATAATGACCTCTCCCTTTTGAATAATAGACTCAATAGTTTCTTCCACATGCATACCAGCACATACCTGCTCATATTCTGCAATTGATCTTACAGTCTGCTATGCTTCCAATCTTCAACTTTTCACATGGGATGTTGAAGAGAACATATATGGAAGCGATCACTTTCCTGTTCTTTACACAATGTCTTCACAGGAACCATATCTCATGGTTCCTGTGGATGCCCATATGGATAATGGACCAAACTAACCGGAACACTTTTTCCCCATCTTGCAAAATTGATGCTGATACCGTCAGTCAAACATCTATCAATGAAGCAGTAAAATATGTAACAGACTGCATTGTCCAGGTAGCAACAGCTTCCATTCCAAGAACACCTCGATTTCTGCCTTGGTGGAACCCAGAATCATGGCAAGAAACATTGACAAACGAATTACCTGACATTAATCCTGAAATTAAGCATTGGTTCTAGTCAGTGTAGAAAGAGAAGAGAGGAAGTTGTTCTTGCTAGGCTCTGCAGGTCAGTTATCTTATACATTTTTATTTACTGAAGGCTGATGACCCGCCTGTGTGTGTGAAAAATGGAACAAGCATCTTGCTATTTGTCATATTCTGATGCGGCACCAGCACTTTTAACGAGAGAGGAATGAAATTTTTACCTACCTAGCCAATCCATATACACTCAGGCAGGTTATGTAATGTTTTTAATCGCTTACAAAGAATTCATTTGTGCCAAACACATTTGACTGTAATTTTATTTATATGTAGATACTGCTTTGCTTAACTTAATTTTTGTACATACATATTATTTACTGGATTATCTGTGGCTATTTATGTACTGCTGTAACCTTTACTATATAACCTTTGCTGTTCTTGTGCCAATAAACCAAACCAAATCAGATTTTTATTTTGAACTACTTTGGTACACTTGGAGGTCCAAGGCTTGGATAATGGTCATGAACGTTGGATGAGCAGGGATGACTACATTACAGTAAAGATTATTTCAGCTATTTGTTAGGAGTAAGGATTTGAATTGGGGGGGGGGTGAAAATAATAATCAGACCATGGAAAAGAGAAGCAGAAATCAGAGGTCATCCCATTTGATATCATTATAGTGCTGAGGACATGAGACCGAATGGGTAGGTGAAAGACAGTGTTCTGAAAAGAAAATGTGGATGAGGAAGTTGTGGTCTCAGTTTTCAACAGAACTGACATCTACAGTATATTTAGAAACAAAAATAGCTAAAGTCCAGGTGGTTGGGAGGATGGCAAGGATTATCTGTCTAGTATTCTGGTTGATAGGACTGTTTGAGTGGAATTTGAAGGGAAGCAAGTTTGTGTTATGAATGATATGTAGGGATGGTCACTGCCTGTCGTAGAGGATTTAGAGAACACTAAAGGCATAAATGAAAAGAATAAAAAGGCATAAATGCTGGTCTGGTTGGCCAAGTAGTCTGCATATCCACTCTCCAGCCAAAAGGCTGCAGGTTTGAATCCCACCATGGGCATGAATGTTTGAGATTGTCTGTGAAAATACTAATGATGATGATGGGTGGTAGATGATGATGATAGTTGCAGTTTGTTGTAGTTGGTGGATTGAGTGGTGGAGACAGAGTTGTAGAGCAGGTGCTCTCCCTCGAAGAGTCTTTGGACTCCCTGGAGGTGTTACGTAATAATAATATAACAGTGAGGCAACAAAATTTTGAAACGGAGAAGATCATAAAGAGGGGTATTCTAGGTTTTTAGTCAGACCAGATGAATGTATGAATACCAAATTTTTATCAAAGGAATTATGTAAATTGGATATTTGAGGTGGACTGTACTCATTGAGGATGCCAGTTGTGATTCTGTGAGAATAGGTGTTATTTATATGCTGATGTGTACAAATAAATGTGAAAGTTTTTTGTATTTTTTTGAAATGTACCTTGTTTGTTATAATTTTTTGGTTATATTATTATCTTTTATGATTTTTTTTTGTGGGCGATTGTTGTTATTTTATTTTTCTGATCTGTGGCTGCCTTTCAGCATTGCATTATAGCTCTATCCTTGAATGGAAAAGATACTTACTCCCTAGTTAATTATAGTGTTAGGAACACCTATGAAAAGATATTACTTGCACCACATGTGAAAAAGAGAGGGAGAATAGGAACTGCATATGCCTGAATGAATAAATTATTACATTGTGTAATCAAAACTTTCCTTGTTTCTGTGCAGTCTTACCAAGATCTGTCTGATCATTCTTAATATAGATTTCCTTAAAAAATAATTAAAGAAAAAAAAATCTTTATTTTGGCACCTTTGGCAGGATTAGAAAATGGAAAACATGCCATGCTTTGCTAATGATTGGTGGTTTAATTAGAAGAAATTTGAAAATGTTTTTTATAATTAAACCAGCTATAGCACTTGTGATAGCAAACACTATTATAATGAACTTTCTCGCTAACAAATCATCAAAAAAATTCTACCGCAAGTCTTGCAGGCACAGTCCTATTTTAAAAGAAATTTATTATAGTTTGCTATAATAAATTTCTTTTAAAAAGTCTAATGAGTTTGCTATTTTGAGAGTTGACTTGGTTTATGTTGCTTCTATTTAGTATTATTATTTGAAACCTTCACAGAGTCCAAGGACTCATCGAGGGAGGGCACCAACTCCACAACTCTGTCTCCACCATTCAATCACCAACTGACCGCAACTACACCAACGCCATCTACTGCCACCCACCACTGGTATTTCCACAGACAATTGCAAACATCCGTGCCCATGGCGGGATTCGAACCTGCAGCCTTTTGGCTGGAGAGTGGATACGCTATCCACTCGGCCACCCAGGCCATTTATGTCCACTTTATTTTTGCACTTCTCATAGATCTTAATTGGAAAGGGTGATGAGTCATGATTCTACCCAACTTCCTGATACCAATGGTCCTGACATTGTAATAAAACTATAATACTAAATGATTAAACTATGGTCTAAAATTTAAATAATTAAATCTGAAACAGAATATAAAATGTGACAAGAAAAAGCAAATCACATTAACCACAGACTAAGAACTCCGAGTGAACAGACAAACTTGCATTGGTGTTTAGACCACAGCCAAAAGGTTAAGTTTGATTGTCCCCCCCCCCCCCCCCCCTTAATGACCGCTCTCCAGTGCCTTTAAAAAGTGCCGTCTTTTTCAGAAAATAAGAAAATCAAACAGACAGCTGTTCTGTCATTTTTGAAGTAGTAAATTTTCATGCTTTTTTCTTAAACATTATACAATTTTCAATATGTAAATTTCATAAAATAAAACATTTTCCAAGTATTTTGTATCGATTACTGAAAATCTTGGAATGGAACTTAAATGTATTTACATACGTTCTCATTTTATTTTTGATTCAATTTACACTGCTTCATTTTACGTCGGAAATCTCAGGAACTTAACTCCAGCATACACTGAGTCATACCTGTATGTATGTTAATCTTGATATTAATCAAAGATTAGTATCAAGGATTAATATTAAAGAATCAGCAGTTCTAATCTTAAATAAGATTAAAATTTTAATCTTATTAAAAATTGCTCTTCAGTATTGCTATCTTGAACTAATTAAATAGCTTTTATGGCTGCAGTTCTCAAATTGAATTGCACTGTATATAAATTATATCATTATACTCTAATATATGAGGTGGGCTGGAAAGTTCTGATTAACACCTAGAACAAAAATTATATTAAAGTATTAAAGCAACTCATATAACCACAAGAAAGAATATATG
This sequence comes from Typopeltis vanoorti, assembly GCF_054136105.1. NCBI lineage: Eukaryota > Metazoa > Arthropoda > Arachnida > Uropygi > Thelyphonidae > Typopeltis > Typopeltis vanoorti. Next base: position 29,542,293 of record NC_143560.1, read on the forward strand.
AGGATAAAAGAACATAAGTTACTTTCATAACTCTGCTATTAGTATGTTCTTACTTGTGATTACATCAGTTGGTATCAACCCCCCCCCCCCAATACTGCACAGTAATATGATTTCTGTTTTATTTACAGACAGTATATAGGCATCTCGGTGCATTGTTAGCTACTCTAGTAATTTTAGATGAAATTATTGATTCTCAAATAACATTACGAGAGCATTGGACTTTATACAGAAGAATGATTGGGGCCATTCATCATGATCCGTCAAGGTTTGGTATCACATTTGACAAACTTACAGACATTGAAAAACTTACTTCAAAATTAGAAGCAGAACTACTTGAGAGAAAAATATTTCAGGTTTGTTACTATATTTTTCTGATTATTGTTACTTATGATTAGTATATTTAATCATCATCATCAAATTCTTGCCATGTACCCTCAAGGGGCGTACAGGATATGATAGTACTACACGAAAAATTTACATCATTACTAACTTCCTATCTACAATTTTCCTCCAAATCAGTTCTATTACTTGTCAAGACTCCAACATTATCAGATCTTATATGTCTATCATCTAAGCCACTTTGTACCGTATTAATCCACCTATATCTTGGTCTTCCTCTGGGTCGTTTTCCTGCCAACCTGGCAGAGAACACTTGGTTTGCCAATCTTTCCTTGCCCATTCTGTTTAAATGACCATAACACCTGAGATTAGCTCTGCTAATGCATTCCTAATGTATGCCTGTTGAGTGTTTTTTGCCACTGTGCTATCACTGCTTGTTTCATTTAGCAATTTTTCGAAGTAATTACTCCATACTTCAAGGATATCTTTTTCTCCCGTTTTCATGTCACCTTTATCATCTCTAACTCCTTTTACAGCACTCTTTCCTCCATTTCTAAGCTGCTTCAACAACCTCCAGAATAACTTACCACCTTCTTGATATTTATTTTCTATGTTCTTACCAAAGTCCTCCCATGACTTTTGTTTAGCTAGTTTTACACACCGTTTAGCTTTCTTACATTTGTCTCTGTATTCTCTAAGAGCGCAAGCTGACTTATTTGCCAGGAACTTTTGATATGCTTTCTTCTTTTCTTTCACTGCCTCTTTAACTTCCTGTGTCCACCATGGAGTTCTAATTTTTCTATCCTTGCAGACAACTTCACCACATGCCTCTCTAACTGAATCAGTCAGGGTTTTCTTCAAGGCTTGCCACTGAATCTCCAAGGTTTGGTTCTTGTTCTCAAACTCTTTCATTTTTCCTTCAATAATCTTTGTATATTTTAGTCTACAGTTCACGTCTGAGAGCTGCTCAACTTTTATTTGCTTTAAAACTTTCTTACATGTCATTCTTTTCAGTATGAAATTCAATTTTATCTTGCTCAAGACTAAATAGTGATCACTTCCAATTTCAAATCCTCTGTACCCTCTGGTGTCCTGCACCAGGGAGAAAACATCACTAACAACAATAACATAGTCAATGAGACTTTTCTTATTCCTTGCCTCTTCTCTCTATGTGAATTTGTGCACATTTTTATGTTGGAACATGGTGTTAGTAATAACCAGTCCATGTCCTGAGCAGAAAGCCAACAGATATTTGCTATTATTATTAGCTTTTCTCTCTTCTCCTAATTTTTCCAAAATATTTTTGTATGTCTGACAATCACTTCCTTCTCTACTATTTAGATCCCCAACAAGGACCAACTTTTCCTTTTTCATTGTGTCTGTTGCTTTTTCTAAAGTCTCAAAAAATTCCTCCACTGCTACCTTAGTAGAACCTTCTGTGGGACCATAGGCACAAATAAATCTCATTGTCCAGTTCCCCATTCTCATATTTGCTCACATTACTCTACTTGAGATTGCCTGTCATTCAAGAACATTAGCCTCGTATTGTGTGTTGAATACTATGGCTACTCCTTCTTTTCCTTGATTGTCATTGCCTGAATATAACATTTTGTATTTATTGCTCAGAAAGATCTCACCAGTTTGTCTTTTTTGTTTCAGTCACCCCTATTATGTCGATCTGGTACTTATCTAAGGCTTCCTATGTTGATAGTACCGATCTTTAACTCTGGTGAGGTTGAGTTGGGGTGTTTTCAGATTTGTTTTAGTAGCTGACTTTTCGCAGTTCGCCCTGGTTCCCTGACGAAAACAACGGGGGCCTTGTTTAACCGGCCGATGCCCCAGCCGGCATGAAATTTTGTCATGTTGTACCATCATTTTTATTTTGGTTTAACCAATAAGAATACAATTTGGTCGGCTAAATCCCAAATTGCCAACCCATCCTCGTTCGTTCAGTATCAAAGTAGATACCCAACAGGGTGCACCACGAGAAGGTGAGGATCGGACATTAGGTCAGAAGCCCTGGTCGGGTCTCCGCATTCCTTTAAAGGCTATGTGGTGGTCTCCTCTCAGTTATACAGCTTTGACCCTTAAGCACCCCCAGTATATTTAATCATGTTTATCAAACTGTTTGGAAAATGAACCAGTAATATTGCATCGGTCCAGTATTATAGCCCATTTTTAACCCCTCAGTTTGAAACATACATTTGGAGGAACCAGTGAATTTAATTATTATGGCAACTTAATTGTTGCCATAATAATTAAATTCCTGACATGTATGCTCCAGGGATGTACAAGACATTATGATAGCACTACATGAAAAAGTTTTATCATTATTAATTTCCTATCTGCAGTTTTTCTCCAAATTAATCTGTTATCTGTCAAGACTCCAGTATTGTTATATCTTATATTTATGTATTCTAAGGGATTATTATTACTGTGTCAATTCACCTAGAACTAGTCTTCCTCTGGATCTTTTTTCCTGCAATTCTGGCAAAGTGCATTTGTTTTGCTAACGTTCGTTTTCACATTCTGTTAAGATGCTGATCACCTGAGATTAGCCCTGTTAACACATTCCTGAATGCTAACAATGTCAGGTTTATTCCTAATATCCTCATTTTTAATATGATACTGCCATTGATGCCAACTATTCACTCCACTAATCTTTCTTAGAACCATCATATCTATAGTCTTCAGTCTTTGATCAAGTGTTTTATTTCTACCCTATCTCTCAGATCCACAAGTTAAAATTGGTTTGAACATTGTATACATAGCTAATTTTATGTTGAATTATAAGAAAGAAATTGAATAATTTCTCTTATTCCATATAAAAATATTCAGCTGACTTCAATAAATGTGCCTAAATAGCTGAAATGTTTTGGTTTTCCATTCAGCATTTAGTTGATTTTTGTAATATTTCTGCCAATTTTTTTTTTGCTGATTTTCATACCAAATTTATCACAGTTATTCAGTTCATCATTATCATCAAATTCCTAATATATATACCCTCAAGGGGTATATAGGATATAATAGTACTACATGAAAAATTTACATCATTACTAACTTCTTATCTACAATTTTCCTCCAAATCATTCTGTTACCTGTCAAGACTTCAACATTATCAAATCATGTACTTCTATCTTCTAAGGCACATTTTACTGTATCAATCCACCTATATCTTGGTCTTCCTCTGGGTATTTTTCTTGCCAACCTGTAGAAAACACTTGTTTTGCTAATCTTTCCTCTCCCACTCCTATTCTGTTTAAGTGACCATACCACCTGAGATTAGCTCTGCTAACACATTCCTCGATGCTGACAGTGGCAAATTCTTTCCTAATATCCTCGTTTTTAATATGATATTGCCCCTAATCTTTCTCAGGACTCTCATATCTGCATTCTCTAGTCTTTGGTCAAGTGTTTTACTTCTGACCTAGCTCTCAGATCCATAAGTTAAAACTGGCTTAAATACAGTCTTGTATACAGATAATTTAGTGTTTTGGCTAATTCTCTCTTATTCCATATAAATTTATTCAGTTGACTGCCTACTCTACCAGCTTTGTTGATTCTGTTGTCTATTTCCATATTTAATTTACCATCTTCACTAAAAATCATGTCTAAGTAGCTGAAATGTTTTACTTTTCTATAGGTTCTCCATTCACAATGCAGTTGATATTTTCAATGTTTCTGCCTATTTTCATTGTCTTTGTCTTTTTAATGCACTGAAATGATGGTACAATGTGACAGTTATTCAGTTTAGTCAAGGAATCTTGCAGATTTTTACTGGATTTATTTAGAAGTATAACATTATCTACATCAAGTAAAGAGCTGAGAAGCTGAGATTAAAATATTCAATTTTGATATCAGGTTTAACACCACAGTTTAATACCACTTTCGTTCATAATGTAATCCATATAAGTGATGAATAACTGTGGAGATAATGCATACTCTTGTCTCACACCTGATTTAACATCAATCATCTTCCTGTATCTCCTGCATTTCTGATTGCTGACTTACAACTCAAATATAGATGTATTGCTCAATATAATGTCCCATTTACACCATATAACTGTAGCATTTTAAACAGCATTTCTCTTGGCACCTTGTCATGTGAATTTTCCAGATCTACAAAACTTAAATACAGATCCTTGTTATATTTCCATGAGATCTCATCTATTTCACTTAAAGTGAAAATATGATCTTGACAATCTCTATTTGGTCTGAACCCAGCTTGTTCTTCTCCAAGCTTCCTATCCACAATTTTTCTTAACCTTCTTTTTTTTTTTTTTTTCAATGTATAGTTGCATAAATCTTACCAGGAACACACTGTAGGGAAATTCCTCTGTTATTCTCACATTAAATTTTATTTCCATTTTTATAGATGTGTACTATGAGAACTATAAAAGCCCTCTGGAATTTGGTCCTCTGACCAGGCCTTCTGAATTATTCAGTATACCCAATTTAAAACTTTTATATCTCCATATTTGAGCATATCTGGTTGAATATCATCATCTCCAGCTGCCTCCACATTTTGAGTTTTTGATAGTTTTTCTACTTCAAGTACTGATATATATACTCCTGATTGCATTCCTGTTAAGTGTTTTCTATCACCCTGCTGTCACTACTTGCTTCATTTAGCAACCTTTTGAAATACTCCAGGCATCTAGAATATCTTTTTCTTCAGTTTTCATTTCATCTTTATCATCTCTGATTCTTTCTACAGTTCTCTTTCCTCCATTTTTAAGCTTTTTCAATAGCTTCCAGAATATTTTGCCACCTTTAATTGATATTTATTTTCTGCATTCTTGCCAAAAATCTTCCTATTACTTTTGTTTAGTTAGTTTTGTGACTGCTTTGCTTTCTTGCGTTTTTTCTACATTCTCTCAGGGCATAAGCTGACTAACTTCTTAGGAACTTTCAATATGCTTTATTTTTTTCCTTCACTGCCTTTAACTTCCTGAATCTTCCATGGAGTTTTGATTTTTTCTATCCTTGCTGACAACCTCACCATATGCCTCTCTGGTGGAATCAATTAGTTTTCTTCAGATTTTGCCACTAAAGCTCCACTTTGGTTTTTGTTTTCAAACAATTTTTTTCTTTAATGTTTATGTAGTTGAGTCTACACCCACTTTTGAATACTGCTCAACTTTGATTAATTTTAAAACTCTCTTACATACTCCTCCTGCTGAGAATTAAATGGTGAACCAGATTTCAAATCCTTTATATATTCTTGTGTCCTGAACCAGCATTCGAAGATATTGCTGTGAATAATAATATAGTCAATGAGACTTTCTTACTTTTTGCATCTTCTCTCCATATGAATTTGTTGACATCTTTATGTTGGAATATGGTGCTAATAATAACTAGTCCATGTCCTGAACAGAAATCCAGCAGGTGCTTACCATTATTATTAACTTTGCTCTTTTCTCAAAATTTTTTTCAAACATTTCTCTGTCTGGTATAATTTCCTGCTCTACTGTTTGGTTCTCTAACAAGGGCCAACTTTTCCTCTTTCAATGGCAGCTGTCTTCTCTAGTGCCTTGAAAAATCCCTCCACTTTTTCCTTAGTAGAACCTTCTGTGGGACCATAGCAACAAATAAGTCTCATTAGCCATTTTCCCCATTCTGATATTTGCACACATCACTCTGCATGATATTACCTGCTATTCAAGAAGAGTATCCTTATATTTGGTGATGAATACTATAGCTACTTCATCTTTTCACTGGTTATTGTTGCCTGATTATAACATCTTGTGTTTGTTGCTTAGTAAGATCTCATCTGTTTTTTTTTTTCTTTGTTTTGGTAACACCTATTTTGTCAGTTTGATACTTATTCAGCTCTTCTTCTAGTTCTGTGTTTTTTCCCATTAGCACTTCTTATGTTGATGATGCCCATCTTGAACTCTGCTCATGTTGAGTGGGAATATGTTCTAGACTTTTCACAGTTCACCCCACATCCCTGAAGAAAACTTTGTTTATCTGAGCATTGTCCCCTTAGTGTGAATTCTGTCATGTTGTACCAACATTTTGCATTATGGCTTTAAGCCACTAAGAATACAATTTTAGCATATAAGTATTCTGCTGCGCAGTTCAGACCAAACCATTACTCAACCAAATTGCACAACAATTCTGTTTTGCTAATTTACAAGTTTATGTCCAGTCAGTTTCCACTTACAGCAGAGATATTTTAGCAGATGCACTCGTTGTTGTGCACTAATATGTTCCAAAGTTCCCTAACTTCTGTTTTAAAATCACTGCATGAACGGTAAGAGTTCAAAAATTCACTTTAGTGAAATGCATTTACTTAAGACATGAACATTAAAATCCTAGCTCAAAGTTTGTTCTTATATTAAAGCAAATGTATATATTTTGTAACTTTAGGTATCTAGTACATCATTCTTATTAGAGAGAGAGAGAGAGTAATATGTACAAGGAGATCACCTCATCTATTACTTTGTGTGCTTCAAACCAACTACTCTGCAAACAGTTTGATAAAAATTGATGACCACTTACCATTTTTTTTGTTTTTCCCCTTCTTCTGCAGTCTGAATTTTATTACTGCATCACTTATTCTGGATATTTTTCTCAGCATTGAAAGGAAATTAGAATCTTTAAAGTAAATCAGTGTAGAAAAACTATTGAAGATTGTGTAGTGGTGTCAGAGAAATCTGTCGTTCTTTACTAGTCACAATGCTTGTGTCATTCAGAAGTTTTCAGGTGGATGCAGTTTCCTACACACTAGCCTGTTTAGATAAGGAGACCGGTTTACTTAAAGGAGACAACACTAAGCCTTCTCTAACTAAAGTAACAGCCATGGTGTAATGACTCGTTATTATTAATCGAGGACAAATAAATAATTTTATTTGTATTATAATTTATTAGAAAAACAGTTAATGCTGGTATGCAAGTGATGTCTTTATCTAACTAACTCTGTTGCAAAATAAGATTGGTAAAACAAACACTCAAGAAGAAGAATGAAATCATTGAAATTAATGAAAATAGAGAAATAACCACAATCATCACCAGACTAAGGACAGAACATTTTAAAGGCATGAAAATTCAGCCAGACAGTAGTAGGAGCTATGAAACATGCAAGAACTATCCAGAAGTTGAACTAACACCTGCCCATATCTATTCTTGTCCAGCTATTGCTGGACAAGAATAGATATGGGCAGGTGTTAGTATGGGCAGAAAATTGACAATAACCCTAGAGACAAGCTGTACTCAAGTCCAACAGATTGCCAAAGCAGTTCTACAGTTCCACGGTCATATCTAGAAGCTCTTCATTGGACTCAACAACAACAACAAGTAGGCATTTAATAAAAGGATGCTGGAGAGCAGTGTTAAGCAGTTTGCTGTTGAACTGTTTAATAACTTTCAATTATGTGTTCTTTTTGTTTCATATATATTAGCAGCAGTACTATTCGAAGTTTGATTTTCTATGTTAAACACCAGTATGTTTCATTTGCTATTGCAGGTGCTTGAATTTGTGAGATTCAAGAAAAAGCTGTTCTTTATAGTTATCATTTCCTAATATATATCCATTGGGTGATCCGTACGGTTAGCCTAGTGGCTGTATGCTTTGCAACCATATGCCTAGGGAAGGAGCGTCCTAGATTCGATTCCCATCGGAGACGTTAGGAGCTGAAGGATCTTTCTGAGCCATAGCCAAGTTAGCCAGTCTTGGGCGTGGACAGCAGGATTTTTTCCCCAGTTTATCCTGGGGGGTTTTCATCCCGCAAACAGGCAAACCAGACCTGTGAACATACGGGATACAGCCATAGGACATATAGACGAACGTAGAAGAGAAGATGAGTGCCATCTGTCTTAATTCACCGCCCATTAGACATTCATGACTCAGCCATGAGTGACCGAATGGTCCATTTAAGGACTATGGGAGAGGAGAGGATAGGATAGGATAGGATCCATTGGGTGTAATGGTTATGATAGTACTACATAATTAAGTTTGTCATTGCCATCCTCTTATCAGTAATTTTCTTCCAATTTCATCTGTTTTATGTTATTTCTCCTGTATTGTCAGTTTTAACATTTCAGTCCTCTAAGGCAGTACTAACTTCATCAGTCCCACCTAGATCTTATTCTGCTGGATCTTCTTCCTGCCCTTGGATCAAACACTTGTTTTGCTAACTTTCTTTCTCCCATTCTGTTTAACTGATCATATCACCTTTGATTAGCTCTACTCACTTGTTCTTGAATGCTGATGATGTCATTTATCATTTCTGCTATTCCTTTGTCATATATACTTGGGAAGAAAAAAAAATTCATTAATTTATTTCAAACTTCCATTTTTAAACAGATCCTTTATTAGATGTTGATGATGATATTGTTTGGTTGGAAAGACTGGGTTCGAATCCTAGGATGCAAAGAACAACCTTTATTGAGCTTTTCATTTCAGGGTGATTTAGCTAGTCTTGTGGAGATTTGGAGATTTCAGGGTTTTCCTTTTTTATATATATATATAAATCTGATCCACACACAAAAGGCCATGAGACCTATAGCACATTAGTGCCATGTGTGGGCAAGAGGAATAGGAGAAAGGAGGAATCTGTTCACATTTTGCTCGAACAGCTGAGGGTTGTAATCTTTTGGGAAAGCAGAGTGTGGGAGACTGTTCCAAAGGACAGAAGTAGATGGAATAAAATCGGGAAGCAGTGAAATTGGTTCAGTGAGTTTCAAGATGGATTGTGAAAGGGTATTGATTAGCAGTGGCTCTTGTTTTAATGATTTTGGAGGAGAGTGGAGGAATAATAGTGTTCATTTCCACAGAGCACTGTCCATGAAAGTATCTGTAGAAGAGGCAAAGGCAGAAACTGAATGTCTGTGAGAGAGGGTATGAATAGGGTTTGTGAAAGGGGGGAATCATTAATTAGCCAGATTTGCCCTCTACTGGATAGAATCAGGCAATCTTAGAGTGGATTTGGGTGCAGCATACAAATATGGGAGCATTATTCTATGTGGGCAGATTTAGGTTTCGTATAGGGTTAGCAGCTGTGAAGGTGTGAAGTAGTGTCTTGTACAAAAAAAGTACACTATACTTTTTGGCAGCTGCAGAAGCTATCGTTGAAATATGGTTGTGCCAGGAAAGATCAAGGGTTCAGGTCAGTCCAAGAAGAGAAATCTGATTGTGTTTGAATAGCTCAGTATTACTTAAAGTAAGGGGAAGGGATGCGAGCTCTTTCTTGCGAGAGATCAGACAGAACCGAGTTTCAGTGGCATTGAAATTTACAAGGTTGTCCTTGCCCCCCCCCTTCCCCCACCGGGATATAACTAGATCTGAGTTCAGGTCCGTAGTCATAATAAATCTTGACGATTCTAATACTTGAGCATTACAAGGTTTGTTAAAAAGAAAGGAGGAATGGAGTGTACTGTCATTAACAAATCTATGGATAGAATTTGAAGTCTGTGAAAGCAGGTCATTTATATACAAGAGGAAAAGACGGGATGAAAAAACAAAACCCTGAGGTACTCCTGCATTGGTTGGGAAATCTGAAGAGAGTAAACCATTCACCATGACATGTATTGAGCAACCAGTGAGGAAAGTTGTGAGAAAGTTGATCCGGGGCAATCACGTGAAATGTTAAGGGCAATCACGTGAGTTTCTCCATGGCCTGAGTCCATAGGTGGGTGGTGAAAGCAAGATCAGCTGTAGATTGTCAGTGGTGGAATCCATACTGCTAGTCACTGATTAGTTATGTCTCCAGGTGGTTCAAGAGTTGGTTGTTGATGACCTTCTCCATGATTTTTGAGAGAACAGAAGTAAGGTCAATTGGACGGTAGTTTGTTGGTTGACTTTTATCACCTTTCTTTGGTATGGGTTGGATGTGGACCTGTTTTCATGTTGTAGGGTAGATGCCAGTTGAATAGGATATATTGAAGAGGCAATACGGGATAGGTGTTAGTTCTGGGGCACAATTTTTTAACACAATAGGTGGGATACCATCAGGACAAGATGCCTTGTTTGTGTTCAGGTTGTTAACATTCTTTGGATTTCTTTTTGTTGGAAGACTATGGGAGACATGAAAGGAGCTATTCTTTGTGGGGTGGAGGGAACTTTGCCCAGGTCATCAATGTAGGAATTGGAAGAGAAGAGTGATGCCAGTAAGTTGGCCTTGTCTTTTGGTGAGGTGATTACAGTACCATTGGGATGTGAGAGTGGTGGAAACTTGGGTGGGCAGAAGTTGTGCCCAATGATCTTGGCAAGGGTCCAGAAGGAGCGACTTCCATTTGGATAGGAGGCAAGTTTGCAGCATTTGGCCCTTTCAAAGTCTTGGTGATTCTTTTACAATGGTTACGAGCTGCAGTGAGGGCAGCTGGAGTTTTGATCTTGAGCCAATTGTGGTGAGTAGAGGTTTTTTTTCCTTTTATAGCATTGGCACACTTTTTTGAGAACCAAAGCTTGGATAGAGGCTGAGAATTTGTAATGGAATGATGAATGAAATCCTTCATTCCTGTGAGAACGATTTCTGTTATTTGGTCTGAGCAGGTGTTTGGATCAGACAAACTGAAGCAGTAGTTGGACAGTGGGAAGGAGAAATAGAAGTTACGGAGATCCTCCCAGTTGGCGCACCCTTGTAGTTCCGAAGGACACGAGGCTGTGAACTGGTGGGTTAAGATTGTTCTGTGGCAAGAGAGACTTGTATGAGGTTGTGGTCTGAGTTTCCAAGAGGCGGATCAACAACTACAGTATATCTGGCAGTGGAGCTTGTTAGAAAAAGGTCAGGTGTGTTGGCAAATTGAAGGGGGTTGTCTGGTATTTTGGTAGGAACATTGATGATCTGAGATAGGTCATTGCTTAATGCAAACACCTCAGCATCCTTGCCTGCTTGATTGGTGAAACTGGAGAAGGTGGAGCCAATATAAGTTGTGGACATTGAAGTCCTGAAGGAGGAGGATGACCTCACTGTTGCTGCAGAAAGTTGAGCTTTAGAGAGAGAGAAACTTGAAGAGGTCAGAGTGATTGATGGAGTTTGGAGAGCAATAGAGGAAGCATATGAAAATGGCAGGTTGATATGGTAGAGAAATTTTGAGCCAAAGCTGATCAAACAGTAGGGATTTGAGGATTTGTAGTCTCTGGCAAGGTATGTCGGTTCTGATGAATGCACAAGTGCTATCCTTGTGGCGGAATGAGTTGTATAATGTGTAGTTTGGGCAGTTGAAGTTGCCAGTTGGGTTTCTGAAAGGAATAGTAGTTTTGATTTAGATGACTGTACAAGGTGGTTCACATAATTTATATTGCTGTTTAGGCCACAGATGTTGAAGTGGATGTGAAAACTTTTTTTTTTTTTTTTGATAAGAATTATCAAATATTGTTGGTGGGTTGTTGTTTGGTTGGATTTCTGTTGTCTTTTATGATTTTTTTGGTTGGTTTTTGATGTATTTTGTGGATTTTTTCAAACTATTTTGTGTTGGAGAATTTTTGAGATCTGCAGTAGAAACATATTTCTTTCAGTTGTGGTACATTGTGTTTGGTGAGGATGAGATAAAGAGGAAGTGGAACATGCAGACTCACAAACATATCGCCCACACAGAGGGGAGTCAGTCTCCTCTCCATATGTGGCCTCGACAGTTTCCCCTTAGCCACAGTATTTGGTCGCCCTCCAGTCACAAACTGGCAAAATACGTGGTTGCAGGATTTGTCACTTTGTCACTAGCTGATCGGGAAGCCTCCAGGTTCGTAATTACATGGCTTGATCCTGTGTACTAACCAACGGCTGGCCTATGGGACTGTTTTACTGCTGCACCCTTGAATATAGGGGGGTCTGGGCTCCCTACAGTGAGATTGGCATGCCATTTAGGGTATCACTCTCTCACTGCATGTGTGAAGAGTGTGTGTGCAGGGGGGGGGAGAACAGACTGGAACCCTTACTCTAACGACCCAACATGGCTGCATCCACTTCAGGCCTCTAATAAGCAAGGTGGTATTTCACTGGGTGATGAAAGACATCTACCGCTGGAAGGTGGTGATGACTTGACTGCGAGAGGCTATATATATATTGTGCATTGACAGCCCTTTAGTAGCCAAGACATTCAGGTTTTTCATCCTGCAAAAACAAGCAAATGCCACAAGAATACATGTAATTTACAAACATGATACCCTAGTCTCACCATCATTGTTTTGACAAAATTACAAATAACAGTCTGTGTAATGGAAGTTTCTTCAGTCATGTGTAAACTTAAGATTAACTTACCTGGTACCTGCTGGGAGAGTGTTGTCTTAGTTTTAAACATTTTTTACCATTAAAACATGCATATGAGAAATAATATGAAAATCAGTACATAATCTTATATTCATTTTCATTCAGATAGGAGGGTGGTCTGAAAAGTTCTCAGCCTAACAATGAAAAAACAAATACATAATTTCAAAATTATTTATATTTTTCAACATAATCTCCCTTAAGACTAATATATTTATTCCAGCAATGCTCCAGCGCCATTATCCTGTCCCTGTAGTGGTTCTCAGTAAGATCTGCAAAATGCCCCTCTACAGCTGCAATCAGCTCTTGATTCGAAGAAAAACACTGACCAGCAAGGAAGAGTTATAGTTTTGGGAAGAGATAGAAGTCAGAGGGAGCCAAATCTGGGGAATATTGAGGATGTTCCAACAATTCATAGTGCAGATCCCTTAATTTTCCCATTGCCAAAACACCTTTGTGGGCAGGTGCATTGTCCTGATTAAAGATGATTTTTTTCTTCTGCAAACTGGGTCTTTTCTCACAAATTTTTTCGTCTAGTCTGGTTAAAAGATCAGAATAATATTCCCGGGTTATTGTTTACCCTTTTCAAGATAATTGATAAACAAAATGCCTTTAGCATCCCAAAACACCGATGCCACGTCTTTTCCTGCTCATGGAACTGACTTTGTCTTCTTCTTTGGCATTGAACAACCGGCTTCTGTCCACTGTTTTGACTGCTGTTTGGATTCTGGTGTGTAATGGTGAATCCAAGTCTCATCCATAGTAATAAATCGATGTACAAAATCAGTTTTATTCTTGTTAAAATGCTCCAAGCACTGTTCAGAGATTTTCATGCGAGTGCGTTTTTGATCTGCTGTGAGCAAGTGCAGCACCCATCTTGCGCAAAACTTTTTCATTTGCAATTCTTCATGCAAAATATATCCTACCCATTCTTTTGAAATGCCTATAGTCTCAGCAATTTCACGCACTTTGACTCACCGGTCATCCAATACCATGCACTTGATCAATGATTTCTGGTGTTGTTACACTTTTTGGACGTCCTTCACATGGATCATCTTCAAGGCTGGAACAGCTACATTTAAACTCGGCAGCCCATTTCTTAATTGTCGAAAAAGGAAGGAGAAGAGTGCCCATAAACTTTTATGAACTTCGAATGAATTTCTTTTGGTGTTAAACCTTTTATAACTTTTTTTAAAATTTTATAACTGCACGATACTCAATTTTATCCATTTCAAGGGATACAGACAACTCTTTTGCTTCAGACAGCTGTATAAAACAAACTACTTGATAGAATGAATTGCAAACTAATTGCAATTTCACATGGATGCTTATGACAGATATACCAACTTAGAAAAAACAAAAATCTTGCCGATAGTGATGCCATCTATTGTCGAGGCAGAGAACTTTTCAGATCACTCTCATATACTTCCATATCTTAAAAAATTTGATATCAATAAGTTCTTGTTGGGACACAAACATCAAAGTTAGAGAACTGAGAGGAGGGTTTCTTTATAGCCTTTTTAAAAATTCAGAGAATCTGACAATGTTGAGTCTTCATCTTCTCATGGTAAAACCTATTAGTAGGTCTTCAACACACGGATCCTATTAGTAGGTATCGACCTGGATATAGTACAGGGTTATTCAAAATGAAGGAACAAATTGCACTTGTTTATGAATTCTTTATTTTTAGCAATATAAACATGAGTTACATGTCACCTGACAGGAAAGTTATCAGATATTCAGGCACTGATGTATGTACCTCCAGTAATATGATACACATCAAAATGATATTCCATTTCTTACCAGACTTTTTGTAACTTGTCAACATTTATTAAATTCACTGCTGCTACAATTCGATGCTGAAGTTCTTGCAATATGGTGGATAAGGGTGGTACATAAATGGTATCTTTACCAAATCCCCAAAGATAAAAATCGCAAGGGATCAGGTCTGGGGACCTGGGTAGTCACTTGCATAATACAAGATCATCTGTCTCACTTCGACCATTTCCAGTGGTTAGGAAGAGTTGCGGTGAGATAATTACAGATTATGGTGAAAGTGAGGTATTGTCCTATCCAGAGGAAGACCAAGAGATAGGTGGATTGATATAGTACAAAGTGCCTTAGACGATAGAAATATAAGATCTGATAATATTGGAGTCTTGACAAGTAACAGACTGATTTGGAGGAAAATTGTAGATAGGAAGTTATTAATGATGTAAATTTTTCATGTAGTACTATCATATCCTGTACATGGCAGGAATTTGATGATGATGATTTATTCTGTAGATTAAATAATTACTAAAATTTATTAACTTCAGAGAAAAACACATAATTAGCTTTATTAGATAAAATTTTTTCATTGAAATCCTGTTTTGCTCTCTGTTCAATTTTTCTCTCATATATGCATCATTCATTCTTTTTATATCTGATTATTATACTTCTTTTATTAGTATCTCTCAACTTATAATATAGAGGGGCTGTGCAGATATAATGTCATGACAGCCATGTACTTCAAACAGCTAGTTGTGAGTGTTTAGAGCAAAAAATGTTCAGCTACTTATGACATAACTAGAACAAAGATTTTTTTTTACCCCACCAACTTAGTGATTTCATTTTCTCTGCAGAAATATATATAAATATTTTATATTAAAATGCTATGTAAAGCAAGTATTAATCTTGTGAATTAATTTCATTCTCAGTTGATGACTCAGATTATGACCTGGTTAGACTTAATAGCCTCTCTAATTTGTTGATAATTGAACTGTACTGGCATTGGTTAGTATATTGAACAATATACTAACACATATACTGTAAGCATAACATTTACATATATTTTTTGCTATTACACCCAGTTTAAAATTAATGTGTGTGTGTGTGTGTGTGTATATATATATATTATATATATATATATTTGTTATCTTAATTGAAAATAGCGCATAAACACTTTTTCATGTTGGAAGTTTATTTTTCACTTGGTTAGAGTATAATAAATTTAGTTTAATCCTTTATCCAAGTGTGAGCAAACAAAGTTATCTCCACTTGGGCCGGGCTCCCACTGAAGAGACCTCAATAAAGGTCGAAACTAGTCTGGGTAGTGGCCCTTCCCTTAATGCATAACATTAGACATATCTGCAAGGAGATGTGTTTTGCATTATGGGAGATACTGAGATAGGAGTGTTGGTAGCTTGCTCCACCTTTGCAAGGGAGTTTGTACCACCTTCAGGACTGGGGTAAGGTGGTACAACTGGTGTTGTACCACCTTACCCCAGTCCTGAAGATACTTTCAGGCGCAAACTTTGTTTGCTCACACTTGGATAAAGGATTAAACTAAATTTATTAAACACTTTTTCAGTTTCTCTATTAAGAATGCAGTCCATATTTTTCATATATCTACTCTATTTTCATATTCTTTTTGTTCTTTTTATTGCTTTTCTTATGAATTAGTTATAACCATTATTCAGTTTTAGAATCCTGAACACTTCTGCTGGATTTATTTAGGATTATAACATCATCTATGATTAAGTAAAGAGCTGAGTTTGATATCCAGTTTCATGTCACTTCATAACATGATCCATAAATGATGAATTACTGTGGATACAATGTGCACCCTTACCTCACTCCTGAGCTTACATAAGACCACATTCTTATACATCCTTCAGTTCCTTACCATTGACTTACAACTTAAGTAGACTTATTAAGCAAATTGAAGAGATTTTTTTGTTTGCACATTATTATATGTTTTTCCAGAATTACATCTCTAACGAACCAAAAATTTCTCCACTTCTTCCTTGCTGGAACTTTTTTGTGAAATCCTAAGCACACATATCACTTGTTTTTCACTTTCACATTGTCCATAGCACTTTACTTGAAATTACTTGTCATTTATAAATTTTATATAGTGTGGAATACTCCAGTTACTCCTTTCTTTCCCTGATCGCTTTTTCCTGATTATAAAATCTTAGTTATTATTTTGACATTTCTTATCTGATTTATTTTTTCTTCTTTGTTTTCAGTAATACCAGTTATTTCATATGGTATTTCTGTAATTTCTCTGTTCTGTTTTTTATTCCATTGATGCTCTTTATGCCGATGGTGCTTGTTTTCAGTTCTGTTGAGTTTGAGATTGTTCCAGTAACCAACGTTTTGCTGTTCACCCGTGTTACGTAAGAAAAATAGCAGGATTTGTTTAATGAAGTGATTACCCAGCTGGCTTGACATTTCATAATGTTTGCATCATATATGTGTGCAGCTTCAGACCATACAGAACATAATTTTAGTGATCTTACTCTTGGAATCCACTTAGGACTCATGTATTTTGTTCATCATCAAATTGCTGCCATGTATCCTCAAGGGATGTACAGGATATGATAGTACTACATGAAAAATTTACATCATTACTAACTTCCTATCTATAATTTTCCACCAAATCAGTCTGTTACTTGTCAAGACTCCAACATTATCAGATTTTATATTTGTATTGTATAAGGCACTTTTTACCATATGAATCCACCTATATCTTGGTCTTCCTCTGGGTCTTTTTCCTACCAACCTGGCAGAGAACATTTGTTTTGCTAATCTTTCCCTGCCCATTCTGTTTAAGTGACCATATCACTTGAGATTAGCTCTGCTAAAGCATTCCTGGATGCTGACAATGTCTTTCCTAATATCCTTGTTTTTTAATATGATATTGCCATTGATGCCATCTGTTTGTGCTCCTAATCTTTATCATGACTCTCATATCTGCAGTCTCTAGTCTTTGATCAAGTGTTTTACTTCTGACCCAGCTCTCAGATCCGTAAGTTAAAACTGGTTTGAACACTGTCTTGTATACAGCAAATTTAGTGTTCCAACTAATTCTCTCTTATTCCATATGAATTTATTCAATTGACTTCCTACCATACCAGCTTTGTTGATTCTGTTGTCTATTTCCATATTTAATTTACCATCTTCACTAAAAAATGTTTTACTTGTTCCACAGGTTCTCCATTCACAATGCAGTTGACATTTTCACTGATTCTGCCTATTTTCATTGCCTTTGTCTTTTTATTGCTGACCTTCATACCATATCTATTACAACAGTTATTCAATTTAGTCGGGGAATCTTGCAGAATTGTAGCAGATTTATTTAGAAGTATAACATCATCCGCATAAAGCAAAGAGCTGACATTAACATCTCCAATTTTGAAATCAGGTTTAATACCACTTTCCTTCATAATGTGATCTATATAGATAATGAATGTGAGAGAGAGAGAGAGAGAGGATAATGTACATCCTTGTCTGAAGCCAGATTTAACATTAAACCATTTCCTGTACTACCTTCAATTCTAACTGCTGACTTACAACTCAAATAAATAATAACTATTGCTTGATATAATGCCCCATTGACACCATATAACTGTAGTGTAATGAATAGCTTCTCTCTTTACACCTTGTCATATGCCTTTTCCAGATCTACAAAACTTAAATACAGATCTTTGTTATATTCCCATGATTTTTCAACAAATTGTCATAAAGTGAAGATCTGATCCTGACAGCCCCTATTTGACCTGAATCCAGCTTGTTCTTCACAAAGCTTTTCTTCCACCATTCTTCTCAACCGTTGCCGAAGTATACTTGCATAAATCTTACCAGGAACACTCAGTAGGAAAATACCTCTGTAATTCTCAGATTGTTTTATTTCCTTTTTTATATATGGGTACTATGAGAGCTCTACTCCAATCATCAGGAATTCGTCCCTCTGTCCAAGCCTTCTTATAGTAGTTGCAGTGCAACCACTAAAAGGAGGCCTTTTATACCTCCATACTTCATCATTTCTGGTCTAATATCATCTACTCCAGATGCCTTTCCACATTTCAAGCCTTTGATGGCTTTTTCTACTTCAAGTATGGATATGTATTCCTGACTGCATGCCTGATCAATGTTTTTTACCACTGTGCTATCACTGGTTGTTTCATTTAGCAATTTTTCAAAGTAATTACACCATACTCTAAGAAGATCTTTTTCTCCAGTCTTCATGTCACCTTTATCATCTCTAATTCCATTTACAACACTCTTTCCTCCATTTCTGAGCTTCTTCAACAACCTCCAGAATATCTTGCCACCTTATTGATATTTATTTTTTATGTTCTTATTAAAGTCTTCCCATGACTTTTGTTTTGCTAACAAACAACTTGCTAAATGGGCTTCAACTTAAGAACAACACAAAAAATAATTAACTTTCTTTACAGTATCTAATCAGTATATCTCCTATACCTTATATCAAAAGCATTTCTGAATGCTATGCAAAGATTATTAAAAAAACAAACAAATTGCTACCTTCCAGCCCATCAACCAAATTCACCAGCTGTTATCCTTTCCAAAGGATAAACTTACATCAACGATGCTACTTGATGTGTACCAAGTGCCATGCTTGCACAACTTATCTTACTATGAACAAACAGGACAATAAGTAAAAAAAAATTATTTCTGAACATCAGTCACAGCTGGCTTATCAAATCTCATAAATTTGGCCTAGCACAACATAGAATTGAAAACACCAACCACAGGATCCAGTGCAATAGCACCAAATTACACAGATCTATGTATAAATATGAATGTTTATTCAAAGAAAGTGCTAGAGCCCTATTTCATCAACTGAACCTTAATCATAATGACTGTCTTTCCATCACTAAAGTCTGGGAAATTGTAATCCTCACCTGTATTATAAAATAGGTTCTATTTTAATCAAATTTCATTTAGTTTTAATTTCAATCCTAATATTTTATCCTAATGCAAGCACAGTACTATTTCTTTATTCAAATTTTTCTCTATTGTTCTTCGCTTACATTAATGATGTCTTACGATATGCAAGACAAAATAGTTGTATAATAATTTTTACTGTGGGACGTGGGATTTTATAGTCATGGAAACTCTACAGGTATCATTACACAATAAACTAAACCTTAGAATTAAATTCACTTTACACAGGAAAACAACTGTTACTCATCTTTTCTATATTATTTAGTTACTAAATTAGCAGATGATTTTCTCTCCTACTTGGAGACTAGGAAACTTAAGGTATACACCAACAGATATCCAACATCAACTTAAGTTATCATCATAATATGACAACAAAAATATTAACAGAGCTAATATCAATGTATGTTCCAGAACAAACTTAAACATTTTTATTACCCAAAATAGTATAATTTTATTAAAAAGATTACACTTTCCTCCTCTCATATCTAACTTGCAGACTAATAGAGAAACAACAGACTACTCCAAAACTGTAATAGTTTTTTATAATTTGGGAGGGGAATAAGACAAGTTCTTAATCAATATCATAAAGTACATATGAATCTCTGTTTGAATTATTTTATCTATTTCTGGCCAAGATTAGATCCATTTGTTATCAGTATGCAGATACCCTGCCAATGTAAATTAGTTTATTATCGTTAATCTTGAAAGATCAATATTATAATGCCAAGACTATCTGATTAAAAAAAATATATCTGAACACTCCTTTTTAGTAGTGAATATGGATATATATATCATGACAATAGCTCATATAGGTATAAAAGGAAGCACACGGTTTTGCAATCTTCATTGGCAAACATTAACAGTGAAATAGTGATGTCCTCAGTGATTTTCATTGCATCACTTTCATAGGATACCACCTTTGCAACACCTCAGGAATTTCTGCTCTGCCGCAGTTTCCCTGATCAACTGTAAGAGATGTTATTGTAAAGCAGAAACACCTAGGAGTAACACCAGTATACAATCACAACTGGGTTGGTAGGCCACACAAAATCAGAGTGAAACTGTCAAGTGCTGAAGCATGTGGCATGAAAAAATTGCCAGTCTTCAGTTTAAAACACTCGCTACCAAGTTCAAAATGCCTCTGAAAGTAACACCTGCACCTGGCACCACACATATAATTCCATAATTTAACATGCCCTTGAGCTTTGTCTAGAGCTGAAGAACATAGGCTTCCATGGCTGTGCAGCTGCACACAAGACATCAGCCAAGCATCATCAAGTAGAATGGTGTAAAGCTTCCTTCCATTGAACTCCTGAGCATTCTCTGAAGGGATTCATCATTGGCAGTCTGATAGACAAATCTGGGTGTGATGGAAACCAGGAGAACTTCCTGCCCAAATATTTTCTGCCAACTCTGAAGTTTTGTGGAAGAACCATCATGGTCTGGGGCTGTTTTTCATGTCTTGGGAAGGGAATCCTAATGCTGTGGCTTATAATGACATTATTACTATTATTACGGGTGACTCCAGGGAGTCCTTAGATTCATCGAGGGAGGCCCTAAACATCATGTCCACACAACCATACGACATTCTCACAGTATCTATCATACCTTGCCTTGAACTCACTCACCATCATAGCACCCACAACAGACTCTGGCAGCTTATTCCACTCATTTACCACTCTAAAAGTAAAGAACCCAGCTCTAACAAACTTGCTAACCACACTCTTCCCCAGCTTCCATAGGTGTCCCCTAGTTCTCCCACCACCAGTCCTGATCTCAAAAATATCCTCTGAATTAATCCTATAGAAACCCTTTAGCAATTTGAATGTCTCGATTGTCTCGATCATATCTCCCCTTTTCCGCCTATCAACTAATTTCTGCAACCCACAAATCTTAAACCTGTTCTCATAAGATTCATTCCATAGACCTGCTATAGATCTTGGTCACTCGCCTCTGGATCCTCTCCACCTCCTCCCTATCAAGAAGAAACCTAGGTAACCAAATCTGAGCATAGTAGTCGAGATGAGGTCTTATCAAGGCTCTGTACAGAGGTACAATAACTTGCTTGTCTCTGCTCGTCAAAGTATTTTTCAACAACCAAGTGAGTTGATGAACTGATTTAGCTACTTTTGCAATGTGCCCCCTAAACTTCATCTCCCTATCCACCAACACTCCCAAGTCCCTGGCCTCATCAATCTCCTGGAGTACAGTTCCACCAAAATGTGGTATACTGCTGCTAATCTTTTCACCCCAAAATGCATTACCTTACATTTTGTCACATTAAATTGACATCCATTCTCCTTAGCCCAGAACTCCAATCTATCCAAATCATCCTGCAAGATTTTGACATCTTCTACATTCACTATTGCCCTACCCAACTTTGCATCATCAGCGAACAACTGAACTGTTCCTCTTAGATCCTTTACTATATCGTTAATGAACAAATTAAACAGCAGTGGTCCAAGAACAGAATCCTGCATCACACCACTAGTCACAGGCCGTCTTTTGGACTCTATTCCTGAATAAACTACTCTCTGATATCTCTCCATCAACCACCCACCTATCCATCTCACCAACCCTATATCCATTCCCATATGTTGTAGTTTACGGATTAGAATTCCATGTGGTATCCTGTCAAATGCCTTAGCCAGGTCCAGCAGTATCACTGTAAACCCATTACCCTTATCCAGTTCAGCTGTCACCGTGTTATAAAACTTGAGCAAGTTAGACTCAGATTAAACAACATGGTCAAGGGCACTGATCATTCTTTAGCCACTTCACGTAAGACCCGTGCCGGTATACCATCCAATCCCACAGATGTATTCACATTAAGGTTCTGTAATAGACTATTTATCTCCACTTCATTCATTATAATTCCTGTATAAAGTAATGGTTCCTTCATTTTTTCAATGTCGCCACCTGGATGATATACTCTTGCAAAGTGCTTGCTCAGTAATTCCACTATATCGACTGATTCAGTGACCACTTTACCATCGTCATTCCTTAAAATCATTTTGCTGTGTACAGTTTTTTTTTTTTTTGCTTGCAGCATATTGAAAGAACTGTTTGGGATTCTCTTTAGCTTGCATAGCTAGTTTCCTTTCATAATCCGCTTTTGCTTTTTTTACCACGCTCGTTACACTTGTGGCCTGCACTTTATACCGTTCGTGTACCTGCAGGTCACCTCTTTCTTTAAATTCCCTCCACAGTTGGTTCTTTTTTTTGCAGCTTAAGCTTAATGGTGTTATTCATCCATTTATCCCCTACCTGTTTTATTATTCGGACCCTAGGTATGCAATCAGCCATAATCTCCTGTAAATGCTAGTTGACCACTTCCCATGCTCTATCGACATCCAGCCCTTGCAGTTGTACATGCCATGGCACTGATCCAAGCAATCTCGTAAGCTTGTCATACTTGCCAACATGGTAATTCCACATATTCCTTGTCTTAATTGAAAATTCCACACCTTTAGCCACCTCCCAGGTCAAGACCTTATGATCACTCTCACTGATAGGTGGCAACATGGTCATATTCATTACAGTCAAATTCTCAGATGCTATTACCAGGTCAATCACTCTCACACCCCTAGTATTTTCAATTACATGCTGTCAATTACATTCTAGACAATTCTGTGATTTGAGCTGTATGATAACAGTTTTATGAAGGCCCTTTCTTGTATCAACACAACAATACTCCATTTACAAAGTGAGTTCTATGCATGAATGGTTTAATGAGATGGCTGTTAAAGAACTTCATTGGCCTGTAGAGAGCCCTCATCTACCTCACTGAAGAGTTGTAGATTGGATTGGACTGACTGACCTCTTTATTGCACTTCTAGAAGAAGAATGGAAGGGAATTACTGCAGCAATTAACCAAAATCTGGTGCAAAACCTTTCCAGAAGGTTGTTATAGTGTAAAAATTTGATGTAGCTTAATAATGCCAGAAAGCCTTACATCAATTTTTACAGAAGTCAAGCCCTGTAAGGTTGTTATAAAAATAACCTGTATATCTATATATAGTTAAAACAGTTTGTTAATGTAAATAATCCCATAGGGACTGTCTGTACTTACTGCCCTAAAAAGGAAAATTGTAGATTGTATTACACAAAGGCAATACCTTGCCACCAGAAAACTTTGTATGTTAGCTCCTTATAAGGATATGTGAAAGTTGTTGGTGAATTCCGATTGTAAACACTCGAGGTCAGTGTCAGATATACCGACAAACTTCAGATGCACTTCCGCTGCCCGAACAAATAGGATTAAAGGAGTGTAGTAGAAGATCAAAGAAAGGGTCAGTGTCGAGGAAAGAACAAGGGATCGCACCGAAATATTCAGGGTCCCATATCTTTGTGCAGGGTTCCGAAAGAAGGTGAATAAAAGGCGTTGGCCGGAAGATCGAGTATCAGTTATCCATAGGTCGTCATCAGTTATCCAGAAGTCGTCATTGGTTATCCATAGATCGTCACTGGTACCCCAGCGGTTGTCCGTCAGGTGTAAGCCATCGAAGATGCGACTTCAGGAGAAGTCATGCCAGTGGTCTGTAAGAAAGATGACAGGAGCTGGTCCGCCAGGCAAGGCATTGATCTGATGACAAACCTTTGCTGGGAGCCATTGTCCAAACAAAGGAATTTTCGAGCGGGAAAGAATTGCTTCGTTAGTTTGATATGCATGCAAGTACTCCTCAGGCCGAAAATCTTCGCCCGAGTGCTGGGAGGACAGCATCCCAGCAGAAGCCGTCAATAAATCTATCGCCGGCATAAAAAGGGAGAGAAAACCTGATACGGGAGGAAAAGGTCAGGACTCCAATCTGAAGCCAGGGAATGAGAATACCCAGTGGGTAGCAGCCCTAAAGTGAGTTTGCTTTTTTTTCTTCAATTTTGTGAATTATAGGAGAACTTTATTAGAGGACTGTTAAGATTAAACTGCTGAATTTGAGCGAAGTTAATGGTTGGATGTAAAATGTTTAATAAGTAATCGAAGATTATGTGTGTAACAGTCAGAGAGTTTGTTAATGGTTCACTTTGCCTAGATTATTATCTTAGTATCAGAGGGATGTGTAATGATATTCTTGTGTGTATAACAGATAAGGAGCAACAGTTTGTTAATAGTATAATT
Source organism: Typopeltis vanoorti (assembly GCF_054136105.1). Classification (NCBI taxonomy): domain Eukaryota; kingdom Metazoa; phylum Arthropoda; class Arachnida; order Uropygi; family Thelyphonidae; genus Typopeltis; species Typopeltis vanoorti. Next base: position 29,566,695 of record NC_143560.1, read on the forward strand.
GCTTAGAATAGAAACTTGATATCGGAAAGGAGTGGATATTTATGTGACATGATTATCATAAATTGGAAGGGAATCTTAAAATAATTGTGCTATTTAGAGTTAAACTAAGCATTTTTTTTCCTTTGATGAAATAATAGTATAAATTGTTTTATGGTAAATAAATGTGTTGTTAAAATGTTAATCGAGTGTTGCCTGATATTTAATTTTTCGATGCACTGTTCCGAAAAATATTAGAGCCTATTAGTGGGAACCCAGGAGAAAGGGTAGATAGTAGACCATGACTGCAGCTATTAATTAATCAGGGATAATTTGAATGTAATGGGAAAACTACTGGATGCACTTACCACTTCTTATTACTAGAAAACAGACATCAGTGGTGCAGCTTATCAAATAAATTTTCTGGTGTTCAAGGAATAAGAAGGCAAGTGTGGAAGGCAGTATAGCTTAAAGAGATAGAGATATAAGGAAAATAATAAGATATATAAAAGGAGATACCCCCCTCCCCTCCTCGTTTACAATAACAGCACAAGGCAGACCAGTTCCATATTGATGTCTTTCATATTAGAGAGAGAGAGTTGGAATGAGCAGGCATCTGAATATTTTTTTTATCAGATAGTGTACATAGATATTAACCAGTATTAATAACTTATCTTGATGAATTTTCATATTGTTCCAACAAATTCTAGTGTTTAATGAGGAGATGAGCATGACAGATATAACCGGTTGTCCTTGTATATTGGGTGGATTATCTGCACACATTTTACTTATTGGCCAGTAATTATCGTTCATAAAAAGAAGCCACCATGAAAGATGCTTTTGATGGTACAGTTCTTTACTTAAAAACGTGTTTATTTTATGTATGTTATGTTCCAACGAGCAGTTCCCATCTATCATAAGATTAATATTTTAGAAAATATTACTCTTCAACTTTTAGGGTTGCATGGAACAGGGATATGATGGTGGAACAGCATTTGTTTCCAAAAATAACAGCTTTGCCGAAGACTTTGCAATAAATTTGAAAAACTACTTCGTTCACTTGGAATCAAAATTAGGTAGGTCATAAATAGCTTTGGTTTCTGGGATATTATTTCTAGGTTATTTATTCATTTTATTTGTTATTTCTTGTTGGTATTTGTATATTCCATTAGTTACAATAAAATGGGTATATCATTACATTAATAGTTACTGAATATGTTAAAAAAAAAAATTGGATGAGTTGCATTACCTATATATAATATTAGTACATAGTAGAACATTAAGATACATTTACTTTTAGAACATATAATTGCATAATTTAACATGCCCTAAAAGAAGGATAAAATTTTGTTCTTGTATGAAATACAATACAATAAAATAACAAAATTAGACAAATAAAATGATTGAATGACAGCATTTTATATATAATTTATATATGTAAAATGTTACGTAGGGGATGAGGAGAGGAAGATAAACATGCCATTGCCATTTATGAGGATGGTATTCTCCCAAAACTTGCCAATGGGTAGACAGCCATTCCAATTTATGTTTAGGTAGTGTAGAAGTGCATGCCCTTGAAATAACTGCTCAAACCTAAACCAGCACTGATGTAAAAGATGAGTATTAGACCGGAGGATATTGTGATTAGTGTCCACTGTGTTGTACATGGCCAGATTTTTAGTTTATTGTTGTTGGTATAAGACTGGTGTTCTTGTAACTATTTTTTGACAGAACATCCTGTTTGTTCAAAGCACAAGAGGAGGTAATCACACTAAATACCTGAGCATGTCATAATCACCAGCCTTATAGATCCACATATATCCCTTTCTCACAGAAAGGGATATATGTGGATGTATGTGTATATATAAGTATATATATATATACTTATATATACACTTTTACTATATACCCATATATCTTGTATATACACATATAAGATATATGTGTATATATAAGTCCTCATATGGCTTGTCACCACCTAAGGATCATGAGGTGATCCTTATCACCAACTGGAGAGAGATTCAACACTGCATTTACATTAACATCCTCTGATGAGATAATCGCACTGAACCAAGCAAACATGCCTCTGAGATGCCTGCGATGTATGGGATAGGGACCGTAGGGATAGACTTGTAAGTGTCCAGAATGCATTTAATCTCCCTTGAGGTGAATCCATTATGTAGTATGATGCATTGGATGTTACCCAGCTCTTGTTGGAGATCCTTGGAATTAGAACAGATAATGTGATGATGGCTTTTGCATCTGTTCTGGTTTTGGTTTGAGTGGTTATTTAAAGAGAGTGCTGAAGCACTTCTGCACCACTTAAACTTAGTTGTATGACTGTCTATCCATGATCAAGATTCAGGAGAGTTTCATTCTCATAAATGGCAAGCAATAGCATGCTTACCTTCCTCTCCCCCTCCCTCCCTTTTTATTTATACATATATATATTTACACACACACACACAATGTTAAGTCATTTAATCATTTTATTTATCTAATTTTGTTATTTTATTGTATTTAAGTTAATTTTTAAATGTTTTCAATTTTTTTAAAATTTAATTTTTGAATTGAAATATTTATTTCAATTCAGAACTTTTCCATAGTTGGTTATTAAAAGAAATATTTCTGTTAATCTGTTTTTAGGAGAAATCAATGAACTTGATTCCAGGGTGAAACTTGTTGATCTTTGTGCACTTTATGTACTATACTTTCATTTATTTAGAGTTTCGGATCGAAAACTTTTCAAATCAATTTGGGATATTTACAGAAAGGTAAGTAATTGAAGCATAAGAAAGATAATTTATTTGATAAAAGTTCATGAAATTTATTTAATATTTCTGAGTATACCAATGTTTTAGTGCTATTAAACAGTGTTTATTGTAGCACTTCAGAACCATCCTGTCTATCTTTTTAACCCTTTCTTAAATCAAACTTTCAACATTTCTTAGGTCAGCTTAACTACATAACTTCTCTACTCTCTGAGATTCTGTGAATCTGAATCTTACTACCAAATATACATGGTGGTATATTTAGATTTTGGTAAAGCCTTTCATAGAAATGGAACTAAATTTCCCTGTGAATGTATTTAGGTAGCAAATTAATTTCAAATCGCCCTTTATTTGGGTGCCTGTATTGGTTTTTAAAAAAAAATTCCATGCTTGGTCTGTAGAATAGGGCTTATGTAAATTCTGTAAATTCATGATATTTGTGATAATTACTGGTTGTAGTTTCCTTTTATGTGACTGTGTAGTTGAGCGTGTTTTATTATTATTTTTATATATATATATTTATACCATGTATGATACATAAATAATGTTATTCGTGGTGCCGATGTAAACAAGAACAGTGTTTGATATGGGGAATTTTGTGAAATGTAGTGTGTGCACGATGCATTCGTTACCAAGAGAAAATGGATGGCGGTGTGAGAGTGATAGTGGAGAGAGAGAGAGTGTTGTAGACGTTTTACGAGCCAGAATTGTGAGACTTGTTGGAAGCGATAAAATGAAGTAGCAGAAGTTAATGCTGAGAGCCGTGAAACGGAAAATGTTGTTGTGAATGGGGGTGTGGGTTTAAACGTAGTGAAAAAATTGTGAAAGAGTATAAATGAGACAAGTAAAATAGTATATGTGAAAGTTAAACCAATGCACTGTAATATAACAAGCATAATAAATAGTGAAATATTGGTGTTGAGTCATCTGGAGGAACTGTTGCTGTGAGAGAGATGATTGAAGTGAATGGAAGACACCCGAGAAAGCAAGAGGTTGTAAAGATGATGTGAAACAGCAGCAAGTTGTGAATGCAGATGCGAGTGGCATGAGTGAAGAGGATGAAAGAGAAGGAATACAAGACAAACAGGGAATGGGGAAGGTCGGGATGGACAGGGAGACACTGCATGAAAAGAGTGAATAATGGATATAGGAGGAGATGTATATGTGTACAAGGAAGGATTGGGTTGACCAGGAAATGTGTGGGGGATAAACAGGTCTGAGGGGAGGTGTAAGATCAGTGATGATAGAGATGAGTGGCTGGGGGATGTGAAGGAGTCACATCTGAGAAGTGGGATTGGGGAGGCCAGAAATAAGCTAGTATTTATGTTTACAAATGCCAGAAGTATTTGGATGATCATTATGGATGATTTTAATCATGGTAATATAGACTGAAATGAAGAGACAGCATCTGGGACAAAAGAGAATTTCTTGTTTTTGAGGAACATCTACCTTAGGCAGTATATAACATAGGGTATATGGGGATTAAAGGGTCTTGGATTTGATTATCTCATCAGAGGATATTAATGTAAATGCGGTGTTGAATCTCTGTCTCCAGTTGGTGAGAGGGACCATGAGGTGATTACTTAGGTGATGACAAGTCTTATGAGGACTTCTGTGAGAAAGGGATATATGTGGATCTATAAGGCTGGTGATTATGAAAAGCTCAGGAGACAACTTGCAGCTGTATCATGGAATGAAGAATTTGAAGGAAAGAGATCAGTGCTGCTTGGGACTTCCTGTTCAGGAACTTCTTTCAGAGGCAATGTCTGGATTAATTCCGAAGGTCAAGCAGTCAAATAAGGTGGGTGCAAAATGGATGAATGAAGAGGTGAAGCATGCAACTTGGAAGATGAAGGCACTATGGAGGCAGCATAAGTAGTGGTAATAGTCAGTTGCATGAGGAGTACAAAGAGCAAGCAAGAGGGTTTAACTCGCTTGGTAAAGGTAGCAAAAGTGCAGTATGAGCAGCAGTTAATTTCAAAAATGATTATGGAAGGATGATGCTAGTTGGAGAGAATGGTAGAATGAAAACCAATGAGCAAGATATAGTACAGATGTTAAATGAGCAGTTCATAAAGGTATTTCATCCCCGTGAAGTAACGTCATGCAGAACTTGAGCATTGGGAAGGGAGGAGATGGAGGAGTCACTGATGGTAAGTATGCAGGAAGTATAAGAGGAATTAAGTAAACTTGATGTCAGTAAAACTGTGTTGAGGGAATGTTTCAGGGAGTTAACAACAGCTTAACTTGCCTCTCTAACTTGAGTCTTGCATTTGCCCAAGTTCCAAAAAAGGAGTGGAAAGAGGGCAAAATTGTTCTGCTTCATAAAGTGTGGGGGGGCAGGGGGGTGATAAAACTAAGGCTTTGAATTTCAACCAGTTTGTTTGCCTGGAGTTGTGGTAAAGGTAGTAGAGAGGCTGTTGAGGACCAGATTCAGAATTGGTTCTGAATTTGGTTGGTTCTCTTTGATGGACAGCATGGGTTTGCTAGAGGAAGATCATCTTTCAGCAATCTGCTTACTTATTATAACAAGGTGATAGTTGCATTGAACAAAGGTTAAGCATACATGGTGGTATATTTAGATTTTGGTAAAGCCTTTCATAGATTGCCACATGACATGCTGGTAATTAAACTGGAACAGATGGGGTTGCATAGTAGATTAATTCACTGGATTGGAGATTGGCTCTGATTGATATCAACAAGCTGTGTATGCAAAGTGATATCCCAGAGGAGGAAAGTCACCAGTGGTGTACCCCAGTCTGTTTTGGGTCCATTGCTGTTTATTTTGTATGTAAATGATATCGAGAACGGTGTGAATGATGATATACAGTTGTTTGCGGATGATGCAAAGTTGGGAAGAACTATGAGGAATATGATGGATGTTGTAGCTTTGCAAGTGGACTTGAATAGACTTTCTGCACAGGCAAATGAATAGGGCTGACAGTTTAGTTTAACAATGTGAAGGGTTACATATTTGGTTTACATTACACAGATTGGATGCAGAGTATAAAATTGGTGAGGATATCTTAGATGAGTTGGAGGCTATAAGGGATCTGGAGGTGTTAGTGGATAAGGACCTGAAATTTGGGTGATATTTTGCTAAAATTGTGAGGACAGCACAAAACATTATGCAAATGATGTGGAGAACACTGACATATAGGAGTAAAAATGTTATGATTTTATTGTATGTCTTTGATCAGACTGCATATGGATTACTGTGTGTAGATTTGGTCACTGGATTTTCAAAAGGGTGAAGAGATGTTGAAATGAGTGCAGTTCAGAGATGATTGACTGAGGTAGTTTCTGGTAGAGTATAAAGGCAGATTGAGGGAATGTAAATTGCAGAGTCTAGAGGATAGAAGGACGAGGACAGGGGACATGATTGAGACATATACATTAGTAAGGGTTTATTACCAGATTAATGTGGATCAGATTTTTCATAGTTTGGGTAGAGATGGAGAGAACAAGGGGTCCCTCCCTGGAAACTATATAAGGAGGGTGTGAGCAAAGGGGGCGAGGAGAGGTTTTTTATGTGGCAAGTTGTGGGTGGTGGGAATGCACTGCCTGGAAGTGTGGAGATAATGAATGCATTCAAGCATGGTATGATGAGCTGTGTGTGTGTGTGTGTGTGTGTGTGTGTGTGTGTGTGTGTGTGTGTGTGTGTGTGTAATGGAGGATCTCCTGTGATAAGTCATTGACTCCATGGAGGGCTCATAATAATAATCTAGCCTTAGTCCACCTATGGTACTGATGTTGTATGTCTTGTGGATGGGATTTGCATTAAAAAAATGCTCTCTCTCTCTCTCTCTCTCTCTCTCGCTTTGTTCACTCATCCACACTGTTTAATTACATTCATTTAATATAATATGGCAACAGTATTCTAATTATTTCATCAGGCAATAATCAACTCCTTTACTTTAATCACTTAAACATCCATTGAGAGACTTCAGAAACAATCAAATATTAAAAATCAGTCATTATATATAAATACAAGGTAATTCCACACCCTTGTCGTAAACGTTAGAGCCATACCCTTCAAAACTAATGAAAAGGTAACAATAAAAAATGGGTCTAGAAGGCAAAATGTCAAGAAATAAACATCAATTAATTGGGTAACTGGCAAAATAACCTCCATTGCCAGGTCATTGAGGCATCTCACTATTGACGTTCTCACTCATTCAAAAGTTCCTAGCTTATTTCTTATAATAAATGCATATTTAAAATGTTCCTGTAGTTCATCAACATTTTCCACTAAGACAGACCATGGCAATAATTTTAAATGCTCCACCCCCCATCTGGATTTAAGACCAGGTGACTTAAGAGGCCCATATAATTGGCTTATCTCGGCCAATCCATCTTTCAACAAAATGAAATCTTCACTCAAGATAACCTCAGGCTTCATACTTGAAGTATAGTGGAAAACTCTGCCATGTTTCTCCTCCTCCACACCAAGGGAATGTCATCAAGTACATCATGGAAGTTATTTTTTTTACTATGTTTTGCAAGAAGTCTTGATACAGAGGTCATTCATTTAAATCCTGTTTGCCAAAACATGTGGCACTATTAATCTGTCCTTTGAAGATACCTGTCCATATGGTGACATAGAATTAATTCCTTAATCAAATAATTGCATGTTGATTTTGATTGGTTTACATATGATTTTTGTGATAATTGAAAATACCATCAAGTTAATATTCTCTCATCCATGAAAGCTTCCAGGAGAGAAATCTTTGCTCCATATACACTCATAGAAACTGCTAACAACATACTAATCGGTGATGATGATAATGATTGTCTGCTGGAAAGTCCGTAGCCTTTTTGAATTGGTATGGCTAATACTGAGCAACCCTCCTCCCTCTATACAGCTGCTTGACAGGTGCCCTTTTCTACTGTTATCCTCTGTGTGTGTGTGTGTGTGTGTGTGTGTGTGTGTGTGTGTGTGTAGATTCTATACCACTAAATAGCATGCTTTCCTCAGTTTCCAGTACCTTCATGGTTCTTTGTCTCCTCCTCCTTTTCATGATGTAGAAACTAGCCCATGCTCACAAAGGCAGATGAAGTATGAAGTGAATGTTTAAGAACAATGCATTCAATGATTGGGAATGCCTTTTGATTAAGCAATTTGTTTTATGTACATTTCTGTTGGTACATCCATAATAAAAGTACATATTAACCAATTCAATAAACTCGAACTCGCCTTCCATTACATTATACTGACATATAGCTTAGAAACACTGAAATCCAAATAACTGCTGCCACTTACCTAGGATGAAGCCTATCAGGCCAAATGCAACTCCGCTCACATTTTGCATGTGATTCTGGTATTTTTTACAATCACATAATTCATGGGTTGCATCCATCTACTTTGCATGTTGTTATTGTTCGTGCCCCAACTACAAAGAGCTGTATCTTGGAAATGCAGGGTTTCTGAACATATGTTTATTGGGATTTTTTCATTAGTTTTGGGGTGTAGAATACATCTTTAAAGTTTACAACAGAATTGAAATCGCTCCATATAGTTTAACAGGAAAAAAAACATTTAAATTTTATTCAAGCTAATTGCAAAAGTTTGCTAGTGAAACAATGTTGGTTTCTTGGTTGGCTTGAGCTTTAAACTTCCGCAGTTAAGTGTTATGCTACAGCATGGTATATCACTATGAAGGTTTGCTTTTAAAAGAAAAGTTTTCTCATAAGAGTATAGTATGCTTTTAAGAAAAGACAAAAATTTTGAGAAGGGAAAGTCCTTTAGGTATAACAGTAGTCAGGGATTACTCTAGGCAGGGCTCCAAAAATCCATTTGTCCACACACCATAGTCAAGTTATCGGAGACAAATGGTGAGTGGATGTTCAGCTTGGTTTCAAACACATTCAAAATATATTATTTTCTTTGCATAATTTTCACTAGTTTTTCATTTTAAAACATCATCTCATCCATTGGCAAGTTATTTGATCAGGAGCGGTTGTGAAAAAATTAATTAGAGAAGTTTTATTTCCAACCAGGAGATAGCATCTTATGTAATTATGAAGATTAACTTATTAAATTAATTTATGCAGTACCAAAATGGTGTCAATTATTGCTGATGTTATTAACCAAGAATTAGTTAAGGAAATCAGACTCCAGTAGAGTGAGTCATCTTCTTGATGCTTCTACAGATATTTCAAATGAGGAGGAACTTGTCCCATTACATGAGATACGCTGATAAAAATCAGAAACTAAAAGAGGCATTTATTACTATAATTCCTCTGCGAAGTTCAACAGCTGCATGGTACTTTGATACATTAGAGAGCAAAATGAGAAAGTTATTCTTGCCATGGAAGAACTTTTGCCCACATTGACAGCCTATTTAAATCATCCTGCAAGGGTGAATTAAATAGGCATCGTCTTGATTAACCATTATTCTACTAATTTTGCCATATGTCATTTCCTTTCAGATAATTTCCTATATCATTTATGTACAAATTAAACAGTAGTGGTCGTATCATGGAACTTTGCAGCATACCACTATGTGATAATGATGCCCTTTGATTGGAAAGACCTGGGTTCAAATCCAGTCTAGAGGTTTGAAGAATCTTTATAAGAACTTTTATACTCAAGGTGAGTAGTTAGTTTCATATGTAGGTGGGAGGGTTTCATCTGTAAAGCAGGCATAACTAGAGAATACATCTACCTGACAAGAGTACACTATGTATTAATCAGAGCTTTAATTATGTTTCTAAATGACCAAGTAACTTGACTGTAGTGATAGTTTTTTCTGTCCCTGCCCACTTTTCATGTTGCCATATGATCATCTGATATTTTTATAACACCTGGCCTTTTAAAAGTGTAGAACATAGTATTGATGGTGAGCAAAGTAATGTTCACAGCCTCTCAGATTGGAAATAATGGTTTATAAAGTAAATAAATTATCTATGGGGAAACACTCCATTGCTATTGAACGATTGATATTTTAGTTTATTGTTGTATCTATTCTTTCCTAAACATGTAGCAGTTTAAAATTGTTTTCTAGGTAATAAATTAAAAAATTCTGTAACCAATGTTTTCACCTTTTTTTTCACTTAACCTTAAAAATTTTCAGTGTAATATTTATGCAGTAGTTTTAATTCAGGTCCCTGCAGTGCCTTTAGTCGGAAATATTCTGTGGTTTCCTGATCAGTTTCTCCTGATGCATCTTCCACATATTGAAAAAACACTTGATAAGAAAACAAAAGATTCTTTTAAGTATCAAAGACAAAGCTATCTACAACAAAGAAGTCAGTCAGTCACTAAGTGAGTGTTATTCTTTATTTAATATTGAACAAATATCGACATTTTAATTTAAAATATACTTTTTTTTTACTATTTAGAATTTTCTGAATCTGGAATTCATGTTGCTCCTGTTAGGTTCTCTTAACAGGAGCAACTCAATAAAGCATGTATATCAAGTTAGTATTTTTTGGAATGCTTCTATATAAGCTTCTCCGTAGCCATTACCAAGTACTATTGATTAAGGCATAACATGCAATTAAATATTTTAGACTAAAAATAGAACATTGATATATTTTTCAAGACTAATAGAAGGAGAGATCTACCTTCAGGAATTGTAGTTATGTGGATGGCTAAGTTTCTCCTTGTGTTGAATGGAAATTTTAACATGAATATAAAATCATATAATATATAAATAGGATAGTAAAGTAAATAAGAGGATATAAAATAAGCATGATGGAAAGGTAAATAAATAGTGTAAAATAAAAACAGAGGCAATTAATAGACCAATATATGATATATACAGAAGTTGATGACAATAGAATATAATCGTGAAATGATATCATTTGCAAATGATTTAAAATTTCTTATTTATGACTTATTATATAACCATATAATTGATCCTAAAGCACAGTAAGTATGATTAGTGGAAAATTTATGATGTGATGAGTAGGTAATTCATCGATAAGGAATTTTAAACCATCTGCACAAATATCATTTTATGATTGTGAATGAGTCAATGAGAAGATTGTGCTTGAGGAATGCTGTGTTTATAGATGTATGGAGTGATTTAATGGAGGAAACATAATGAAAGCCAATGCTTTCATTATGACCAGCATAATGAAAGCATTGGCTGAATGTAGGAAGAAAATAGGCAATAGAAAGGAGTCATGAGGCACTCTTGCATTGGTAGAAAAATCTGAAGAGTGAGAATACTATCCACTATGACTTACAGTGAATAATTGGGATGAAAACAGGCTACCCAGTTACAAAGGATAGTAGGAAGACCATAGGATGGCAGTTTGGTGAGCCAAGTATAAAAGCACAGGTTTCTTTGAACCTTTCCATTTATTGTCTAGAGGTGGGTGATGTAGGCTAGTCTGTTGTGGAGCTAGAATCTGTTGTGGTTTTCATTGATTATCTGGTTAGCCATTAAATGGTGACCAACCAGTTAAACTTGCTGAATTATCAGATTTCCAACTGATCAAAGCCTGATCCTGAAGTTTTATTTTAGTGAGGGCAATAATACTTGGACTTTGACAAGAGCAGTATGCACAAAAAACTTATGTACTTGTTAAATATAAAGTACTAGGAATGCAAGGGAGAAGATTTTATATCAGTTAATAACCTTTTTTAGAAAGAAGCTCAGATACAAGAAACCAGAATGTTTTGTTTTGATTTTAAATAATAAATTATCATCCTCTGTTAGAGTAAAACAACACGAAGCAATTGACATTAAGTCATTATAATGGAATACAAGATAAGCAGATTAAACTGAAGGACTAGTTTATGTTGCCCTATGAAACAATTTGAATCATTTAGTCTTACACTATGCATAACCTAATCTACTTTCTCATTCCCATTTTCCCTTGTATGTTAGGAGCAGTGGCTTGTCACAGCTAAATAACTTCTTGGCTTCTCAGAAACCAAATTAGTGTGCTGATAGGATATTTACTCCTGTCTGAACAGTGTATTATGACTGTTGATTGCATGTGTTCTTCTGGCCAGTTTGCCTCTTTTGCACGATGAAAAACCCCTAGTTTTTCATCGGAGGGAAAATCTTGTGCCTCAATTTGAGACTTGTTTACCAGCTTGTTAGTGATTATATTTATTAATGTATTAAACAAGTAATGATCATAGACAAGCATTATATGATGCATTCTTTGATAGAATTCCTGAATAATGATGACTATTCATTTTCACAGTTGTATTATAGATATATAGTTTTGTTTTGCATAAAGTTACCATGAAAATGTTCCTATTGAAATCAAAATTGAAGTGATGTGATTAATTTTAAGAGCCGTTGATTACCAGATCTCATTAAACTCATGCAGCAAAAGAGAGAGACATTATTGTTATATTTTGAATCATTTTTCATGGTAAAAATAGTTCTAAACAACGTTATACAACACTGAAATTTGCCTTTAGACAAAAGCAGGTGATTTTAACATAGTTGTATGCATTGATTGCGAAAGTGGTATGCACGCGCCTGTGTGTGTACAAAAAAAAAAAAAAAAAAAAAAAAAGACTGTGCCTTAACAAATTGAGAAAATCAACTACAATCTCCTTCAAAATAGTTCCCTTCTGAGTTGACACACACAGCTGCATACGATGCTGCCAATGTTCAAAGCAATGTAGAAGTTGCAGGGGGCCAGGTCTGGCGAATAAGGTGGGTGCTCAAGCACAGTGATGGTGTGATATTAGCTGAAAACTGCTTCACAGACAAAGCGTTGTGGGCTGATGCATTGTCTTGGTGCAAAATCCAACTGTTTCTCCACAATTCTGGTAATTTCCTTCTCACACATTCATGTAATTTCATCAAGACTTAAAGGTAATACTGCTGATTTATAGCCTGGCCACTGGGAACCCACTCTGCCATTACATTGCTCTGAATATCGAAGAAAACAATCAACATGGCCTTGAACTTCGAACAACTCGTGTGCTTTTTATGGTCTTGGAGATGTTGCTGACTTCCACTGCATTGATTGTTGCTTGGTTTCCGGATCATACTTAAATATCCAAGTTTCATCATAAGTAATTACCAAATTCAACAAATCTGATTCATCCTTCTTAATGCGTTGCAAAAGGTCCAAACACAGTTCCTTGTGGCGTTCTTTTTGTTCATCTGACAACATTTTTGGAACCATTTTTGCCCAAATCTTTTTCATGTTCAATTCTTCTGTTAAAATGCATCGCACGCTTTCCTTGTCCAAATGAACTTTCTCACAATTCAAACAATTCACAAAAATCCAAAAGTATCGTTGCTCGTGTACGCAATATTCTAATGGCAAAAATGGAGAAATCTCTAATGATTTGTTGCACTCAAAAGAAAATTCCTTTGAATGGAAATCTTATTAAACAAAAAAGTTTCAAAGTTTATAAACATTTATAGTGCAGACCAGGTGTTCAATGCAGTTGAATCCTGGTTATATTGAAAAAATGCAAAAACGTACATATATTTCGAAAAATGAAAGATCAGCTCCCGGATTCAAAGTTTTCAAAGATAGAATTACTCTACTGTTTTGTAGTAATGCACAAGGTGATTACATGACAAACCCAATGTTTATTAACCGAGCCTCAAATCCTCGTGCTGTGAAAGATTAAAATATGCACTTTATTTTATTTTTCCTAAAACATTTATGCATTATGGGCAATGAAGTTTACATACAATTTGTAATTTTTATAATTTTATACTATGTATTTGTTTCATAGTTTATGTTTTCTTAACTTATATGAATTACCCGAATTACGTAAATCATGTAAATAAAAATATATTTTTGTTAGATGTGTCATTATTGTTTATATAATTTAAAAAAAAAAAAAAACAATTTCGGAACATAACCCTACTTTTTCTATGTGATCTGAGTCTCGCGTAACGCAATTTATATAATGCGGCATTTCTGTGGAACCTGACATCCGTGTTGTACAAGGGTTACCTGTACCACCAACCACTCTGAGCTCTTTCATTTTCTCTCCTTAAAAGTTGATTTTCTCCAGTCCCACTCTCCTAACAGTAAAATCATCCTCCTGGGTGATTTTAATGTCCACAACACCAATTGATTTTCCTTTCCCAATTGTACAGATCCTGCAGACAGATGCTGAAACATTTGCCATCACTGATGCCTTACACAAATTGTTCAAAAGCCAACCAGAATACCAGATAACCTGAACCACTCCCCAAATACCCTAGATCTCTTCCTTACCAATGACCCCTCCAAATATGCAGTGAATGTAGTGAACCCCCTCGGTAATTCTGACCACAACCTAGTGCTCCTCTCCTGTGCAACAACACTTACAGTCACTCCCACACGAGTAGTGTTTGGCATTATAACAGTGCCAATTTGGACAGTCTCTGAGACTACTATGTTTCATTCCCATGGTTGAATTATTGTTTCTGGTCTTCCAGTCCAAACATATACATCGAACATATCACCAAAGTAATCCTCACTGGCATGAAAACATATTCCCCACACTACTCTGAACTGCTGTTCCCTATCCAAACCTTGGTTCTCCAAAAGATGTGCTAAGGCTGTACAAATGAAAAATCAGGCATACCACAACTGACTCAAATCAAGAACCCCATCCTCCTTCAATGCCCATACTGAAGCCTGAAACAGATGCAAGAAAATTATGAATGCTTCTAAAACAGAATTTGAGCAGGCAAAAAGCAGGAAGCTTTTTGCCTGCTGAAATTTCTGATCAAATTTGATCAATGCCTGATCAAAATGCCTTTTGATCTCTTGCCAAGGCAGTTGGTCCTAACTTTTGCCCTACACTATTCCCACCCCTATCGTACCCAAATGGCTCAATTGCAACATTACCCACAGAAAAAACTAAACTCTTGGCTTCACACTTTGCCTCTAATGCACACATAATGGACAATAGCAAATACCCTACAGTCATTCCAACTGCCCAATATACAATGTCCCCCCCCCCATATCCTTTTGCCAAAAAGAGATAATAAACCTGTTGTCTAAATTAGACACAAAAAAGTCGCCTGGCCCTGATGGCATTCCTCCATTTGTTCTGAAGGTCTGTGCACCAGAACTGACTCCTGTGGCATCTGTATATACTCTCTTACTCCACTGGTGTGTGTATGTATGTATGTGTATATATATATATATATATTTGTATAAAGAGAATTTAATGGCTGAAACCGAGAATAATTGTAAGGTTTTAATGGTATAACACACTACTAAGCCTCATCATCATAATCTGAAATATCTTGGCATGTACAGCTAACTACTTAGGCATGATTTTTAGTGAAGATGGTAAATTAAATATGGAAATAGATAACAGAATCAACAGAGCTGGTATGGTAGGAAGTCAATTGAATAAATTCATATGGAATGAGAGAAATTAGTCGAAACACTAAATTTGCTGTATACAAGACAGTGTTCAAACCAGTTTTAACTTATGGAACTGAGAGCTGGGTCAGAAGTAAAACACTTGACCAAAGACTAGAGACTGCAGATATGAGAGTCATGAGAAAGATTAGAGGCGTGAACAGATGGCAATATCATATTAAACATGAAGATATTAGGAAAGAACTCGACATTGTCATCATCCAGGAATGCGTTAGCAGAGCTAATCTCAAGTGGTATGGTCACTTAAACAGAATGGGCGAGGAAAGATTAGCAAAACAAGTGTTCTCTGCCAGGTTGGCAGGAAAACCACCCAGAGGAAGACCAAGATATAGGTGGATTGATACGGTACAAAGTGCCTTAGATGATAAAAATATGAGATCTGATAATGTTGGAGTCTTGACAAGTAACAGACTGATTTGGAGGAAAATTGGAAGTTAGTAATGAGGTAAATTTTTCATTTAGTACTGTCATATCCTGTACATCCCTTGAGGGTACATGGTAGGAATTTGATGATGATGATTCCATATATTTTGTAGGCATATGAACAATTAGTATGAGATCATTGGTGGTAGCAAGTACTTGGCATCTCTTATCTGTTGGATTAGTACAGGTGAATAATGAAAACCAGTTGGAGATTTTAATGTTCACAATTCCAAGGAAAATTACTTCACTATTCTAAAAGTTGGACTAATGAAAATCATTTAAATAATGCAAATTGGAAATTGAGATCTTTGTGCTTTATTCTCTGAAATGGTAAATTAGAGCAAGCATAAATATAAATGTCACCTTTGAGATGAAAGTAAACTAAATCATTAATTCAGTTAACTATTAAATTAATCAGGTAACTGTTTAATTAAATTGGTTAGGTTAAGCTAAAAAAATAATCTTTTAGCCATTAACTCAGTTATCTTGCACTCTTATTGGCCCATCCGGTGGCTAAATAATGGAGTTGCCAGAAAGGTGGTATGGGAACTAGGTTATTAAGAATTGCTATATGTAAACATTGCTAATCTAAAACATTGTGTAATATATTGATGAAAAAAAATAATTTTTTTTTTTTTGGAAATGTCTTAATGTATTACAATACAAAAGAGGTTTTTAATGTTTTTATTTTACCAGAGATGTTCAAGCATTGTTTCTGCAAGTATCAGCATGGTTAATAAAAATGGAATCTAGTTTATCTGATACTGGCAAGTTAGTAGAGGACCTAAACAGGAAGTGCAATTTGTTAATTCAGGTTTGTGTTTGAGCATTTTTTTTCTCTCCCCATTATTAGCATTTAGATCAGGTACTTCAACTCATATCAGCCTTTCTACATTTTATGCATTGCAGGTTGCACCTAGAGTTTTTAATACTATTTTGAATAAATTGATTAATTTCTCAATTTAGGATATCATTTTCCAAATTGATAGAAGCATCAGTTGTTGTAATTGCTACTGATTCTTGAACTTTGTTACCACTAGTTTGTATTCTGTTTGGCTTTAAGGAAGATCATAAGAACTGGAGTGGAAAGTCACAATAAGTAAGCTGTACAAACAGCAAGGCAAGATGGTATATACTGTTTAGAGATGAAATTATTTTCAAAATAATTTAATCTCTGAACCAGAAATTGAGGAGTAAGATTTTTTTTTTTTAACTGAGAAGCTTATTTCTCATAATTTTGTAATACTAATAAATTAAGTTTAATCCTTTATCCAAGTGTGAGCAAACAAAGTTTCCGCTGAAGTATCTTCAGGACTGAGGCAACTCGTAAAGGTGGACCAAGCTCTCATCACTCCTTGTCTCAGTATCTCCCATAATGCAAAGCACATTTCCTTGCAGACATGTATAATGCTATGCATTAAGGGAAGGGCCACTACCCAGACTGGTTTAGACCTTTTATTGAGGTCTCATAAGTGGGAGCCAGACCCAGAAGTGGTGATACTGAGGCAGAAGTAATGGAGAAGTCATATTTACCTATACGAGTTGCCAAAAGGTATACCACCTTATTATTAAATTACTCTGGATTTAGAGAAAGATGTTGGAAGTTTTTTTTCACTTGGTTAGACTATAATAAATTTAGTTTAATCCTTTATCCAAGTGTAAGCAAACAAAGTTTGCACACCTGAAGTATCTTCAGGACTGAGGCAACTCATGGTAAGGGTGGACCAAACTCTCATCACTCCTTGTCTTAGTCTCCCATGATGCAAAGCACATTTCCTTACAGACATGTATAATGCTATGCAAAAAAAACTTCCAACATCTCATAATTTTGCTCTGTATTATTATGCATTTATAAGTATTTCATAGCTTCCAAATGCAATGTTGTTCTTCACTTAGCATCATAATAATTTCAAGAAAACGTGCTTAAACATGGGAATCCACTTTTTACTGTAAATAATATGCAAAAATTGGATTATCCAGTTTCATAATTTGAAGTGATTGCAGTTATTGAATAATTGCAATTGTCATTTACACTTCTGATATTAAATGCTAATCATCCATTTTTATTTGAGTAATGTTTTGTTAGAGTATTAAAGAAAAATTATTGATTTTTTATTTATTTTTTATTTTGAAAGATTATTTATATGTAATTGAGTGTGATAATATTTCTTGATTCAGCACATCACCAATCTCAAAAAATAGGCATCTTCAAATCTTTGCTGAACAGAGCACATTATCTGCTCCAATTCCCAAGCTCTTCAACAAGAATTGAGCACATTCCAATGCATCCTACTACAGAATGGCTTCACCTCAAGGAAGTTTAAACTCGTTCAAGTCCATTCCCGAAAATCCTGAACCTGTAAGATGACTCCCCATCCCTTATATTGCAGACATCTCTGAGATGATTGCTAAGATCCTGTAAATATACAATTTAGGTCCAACATTTTTCCTTTCCCTGTCAACAAAGTCTCCTCTTGGTTACTATCCATGAATTATAAACAGCCTCCCTCCGTAGTGTTTACCAAGTTCAGCATGAGTGCCTATTTTTATACTTTGGACAAACAGGCTGTTCAATTAAAAAATGACTATAAGAACACTAGTCTTATATCAACAACAATAAACCTGGAAAATCTGGTTTTGTTCAGCATGGAGTGGACACTGACCACGAGTCCTACGGTTCAGTACTTGCATTTTACATTGATGCATGTTTAGCTTCGAGTAGTTATTTAAACAAAGTGCTGAAGCACTTCTATATTGCTCAAATTTAAATTGGGATGACAGCTTCTATTGCCAAGATTTCGGAGTCTCATCCTCATAAATGGCAAGTAATAGTGTTTTCCCCCCATATTTTATTTAATTTTTATTAATTTATTTTTTTAAATCTAATATAATGCTATGTCAGTTAATTTATTATCCAACTTTAATTTCATTTTATTTTATAACCGCCTGCTAAGTGGCATATGTCACATGGTTCAACTCTGTAAACAGGATTAACATTCTTTTTTCTAGCTTTGCCTTGTGATTATGCTGTTGCATGGATGATGACCAGTTTATTTCTGGTAAAAAGATATGCAATAATAAAAATAATTATTTATTCTTGTGAATACGTGTCTAATAAACTAAAGCTGATATCCTTGTCTGAGTACTTATCTGATGAAGACGAATATGGATACCAAGTCTATGCTTATGCCTGCTTTGGAAGTTGGATTCTATCTATCATTAAACAGAATCACTACTAGAGAATTCTGGACATCTCTTGTTCCCAGTGTTTGTCAAATTCTCCTTGTTCCCAGCTTTTATAGGCTACTACCATAAGTCCCTTTTGACTGTGCATGAGGGAAGCACTACATGCTCTAGACATTACTGCAGTCAGTAATTCAAAATTTTTTGCAGATACTGACAGTAGACTAATTCCACCCGAATTCTCACATCTGGCGAGATATCATTTATTAGGAATTATAATTATCTTTGCTTTTTTCCACTGTTTAGGTGTCTTTTAAGTCTCTAGCACATTGATCAAGATCAGTTGCAGTTTAACAGTAGCAGTTTCTTTAGTGGTCTTAAGCATTTCTATTGCTATATTATCATTCCCTGAAGCCTTTCAATTTTTGATTTTCTCTAATATGGTTGTTATTTCATTTTTAAATATAGGTTCTTCTGATGTAATATTTAAATCTCTGTTTACAGGAAGTTCTTCCATCATTGAACTTCTAATTATGTCAGTTATATTATTTTCTACATTTAAAATCTCATAAAAATGTTCTTATCATTTTCTAACAATCGTATAGTCTTCAGTTAGCAGCAAGCCATCTTTATCTCATAGCATTTATTTGCTTCTCTGTGGTTCATGTGCTTCTACTAAGAAGCACACGAACCACAACACTTGTTTTCATGAAATTAACGACTGTTTTTGCAATAAGCAACCAAAATAAAATCTGCCAGATCATCCCACATGAACAAGTATTTTTTGTTCGCATTGCAAGAACTTATATAACATGAAAGAAGCATAATCTAGACATTAGAGAATATTACATACGTGCTGATTGCTTCCAGCAGAGGAAAGCTGCATTCAACTATGTAGCCTCTCAAGTTAGGAAAACATTGTCTTCTCTCTGAGAGTGGTCTGAAAAGTTCTCGGCCTAACAACGAAAAAACGAATTTATAATTTTCAAATTATTTTTTTATTTTTCAACATAATCTCCCTTAAGACATTTATTCCAGTGATACTCCAGCGCAGTGGTTCTCAGTAAGATCTGTAAAGTACCTCTGTACAGCTGCAATCAACTCTTGATTGGAAGAAAAATGCTGACCAGCGAGGAAGAGTTTTAGTTTTGGGAAGAGATAGAAGTCAGAGGGAGCAAAATCTGGGGAATAGGGTGGATGTTCTAATTCATAGTGCAGGTCCCTTAATTTTTCCATTGCCAAAACATCTTTGTGAGCAGGTGCATTGTCCTGATGAAAGGTGATTTTTTTCTTCTGCAAACCGGGTCTTTTCTCACAAATTTTTTCGTCTAGTCTGGTTAAAAGATCGGAATAATATTCCCTGGTTATTGTTTTACCCTTTTCAAGATAATTAATAAAAAAAAATGCCTTTAGCATCCCAAAACACTGATGTGTTTTATGGATGCTAAAAGCATCCCTAAATGTTTTAAGAATGACCTTTCCTGCTGATGGAACTGACTTTGTCTTCTTGGCACTGGGCAGCCGTCTTTTCTCCACTGTTTTCACTGCTGTTTGGATTCTGGCTGTAATGGTGAATCCAAGTCTCATCCATAGTCATAAATCGATGCACAAAATCTGTTTTATTCTTGTTAAAAGCTTCAAGCACTGTTCAGAGATTTTCATGTGAGTGCATTTTTGATCTGCTGTGAGGAAGTGTGACACCCATCTTGCGCAAAGCTTTTTCATTTGCAATTCTTCATGCAAAATATATCCTACATGTTCTTTTGAAATGCATATAGTCTCAACAATTTCATGCACTTTGACTTGCTGGTCATCCAATAACATATCGTGCACTTGATCAATGATTTCTGGTGTTGTTACACTTTTTGGACGTCCTTCACGTGGATCAACTTCAAGGCTGGTATATGACCACGTTTAAACTCGGCAGTCCATTTCTTAATTGTCGAAAATGAAGGAGAAGTTTGCCCATAAAATTTTATGAACTTAGAATGAATATCTTTTGGCATTAAACTTTCTTTTATAAAGAATTTTATAACTGCACCATACTCAATTTTATCCATTTCGGGGATACAGACAATACTTTTGCTTCAGATAGCTGTATAAATAAACTACTTGATAGAATAACTTGCAATTTCACATGGATGTTTATGACAGATGCACAAACTTATAAAAAAAAAATCATGCCAGTAGTGTTGCCATCTATGGTCGAGGCTGAGAACTTTTCAGACCACCCTCGTATCTTGCAAACAGCACACACAGGCCAAAATACTTTTATTTTGTACATGTATACAGATGGATCAAAATCAGTCTTTTAGTGGAGTCTGCTTCTTTCTTTTTATACAGCATAATATCTAATTGAATTCCTCTGGAATGGCAATTATACTGTTAAGTTGCATGCCATAGAGCTTCCACCACAATGACATTAGATAAAGACAAAATGACTGTCAAAGCTGTATTATTTATAATGACTTATTAGGTTCTGTGTGGTCTTTGAAAAATTTCCTATACCACAAACATCCAATGCTCACACTGATCTAACATCTCTTTCACCACATCCTTGAGTTTTAACAAAGGACATTTGCTTATGCTGGATCTGGAATTCTCAAGGCGAAATACCCAGGAAATTTTCAAATCTTTCTTGTTTCTAGTTCAAGGAAAAACAACTTGAGACTCGAGACCTTTCATAAATTTAAATTTATAAATCCGAAACAGAAAAGTGTCTTTATTATAATTTTAGAAAAATGCATCTTATATCATATAGATTAAAGTTTTATTACAAATTAATGAAACTGTTCATTGACTGTAATAATTATACATCTATTTGCAGGGCTCGACAAATTATGCAAAATCCTACTCATCATGCAACAAATCTGCTTGCCAAGTCCGTCATTATTTTAATAACGTCTCAATAAGTCAATAGGAGTTCCATAAACTGATCAATGGTGCTGCATCTGTGTATTAATTTAAAAAGTTAATTTTTTATTAAATAAAAAATATTATATTTTGTTCAGTCTGCAGTTATTCACCAGCTGACAAAATCTACTCACCACAGGTGAGTGGGAGAGCGTTTGTCGAGCCCTGTCTATTTGTGTTTCCTTTAAATATAATACAATACTATCATTATATTTACTAAAATAAAGAGCCAAAAGGCTTCATTTCGGCAATGCAAAATTATATAAGTGGATATTAGATCCATTATATATGGATCTAATATCCACTTAGATCCAGCATTATTTCAAAGCCAAATGTAGAAATTCTGAAAGTTTCTACTTTCATAGTTTAATAGTAATTTTTTTATAGTAAAAATAAGTATCAACTTATTTTTATGGAACTTTCATAGTTTCTACATACAGCATTGAAATAATGCTGGATCTAATATCTGCTTTACTATCATTATATGACTAATATGATTACAAATCAAGTGCAACAAAACAGCCACACATAATAGACATTTTTGTTTCACTTAGACATAGCAGGTCAGTTCTTTCACAGCATTACTCCTCATATCAGAAGGTTCATTAGTTAAACAGAAAAAAATCACTACCAATAGCCAACTGACTTTTATGCTGTAATGTATGGTGAAATCATTATTTTTAATTTTTATTTTTAAATTTGGATCACATTTGATAATGTGTTGTTGTGATAAAAATTATTTTATAATTTTAATATTAATTTTTTCATCTTAATATGTAAAAATGGAGGATATTATGGATCCATCCATATTTTATAATCACATATAGAAAGTTTTAAAGCTAAAATTTATGCAAGCTGTAATAATGACCTTTAGCATTGAAATTAACTTGGTTTGCACTGCTTAAGAAGACCCAAGCTCTGTCCAAGAGCCCATATGTGT
Source organism: Typopeltis vanoorti (assembly GCF_054136105.1). NCBI lineage: Eukaryota > Metazoa > Arthropoda > Arachnida > Uropygi > Thelyphonidae > Typopeltis > Typopeltis vanoorti. The sequence goes on from NC_143560.1 coordinate 29,589,231, forward strand.
TTTCCCTTTATTATTGCTTAAATTAGGTTTTACTGGCCTGACAACTGTGGGTTAGATCTTGGACTATTGGTTCTCATCAGAGATCAGGCAGGATACCTAGAGAGAACCACAACCCTTTCATTACCATAGCAATCCAATGTCAGAAAGTTAATTGAAGCTTTTTGGCACTGTAATTTTAATAAATTTACTTTAATAAATGTTTATGCTCCTGTTGTGAGAATCCACTTATGATGAATTTAACTCTCTGACATAGGACTGCTATGATATTGAGACGGTTTCTGCCTGGTCTCTGATGAGAACAAACAGTCAGAAGCAGCTATCTTGCCAGTGAAACTTAATTATGATGTGCTAATGAAGAGAACACACAGTCTCCTGAGCATTGCTTGCGTCTTAAGTAGTGCAAACCAAGGCAACTCCAATGCCGAATATGAATGTTATATTCTCATATGCTCTACTAAATTTCAAAACTTTATTGTCTTTCTATATTCGGTTATAAAATATGGATGAATTCATAATGGGTGCTTAAGGGTCAAAGCTGTATAACTGAGAGGAGACCTCCACATAGCCTTTAAAGGAATGCGGAGAACCGACCAGGGCTTCTGACCTAATGTCCAATCCTCACCTTCTCGTGGTGCACCCTGTTGGGTATCTACTTTGATACTGAACGAACGAGGATGGGCTGGCAATTTGGGATTTAGCCGACCAAATTGTATTCTTATTGGTTAAACCAAAATAAAAAATGATGGTACAACATGACAAAATTTCATGCCGGCTGAGGCGTCGCCCGGTTAAACAAGGCCCCCGTTGTTTTCGCCAGGGAACCAGGGCGAACAGCGAAAAGTCAGCTACTGGAACAAATCTGAAAACAAACCCCAACTCAACATCACCAGAGTTAAAGATCGGTACTATCAATGTAAGAAGCCTGAATGGCAAAGAAATGGAGCTAGCTGAGGAATTAGATAAGTACCAGATCGACATAATAGGGGTGACTGAAACAAAAAAGGTCAAAACTGGTGAGATCTTTCTGAACAATAAATACAAAATGTTATATTCAGGCAATGACAATCAAGGAAAAGAAGGAGTAGCCATAGTATTCAACACAAAATACGAGGCTAATCTTCTTGAATGGCAGTCAGTCTCAAGTAGAGTAATGTGGGCAAATATGAGAATGGGGAACTGGACAATGAGACTTATTTGTGCCTATGGTCCCACAGAAGGTTCTACTAAGGTAGAAGTGGTGGAATTTTTTGAGGCTTTAGAAAAAGCAACTGACACAATGAAAAAGGAAAAGTTGGTCCTTGTTGGGGATCTAAATAGTAGAGTAGGAAATGATTGTGAGACATACAAAAATATTTTGGGAAAATTTGGAGAAAAGAGCAAAGCTAATAATAATGGCAAATATCTGTTGGATTTCTGCTCAGGACATGGACTGGTTATTACTAGCACCATGTTCCAACATAAAAATGTGCACAAATTCACATGGAGAGAAGAGGCTAGGAATAAGAAAAGTCTCATTGACTATGTTATTGTTGACAGTGATGTTTTCTCCCTGGTGCAGGACACCAGAGTGTACAGAGGATTTGAAATTGGAAGTGATCACTATTTAGTCTTGAGCAGGATAAAATTGAATTTCATATTGAAAAGAATAACATGTAAGAAAGTTTTAAAGCGAATAAAAGTTGAGCAGCTCTCAGATGTGAACTGTAGACTAAAATACAGAAATATTATTGAAAAGAAAATGAAAGAGTTTGAGAACAGGAATCAAGCCTTGGAGATTCAGTGGCAAACTCTGAAGGAAACATTGATTGATTCAGCTAGAGAGGCATGTGGTGAGGTTGTGTGCAAGGATAAAAAAATCAGAACTCCCTGGTGGACACAGGAAGTTAAAGAGGCAGTGAAGGAAAAGAAGAAAGCATATCAAAAGTTCCTGGCAAATAAGTCAGCTTTTACTCTTACAGAATACAGAGACAAATGTAAGAAAGCTAAACAGTGTGTAAAACTAGCTAAACAAAAGTCATGGGAGGACTTTGGCAAGAATATAGAAAATAAATATCAAGAAGGTGGCAAAATATTCTGGAGGTTGTTGAAGAAGTTTAGGAATGGAGGAAAGAGTGCTGTAAAAGGAATTAGAGATGATAAAGGTGAAATGAAAACAGGAGAAAAAGATATCCTTGAAGTATGGAGTAATTACTTTGAAAAACTGCTAAATGAAACAAGTAGTGATGACAGCACAGTGATAAAAAACACTGACCAGGCATGCAGTCAAGAATTCATATCCATACTTGAAGTAGAAAAAGCCATCAAAGGCTTGAAATGTGGAAAGGCAGCAGGAGTAGATGATATTCGACCAGAGATGCTGAAGTATGGTGGTATAAGAGTCTTACAGTGGCTGCACTGCATAGTTCAGAAAGCCTGGACAGAGGGACGAATTCCCAATGATTGGAGTAGAGCTCTCATAGTACCCATATATAAAAAGGGAAATAAAACTGAATGTGAGAATTACAGAGGTATTTCCCTACTGAGTGTTCCTGGCAAGATCTATGCAAGTATACTTGAGAAACGGTTGAGAAGAATTGTGGAAGAAAAGCTTGGTGAAGAACAAGCTGGATTCAAGCCAAATAGAGGCTGTCAAGATCAGATCTTCACTTTACGACAAATAGTCGAGAAAGCATGGGAATATAACAAAGATCTGTATTTAAGTTTTGTCGATTTGGAAAAGGCATATGACAAGGTGCCAAGAGAGAAGCTATTCAATACGCTGCAGTTATATGGTGTCAATGGGGCATTATATCAAGCAATACTTAGTCTTTATTTGAGTTGTGAGTCAGCAGTTAGAATTGAAGGAAGTACAGGAAGATGGTTTAATGTTAAATCTGGTGTGAGACAAGGATGTACATTATCCCCTCTGTTATTCATTATCTATATGGATCACGTTATGAAGGAATGTGGTATTAAACCTGATATCAAAATTGGAGATGTTAATGTCAGCTCTTTGCTTTATGCGGATGATGTTATACTTCTAAATAAATCCACTACAAGTCTGCAAGATTCTCTGACTAAATTGAATAGCTGTTGTAATAGATATGGTATGAAGGTCAGCAATAAAAAGACAAAGACAATGAAAATAGGCAGAATCATTGAAAATGTCAACTGTGTTGTGAATGGAGAACCGGTGGAACAAGTAAAACATTTCAGCTACTTAGGCACAATTTTTACTGAAGATGGTAAACTAAATATAGAAATAGACAACAGAATCAGCAAAGCTGGTATCGTGGGAAGTCAATTGAATAAATTCATATGGAATAAGAAAGAAATAAGTCGGAACACTAAATTAGCTGTATACAAGACTGTGTTCAAACCAATTTTAACTTATGGATCTGAGAGCTGGGTCAGAAGTAAAACACTTGACCAAAGACTAGAGACCGCAGATATGAGAGTCCTGAGAAAGATTAGAGGCGTGAACAGATGGCATCAATGGCAATATCATATTAAAAATGAGGATATTAGGAAAGAACTTGACATTGTCAGCATCCAGGAATGCATTAGCAGAGCTAATCTCAGATGGTATGGTCACTTAAATAGAATGGGAGAGGAAAGATTAGCAAAACAAGTGTTCTCTGCCAGGATGGCAGGAAAACGACCCAGAGGAAGACCAAGATATAGGTGGATTGATACGGTACAATGTGCCTTAGACGATAGAAATATAAGATCTGATAATGTTGGAGTCTTGACAAGTAACAGACTGATTTGGAGGAAAATTGTAGATAGGAAGTTAGTGATGATGTAATTTTTTCATGTAGTACTGTCATATCCTGTACACCCCTTGAGGGTACATGGCAGGAATTTGATGATGATGATGATGAATTCATAATATTTATTTTCCAATGTTACATGTTACTTATGTCAAATTGAAGCCCTTCAGTAATTATTATTGAAACATTTTCACTTTAGTCTCAAAATTTAAAAAAAAAAAATCTTGAAGTTTAGAAACAATTTAAGAAATGTACAAATGATGAAACACCAATGCAGTTATTATCAGTGCTATTAACCTGATTTCATGCAAGGAATTGAACACTAGTGGATAAGGTATTTAGAATGTATACGTGATTCACATTTTAAAACAAGGGCTGAGAAAAATAGGGAATCTTCAAGTAACTCAAAAGAATTAAGACTCTTCAGTCAATTTTAAACTTTTGTAAAACAAGAAAATTAAATGAGATTGTATCTAGATTGGCCATATAAGATAGAAATCTCACTTTGAACAATTGCCAGTAGTTCTTTTATATGTGAATCAATTTCAAAGCTGAATAATGTATTACAAAAGAACCATATTGAATGAACATACAAAGAACCAGAAGAGGCAAAAATTAAAGAATTAGCAGAATCAAATGACCATTTCAGCCTTAATTTGGATGAGTGGACCATTTCAGTATTGTTGCTCCTTCAGATGACATAAAAATTTTCAATTTGGGATTAGTGTGTAGAGGCTTAAGTGCTATGTTCATCATTTGAGGTTTAGAATATTGTGGATTTATGAATGCAAGAATTTTGAATGATTTTGAAAACCAGTGTGGCTATAATATATAATAAATGATGGATGCACAAATTTAGATGTGAAAGCTGTTGTCGATAATTTACTCTACCTTAATCATTCAATTGTTGATACATTTTAATAAAATGTATTAATAGTTGTATTTAAAAAATAATAATCAAAAATGTAAATATATTTAAAATATAAAAATTTAAATACAGGGTTGATCCCATAAGTCACAAAAGGGTTTAAAATGTGAATAACTTTTTTGATTAATAATTTTTTTCATTTTATTTTAAGGAATATATTAAGCAACATATGGGAAATTAATCAAGTTCACAACCCAACAATGAACCAAAATTGTGCAATTTTATTTTGAAAATTGGCATTCGATTATTCTAATGCAAAGAGCATATCACTGCCATTAATTGGCCATCATGTTCGCGAGTTCTGACAGCTTCTGATTCTTCTTCCTATGGGATTACCTGAAGGAAAAGGGGTATGTGAACAAGCCTCAGGTAATCCAATGCTGAAGGAGAACATTCGTGCAGAAATTAGGGTGCTGCAGACGGAAACATAACAGCCATGATGGAACATGCCATAGAAAGGCCCTCATCTTTGTGAATCCAAAAATGGAAAGCATTTACGTGATGTGGTTTTTTCATAACTAATAAAAAAAATCTCCAGGTTCTGTATTTCATTGTAACAAAATTAAATAATAAATAAAAAGTTTTAAATGTTTAGACCCTTTTGTGACTTATGGACCACCCTGTATATTTAAAACATAATTTTCATGAGTGAAATTGTATAGTCCAGTGAATTCCTGAGACATTTATTTCCATGGAATTCCCCAGAAATGTCTTGAGTCCCAGGTACAGAAAAATAGCTGAGATTCAGAAACCCTGGTTGGATCCCAAATCATGTTGGAATCGAGGAAAATGAGGCTGCCAACAACATCCACATCAGCTTGTTGCTACGGTAAATCATCTGCCTATCCTCTGCATGGATTACAGGCACATTATAAGGCAGAAAAATTAATCTTGCAGTGGCAGTCATCATTTCATAGAGAAAGAACCACAACAAACTGTTACCTGATTAATTGAGAAATTAAAATTTGGCAATCCAGTCTTATGCAATCTTTGTAGAGAGAAGTTGTTCTTGCTCAACTATACATGATCATATTAATTTCACACACTCCTTCCTTTGGAGGGATAGTGATAAGCCTGTGTGTGAGTGTTGCTCATCCACATTGACCATTTACTTTATTTTAACGAGTGCAGTTATTTTACTGCTTTTACCAATCTCTCATGCAGATCTTATGACTATAATTTAAAATTTCTATATGATACTAATATATTTAACTATACATAGTGATATTTTGAATTAGTTTTATATAAATTATATAAAATTTTATAATTTCTTTATGTAGATATTGCACCAACTTTTTACAGCATATATGTTCATACATTTGTACTATATAATTCTAATCATGGACATAGCACATAATAGCCATTGTCACTCATGCAGCAGTAGTAAACAGTTAAACACCATCAGCAGCACACTAAAATCTGAGAGAGATGACTTCCTGTACTGAGGAAATCTTTTCAAAATAATTGGTGGCATTAGCAGAGCAATATAGGTAACAAACAAATGTGGTTTAGAATGAGGTAAATATTTTTAGCTAGAGATGATCAAAAGTAGATTCTAAGTTTGACATGCTCTGACGTGATATCAGAATAGAACATTTGCACTAATCTATCTTTGAGACAAAAAAAAGAGTCAAAGTATTTTTTTTTGTGAATCCATCATGAAAGGTTCTAGATCTGTCATACATTACTATTGTAGGTGGACTATGGATTAGCTATGTCATGATTAGACTGTTCAAGAAACTAACTTTTTCAGCTCACTTCAGGCTTTCATTAAGCAGGATGGTGATTTCACACTGGGTAATGAATTTCCTTTGCCACTTAACAGACATTCACAAACATCCATTCATGCAATCGAATTCAAACCCACTATGTATTCAGTTGACAGTTCTTCTGCTCTCCAACCAATACACAGTGGGTCCATTGCAAGAATGGATGTTTGTGAATGTTTTTAAGTGACAAATGAATTTTTTCACCCAGTGTGAATCTACCACACTAGGAAGAGTTGGTTGAGTAGTGATTAAAGATGTAAAAGCTAGATTGCATGCAGAATAGATTACATCTGAAGAGAATATATACATGCAGAAAAATTTAATTTTTCTGTAAAAATTTAAAATTAATTTATTATACAGATATGTTGTCTTATGTATCATAAAACTTAATCAGTGGGAACAGAAAACAACAAAGAATTTGAATAAAGAAGAGGTAGAGCACATGCGTTACATTTATATCCCTCTATGTATACAGTCACGTGTTCATAAGTTTAAAACTATTTGTGCTGGAAATAAAATTAGATGAGTTGAAAAAAGACAAAAAAAAAACGTGAGATTACAAATTTATTTAATACAGTTAGAGATGAACCTTCCACACTTTAGGAATAGTAAGCTTTGTCACTTTCTTTGTATAACTCATTCATGTTTATATATGGATCTGTGTAACAGCTTAGTGTTTCCCTATTGGATCCTGTGGCCAGTGTTTTCAATCAGATGTGCCGGGACAGATTTGTGAGGTTTCTTAAGCCGATTATGGTCAGAGATATGTTTATTGCCAGATCTTCCTGTTTATCTGTAGCAAGACAGGTTGCTTGAACTATTAAGTGCATATACTTTGTATATGCCAGGTAGCATCAATGGTGAGAGTTTCTTTTGGAGAAGGTAGCAGGTTATGATGCATTGATGGGTTTATAGATAACAATGAGTTTACATTTTTTTTCATAATTTTTGGCACCCATTTAGAGATGCCTTTAATGGTATACTCCTATGGTATAGGAGTCCTGTGGACTTGTATTTTATGAGTTATTCTGGATTATAACCATTAAGTAGGGCTGTTTGTTTGGTAGTTTACAGTTCTTGTTTAAGAGATTTTTTCAAGGAACAAATCTTGTGGGCTCTAGACACTAGGGATTTTATGATGCCATATTTTTGAGATGGATAGTGGCTGATTAAAAGTTTGTTTTCGGTAGACAAGTGGAAATAAATCCATCTTCTTCAGATAGGATGTGTACATCTAAAAAGGAAATTTCTTTTGATGATTCTTTTTTAGTGTGAACTTAATACAAGCATATAGGGTGTTGATTTTTTGTAGAAATTAATAGAGTTCTGGTTGACTTCTTTGCAGTTCAGAGCCACACAGAACTCCATTACTCTGATGTCCTACAATACAAGACAAAATATCTGTATAATAAAGTAATTTTTACTGTGGTACATGTGTAATTCTATAGTTATGGATATTCCACAGATCTTTCTCATTCATAGTGAAGAATTTATGGGAACACAAACACGTGTTGGAGTACTTACTCATAATTAAGAAAATAACACTCGACGTTTCGACCACTATATCGAGATCATAATCAGGAAAACACATATGCACAGAATACAAGCTATATATATGACACTACACAAAAGTAAGATAAATCTAAATGCTTTGTTAATTGTTTACCCTAGTCTGACCTCTGGTGAAAAAAAAATTATAATAAAATAATAAATATATACAAAATTGATATCAAAATTGGAGATGTTAATGTCAGCTCTTTGCTTTATGCGGATGATGTTATACTTCTAAATAAATCCGCTACAAGTCTGCAAGATTCTCTGACTAAATTGAATAGCTGTTGTAATAGATATGGTATGAAGGTCAGCAATAAAAAGACAAAGACAATGAAAATAGGCAGAATCATTGAAAATGTCAACTGTGTTGTGAATGGAGAACCTGTGGAACAAGTAAAACATTTCAGATACTTAGGCCCAATTTTTACTGAAGATGGTAAACTAAATATAGAAATAGACAACAGAATCAGCAAAGCTGGTATCGTGGGAAGTCAATTGAATAAATTCATATGGAATAAGAAAGAAATTAGTCGGAACACTAAATTAGCTGTATACAAGACTGTGTTCAAACCAATTTTAACTTATGGATCTGAGAGCTGGGTCAGAAGTAAAACACTTGACCAAAGACTAGAGACCGCAGATATGAGAGTCCTGAGAAAGATTAGAGGCGTGAACAGATGGCATCAATGGCAATATCATATTAAAAACGAGGATATTAGGAAAGAACTTGACATTGTCAGCATCCAGGAATGCGTTAGCAGAGCTAATCTCAGATGGTATGGTCACTTAAATAGAATGGGAGAGGAAAGATTAGCAAAATAAGTGTTCTCTGCCAGGTTGGCAGGAAAACGACCCAGAGGAAGACCAAGATATAGGTGGATTGATACGGTACAAAGTGCCTTAGACGATAGAAATATAAGATCTGATAATGTTGGAGTCTTGACAAGTAACAGACTGATTTGGAGGAAAATTGTAGATAGGAAGTTAGTAATGATGTAATTTTTTCATGTAGTACTGTCATATCCTGTACACCCCTTGAGGGTACATGGCAGGAATTTGATGATGATATATACAAAATTAAAATTTTATACATATCAGTATAATAATATCAAAAGAAAAAATCAAAAACTATGGCCTTTAAAGGACAAGATCCAGCAAGAACTAAAAGAGTAATAGATAACAAGATAGAACAGGTGAATTCATTTAACTACCTAGGATGTATGATCACATATGAAAATGAAAAAGATATAAACGTAAAAATTGCAAAATATTTAAAAATAACAGGTGTAATTAACTCTATATTTAAACCAAACCTAGTTCAAAAACAAACCAGGCTAAAAGTATACAATACATTAGCCTTACCGGTCTTAATGTATGGAAGTGAAATCTAGACAATAAAACAAAAAGACAAAGATTAACAACAGCAGAAATGAAGTTTATGAGAAAAACTGCAAAGTATATCCTATTTGATCACAAAAGAAATGAAGATATTATGAAAGAATTAAACCAAGAACCAGTAATAGAAAAAATTAAAAAATATAAACATAAATGGATGGAACACGTTCAAAGAATGAAAACAGAAAGATTACCAAAACAAGCCTTAAAGTACAAGCCATTAAGAAAAAGAAAACCAGAACGTCCTCTTAAACGATTCAACGATGACTTCTAAGGCCGGAACAGGCCATGCTAGGCCTAAATCCTTGATACGTATGATGATGATGAAGTATAATAATATACAGATAAAAAAAAAAGCAATCTAAATAAATAAATTTTTATAGTGGGACTATATTAAACACATCTCTACAGTCCTTTTATGTTTTCTTATGTTGGGGTTCTGTTATCATGTTCTGGATCTATATAGGTTGCAGATGGGTCCTCCAGATTCTTAGAATTATTAATCCATCATTCTTGTTTAGATCTGGATGATGTTTCATCATCTCACAAGCTTTCTTGATCATTCTTTCAAACCGGTTTTGGTGTTCTATAGGGACTTGGTGCCTTTCTAGTCGATCCTCCTGTGACATTTTTAAGGTGTGTGGTCTGACAGGTCTGTTTTAACATAATGGAGGAATTTAATGTGGTGTTTATGTTCGTCTTTTCTTATTGGGATGCTGCACCCTGTTTCACGTATGTAGCGTAGGTTGCAGGTACACTGAATTTTGTAAACCCATGTGGGCAAGGTAGGGAAGGGTATCTTGGGATGAGCTGAGTATACTTAATTTTGCAGGAGGTTTGAAGGTTGCCTTAATGTTGTATTTACCTAGTGTTATATTTCTTTCTGATATTCCCTTAACGTATGATATGTCTGTGACATTCTTCTAATTTTTTTGCTTTTAATGGTATTATTGTGGAGGATCTTATGAAATGTTTTTTGTTGTAGCCATTTTTTTTATAAACATTTGGTTAATAATTTCCTATTCTTTGTTCAATGCCTGCTCAATGGAGCAAATTTAAATAATTGAAAATAAAAGTTAGGGCCCTATGTTTGAGGGTGCTGATGATCCCTAGTTAATAACACTCACCAAAATGTTGAGTGTTATTTTCTTCATTATAAGTAATTACTCCAGTACATCTGTTTGCATCTCCATAAATTCTTCACTATGAATGCTGACCACTGTGTAACCTTAAAAGAAAAATCCACAGGTCTAATCATACAAAAAAGTAAATACAAGAATATCAAATCGGGTAGTATATATCATAGTTCAAACATCAGAACAACAAAACAAAAAAATAACATTAAAATAATAGATATAAGTACTATACAATAGTGTTGGAAGATTTTAATGCATTACTGGGCAAAATAAAAAATAAATGTATAGGAGAATGAAATGGAAAAAATATGTTCAACTTCATGATGAGGAGCCTGTTGAATGATATACACTTTTTACAAGAAAAGACCAAAAATGGACATGGATTAGTTCAAATAGAATACAAAAAGTAAAATAGGTTATATTTTATTATCTCATGTAAGAATATTTAAAGATGTTTCAGTCATCAATCAAATATGCATAGGAAGTGATCACCGAATAATTAAAAAGAAAATAACGATAGAAGAAAAAACTCGAGATCATCATCAACAAATTCCTGCCATGTACCCTCAAGGGGTGTCAGGATATGATAGTGCTACATGAAAAATTTACATCATTACTAACTTCTTATCTACAATTTTCCTCCAAATCAGTCTGTTACTTGTCAAGACTCCAACATTATCAGATCTCATATTTTTATCATCTAAGGCACTTGTACCGTATCAATCCACCTATATCTTGGTCTTCCTCTGGGTCGTTTTGCAGCCAACCTGGCAGAGAACGCTTGTTTTGCTAATCTTTCTTCGTCCATTCTGTTTAAGTGACCATACCACCTGAGATTAGCTCTGCTAATGCATTCCTGGATGTTGACAATGTCAAGTTCTTTCCTAATATCCTCGTTTTTAATATGATATTGCCATTGATGCCATCTGTTCACGCCTATAATCTTTCTCAGGACTCTCATATCTGCGGTCTCTGGTCTTTGGTCAAGTGTTTTACTTCTGACCCAGCTCTCAGATCCATAAGTTAAAACTGGTTTGAACACTGTCTTGTATATAGCTAATTTAGTGTTCCGACTAATTTCTCTCTTATTCCATATGAATTTATTCAGTTGACTTCCCACCATAGCAGCTTTGCTGATTCTGTTGTCTATTTCTATATTTAATTTACCATCTTCAGTAAAAATCGTGCCTAAGTAGCTGAAATGTTTTACTTGTTCCACAGGTTCTCCATTTCCAACACAGTTGACATTTTCAATGTGCCTATTTTCATTGTTTTTGTGTTTTTATTGCTGACCTTCATACCATATCTATTAAAACAGCTATTCAATTTAGTTAGAGAATCTTGCAGACTTGTAGCGGATTTATTTAGAAGTATAACATGATCCGCATAAAGCAAAGAGCTGACATTGACATCTCCAATTTTGATATCATGCTCAATACCACTTTCCTTCCTAATGTGATCCATATAGATAATGAATAACAGAGGGGATAATGTACGTCCTTGTCTCACACCAGATTTAACATTAAACCATCTTCCTGTACTTCAATTCTAACTGCTGACTTACAACTCAAATAAAGGCTAAGTATTGCTTGATATAATGCCCTATTGACACCATATAACTGTAGCGTATTGAATAGCTTCTCTCTTGGCACCTTGTCATATGCTTTTTCCAAATCGACAAAACTTAAATACAGATATCTATTATATTCCCATAATTTCTCGACTATTTGTCGTAAAGGGAAGATCTGATCCTGACAGCCTCTATTTGGCCTGAATCCAGCTTGTTCTTCACCAAGCTTTTCTTCCACAATTCTTCTCAACTGTTTCTCAAGTATACTTGCATAGATCTTTCCATTAACACTCAGTAGGGAAATACCTCTGTAATTCTCACATTCAGTTTTATTTCCCTTTTTATATATGGGTACTCTGAGAGCTCTACTCCAATCATTGTGAATTTGTCCCTCTGTCCAGGCTTTCTGAACTATGCAGTACAGCCACTGTAAGATTCTTATACCACCATACTTCAGCATTTCTGGTCGAATATCATCTACTCCTGCTGCCTTTCCACATTTCAAGCCTTTGATTGCTTTTACTACTTCAAGTATGGATATGTATTCCTGACTGCATGCCTGGTCAGTGTTTTTTGCCATTGTGCTGTCATCACTGCTTGTTTCATTTAGCAGTTTTTCAAAGTAATTACTCCATACTTCAAGGATATCTTTTTCTCCCATTTTCATTTCACCTTTATCATCTCTAACTCCTTTTATAGCACTCTTTCCCCCAATCCTGAGCTGCTTCAACAACCTGCAGAATATTTTGCCACCTTCTTGATATTTATTTTCTATATTCTTGCCAAAGTCCTCCCATGACTTTTGTTTAGCTAGTTTTACAGTGTTTAGCATTCTTGCATTTGTCTCTGTATTCTCGACTTATTTGACAGGAACTTTTGATATACTTTCTTCTTTTCCTTCACTGCCTCTTTAACTTCCTGTGTCCACCAGGGAGTTCTGATTTTTTTATCCTTGCAGATAACCTCACCACATGCCTCTGTGGCAGAATCAATGTTTTCTTCAGAGTTTGCCACTGAATCTCCAAGGTTTGATTCCTGTTCTCAAACTCCTTCATTTTTTCTTCAATAATCTTTGTGTATTTTAGTATACAGTTCACATCTGAGAGCTACTCAACTTTTATTCGCTTTAAAACTTTCTTACATGAGATGAAACAGAATAAAACAAAATATGTAAAGATAAATAATGATACATTAGTAGCCAACAAAAAATTATATCAAGAAGAAATTGCAATACAAAAAAATATATATATGTATATATATATATATATATATATATATATATACAGGGTGTTCGGGATAAATTTGACAGTTTCGTAAGGAAAAAGAAAATCTTCTTTGTATCTATTAAATTTAATGAATTGACAAAAAAACATTACAGGCAGAGTTAATTACAATACTATCAACAAGATTTACTCAAAATAACCACCATTAGCATCGATCACAGCTTCAATTCTGCTTCGGAACCTCGAACAAGCTGATGCTACAGTCTCCCTGGGAAGGGCCGCAAAAACTGTTTTAATTTTATCCATTAACTGGGCTTTTGTATTACTGGAAGTGCGATTGGTGTCTTTTTCAACTGCGCCCCATACAAAATAATCCATGGGGTTAAGGTCTGGGGAGTTTGGAGGCCAAACATTTGGACTGGTGAAGTCGTAGAAATTTTCAGACAACCATTTTTGACTTTTCCCAGAGGTGTGGCAAGGGGCCGAATCCTGCTGCCATACATACGGCCTACCATTGGCTACCCTTGTTATCCAGAGCTTGACTACAGTTAGCAACTCCACGAACAAAGCCCGAATTCCAATGCCAGGGTTCTTCAACACCTGCTCCTGCAGATTTGCGAGGAATTCTGCTGTACGAACGCAATCAGATCGTCTGCTAGGGATCTTTCTTCTTGCTACATCCTCGTAGTCACCATTGCAAGTCTCTAGTTCATGCCTGATTGTTTTTACTGTATTCAGGGAGCATTGGGCAGCAGTCGTAATATCCTTATTTTGATGGCGGGCACGAATCATCATGATACAAGTTATTCTCTTCCATGATTCAGGTGGGTTCCAGCTATCCATCCTTTCTGACATCTTGTATATGAATGAAGAAGGGTCCAAACTTTTAAATGAAGAGAAGTGTGTGTTAATACATGTAACTTACGGAAAAATATAATTAATTATAAATATGTCAAATTTATCCCGAACACCCTGTATATATATATATATATATATACAATCAAAGAAATAACATGAAAATCTTAATCTGATTGTTTCTTCTGTCAGAGAAAAGAAGACAAATTAATTGAAGGAAAAAAAAATAGAGTAGAACTTACAGAAATAAATAAAACAATAAGAAAAAATATTAAAGAATATATTAAGAAAGGAACAGTGTTTTTAGAGAGAGTAATTAGTGTTTTATAACATTTTAATTAATATATTGTAATATTAAATATAATTTAAAATTGCACCAAAAATGCACAAGAAAAATAACACTAAGAACAGTAGCAAAGTCGAGAATAAGAAGGCTTGCCGTGCTAAGGAGGTTATTGAAGATATTGAGAATATTGAAAATAATTTTACTTCCAAAATTGTGAAGCTAAAGCAGATTATTAGGTGATGTAGGAATTACAGATAGTTCAGCGGTGTTTAAATAAACATAGATATGATAAGAAAATTAAGCTGGAAAATAAGAAACAAAAGTATGGAGTCGGTAAGTTAGTAAATAATGAAAATCTGGTAATATTGATTGTAAAAAGGGTTTGGTAGGGTGACTCTATCATAAAATATACTATTAATAAGCAAGTTATAACTTCAAGTTTTCCCAAAGCAAAAATTAAAAATACAGCACATGCAATTGATAAACAAAAGAGAAGCAAAAGCTGTGAGTTTTTGGATGTGTGGAGTGAGTTTGAGAGTAGATTAAATTTGTATATAAGAGGGATGGCTTATACTTGAAGGGGGTCTTCCTCCCCTGGCTGTTATTTTTTCCAAAGGTTATTCCATTGATCAGGCTATATAATTTGAGTCTTTGAACAGGGAAGATTCCACAGGAGTGGAAAGAATGTATGGTAATCCCATTGCAAAAAAGGGTGGTGCAAAGGCTGATGTATACAACTATCGACCTATTCCTATCTCTGGAATGGTAGTGAAGATTCTGGAAAAGTTGGTTAGGGTTCGTTAGCCACCTGCTCACATTCTGTAATAATGTTACTACACAGACAAGCAGATTGGATACCATGATGCTAAGGTTTATGGCAGAATACAACATGGAAGATTGTTGAATAAATTGGAGAATATGGGTTTGGATTATAAGATATTAGCATGGTTAAGAGGATGACTGACAGATATCAAAAAGTAGTATACAGGGAATGCTAGTCTGCAAGATTTAAGGTAACTGGTGGTGTACTACAAGAATCAGTTCTTGTCCAGTATTATTCAATCTGTACATTAATGATATTGGGAAGGATATGACATGTGACATACAGCTATTTGCTGATGATTCAAAGATAGATAGGGAAATCAGGAATGCTGCTGATATGCATTACTTGCGAATGATTTGAATAGGCTGGAATTGTGGGCATAGAAAAATGGACATCAGTAAATGCAAAGTCATGCACTTTGGTGTAATTAGATATCCAATGTCGTACTAGGGATCTTGGAGTTTTAGTAGATAGGAAGTTGAAGTTCAAGGGCCATACATATAGCAAAGATTGTAAAGCCAACTCAGAGGCTAATTGCAATGCTGAAACTCTGACATGTAAGGATGTCATTTTACCTTTGTACAAGGCCTTTGTTATAAAACCTAACTAGGACTATTGTGTACAGGTTTTGTCTCGTTCCCTTGTTTTTCTGATATGGTGGAAAGTGTGTTAAAAATTATATCAGGATTATGGAATGCTGATTATGAAGAGAGATTGAGAATTTGTAGACTGCAGACTAGCAAACAGGAGAAAGAAGGAAGATATAATTGAGACTTACAAACTTCTGAAAGGTCATACAGGATTTCAGTTGATGGAATTTTTCATTTTATGAAGGGTGGAGAAAGGACAAGAGGAAGTTGAGAATGAATTATGTTAAGAAATGGGTGAGATCTAGATTTTTCTCTCATTGATTGGAACTGATTGTCATTGGATGTTATGCATGCAAGTAGTATGAATGAATTCAGGAACAAATATAACAGTTTTCGTGTGTAGTATGTGGCCTCCGTCAATGAGTCCCTGACACCCTGGAAGTTGCATTTAATAATAAAATGTCACAGTAGGGAAAAATACTAGAAGATGAAAATGGGTGAGATATCAAAGATAAAAAAGCATAGTCAAAAGGGCTTAATTTTTTTTTCCCAGAATTTTATAACACCACAAGCATCGAAAACATAATTACATGGAAGCAGGAAGAAAGTACTTCAGAAATACAAAATGTTGAAATAGAAGCAGTATTGAAAGATATGAAAAATAATAAAATGCCAGGAGAAGATGGAATTACAATAGAAATGACAAAAGCAGCAAGAGAAATATTAACAGAACTAAAAAAAAAATAATCTTCCTCCTTTCCAGGCTTATAGGCCAAGTGGCCTGTTCTGGACCCAATTCCATCTTTTTAAGGGTCTTCCTCTGCATCGAGTACCTTTGGGGTGGTAATTTAGAATTTGTTTAGGTATTCTGCTTCTATTCATTCTCAGTTTGTGTTCTTTCCATTTTTCTCTATAGCAAATAACTGTTTCATTTAGGGAGGTTGTAATTCTAAGTTTTTTTCTGATTTCACTGTTCTCCTTCAGTTCTGTGCAGAAATTTCATTTCGGATGATTCAATTCTTCTTTCATCTGCTTTTTTTTTATTGTCCATATCTCACTGCTATAAAGTAAGGTTGGCTTAGCTACCATATTGTAGATTCTTATTCGTGTGTTTTTGTACATAATTGGGTTTAAAAATTTTATTTA
This sequence comes from Typopeltis vanoorti, assembly GCF_054136105.1. Taxonomy (NCBI): domain Eukaryota; kingdom Metazoa; phylum Arthropoda; class Arachnida; order Uropygi; family Thelyphonidae; genus Typopeltis; species Typopeltis vanoorti. The sequence continues at coordinate 29,606,258 of NC_143560.1, forward strand.
TAGTGCCTGTTACTTTTAAAAAGTTTGATATCTTTGGTTCTATATCAGCTTCATTTTCATATGACATTGTGCAACCTAAATATTTAAATGTATTTACTTGCTCTATTATTTTGTTGTTTATTACTATTTTGCTTCTTATTGGATTAGCACCTTTGAAGGCCACAACTTTTGTTTTGTCTGTTGATGTTTCCATACCATATGTTTTTATCAGATTATTTAGACTGCATAATGATTTTTGTAGTTCATCTTCATTGTTTCCAAGGATCATCAGCAAAAAGAAGAGTAGGTAATCTGGTGTTACGGTTTATCTTGAATCCTCCTTCATTAGTTATCTTCCATTCTTTTATGATTTTATCTATGTATATATTAAATAAAACCGGTGAGAGAGGGCATCCCTGACATACTCCGCTATTTATTGGTTTCCAACTTGATGTTGAATTATTGTACTTCACAGATATTTTATTATCTTGATATATTATATATAAGGCTCTAAAGAGTTGGTTTGGCATTTCATATTCTTATAGGATTTCCCATAGTTTTTCTCTGATAATTTTATCAAATGCTTTGGTGTAATTTATAAAAGCTATGTGTGTGTTTCTATGTTCATTTCTGTTTTTCAATTAATAATTTTAACATAAATGCAGAGTCTATGCAAGACCTGCATTTTCTGAATCCATTTTGTTCTATTAATTTTGGGTCTACTATACGTTTAAATTTATAAGGTAAGATTTTTGCATATACTGTATAACAGGTACTAAGTAAGCTGATTCCACATTAATTGTTACAATCAGATTTGTGTCCTTTTTTGTAGATGGGGATAACTATTGCTTTGGTCCAATCTTATGGGCATTTCCCTTCTTTCCAGATCATATTCTAAAAGTTAAGTAACCTTAGTGAGAATTCAAGTCTTGCATATTTGATAAGTTCCAAGTTTATATTGTTCTCCTGGAGCCTTTCCTGTTTTGCTTTGGGTTCTTCTAGAGTGATGTTTTCCAAGTTATCCGAGATGTTTACAAAGGGTAGTTTTCTGTTTTGAATGTTTTCATCATACCATAGATCTTGGTAGTAATTTTGCCATGTTTCTATTTTAATGGTATTAATATCTGCTTTTTCTCTAGTTTCATTGCTTAGATCTTTGAGGATTTTATGCATTAGGTCTTTTGAGCGTACAGTCTGTCTCTCTAATTTTGTTACAAAATTGTTCCATCTGTTTATTCTCCTGTATGCTACTTTTGCTATTGCTTTTTTTTTTTGCTGTATTCGATTTTTGATTCTATTGTGTTTAGGTTGAGCCAGTTATTATATACTTTTTTTCTTTTCTTCAATAATGCATTTAATTTCATCATCCCAGTCCTTAAGGCCTCTTTTTCTTTTCCACTTTTTCTTTGTTCCTAAACTTTCTTTGCAGCTTTTGTCATTATGGTTTTTAGGTTTGACCATTCTTCTATGTTCTGATTTTGTTTTATACTTGTCATCCAGTTCTTTATTCTTTTTTGGTACAAGTCTTTAATACTACTGTTGTCCAAAAGTGTAACTTTGAAAGATTCAAATTTTCTATTTTCCTTGTGCTTTTTTTTTGTTGTTTTCCATCTTCGTTCCCATTTTATTTTTCCAATTAAAAGGTAATGATTTGATTCTATTTCAGATCCTCTGTATATATTCTTGTATCTATTATCATTTCTGACATTTTGATATTGCTGATTATGTAATCAATAATGCTTCTTATGTCTCTTGCTTCCCAGGTGTATCTGTGGATGTCTTTATGTTTGAAGAAGGTGTTCATTATTTTAAGGTTATTGCTTATAGTAAAATCTCTTAATCTATTTCCATTTCTATTACAGTTAAGTTCTCCGATAGGTCCTATGTTTGGTTTATATGGTTTATTGCCAATTCTTGCGTTGAGATCTATTACCAAAATGTGATCCTTAGGATTGGTCTTATTTAATATGTTCTGCAGTTGGGTGTAGAAGTTTTCTGAATCCTCTTCTTTTCCTCCTTCAGGTGCATAAGTTTCAGTTACTGTCATATAGCCTCTGTCTATTTTAATTCTCATTTCTATTATTCTTTTGCTCCAAAAGTTGTAATGGATTATATTGTTTCTAAGAGATTTATGTAGAAAGATCATTACACCAGCTTTAGCTCTCTCCTCTGCTTTTACCTGACTGTATATATAGATGTAATTTTCACTTTTTTGCATAAGTTTCAGTTACTGTCATATAGCCTCTGTCTATTTTAATTCTCATTTCTATTATTCTTTTGCTCCAAAAGTTGTAATGGATTATATTGTTTCTAAGAGATTTATGTAGAAAGATCATTACACCAGCTTTAGCTCTCTCCTCTGCTTTTACCTGACTGTATATATAGATGTAATTTTCACTTTTGTCTGTTCCTCTCTGCTTTTTTTTTAGATTCTGTAATTATTGCTATTTTTACATTTCTTTCTTCTAGTGCTTGGTCCAGTTCTATGATTTTGTGGTGGACTTTTTATACCTAAAAGAAAGATATATTGAACAGTTTAAACAATGCCATCATATTACTCTTGTTCAAAAAGGGTAATAAGAGAAAGATAACAAATTACAGACCTATAAGCTTGCTGTCACAAGTATATAAACTGTTTGTAAAAATAATAGCAAACAGAATCACCAGATTATTAGATGAAGCTCAGTCTAATAAGCTGGATTCAGAAAGGGTTTTAGTACAATCGACCTTCTGCAGATATTTAATCAGCTAAGATAAAAATGCAAATTACCACTCTACTTAGGTTTTGTAGACTATTAAAAAACCCTTTTAATTCAGTTGAAAAACAAGCAGTCCTAATAGCAATAAAATATGGAATTAGTCAAAATTATATACAGTTAATAAAATATATGAAAAATCAATTGTTAGTATCCTTTTATGTGAACAAAGCAGTCCATTTCATATATAAAGGAGTATGCCAAGGAGATATCTCACACAAATTATTCAGTGCAGTATTAGAATATACCCTGAGTGAACTAGACTGGAAAGACAAAGGGATCAATATCAATGGTAAAAAACTAAACCGTTTATGATATACTGATGATATTGTAGTAATAGCAAAGAAAAGAGAACTAGAAGAAATGATGAATTAACTACAGTATCCGATATAAAGTAATCTTATACATAAATTGCGAAAAAACTAAAATAATGACAAATATCGAAGGAAACCAGATAACAGAACAAATAATTATAGACAATAACAAAATAGAGTAAGTACAAGAATACTTATATCTTGGAAGAACTTTTACATTAAGGAAAATGAGCATTTATGAGGATATAAAACAATTCACTTAGACTGGGTGGCTTTTGACAAACTGAAAGATTTCTCTGCAGTAAAATAAAACCAGAAATACAGCTGAACTTTTCAACCAGTGTTTCATCCCAATTATGACATATGGATCAGAAACATGGCCAGTAGCCAAACAATTACTGGACATAATGAGGAAAACTGATTGTAGAATGGAGAGAGCCAAACTAAATGTGCTGCAAGAGAAAATAAGGAATGAAGATAAAAGAAATAAAAATGTTGGTTATAGGGGAAGAGATTTTAAAATTAAAATAGATGGGCAGGGCATATTGCACAGGTAAAAAGCAATAGATGGACAAAGACGATCACCCAGTGGGCCTTCATATGAAGGAAGATGAATGCCTGGATGACCAGAAAGAAGATAGAAGGATGATCTAGTGGAGATGGCTGGAGAATGTTGGCATTGGGAAGCCTTCAGCAGAGAAAGATGGAGACATAGTGAAGGTCTATAACCAAAAATAGTTATAAAAAAGGGCTTAGAAGAAGAAGAATATCCCTGATTGCAAAGAAACTATAAAGCAATAGAGTGTAATGTAAAGTACCTTCCTCCCTCTCCCCTTTCATCAGTGTATCAGACTAAACTCTTTTAGATAAATGGCTAGGACTAAATTCAAAATTTGGCAATAGCTTCCTGTTATTATAACTGAAGATATAACGGTTTTGGTTCTGTTCTCAGGTTTTTCTTCTCATGAAGAGAAAACACTAAACATGCAGTTACAGCTGACTCTTACTACAGAAATTTACAATAAACTCATGGGAATTCGATTACAAGAGGTTTACTTAATGAGAAAGTGATGAAAGCATGTTTCTCAGGTGCAAAGAGCAAGGATGTTAGAGAAGTTGTTAGTTTGTAGAGGGGAGAAGTGAAAGAGTTGTTTTGGCAGGCACAGATGATTTGAAAGGTGAGAAATATGCAATGAGAGAGGATATGAAATTGCTGTTGAAAGAAGTGAGAATAAGAGTAAGAAAGTAAAGACTGTGAGGCTGCTGCCTTGATATGAAGGCAGAAAATGCTCCACTGATTGGTGACCATGTTGTCTTGTTCTGGGAGGTTGCTCAACATATGGAATACTCAGTCAAGAAAGAGCAAGCTGACAAACATAGGCATCAGCTTGGAGCATTGCCATGGTATAAGACGGAATGAATGTCAGTAGTGCATGGGAAGTGGTCAGGGATTGTTTGAGACAGGACAGGTTTATCCTTCTGGCCTTGGGTATGCAGATTAAGTGGATAAATAGCAATATAAGTAGGAACTGAACTGCTAAAAAAAAGATTGTGGAAGGAATGTTTACAAAAAGTTGATCAGCATGCTCATGAGCAGTACAAAGATTAAAGGCATTGTAATGAGAGTACAGTGGACAGCTGCTGCTGCTGCTGTTTGTGATCCTAAGTTGCAGAGTTAAAATCATATATTGTTGGGAAGATAAAATCCACTTGCTTGCATCCATAGATCAACTAATTTGGAAACTTACTAAAAATGGCTGGAAAAAGCTCCTATCTAAAATTTAACTTATAACTCTAGAGGTTGGTATTATAAAATCAGAAACATTGCCAGAAGGCTATGAAGGCATCTGAAAGTAGTATTTCATATATTCCAATATGAAATATTAAGTTTAATGTGTTTTAAATTTAAATTAGGAGCAAATAAGGCTTCAGAAAATTTTCTATATTATCTTTAATTGTTTACTCTAAAGCAGGTAACAAATCTGGTAATGGATAATAGAATAAAGTCGTATAGCAGAAAGCCAGTTACATAAATTAATGTAGAACAAGAAAGAAAGAAATCAGCCAAAACACCAAATTAGTAGTATAAGACAGTGTTATATGACAATGGTCTCTAGGTTTTGGTCATGTCTTTTTTTTTTTTTTTTCCTTTCCTCTAATCCACCTTTTAGATTTATAAGTTAAAATTGGTTTCAACTTATTATTACCCATGGAGTCAAAGACTCATCTAGGAGGTCCTTTTATCATACACACAGCTCATCATACTGTGCTTTAAACACACTCAAATTCTCTGCAGACATCATACTCTCAGGCAAGGCATTCCAATCATTCACAACTCTGCATGAAAAAAAATCTGCTTCTCACTCCCCTACTCACACCCTCTTTATTCAATTTCCAGGGATTACCTCTGGTTCTCCCCTGATCTCCCACTGTTTTCTGTAGAACCTCTCCAGCATTGATCCTATAACAACCCCTTGCTAACTTGTAGGTCTCTATCATATCTCCCCCTCTTCCTCCTGTCCACCAGACTCTGCAGATTGCATCTTCTCAATCTTTTCTCATACTCGACATTCCAGAGGTCAGAAACTACCTTAGTCAGTCGCCTCTGGACCCTTTCCAACATTTCTTCATCCTTCTGAAAATCAGGTGACCAAATCTGGGCACAATAGTCCATGTGTAGCCTAATCAAACCCTAATCCACACCTTATACAATGAAACAAGAATCTCCCTACTTCTACAAGTCAGTGTCCTCCGCATCATTTTCAGAAGCCTTTGTGTTGTCTTCACAATTTTGTCTGTCCCCCCTAAATTTCAGATCCTTATCCACTATCACCCCAGATCTCTTATTTCCTCCACCTCCAACAATATATCCTCACCAAGCATAAATTCTGCATCCCATTTTTGTTTTTTAAATTTTAAAACCTTACATTTTGCAACATTGAACTCATATCCCCATTCCCAATCACTCAATTTATTCAAGTCTTCATGTAAGGCCACAACATCTTCTCTACTCTTCATGATTCGTCCCAACTTTGCATCATCTGCAAACAACTGAATATCTCCATCCAAATCTTCACCAAAATATTATTAATATACAAGCAAAGTCCCTAAAACAGACTCCTGAGGCACACCACTAGTAACTTTCCTTTTCCTGGATATCGCTCCCACATACACAACTTGTTGATACCTATCAGATAGCTAGTCTCCAATCCAATGCACTAGTCTAATATCCAACCTCATCCACTCTAGTTTGACTATCAACTTATCATGCAGTAATCTATCAAAAGCCTTTGCGAAATCTAAGTATATTACTGTGTATCCTTCTCCTCTGTCCATGGAAGCAGTCACCTTATTGTAATAAGTAAGCAGATTACTAAAACATGACCTCCCTTTAGTAAATCCATGCTGTCCATGAAAGATAATACCATTGTTGTCAACCCAATTCTGGATCCTAGTTCTCACAAGTTTCTCCAACAAACAACTTAACTACAACACCTGACACACAGATAGGCCTCTAGTTTGAAGCTTGAGTTCTATCACCTCCTTTATGAAATGGCACAATCTTGCCCTCCTTCCATCCTTAGGAACTTATGTGCTGCTAGCTTAGTGTTTTGGCTAATTGCTCTTTTATTCATATAAACGTATTCATGTGGCTCCCTATTATATTAGCTTTGCTTATTCTGTTAACTGTTTCCATATCTGTTCTGCCATCTTTAAAAATTATGCTTAAATAGCTGAAGTGTTTTTCTTGTTCTGTAGATTCTCATTTCAGAATGCAGTTGATACTTTACTAACTGCATTCATAGTTTATTATTATTGGTAATATTCATGATGAAGTTTGTTATAGCAATTATTCAGTTTAGAGTCCTGAATATTTGTTTATTTAAGAGTATAACAGCTCCATAAGGTAAAGATCTGAATTGAATATTGTAAATTTCAATATCAGATTTAATGCCTTCCTTCATAACTATCCATATAGATTATAAATGTGAATACAGTATGCACCCTTATTTTACATCTTCCTATACTCAATTTTAACAGCTAACGTCAACTTGAGTAAGCCTATATATTGCTCTATATAATGTCTCATTTACTATATATATTTAACAGCCTTTCTCTTGGCTTCATATTGTAAGCATTTTCCAGATCAAGATATCATGATAATAAATTGTTAGAAATAAATCCAACAACTTATTCCATGATATCTGTTCATATTAATATTGATTTCACTTGCATTCATGATTATTTTCTCTTAAAAATAAAATTGTAATCCTGGCAAACTGCTGTTTGGCCTGAAACTAGCTTTTCAGTTTTTCTTTACATCTACTCAAGTATGTTTACATCAATCTGATATAGCACATTCAGCTGGGAAATTTCTTTTTATAGATGGATACTAGGAGAGTTCTGCTCCAGTCATCTGGAAGTCAAACCTTCTGAATTTTGCACTTTAACTGTCACTTCATAAAGGTGGAAAGTCAGCTGCAGTAGCTATTTTGGTGGAATAGCTATTCCTTTCTGGTGTCTGATTGCTTTTTCTCACCTAATATGTACCCTTAAGGAATGTACAAAAAAAATATGACATGATTACTAACTACTATCAAGCCTTCCAAATTAGTCTGTTATCTGCCATAACCCCAATATTGTCAAATCTTTTATTTTAGTCTTTAAGGTACTTCTAACTGCATCATTCCACCCATATAGATGCTGGATAGCTTATTTTCTACCAGTTGCATTTCTCTTGAATATTTTCTGTTTTATGTTCTCTCTTTCAAAGTAATTAATACTGATATCCAGGACATTTTTAGTTTTCATGTCACTGTTATCTTTTCTCATTTCTTTTACAGTGCTCGTTCTTTCATTTCTGCAATTGTCTCCTGAACATTTTGCAGCATACATATTTACTTTCTATGTTCTTTCCAAAGTTTTCATATGACTTTTTTTGTTTCACTACTTGTACATATATCTTGTTTATATTATCTGTCTTAATTTATCTGCATTTTAAAACCCACTGTCTTTTCCCTGGAGTATTTGTTATGACATCTTGTTTTCCAGTACTACTACATTAAATTCATGAGAGGTTCCTTGTGAAGTTCTGATTTTTACTGTCTTCGGAGACAGCTTTAAAGATTGAAAAATCTTATTGAATCTTTGTTTGTTTGCTAGCATTGGAGACAATGCCTACAAACATTGTGCAATTAAAAGACATAATTAAAGAAAAGAGGTGTGCAAGAGTTTTATGCAAGACTTTACCATGAGGCTCAAAAAAAAGCATAGCACTAAATATGGATCATCGTGAATATGTAATACTGTACTGTACAACCACACATGCGAGAACTCTGGCTGGCACAGTGCCAAGAAGAGTCGATTCATGTTGAATGGGAGAAAGGAATAAGGTGATTTATATCAGTTTTCATTGAATTTTAATAAAAAAATTTGGACTTTTGGATTTATATATTTTTGGTCCTGTTTTTTAGGGTCACCCTGTGTGTGTGTGTGTGTTATATGTAACTATTAAAGTATGTGATTCAGTTATGCTATAGTATACAGTGTCATTTTAGTTAAAGTATGATAATTTTATTTCATACTTAACTCTTGGTAATTTATGAAATATCTAGGTATTCTGTAGAATAATCAAAGTATGTGTAGTTAAAGTATATAAAAAATAAATATGATTATTATTATTATTATTATTAAGAGAGACCTTCAGGGAGTCAGAGACTCATCGAAGGAGACCACATACTACACACTCCAGCTATCATACTTATTCTTGAATTCATTCACACTGTTTGCACTCACACCATCCAATGGCAATACATTCCAATCACACACCACCCTCTGAGAGAAAAATTTAGCCCTCACACCTTTCTTGGTGGCCTTCATTCTCAGCTTCCAAGGATGCTCTCTTGTCCTTTCCCCACTCTCCATAAATTGAAAAATTCCATCAATCGAAATATTGATTGGCATTTTTGTGTATATAAATTTACTTACAATTTTTTAAATTTATATTATAAATCATAGATTTTTTATACATAAACAGACTTTTAAATTTATGAAGGTAAAAATCTTATTCTTTATTTTAGAAATATAATGACCAATGCAACATTATGCCAGTCAATATTTATTTTTATGCACTTTAACTAGAACTGCTTTAGTTATTTTATATAATACCTAGGGTATTTGATACTTCATCTAGGCAAAGTATGAAATAAAATTTTTATTTCATGCTAAAATGACTTATTATTCTATAGAATAACTGAATTTAATATATGTTATTAGTAATGCATATATTGAAAAATTTCTTAGTCTGTCCATGGTACTGTTGTACTATATGTTTATAACCTTTTGAGTATATATATAATGTCATATGGTTCTTGAAGTTTTGAATGTCTTTCAGGTAGACTAAGAATTTCGTTTAGTACAAATGCAAGTTTCCATGTGTATTCTTCATTTGGTTGTTTTTTGTCAGATAATCTGAAATGGTAACAGATGTAGCAACCATACTTGATGTGTCTCCTTCTGATAGCTTATTATAAAGAATTTGATGGGTTTTAATCTGCTTTGACTCATTCTAGGGAGCACCTACCCCCATGGGGTTTTCCCTTCCTTTTCATTATTAAATGACATGATTTCATATAATTTAAAAAACAGTTGATTGCAAAAGCCGTTATTAATTTGCTATAATATACAAATTATCTTCTTCCTAAAATCTCCATGGTGCAGTTTATCAGAGCATTATACCATCTATTATACTAAATATGTTGGATATCTATCTAATCACACAGTTGCTGTAAGAGATGGACATCTGTTCAGGTTACTCCTCTCTAAACCTTATTTTAGTATGATTTTTAAGATCAGTTAGATTTAAATATTATATTAAAAGAATCATTATCTTAAGATCTATCACACAGTCAAATTATTTCTTACCTTACACATAACCGTCAAAGTTATTGGCCATTTTTCAAAAATTCCTTGTGTGCAAAGGAATGTATTTTGGTCTAAGATCACCTTCAAGCTCTATGTTGTCTGTAATTGTCTGCTGCCATGCCCACAAGTAGCAGTGATGAATTATCACCAGCAACAGCTGCCAGCCCTGGCTCAGCAGGAGTTATTCAAAGGTCTCATGAAACTAGGAACTTTGGAAAAGACACCAGTATCAGCCCTGCCAAAAGCAATGGACAGTGGTCAGCTCTCTCTCATGCCAGTTGTGCAGCTAATACCTCCATGTGAATTCCCCTGGGACTGCTACTGAATGTACAAATGCACAACTAACCTTCCTGAGAAAACGGAATAGTCATCTTTGCAATCGAAAATACCCAGTTAGTGAAATACCTAGATGCTGTGGCATAGCATGGCCCACCAAAAAATATAACCCACATTTCAAGAGTTGCTGGAACCATTCAATCTATTTCAATAATGCATTCTGGTTTTGAGTCATTAATTGAAAAAGGAGTAACCATTGGTCATGCAATGTGAATGGCTTGCCAATCACACTTGCATCCACAAAAGTTACAGTGCCAAATGTTCCATCAGAAATAAGCTACCAAATGCTTCATTGATTACTGTCAAAATATGGTGCAGTCACAGACAAAATCCAAATGCTGCACGCCTCATCAAAAGTTTTAGAAGACAGGCCTCAATGCACTTTGGTGACAACACAATCCGCTGTTGTGTCCTGAATAATCAAAAATTGAAAATAAAAAAATTTAAAGTATTCAGGAACAACTACCTTCAATTGTAGGCAGAGAATGTTGTGTTTTGGTATGGAAATTGAAATGTACATTATAATTTAAAGCAAAACTGAAGAAATGTCTAGTCTAAGAAATGTGTGACTTAACCCGTTTGGTACAGAGTCAAATGAAGGAATTCATTTAAGGTTATTATTTAATTAGAGTATCCCATTCTATGTATTGTGTGAAAGCAAGTTGAGTGTAAGCTAAAGTCCAAGGGTCACACTTTAACCGTCCAGTACAACATATGGCCTGAGGGAAGGAGAATTTATAAGGAAAGCGAAGCTGGAAGGCATTCTCAGAAGAACGCCAGGTGCAAGTGAATGAGTGCCGTGCGGTAATCAATGTATTAAGCATGAGAATCTTCGAGAAAGAGAGGGAAAATATAAGGGTCAAGCTCCTCCCACGTGAAGCTTTTTTGGTTCCTGGTTCCTGCACGCTTGGACATTGGCTCTCCACCTCCACCAACGGGATGATTCCGAGTCAGCCGTAGAAGTCATGAAAGGCTTATCGAGGTTCGCGAGGCAGAGCTAGCTATCTCTTCATAACAGAATAGCTAAGCTATATTGAGTGACCGATGATATAGATGTGTTCCTGCGGTTCCAGAGAAAGACCAGAACGGCACATCGCCTTATCGACTCGGAGAACCTGATCGTGCTGCTATCATAAGTGACCCGAAGAACGGTAGCCCACAAAGGTGCCTTGATGTCCAGACAAGGCTGAAGACAGAACAGAAAGTCATTCCATGGGATGGTAACGTAGAATGTTAAAGTATCTGATTTCCAATTAAAGATATGAGTGAATTCTGTAGATTAATTTATGAATGGACAAGTTGTAGAGAACTAGTGATCATCCCATTTGGCAGTAACCTGTCACTGTTTGGAAGAAATGTTGGCCCTAGAAAGGATCTGTATGTGATATAACTTTGATATATTGTGAGAGATGATTAGTGACCTTGGTGATTGATGATGAAATAATTTAAGCTGGAAACTTGTAGGTTTATAGGAGCTCTGTGGTCCAAGTTATGATTTATGCATTATAGCATTAGTATTGATATCAGAATTTTGCTAGGAAGGTGATTAAGTTAATCATGTACCTTATATTTTTCTTGTATATCTCTTAAACCTTAGTAAATATGTTTTATATCATCTGCCTGAATCCAGCCTGTTTATGAATTCAAATAGCCACTCATAAAGTTACTAACGAACCTAGCGGGAGAGACATATGAAGGTAGTTTAATCTTTCAGGCCACGACTGCATGTAAAACAAAGAGAAGTGAGAATAGTTAGATAAGTGTTTGAAATTTTATTACTGTGTATTATTCTGAGATAGCCACCTTGGATAAGAGTCTTATCTATCCTCTGTATTGGCTGTCGCAGCAAAAAATAAATTCGTCAATATTTAACTGGCGGACTGTCTCAGAGGACATAATTTTAGGGCCTTGTCCCATACATAGACAAAGCCCTAATGAATGAAAGGATTACTCGTGACAAAATTTTGAGAGCAGCCTGAATCATGGTTTGTTTAAGAAAAAGAGAGTGATAGCTGATTTATTTAACTTATTAGAAAACTATTACAGAAGCCGGAAAGGAAGTAACTGCATGGGAGAGTGTAGAAAACAGTGGTAAAGACAATAGCAATGATAGGAATATACAAAGTAGAAGAAAATATAGATATAACACTGCTCCATACCTAAAATGATAAATATGGAAATAGACGGTGTCCCTTACACCTTTTACATTACTGTTGCTGCTCTGTGCTTTTGTTGCCACGAAGAAGGGCATGTAAGAAAATTATACCCACATATACTCAAGAATGAGAAACCAGCTAACAATACTACCAACCATAGTGGATTACAAAACCAGAAACATCAAACTCAAAAAACAGAGCACCTCAGTTAATAGGAAGCCTTCAGAAGAAGCTCTGCTTACATTGTCTACAAGCCATCCTAGAGATAAGGAAATAGGAAAGAGACAAATAACAAAATCACATGAAAAAAAATAATGAAGAGGAGCAAGAAATCCCTGCCACCAAACATTTAAGAACCCTCCCAATAGCCTGTAGAGTAGGATGAGGGGATAGACCTTTATGAATCCTCAGATGAAGAAGAGGAAACTGAAAATGCAGGTCTTCCTCAGACTGAAGGCCCACTGACAAATGAGCAACTTCAGAACTTCTGTAAGAAAGTTCGAGGCTTATCACAAAAACTGCTGACAGCATATGACTACAGTCAACATCGGTGGTCTAATTACCCAGCTAGAGGAACTAAGGAACTTTCTGGCAGGGAAAAAAGGAAGAAAAAACTATCAACCTCAGATAATGAATATATTACCTGATTAATGGGCTTCAATTCCAGTGGCAGTGTAATTATCCTTAAAGGAGGACCACCATGCCAAACAAAATAAATCATGATATAATGAGCATCCTGGTAAACTTTCTCTCATTAAATACTAGATGATTTGTTACACCACTGTGAAATAGGCTCATCCTGCAGCATATCCTTGCCTAGTGGCCAAAAATAAGTATTCTGCAGGAAGCTAGCTTCCATCCCACATGCAAAGTTTCAGATCAGCACTGGAAGAATTGGCCAATATACTATGCATCACTGTCTTTCCATACAACTTCATGGATTAGGAGTCACTATTGGAATCCATGAAAAAAAGCACCCTAAAATTGCAGATCATCAATACCTTTCCTGGGTGTTGCAATATATGCTTATTTATTATTGCCGGCCTGGCTGGCTGAGTGGTTAGCGTATCCGCTCTTTAGCCAAAAAGCTGAAGGTTTGAATCCCGCTGTGGGCATAGATGTTTATGATTGTCGGTGAAAATACTAGTGGTAATGGTAAGCGCTCGATGCTGTTAGTGTAGTTGCGGTTCTTTGGTGGATTGAGTGATGGAGACAGAGTTGTAGAGTAGGTGCCCTCCCTCAATGAGTCTTTGGACTCCCTGGAGGTGTCATGTAATAATAATAATTATTATTATGAACTTGTAATAATACCTTATTTCAACAATCAATGAGCATAAACTCTCATCCTGACTGCAAAAATCAATGCTGCTTAATCCTTTTGCATAAGATTGTTATTTTAAATAAATAAATAAAAATTATATATATATATATATATATATATATATATATATTCCTCAGTTGTGGTTTGCTTATGTTAAGTAGTCACCTAAAGTATTATAGCTACCAAACGTAGAGAACTGGATGGTTTATAATCTTCATTAGACACTTCTTAGAGTGGAAAGAATCATTTTTCTTTTTTTCTTTTCCTTTTTTATATACGATATTAAATGACTATGAAAAGCCCTTTCCAAGGGCTTTTCATAGTACTTTCAAAAATATGTCTTGTATGCTTCTCATGAAAAGTTATGCATAGCTGTTGAAATATAGAGGGAAGAGCATGGAGTATTGTAGCATGCAGGGGGCACTGTTGATGCCATACAAAAATCACCATGAAAATATATACACATCAAGAAAAATCTCACAAAAATTAATTTATTGAACAGCAAATACACAACTCTTTCCCCAAATAACAGTAATTAATGTAAAAAACATCCCACAAGTTTTTACTGGAATGAAGGCTTCACTGCACTCTGCAAACCCCCCCCACCCCCCACACACACTCGGGTTCTTGGTTTTACTCCTTTTTTTTTTTTCTTGGAAAGTTTTTCAAAAAAAAAGTAAACCAAAAAGTAAAAAGAAAATAGATATAATTATTCCCCCCATCCCCTCAACAGCTGCATCCATGAACAAAATGCAGTAACCATGTACATTTCTAACCTTAGAACTAAGACAAATTTTCAGAAGGAAAATAATCTTGAATATGTATATTCTTTGAAAACTGGATATTATGTAATTTGGTTGTAATATAATATAGACAAATGTTTTATTAATATTCAGGGCCTGATGCTGACATGGACTATAAGTCATTTATTGAAGACTATAATGAATCTGCATGTTGCTCTTTCTAAACCCATGACTAAAACTGCAGTTCTAGCCCTTTGCAGAATGATTGAAATGTTGAAGGTTAGTAGTGATATTTAATTTTTAACACATCTCTGTCATTAATTTGCATGTTTATTTCTCAACTTTATTTTTTTAATTTTATTTTTGATACTTTGAAACATGAAAGTTTGTATGCTAACTATTGTGTAGTTTATAGGCTTGAGGGAATCATGAAATAAATGTAATTCATGATGCTCTTAAGATGGAAAGTGTAATCATTGAGGTATAACATATTGTAAGAATATTTTACATTGTAGATAATATGCAAATCTACCTGCATTTATGAAAGAGTGACATTTAAAAGCTGGTGCAGTTGGCTATTAAGATTTGAGAACTGTTCATTTTGCTTCAATAACTTATTGAAGTTCATATTTTGAATCTTGAAGGTTTCTGTAGCAGGTAATTGTTGGCTTGTTATTTTGAATCATAACAGCTCATGTAAAAAGCAGTTTAGGGATCAATATCTTAAGACCTTGAAGTATTTCAGTTAGATTTTTATAGTATTTACAAAAATTCATGCGTTATTGGACTGGAAAAGTTTGGCATCTTATATATCTGAAATTATTTAGTCCAGTGAGGTTTTGGGTTTTCAATTTTATGTCTCGAGTAACAAAAGTCCAAAAATTACTAAATAAGTCATTTCTTGTCCCAAAGAAAGTATTAGCATGCTGAAATCTTACTAGACTTAGCCATCTCAGATATCAGAGGCATTGGTGATGTCCCAATAAATCTCTTTCCCAATGATCCAGAGAAGGGGGCCAAGGCTTGCGGTGGTACCTGCATGGTGTCAGAATAGCCCTGGCATTCCACTTCTGAGTGCAGTTGTTTCTTTTCAGATAGTGGGCAGTTATGTGTGGCTCCATATGAGTGGGTAGCTTTGATGCTAAACTCTTTCTCTCGACTATGAATTACTCATCCTCAAATTTATCAGGTGGCCTTCACAACTTCTCAACCATGTTCAGTAACCATTGACACCAACTGAAACAGAGAAAAACAGAAAACAACAGATACTTACTCAAACATTCTGACCTTTCTAATAATAATTACAACAGACGAATGTCCATTCAGAAAAGTGTCACCCTTTTATTCACACAGAAGGGATAGGATGGGCTGGCTGGATTTCCAAATAAGTTATAGAACAATGTTTAGGAGATACTATGTATTAATCATATATCTCCTAAGAAACATTCATATCCACTGTGAATTTCTTTAAACTCTTTGCACCATCTTTTTTTGGGGGGGGGGGGACAGTGGGGATAAAGATTAATTGGCATATAACTTTAACTTTTCAGTGTTGATATAAGTTTTGATATAAATAAAGTGGGACCCCCTCAGAAAGGATTTTTGCTTTGAACTAAAGAATCAAGAAGTGACAGACATAAGATGAATCCTGATATTTAGTAATGGTGATCTTATACCAACTACGAATGTCTTCCTTAATTTAACAACCCCTAAACCTGCAACATTAGGGAAAGCAGGTTGTCTCGACTGTGTTCTCAAGTTCTCTGTCTTGAATCTTTTGAGATGTATAGTTTGACAAGACAGTTGAGCTAACCTCATTAGGAATGAGGAAAGTATCCAGGACATCATTTGATCTTTTGAATATTTTACTTGATGAGAAGACAATGATACTCTCCATTGACATCCCAAAAAAACATACAGTTCCCTTTTCACACAGAATTAAAGGAAAGAAAACTATGAGGACTATATAGAAGTTGTTATAAATCAAAGAAATTATTTTTGGAGTTATCATAGCGAAATCATCCTTCCAAGACAGCAACCCCATCCTTCATAAAAAAAAATTCCTTCAGTTTTAGACAGACAGTTTAGAAAAACCTCATCTTCAACAATTCAGATTTCACGATCTTTGATGTTATATCACTATTTATTAAAGCACTATTAAAAACAGGTCCTTGTTCTTATTAGTTATTAAGTCTTACTTTCACTCCTGATATTTGTAACTTACTCAGATTCACTCTTCATGTTAGTTATTTTACATGTAAAGGGAAAAATATACAATAAAGTAGATGGGATTCAAACCATTAATACATCCACATTAACGGATGTATTAATTAACATCCATTAATGTAACATCCAAACATATTAATTAATAGAAAACCTTTAGGGCTGCACTATACTCGATGTGTTTACTATTAGGTGTCCTTGACTCAGACAAAGCAAGTACGTTTTTAGCATTTAAACAGCTAATATCCTAAAATGCACTTTGCTATAGAAAATATAATTAAATGACTGTCTGTCCAACTTAGATACAATAATCACATTGCTTTTTCAAATAATTTACTGCTTATTTTCTGTTAATAGAAATTCTACATATAATTTAAGATACTGACACAGTCACATTACACTCAACTCAACAATAGTTTCCTTTAAACACTGAAACATAGTGCCAGGGCTGTTTGTTGGGATGACAGAGCTCTTCATGGAACTCAGTTATCAATGCAAAATTTTTTTTAGCCAGTGGCCACAGCCCCTGTAAAATAGATAAAATAATACATATGTTCATCATGTCTCCCATGATATACCAGATTATAGTAAAACCATTTCCTTCATCTTTACTTACAATATTTCTGAAAAGACTAACTAAAAACAATAAAAATTTTTAATCACAGCAAGTTTAGCCACATTTATGGTTAACTTGATGTGTGATTTAAATGTGGAAAAACTCCATTCTCTTATGGACGGATTCCATTCTTAAGTATGTATAAAATCCCTTGTGTTTGCTGTGGATGGACAGGATACTTTTCATAATATCTGGATTGAAGAGCATAAATGCTTGCTTTCATCATTATGGCAAGTTAGAACCATACACAGTACATCTCCTCTTCCCTTTTTACACAAGATTAAAGGAAAGAAAACTATGTTGACTATATAGAAGTTGTTATAAGTCAAAAAGATTATTTTTGGAGTTATCATCAGCAATGAAGTGCTCTATGAACTTCAACAATTTAGTTTCATTAATTTAGCCAAAATTTGAATGGTGATAATTTTTAGATCATAGTGAAGAACTCATGGAGACAAAAACATACGCGTTTCGACCTCTGTATTGAGGCCATCATCAGGAAAACATGTATGTACAGGACACAAGCTGCATGACACTACACAAAAGTAAGATAAATCTAAATGCTCTATTAATTGTTTACCCTAGCGTGATCTCTGGTGAAAAAAAAAATAATAAAAATAAAATAAAAATATTGCTAAATAAAATATATACAAAATTAAAAATTAATTCATAAAATAAAAAAAAACTTTTTATAATAATAATAATAATATTCGTATGGGGTTCTCTCCTCTTTCTCTACCATCCCTTTGGGGGAAGGGGAGGTTAGGTCCTCCTGATGAGGGATTGAGTATATATATATATATATATATATATATATATATATATATTTTTTATGACTTTAGATCCGTGTGTTTTCACGGGGATGGTTTGACTGTTCTGACCAACAAAAAACCATAGTTTCCAGATGGGAAAACCTTCTCCCTCCATATGAAATGGCTTACTCACCTTTAGTTGAAATAGATCAGATAAAGGTTCCTCAGGTCATAGACAGGAATTGAACCCTGGTTTTTCCGATCAAAGGGCTTCGTCTATACCGACTGAGCTACAGAGGCTCAACTTTTTATGCATATCAGTAATAATATATATATGATTAAAAAAATTATAGCTGAACTACATTAAACTATTTTTGTAGTCCTCTCATATTAAGGTTTTCTTCTGTTGGGACTGTTTTGCTATATGGGTTGAATATGAGTCCTCCAGATTCTTGGAATTATTACATGATGTGCTCTATATTTGAGAGTGCTGATTGACTCCTAATTTTTGTGTTGGATGATGGTATGAATTGGCCTGTGTGTGTGTGTAGGTTTGCAGTAGACCATGAAGGAAAGACAGCCTGAGGGAAGACGTGTGACAAGTATGTCTAGAAAAGGAAGAGAGTTATTATTTTCAATCTTGATGATAAATTGGAAAAGTGTGTTGTTTGTTCAGGTGGTTTAGGAATGTACTTAATGTTTTGCAGACATGGGGCCAAATGGCAAAAATATCATAAACATATCTGAGTCAGAATTTGGGCTTTAGGCTTGCTGAATCTAGAGTTCATTGCTCGAAGTCTTCCATGTAAAAGGGGGGGGGGAGTAGTAAGCCCATGGCCGTACCTTCTTTTTTGTAGGTAAAAATTATTTGGCTACACAAAATACCCAGAGTGAAGTATGTGGGTAAAGAGGGTCATGATATCAGGCAGAAATATGTTCTGTATTAGAAGAATAGTTATCATTGATCAAAACTTTAGTGAAAAGGGCAGTTATGTCAAAGCTGACTAATAAATCTTCATTGTTGGATGTGATCCTCCTAATTTTGTTTATGAAGTGTTGTATTTTTTATCTAGGAGGGGGAATGACCTACTAACTCCTTGAGTGTAGCCACTAGTTTTTTGACTAAGTGATAATTGGTTGTAGTCGTGTGTTTGTTTTGTGCATTTTAGGCAGGCCATAAAACCTGGCAAAAATATCATAAATTTTATAAATCATTCTGGGAGTGCAGGCATAATGCAGTATTAGCTTTTTAATTGTTTCCTCTTGTCACGTGATCACTGACTTGATTAATTCTGTTGTTTTCTTTTTGATGCTGTTTGTGGAGTAGTAGCTGATATCAATTGGTTCGCTTTTTCAAGATATGCTGTCCTATCAAGGATGACACGCAGGCCAATATATGCTTAAAAATTCATATCACCATCCAACACAAACCAGGGTAATCAGTACTCTCAAAATAGAGCCCTAACAATTTGCTCCAATGAGCAGTCTCTGAACAAAGAATATGAAATTATTATCCAAATGTTTATTAAAATGGCTACAATAAAAATACAGTTCACAAGATCCTCCACAAAAATACCTATATAGTGAAAACAGGGTGCACCATCCCAATTAGAAAAGACGAACATAAATGCCACATTAAATTCCTCCATGATAAAGCAGGCTTGTCAGATCATGCACTTCAAACATGTCACAGAATCAATTTGAAAGGCACCAGGTCCCTACACTGCACCAAAACCTAGTTTGAAAGAAAGTTCAAGAAAGCTTGTGAGATGCTGAAACATTATCCAAATCTAAACAAGAATGATGGATTAATAATTCCAAGAATCTGGAGGACACATCTTCAGCCTATATAGCATCCAGAACAACCCCAACAGAATAAAACCTTAATATGAGAGAACTCTAGAAATAGTTTGATATAGTTCTGCTGTATATATTTTTTAAATCATCTATATATTATTATACTGATATTTATAAAAAGTTTATTTTATTTTGTGAATTAATTTTATATTTTGTATATATTTTATTTTATTTTTATTATTATTATTATTTTTTTTTTCACCAGAGGTCAGGCTAGGGTAAACAGTTAACAGAGCATTTAGATTTATCTTACTTTTAGGTCAGGTCGAAACATTGTATATTATTTTTTAATTATAAGTAAAGCAATTGTTCCAACGTGTGTTTTTGTTTCCATAAGTTCTTTACTATGAATGATGGCCACTGTGTAACCTTAAAAGAAAGAATTTTTAAATCACATTAGCCTAACTGCTGTAAACCACATTATATCCAACCTTATACCTCAATAAGATGCCATTTCTTTTGACGACTGCAGATTTGAATTGTTTCGCAATTATTTAATTGTGGTGCATTCTGAGACAAGGACTTTTTGTGTTCTAAGTGTGAAGTGTTGTTTAATAAACTATCATATTTACTTTGTTCTCATATCTATAACTATAAATTCACACGTATGCCACAGTAATTAACTTTTTAATCCTATGTAAATATTTTGTCTTAAATATAAGATATCATCAGTACAGTTATTAAACAACAATAGGTTACATTCAAAAAAACACGTTAGTGTGCATGTTTACATTGGAATCCCTCTATGTATGTGTATACAGTAGTGTGTTTAAGGACTAAATACTATTGGGCTGTAATTAAATTAAAATATAACTGATAAATTTATTTTATACAGTTGAAGATAGCAATTTCCCAGACTTTTGGGATAGTGAGACAGTTGTTACTGTTAAGATTGGGTCTGTGCCATAAGACTTTAGCACTTTCTTTATACAAACAGTCATGTTTATATATGGATCGATGTAATAGCTTGGTGTGTTGCCATTGGATCCTGTGGTTGACATTTTCAACTCCATGTTGTGTGAGACCAGATTTGAGAGGTTTCATAAGACGGATGTGGTTTTGATGTTCAGAGATGCGTTTATTTATAAATCTTCCTGTTTGTTCATAGTAAGACAAGTTACAAGAATACGGCACTTCGTATACACCAGGTAGCATCAGTGGTGAGAGTTTGTCTTTTGGAGAAGGTAACAAATTGTGAATTTGGTTTATTGATGTTGTAAGTTGGTACCTTCAAAAGTTAACATGAATAACTGCCAACTCTAAAGCCTTTTCTGCCCTTCATCATCATTTCCTTATATCTAACCTTCAGCAGCGTGCAGAATATTATGATATTATC
The DNA here is from genome assembly GCF_054136105.1 of Typopeltis vanoorti. Lineage (NCBI taxonomy): Eukaryota > Metazoa > Arthropoda > Arachnida > Uropygi > Thelyphonidae > Typopeltis > Typopeltis vanoorti. The sequence goes on from NC_143560.1 coordinate 29,627,571, forward strand.
TTATACACATTACTTTCTAATATCTTAATTTTTAATATGATTCTGCCATTGATGCCACCTGTTTACTCTCCAGATTTTTCTAAGTGCACTTGTATTTTGGAATCCTAGTGTTTGACCAACTGTTCTTTTCTGACCTACCTGTCAGATCCATAAGATAAATTGGTGTGAACACTGTCTTGTATACTGCTTTCTTAGCGTAGTGGCAAATTTCTCTCTTATTCCATATAAATGTATTTAGCTATCACCCTCACCATATTAGTTTTGCATATTCTTTTTATTTACTTATTTTATTTGTATTTTCACAAAACATCGTGTCTAAATTAATGAAATGTTTTACATTGTTCTGTATGTTTTCTTTAAGAATTTTAAAAAATTTTTTATTTGTTTAATTTTTTTTTATTTGATCCACACACAAAGAGGATAAGAAGAAAGGAGGAATCTGTTCATTTTGCTTGAACAGCTGAGGGTTGTAATCTTTGGGGAAGGCTGAATGGGGGAGACTGTTCCAAAGGACAGAAGTAGGTTCAGTGAGTTTCAAGATGGACTGTGAAAGGGTGTTGGTTGGCAGTGGCTCTTATTTTTAATCATTTTGAAGGAGAGTGGAGGTAGAGTAGTAGCCAGTTCAGCAGAGCACTGTCCATGAAAGTATCTGTAGAAGAGGCACAAGGCAGAAACTGAATGTCTGTGAGAGAGAGAGGGGGATCAAAGTGAGTATGTGAGAAAGGGATCATTAATTAGCCAATCTTAGAGATTTTGGCAGCTGCAGAAGTTGTGCCAGGAAAGATCAGACGTGCAGGTCAGTCCAAGAAAAGAAATCTAATTGTGTTTGGATAGCTCAGTATTACTGAATGTAAGGAGGAGGGATTTGCTCTTTCTTGCAAGAGATCAGACAGAACTGAGTTTTGGTGACATTGAAGTTTACAAGGTTGGCCTTGCTCCACTGGGATATAGCTAGGAGATCTGAGTTAGTGTAACTGGTCATGGTTGATCTTGAAGATTCTAATACTTGTGGACTACAAGGTTTGTCGAATGAAAAGTAGGATTGGAGTGTATTGTCATTGGCAAAACTGTTGATTGGATTGGAAGTCTGTGAAAGCAGGTCATTTATATACAAGAGGAAGGGAGTGGATGAAAGAACTGAACCCTGGGATATCCTGCATTAGTGGGAGATATCTGAAGAGTGTAAACTGTCCACCACGACACATAGTGAGCAACCAGTGAGAAAGTTGCTGATTCAGTTGCAGAGTGAGGAAGGTAGACCATAGGATGGCAATTTGTTAAGTAGGACCCTGTGCCAAACCTGATCAAATGCCTTTGAAATGTCGAGGACAATCGTGAGTTTCTTCAAATTTCTCCATAGGCTGAGTCCATAGGTGCATGGTGAAAGCAAGATCAGCTGCAGATCATGAGTGGTGGAATCCTTACTGCTGGTCACTGATCAGTTGATATGTCTCCAGCTGGTTGTTGATGACCTTCTCCATGATTTTTGAGAGAACAGAAATAAGGTCAATTGGATGTTAGTTCATTGGTTGACTTTTATCACTTTTCTTTGGAATGTGCCAGATGTGGACCCATTTCTATGTTGCAGGGTAGATGAAAGTTAGAACCTCCATAGTTCATTCGGTATAGACAAAGCCCTTTGGTCAAAAAGGCCTGGGTTGAATTCCCTTCCATGACGTGAGGAACCTTTATCTGGTCTCTTTCGACTAAAGGTGAGTTAGCCAGTCTTATACGGAGTTCGAGGAACAGACCTCCGTATAAGACTATACAGCAAACTGCCCTGTGAACACATACTTCTGCCGACAAAAATACTTCCCCTCCCCCCAACATCAAGCTTTGCAACAAGTCAGTTGGGATCACGCTCTTAAGGTCGGCACAATTTTTTAACACAATAGATGGGATACCATCAGAACCAGATGTCATGTTGTGTTCAGGTTATTAATGATTCTTCAGATTTCTTTTTGTGGGAAGACAATGGGAGACATGAAGGGAGCCACTCATGAAGTGGAGCGAACTTTGCCCATGTCATCAATGGGAATTGGAAGAAAAGAGTGGTGCCAGTAAATTGGCAATTTCTTTAGGTGAGGTAACTACAGTACCATCCATGTATGTGTCAGTGTGGTGGAAACCTGGATAGTCAAAAGTTGCACCCAGTATCCTTGGCAAGGGACCAGGAGGAGCATCTGCCATTTGGGTAGAAGGTGAGTTTGAAGCATTTGGCCATTCAAAGTCTGACTTGGACTTGGAGATTATTCTTTTGCAACTGTTGCAAGCTGCAGAGTGGGCAGCTGGAGTTTTGGTCTTGAGCCATTAGTGATAGGCAGAGGTTGTTTCTTTTACAGCATTGGCACACTTTTTTGAGAACCTAGGTTTGGATGGCGGTTGAGAATTTAGAGTGGAATAAGGGATGAAACCTTCATTCTTGTTTAATCGGTAAACTGATTGTTGTATGTACCTTGTATTCCTGTTCTTTGATTTGCTTGTTTCTACACACTGATGATTTCTGTTAATCAGTTTGAGCAGGCATTTGAATCAGGAGAAGTGAAGCAGAGGGTTGTTATTCTGGTAGGAAGATTGATGATCTGAGATTGGTCATTTCACCTATCTCAGATCATCATTGAAACTGGAGAAGTGGAGCAATATGAGTTGTGAACATTGAAGTCTCCAAGAAGGATGACCTCACTATTGGTGTATTTCAACTGCAGAAAGTTGAGCTTTAGAAAGAGATCAGTTGAAGAGGTCAGTGCAGTTAACAGAGTGATGAATGCACAAGTGCTGCCCTCATGGCAAAAAAAGCTCTGTAATGTGTAGTTTGGGCAGTTGTGGTGATGGCTGTTGAGGTTGCCAGTTGAGATTCTGATAGGTAAGTTTCTGATGAGTGTAAGTGGTGGTGCACATCGTTTATATTGCTGTTTAGGCCATGAATGTTGAAGTAGATGTGGAAACTTTTTTTGGTAAGAATTAGTGTTGGAGGATTGTTTGGTTGAATTTTTTTTTAATGAGTTTTGTTGAACTTTTTTTTTTTTTTAATGGGAGAATTTTTGAGATCAACAGTAAAATCACATTTCTTTGGGTAGTGGTCCATTGGTGAGGAAGAGAGATAAAGAGGAAGTGGGGGCATGCATTGAGAGGTGACAGACTTGCAAACATATCATCCATACAGAAGGAACTCTGTCTCTTGTCCATACCTGGCCTCGATAGTTCCCTGTGCAGATACAGTATTTGGTCTCTCTCTCTCTCTCTCTCTAGTCACAAACTGGCAAAATGCATAGTTGCAGGATTTGATGCTAGCTGATTGGGAAGCTTCCAGGTTCGTTACTAACTGGTTCAGTCCCATACTAACCAGTGCCAGTCTGAAGAATTGTTTTACTGTTTTACTCTTGAATGGGGGAGGGTCCAGGCCCCTAGAGTGAGATTGGGATGTCATTGAGGATATCAATCTCACTGCATGTGGGAAGAGTCGGGCGGGGGGGGACAGAAACCAGAACCCTTTCTCTAGCAACCAAACATGGCTGCAGCCACTTCAGGTCTCTAATAAGCAAGGTGGTGGTGGTATTTCACTGAGTGATGAAAGACATCTAGCGGTCTAGTTGGCATATGCTCAGTTTGGATACAGAATTTGCATACCTGGCCTCGATAGTTCCCTGTGCAGATACAGTATTTGGTCTCTCTCTCTCTCTCTCTCTAGTCACAAACTGGCAAAATGCATAGTTGCAGGATTTGATGCTAGCTGATTGGGAAGCTTCCAGGTTCGTTACTAACTGGTTCAGTCCCATACTAACCAGTGCCAGTCTGAAGAATTGTTTTACTGTTTTACTCTTGAATGGGGGAGGGTCCAGGCCCCTAGAGTGAGATTGGGATGTCATTGAGGATATCAATCTCACTGCATGTGGGAAGAGTCGGGCGGGGGGGGGACAGAAACCAGAACCCTTTCTCTAGCAACCAAACATGGCTGCAGCCACTTCAGGTCTCTAATAAGCAAGGTGGTGGTGGTATTTCACTGAGTGATGAAAGACATCTAGCGGTCTAGTTGGCATATGCTCAGTTTGGATACAGAATTTCATCATCAGCACAATTAAATTCCTGACATGTACCCTCAAGTGATATACAGGAAAATTCTACACAGTTAAATTTATAATATTACTAAATGCTGTCAGCAATTTTCAAAATTAATCTTTTATTTGTCAATGCTCCTGTATTGTTCAGTTTATATTTTTGTCTTCTAGAACATTTATGACTGAAATAATCCACCTAAATTTTTTCTTCCTTTGTATTTTTTCATGCTATTTTGTTTTACTAATCTCTTCTCTCCCATTCTGTTAAGTGAATTATACTACCTGAAATTAAAGCTGCTTGCACATTCTTGAATGAAAACAATGTTAGGTTCCTGTGTAAATATCTTCATTTTTAATATGATTCTGTTATTGATGCCATCTCTTCACTCTTCCAGTTTTTTCAGAATTCTCATATCTGTGGATATCAGAATATCTGCATCTCTATGAATTTACTAAATCTGAAAAAAAAAAAAAATCTTCCAGAAAGAGACAGGAGAAAAGTTTTATAACGTTGATATGAATGAAGACTTGGATAAAAACTACCAAATTATTATTTTGTAGTTTTTATAATCCAGAGATAGGTGGAATTAACCAAAAGAAGGATGAAAGAAAATTGTCTAAAGAAATCCTACACCTTCTAAGAAAGAGAAGAGAAATGAAAAGAGATTAAGAGAAGTAGAATAGAATTCTTGGAGCTATATAAAACAATAAAGAAAAGGGTGACATATGAAAATAGGAAAATCAGAATTACAATAGAAAACAATATTAGTCTAAAAGGGGGAGAAGAGAGTTGTCCATAAGCCAAAGTAAATTAATATCCCTTAAAGATGAAAATGGAGCACTAATTAAAGACAGAGAACAAATCATAAGAAGAATAGAATTCTTTTATACCAAATTATATCATGACTCCCAAAACTTATGCTAATATGAAAACAAAAATGAAATATCCCAAATGGAAGAGGAAGAAATATGCCTGATATTTTAAGAGAGTTCAGTATGCAATAGGTAGCACAAGTAGTGGAAAGACACCAAGTGAAGATGAGTTACCAATAGAAGTTCTGAAAGCAGGTGGTGAACCAGTCATCACTATGTTTGGTAAAATTTATACATCCTGCCTAAGACAGAAGAGAATACCAAGAGTTGGAATAACATCATCCTTATTATAGTTTTGAAACAGGGAGACAGAGAAGATATTAAAATTACCACCCTGCTAGTCTCCTTTTAATAATATACAAAAATCTTACAAAAGTAAGAATTTTGTACATTATTTGATCATACATATATAATTAGACAAATCATTGAAAAGACAAATGAATACCAAAAACCTTAGATCTGGCATTTATTGATTTTGAAAACATATTTGATTTAATCTCAATGTTAGCTATTTTAGAAGTCCTAAAAATCAACGAATTGAAAAAAAACTTATATCACTGCTTGGAAAGAAGTCAACAAACACCATAGTGTGAGGAACAAACAGCCACGGTGCCTGCCTTAATAAGATGCAAGACCTGCTTTTGCTGCGATGACTGCAGCAATCCTACGGGGCATACTTTCCACAAGCGTACAATAGTGATCAATGGGAATTTTGAATCATTCCTCCTGTAAGCATGTAATAAGATCCTGGACTATTGTGGGGTGGACATCCTTTGACCTCACCCAACACTCCGTTCTACAGATGTTCAATAGGGTTGAAATGATGCCTGTGTGGGTGGATGTACACGATCTCTGCCACAGTCAAGTGTGGTGACATTCACATCCACAAACCACATAGTTACAGCAACAACCTTATGACATGTGCATTGTCTTGCTGAAAGAGACAGTGGTCAGTTTTATAGAAACGTCACAAAGTAGGAAGCATTGCATTGTCCAGTATGTCCAGATACCTCTGAAAGTTCAGTGTTTATGGCACCATTACATCCCGATCTCTGAATTTCATAGTTATGTTTATGCACTCTTGTAAGAGAAGTTCACCAGGCATCTGCCACACTCCCACCATTAGTTTTCATAACACAGCTTTTGAAGCTTCCACATTTCACTGTACACTCTTTGCACCACTGAATACAATACTTCATGTTGGTTCGAATAATATGGGGCTTACATATTGCAGTCCTACCATGGAAACCCATGTTGTTAGCTTCAGTTCTGAATGTTTTTGTACAAATTTGTGTTCTAGTTTATGCCTGAAACTCCACATTCAATGTGTAGGTCAATGAATGCTGATTTTTACATATTATCCTTTGTAGCACCTTATGATCACTTTCGGTAAGTGTAGTGGGTCATCCATTGTGGACAGCACTTGCAGTTGACTTCCTTTCATGTCAGTAGGGTATTACTGATTGTTGACCTGGAATGGCCCAATTTGTCAAGAATTTGTTGAACAGATAGTCCTGCAATGTGGCATCCTATTACAATGCTTCTTTCATACCCCCCCTTCGTCAGTTCCCTTCTCGCAGCAATTTCACGTGGACACACAATTGCACTGACTTTAGCAGCATATACCTCCACTTCATATCAGCTGCAAACACGTGACGTTACATGGCACAATGCACTTTGCCCATGGTGTGTGTGTGGGGGGGTCTGTTGACTTCTTTCCAATCAGTGTACTTAGTCATATATATAAAATTCAGCTGCATCTATAAAATCAGGAACAAATATGGAATTATATAAGCAAAGTGGATATTAGATCCAGCATTATTTCAAAGCCGAATGTAGAAACTATGAAAGTTTCGTAAGTTGACCAGAGAGCTTGTGGGAATACATTCCTTGGCATTCCCGAGTTTCTTAGTATGGACTACTTAGAAGACATAGACACTGGCCAGGCATCTGTATATTTGCCTTTTATTAGTCCATTTTGATAGGGTTTCACTGGCCTTACAGCTGTTTTGAACTGGTTGGTTCTCTTCAGAGACCAGGCAGAAACCTTAAGAGAGCAAAAAATCTCATTCAGTACTAAGGAACTTGAAATGTCAGAGAAACTTATTTTTCATAAGTGAACTCTTGTTGGTGCATATTTTAGTAATTATTAATTTTTAGTAATTACAAATATGAAATTTCCTATGAAAAAGGGAGTTAGATAGGGAGATGCCATTTCACCTAAATTATTTGCATCATTCTTAGAAGAAATTTTTAAAAACCTGGATTGGAAAAGGAGAGAAATTACTTTTACTAATTTTTTTTTTAGAAATTTTTTTACTAATCACCTGATGACATTGCACTTTTAGGAAATTGCAGTAGAACTTCAACAAATGATCAATGAATTGAATGCAAAAATATTTAAGGTACCTATAGTATAACTATAAACAACAAATTACATGATAACCAGAGTAATTAACTTAAATGAAAGTACAGATATTTCATACTGAAAATAACAGCACATCATCAGTGTGTAGAAACAGGAATACAGGATACATACAACAATCAGTTTACCAATTAAAATAGTTGCCACAAGATTCAAATTAATATTAATAAATAATATTAATAAATAATATTATAACTATTTTTGATGTTTAAATAAAATGAGAATCTCTCAAACTTTTAGGAGTGAAAGACTATCGTTCTGATTCAGGTTAGGTTAATGTAAAAGGGTTTCACAATTTTCTTTGAAAAGGCATTCATATTTAATTCATATATAATAACTTATTATCATTCATGGGAAAGAATTTCCTAAAGTAACAAGTAAGTTATGAAAATTATCACTTTTACAAGGTAAGCTTTGTGCTCGGATTGCCTTTCTCAAAAATATGTCGTAATCTGAAAGTTATTCCTGTTTGCTAGATTTAGAGAGATTATTTGTCACCTAGAGCTTATGCAATTTATATTCATGCAAGTTTTATATGATACAGAACCAACTTTGAGTGGCTTAAAAAGATTTAGCATATAATATTCAGTCTATTTTACATCTTGCAAGAAGGATTTCAACTACTCTGGACAATGAATTACTGGATATTGTTATACATGTCTCCAAACAATCTTTAACCTACTTTTATGGAAGACATTTCCACAGACTGATGCAAAAATATGAATAATTATATCATAAGCAAACATTTAGTGGCTATAATTTTTCTGTAGTACCTAAATCCATTCTGTATCTTAATATTTTTACATAATATCGAATGCAATTTTTCAGGACTTTCAAGTGAAGATGCTAATAAACTACACTTTGAAGTTGCTATTATATTCTTCAGAAGCAAATTACCTCTATGTAATTTATCTACTATTGAAATCCATGTGCTGCTTTCATTAAGACAAAAGAACCGTATATCTATTTCAAAAGTGGATAAAGGAAAAGCTGTAGTGGTAATGGATAAGGCTCACTATGAAAGGAAGATAGATTGCCTTTTACAGGATACATCCGCCTATAAAGAAATTAGTTATAACCTTACAGAAACACAGATTAAACAATTAAGTTCCTCAATAAAGTTGTTAGCTGGGATCCAAATACTTTGTATAAGTTATGCACCCATTTTGGAAGGACTTTTCTTTTATATGGTTCCCCAGAAATTCATAAAGAAGGTTGTCAAAGTAAGACTCATTGTAAATTGTATTGACTCTCCCACTGATAAAATTGCTAAATTTCTTTCACATCTATTAACTACCCATATTGGACAATCCAGATTATTTATCAAGAATTTCACTTGTTTTCTCGAAAAATCAAGAATATTCAAATACAAGAGTTGGATATGTTAGTCAGTTTTGAAATTGTTTCTCTATTTACTAACATTCTGTTATCTGACACTATTAATTTACTATATGATGATTTTCCTCCTGATGTGAAGATTTTTAAATTGTTATACTATCAGGATATTTCAGCTGGAAAAACAAGATCTATAGAGAGAGGTTTGAAGGCCTCATCATGGGTAGCCCTCTGTCTCCACCTTTGGTAAACTACATCGGCCTTTTACATCAACCTAACCTGAATTGGAACAGTTGTCTCTCTCCCAAAAGTTTGGGAGATTCTCATTTTATATAAACTTCAAAAATAATTTTAATATTATTTATTAATATTAATTTCTAGCTCTCAGCAATGGTTTTTAACTGATAAACTGATTTTATATGTATCTTGTATTCCTGTTTTTTGATGCTTGTTTCTACACACTAATGATGTAATGTTATTTTCAGTACCAAATATTTGTACTTTCATTAAAGTTAATTAATGTTGTATTGTGTAATTTGTTGAATGCAGAGAGTTGAAAGAAAAGATTAAATGTAAACACAACAAATCAAAAATAATGTATCATAAATACATTGCCAAAAAGCAGTATAAATGGAAAACTAGTAGAGGGAGACCATGAAGAAGTTGTACATAGAATTCGACTTGGTTGGATAGTCTTTGAAAAAAAACATTTGAAACATTCAAAGGAAACATTCCACTCTGCTTAAAAAAAAAATATTTGAGAGTTGCATACTTCCGATCAAGATATGTTGAAGAGAAATGTGGACTTTGACTAAAAAATTGATCAATAAGTTGAGAATTTTTTAGAGGAAAATGGAAAGATCATTACTCAGTATTACCATTCTAGATAGAAAGCATAATATGAGGTAGCCTGAAAGGTTCTCGGCCTTGACCATAGATGGCAATACTATCAGCAAGATTTTTTTTTCTAAGTTGGTACATCTGTTATTAGCATCCATGTGAAATTGCAAGTCATTCTATCAAGTAGTGTGTTTTATACAACTGTCTGAAGCAAAAGTGTTGTCTGTATCCCTTGAAATGGATAAAATTGATAAAATTGAATATCATGTGGTTATAAAATTCTTTGTAAAAGAAGGTTTAACACCAAAAGAAATTCATTCGAAGTTCACAAAAAGTTTATGGGCACTCTTCTCCTTCCTTTTTTTTCGACAATTAAGAAATGGGCTGCCAAGTTTAAATGTGGCTGTACCAGCCATAAAGATGATCCATGTGAAGGACGTCCAAAAAGTGTAACAACACCAGAAATCATTGATCAAGTGCACTATATGGTATTGGATGACTGGCGAGTCAAAGTGCGTGAAATTGCTGAGACTATAGGCATTTCAAAAGAATGGGTAGGATATATTTTGCATGAAGAATTGCAAATGAAAAAGCTTTGCACAAGATGAGTGCTGCACTTGCTCACAGCAGATCAAAAACGCACTCGCATGAAAATCTCTGAACAGTGCTTGGAGCATTTTAACAAGAATAAAACTGATTTTGTGCATCGATTTATTACTATGGATGAGACTTGGATTCACTATTGTACACCAGAATCTAAACAGCAGTCAATACAGTGGACAGAAGCTAGTTGTTCAGCGCCAAAGAAGGTTCCATCAGCAGAAAAGTTCATGGCATCGGTGTTTTGTGATGCTAAAGGCATTTTGTTTATTAATTATCTTGAAAAGGGTAAAACAATAACCGGGGAATGTTATTTTAATCTTTTAACCAGACTAGACGAAAAAATTCTTGAGAAAAGACCCAATTTGCAAAAGAAAACAATCATCTTTCATCAGGACAATGCACCTGCCCACAAAAGTGTTTTGGCAATGGGAAAATTAAGGGATCTACACTATGAATTATTGGAACATCCACCCTATTCCCCAGATTTGGCTCCCTCTGACTTCTATCTCTTCCCAAAACTATAACTCTTCCTCGCTGGTCAGTGTTTTTCTTCGAATCAGGAGATGATTGCAGTTGTAGAGGGATATTTTCTAGATCTTACTGAGAACCACTACAGGGATGGGATAATGGCACTGGAATAAATGTACTAGTCTTAAGGGAGATTATGTTGAAAAATAAAAATAATTTTGAAATTATAAATTCGTTTTTTCATTGTTAGGCCAAGAACTTTTCAGACTGCCCTTGTACTTGGGTCAGAGCTCAGACTAGGGAGAGACATTACAGTATAACAGCCATTAAAAGATACAAATGGCAATGGGCAGGTCATATTGCATGAAATAACACAGAAAAATGGACAACATTGATATTTGAATGGTATCCCAAAGATGGAAAGAGATCTACAGGAAGACGAAATCTATAGGATGGAGGGGAGGATGAGATTAAAGAGATGGCTGGAACTAATTGGCATAGCAAAGCTCAAGATAGGACTGAATGAAGGACTTTGGGGGTAACTTTTGTCCAGCAGTGGACATAAAATGGCAAAAGAAGAAGACATTTCTACATTTCATTCCACTTCAACATTTCAGAAATGACTACATTTCAATATTAGTTACTGTTTTTCTGTCACGGCTTGTTTTATTTAGTAAATTATCATAGTACTCCAGACATTCAAAATAATTTTATGTTCAGTTTATGTCACCTTATAATCTGATTTGTTTTACAGTACTCTTTCCTCTATATTTAAGGGTTCTTATTTGTCTTCACAAACTAGTACTGGGCACCAAAGAAAACAAGGATTTAAGAATGGATCTGAAAACCCAGTCAGTGTTTTTTGCTTTCCCTGTATACCGTATACTTTCTGCATGTTTGCAAAGTATTTCCTTACTAGTGTCTACATATATATATTTCATGTTTGAAAATATATACCCTTTGATTGAATTTTATTGTCTTATAGTCTTCATTCAAATGCATTATTCATTCATTGTACTAATGTATAAGCCTTGTAGCAATGCTCATGCATTGGTTATTCATTACTTTAATTGTAAAACATTTAGCTAAAGTACTCACCCAAGATACTGGCAGCATCTCTTCACACATTAAAAATTCTGCTCACTTTGTCAATATAGAAAACATCACACCGTAACAAAATGACATGAAGGTCAGTCCTCACCAATGCTCCTCGTAAAGATACTTTAGACTTTCTCCAAGCACAGTTTCCTCCCATCATCCTTGTTTAACTTCACAATGAAGTTTGGCTATTTTGTTTGGTAAGGAAAATTCTATGGACAAATAGATGTGGAGAGCTGGTACACTAACCACTTGGCCAACCAGGCTGGCAGATTTACAATTAAGTGTTGCATAGGTTCAAGCAGGGTCTTCACTGATTCATATTATTTCCTTCTTTACATGGCTATCTGTAGCTTTGGAGTATTTACATGTACAAGTGAACTGGTATTTGATTTGTTTGCTGTGTTTTGTTTTATTTTTTCAGAAAGAGAGAGAGAAAATTTTGCCATTATTCCATATTTTATTTGTAAAGTACTTTTTCTTAACAACAGGAGTGCCATCCATGGTAGCCAAGTAAGTCTGGAATTTGCCATTAACAGAGTACAGGTTTGAATTGCAAGAGGGTATGAATGTTTGTTATATATTAAAATGGTAGATGATTTTTATAATTTCTTCTCCCTTTCACAGTATTAGGCCTACTGTCCTGTTTCAGCCTTACATAATCTTTTTAAGGATACTCTGTTTCTTTTTCTTTTTGGTTTATAATTAGTATTCTTTCTATAATCTGTTCATTGACATTCTGTTCACATGTTGAATCCATTCGTTTCTATAATGAATCATGAAGATGTTTCTCGTTGTAGTTCTTGAAGTATTTCTTCCTTTTTTTTTTTTAACCTGCTATTCTTAGAAATTTATTTCTGGTGATATTATTCTTTGTTGGTCTTTTCTTTTTTATTGCCCACATTTCACTTTTGTATAAAATCATGTTTAGCTAAAATATATAATTGCTTTTATAATAATATTATAATTGGTCATTCTCTCCCATTCCATATATTTCCTATCCTGTGGAATAGCCTTTCCCATATCATTTTCCCAATGAATCCGGTTCTCCAAGAACCATTAACAGATTCCCTCTCTCTCTCTCTCCCTGAACACTATTGTGTTATAGGTTTTGTGGGCCTCTCGTGCATGGGATTGATTTGGGTGGAGACTCTTCTTTATCTTCTGGCATTATTTTTCGTTTGAATTACTACACAACTCTGCTTCATATTTTGTATGATAGATGAAAACATAAATTTTCGGTCAAAAAAATCTTGAAAAAGCTTTAAATTTCTTTTACTATCTCAAAGAGAGCAGTTAAAAGCCAGACTGCTTGACTGATGGTTAGTGTGTCTGCTCTGCAACAAATGCTGTGGATATGAATGGTTGTGAATGTCTTTGGGTGGGAGATAATTTTCATTGTCAGCTATGAGACTACCACCCATTTTATTTGGAGGTCTGTAATTTCTTTAAAAAAAATGCATGTTTGGTTTTTAGAGCAGGGATTTTGGACTGTCTAACCTTTAGCCTACCTATATTACAGATGTGTGATATGTGTTCAATATTAAAATAAATAATAAACCTTCTCATTAACATTGCTTCATTTCAGATAAGCAGTATCCATTTTAATGGGGATCATTCCATGTGAAATCAAATTGAAAATTAAATTGAAGCTGCACAGTTTTGCATTTTGATGAAAGTGAATTTGGTATTTTTTAGATTTTTCCTGGCATCCTCTTAATTACGATGGCCATTTTTATTCACTGGATCCACAAAATTTTTACAATTATGGTTTAAAAACTAATCGCATCTTCCTTTCATATTTGGCCCAGTTTTTGATTTTTTAATATGTACTTTTTAATTTCTTATATGCATTTTCAGACAACCTAATTTTTTTCAACATTGCGGCCACCTACTTTCAGTGTTCCATGTACTCTTTTCCCATTTTATACTCTACCTTATAGGTCCAAGGTTGAATGTACATCTAATTTTTTATGTATTTCATTTATACATGTAGCGAAATATGTATGCCCAAATTTCATTCTTGCATTTTAAGCCTTTCTTCTATGAAAAAATTTGTCTCAAAGTTTACTAAAAATTCAAAATCGCTGACTTTAAGCTGGAAAAAAATTATAAGGGGAGGCCAAATAAAAACTTGAAATTCTTATGAGATATTCTTAATAGGAGGTAGATATAAAGCAAAATCGGTCCTATTCTGTTATTTTCATCCCTTCAACATAGGTAGTCTTTTAAAAATGAAAAGTGCAAGTTGTTAGAAGATTTTCCACTTGGTTATACTATAAATTAAAGATACCAAGAAATCCTATACTCGGTTTAATCCTTTATCCGAGTGTAAGCAAACAAGTTTGCACCTGAACTATTTTCAGGACTGGGGCAACTCGTATAAAGAAGTTGATGACTTTACGCCACTTGCTTTAGTTATATGAGTTGCCCCATTCCTGAAAATAGATCATGCACAAACTTTGTTTGCTTACACTTGGATAAAGGATTAAATTAAGAATAATTTCTTGGCATCTTTAATTTATAGTATAGCCAAGTGGAAAAACTTCCAACACATCTATCTCTAATCCAGAGTATTTTAATAATAAGGTGTGACACCTTTTGGCTACCTGTATATGGAAATATGACTTCTGCATTGCTTCAACTTTGGTATCACTTCTTGATCTGGCTCCCACTGACGAGACCCCTCAATGAAGATTGAAACCGGTCTGGGTAGTGACCCTTCCCATAATGCTTCCCATTATGCATAATACATGTCTGCAAGGAGATGTGCTTTGCATTATGGGATACTAAGGCAAGTGATGTGAAGTATATAATTTCTTGCTTTATATAATAAAGCAAGTATATAATTTCTAGGTATCTTTAATTTATATGAATAGTGCAATTCTTTTGTTGCATCTGTTATCATATTTAATGCATCCACTTGTCAAAACAGTTTTTTGAGGATCATTAGTAGTGTGCCATGTGACAGTAGCAATTGGAAAAGTAAAAAATGAATAAGTGAATGCTTAAAAAAGCTATTATGTATAGCTTCATAAAGCATTGCACATCTGATTGCAGGGATTTTAATTTGATCTAATTTTTTTTAAATTTTTTATTTATTTATTTTTTTAATACTTTACTCCTTCATAAGCAGAGAAAATTGGCAACACCAGAGTGCACAGCTATGTCCTGGCCAGACAGGAGTATATCACAGTTTTTTTCTGGTCAGTGAGTAAAATCTTGCTGTCTGCTACTGTTCTGCTTCAAACTTTGAAGTTTTTGGATTCATTTGAGCATCAAAAGTTATTTCACCACAGCTGAGCATAATAATGTTTGACGTGTTTGCAATGGTAACTATTAAAATTGACAAGATTATATCCTTTGGAAAAATGAATTACATTTAATTGATGAGTACCAGTTATTTTTATGACCTAGCTAAGTGAAATTGTTTTAAAAAAAATTGTATAAGCATTTCTGCACTGTACTTGTTTTTGAAATGCTAGCAATATGAAATTACATTGTCTGCATAGCTAAGTTACTGGTATAAAAGTAAACACTGTATTTTTATGTTTTATTCTACTTTTACATTAATGCTGGTCACATGTAAAACCTTGCCACACATAATTTGTTTACTTCACATCACTCTGTAGGTCCCAATAAGTATTATTATTGTTATCAGAAACATCTAGGAAGTCAAGGACTTATCAAGGGAAGCCATACATCACCCACACAAGCAGTCATCTTTTAAACTCATTCACATTAGTGCACTTGCTCACTGTTCTGTGAGAGAAAAATCGAGCCCCTTAACACGTTCGCTGCCAACTATGAGTATACTCGTAATTGGTATATGAGCCTCACATACCAACTATGAATATACTCGTATGTCGATTACCGTGTGGCTACGAGATTACTCGTACTGACCTTGAAGAAGTGAAAGTGCTTGGCGTGCGGTAACAAATTATGCCCAAGGAGCGTGGCAGTGAACATGTTAACTGTACATAAACTTTATTTCATGGATGCTTCTCCCATCCTCTCCCCACCATCCATAATCCATATAATGAAAACTTTTACCTGATATTTAGCTCTCACCCCTCTTTCTCCTATTTACCAGTGTGTTCAATCCCTCAATTTGCCATCATAATCTGATTCGATAATCCTAATATCATATCATAATATAAAAAATCAAGTTGATGTTGAGAGTTTGCAGGGTAATTTAAATAAGCTGGCAAAATGGGCAAAAGGTAATGGATGTCAGTTCAATGTGGAAAAGTGAAAAGTTATGTATTTTGGGATTAAAAGTTTCCCCAGCTGTGTACCACATTGATGGAACTCGAAGAGATTGATGAGGCTAGGGACTGAGGGGTGTTGGTGGATAGGGAGATGAAGTTCAGGGGACACATTGTTAAGGTGTCCAAGATTGCAAATAGGATTACTTGGTTATTGAGGAACACACTAATCCAGAGATAAAGAGGTTATTATTCCCTTTTATAAAGCATTGAGGGGTGCTTAAGTGTCAAAGCTGTATAACTGAGAGGAGACCTCCACATAGCCTTTACAGGAATGTGGAGAACCGACCAGGGCTTCTGACCTAATGTCCAATCCTAACCTTCTCGGGGTGCACCCTGTTAGGTATCTACCTGGATACTGAATGAACGAGGATGCACTGGCAATTTGGGATTTAGCCGACCAAATTGTATTCTTATTGGCTTAAACCCAATATTAAATGATGGTACAACATGATAGAATTTCATGCCGGCTGGGGTGTCGCCCGGTTAAACAAGGCCCCCCCGTTGTTTTTGCCAGGGAACCAGGGCGAACAGTGAAAAGTCAGCTACTGGAACAAATCCTAAAACACACCCCAACTCAATTTCACCAGAATTGAAGATCAGTACTATCAACATAAGAAGCCTGAATGGCAAAGAAATGGCGCTAGCTGAGGAATTAGATTAGTACCAGATCGACATAATAGGGGTGACTGAAACAAAAAAAGATCAAAACTGGTGAGCTCTTTCTGAGCAATTAATTCAAAATGTTATATTCAGGCAATAACAATCAAGGAAAAGAAGGAGTAGCCATAGTATTCAACACCGAATATGAGGCTAATCTTCTTGAATGGCAGGCAATTTCAAGTAGGGTGATGTGGACCAATATCAGAATGGGGAACTGGACAGTGAGACTTATTTGTGCCTATGGGCCCACAGGAGAACCTTCTGTCAAGGACCAGAATTGGTCCTTGTTGGGGATCTAAATAGCAGAGTAGGAAATGATTGTCAGACATAAAAAAATATTTTGGGAAAATTTGGAGAAAAGAACAAAGCTAATAATAATGGCAAATACTTGTTGGATTTCTGCTCAGGACATGGACTGGTTATTACTAACACCATGTTCCAACATAAAAATGTGCACAAATTCACATGGAGAGAATAGGCAAGGAATAAGAAAAATCTCATAGACTATATTATTGTTGATAGTGATGTTTTCTCTCTGGTACAGGACATTACAGTGTACAGAGGATTTGAAATTGGAAGTAATCACCATTTAGTCTTAAGCAGGATAAAATTGAATTTCATATTGAAAAGAAGACCATGTAAGAAAGTTTTAAAACGAATAAAAGTTGAGCAGCTCTCAGATGTGAACTGTAGACTAAAATATACAAACATTATTCAAGAAAAAATGAATGAGTTTGAGAACACGAATCAAACCTTGGAGATTCAGTGGCAAGCTCTGAAGAAAACATTGATTGATTCTGCCAGAGAGGCATGTGGTGAGGTTGTCTGCAAGGATAGAAAAATCAGAACTCCTTGGTAGACACAGGAAGTTAAAGAGACAGTGAAGGAAAAGAAGAAAGCATATCAAAAGTTCCTGACAAATAAGTCAGCTTGTGCTCTTAGAGAATACAGAGACAAATGTAAGAAAGCTAAACAGTGTGTAAAACTAGCTAAACAAAAGTCATGGGAAGACTTTCGCAAGAACATAGAAAATAAATATCAAGAAGTGGCAAGATATTCTGGAGGTTGTTGAAGAAGCTCAGAAATGGAGGAAAGAGTGCTGTAAAAGGAATTAGAGATGACAAAGGTGATATGAAAACTGGAGAAAAAGATATTCTTGAAGTATGGAGTAATTACTTCGAAAAATTGCTAAATGAAACTAACAGTCATGACAGCACAGTGATAAAAAATACTGACCAGGCATGCAGTCAGGAATACATATCCATGCTTGAAGTAGTAAAAGCAATCAAAAGTCTGAAATGTAGAAAGGCAGCTGGAGTAGATGATATCAGACCAGAAATGCTCAAGTGTGGAGGTATAAAAGTTTTTCAGTGGCTACACACACACTGCATAGTTCAGAGGACCTGAACAGAAGGACGGATTCCAGACGATTGGAGTAAAGCTCTCATAGTACCCATATATAAAGAGGGAAATAAAACTGATTGTGAGAATTACAGAGATATTTCCCTACTGAGTGTTCCTGGTAAGATTTATGCCAGTATACTTGAGAAATGGTTGAGAAGGATTGTGGAAGAGAAGCTTGGTAAGGAACGAGCTGGATTCAGGCCAAATAGAGGCCGGCAGGATCAGGTATTCACTTTACGACAAATAGTTGAAAAGTCATGGGCATATAACAAAGATCTGCATTTAAGTTTTGTAGATATGGAAAAAGCATATGACAAGGTGCCAAGAGAAAAGCTATTCAAAACGCTACAGTTGTATGGCGTCAGTGGATCATTATATCAAGCAATACTTAGTCTTTATTTGAGTTGTAAGTCAGCAGTTAGAATTGAATGAAGTACAGGGAGATGGTTTAATGTTAAATCTGTTGTCAGACAAGAATGTACATTATCACCTCTGTTATTCATTATCTATATAGATTACATTATGAAGGAAAGCGGTATTAAACCTGATATCAAAATGGAGATGTTAATGTCAGGTCCTTGCTTTATGCGGATGATGTTATACTTCTAAATAAATCTGCTACAAGCCTGCAAGATTCCCTGACTAAATTGAATAACTGTTGTGATAAATATGGTATGAAGGTCAGCAATAACAAGACAAAGATAATGAAAATAGGCAGGAGCATTGAAAATATCAGCTGTATTGTGAATGGAGAACCTATAGAACAAGTAAAACATTTCAGCTACTTAGGCTTGATTTTTAGTGAAGATGGTAAATTAAATATGGAAATAGATGACAGAATTAACAAAGCTGGTATGGTAAGAAGTCAAGTGAATAAATTTATATGGAATAAGAGAGAAATTAGTCAAAACACTAAATTGGCTGTATACAAGACAGTGTTCAAACCAGTTTTAACTTATGGATCTGAGAGCTAGGTCAGAAGTAAAACACTTGTCCAAAGACTAGAGACTGCAGATATGAGAGTCCTGAGAAAGATTAGGGGCATGAACAGATGGCATCAATGGCAATATCATATTAAAAACAGGGATATTAGGAAAGAACTTGATATCGTCAGCATCTAGGAATGCGTTAGCAGAGCTAATCTCAGGTGGTATGGTCACTTAAACAGAATGGGCGAGGAAAGATTAGCCAAACAAGTGTTCTCTGCCAGGTTGGCAGGTAACACTTGTTTGGCTAATCTTTCCAGAGAAAGACCAAGATATAGGTGGATTGATACGGTAAAAAGTGCCTTAGAAGATAGATATATAAATATAAGATCTGACCATGTCAATTGACAGCTTTGACAGTAACAGATTGATTTGGCAGAAAATTGTAGGTAGGAAGTTAATAATGATGTAAATTTTTCATGTAGTACTATCATATCCTGTACACCCCTTGAGGGTAAATGTCAGGAATTTGATGATGATGATATAAAGCATTGATACTTCCACATTTGGATTACTGTGCTCAGGTCTGGTCACCTGGATTCCTTGGAGATGAGGAAGTTGTGGAGAGGGTTCAGAGGAGAGTGACTTAGTTGGTGAATGATCTAAAAAAATCTCCCTACATTGATAGATTGAGAGCTTGTGGATTGCAGAAGTTGGTTGATAGGCAGAGAAGAGGGGGATATGATAGAAACATTTAAATTACTAAAAGGTTTTTATAAGATTGATGCAAGGGAAATGTTTCAGCTGTGGGATAGTGATTGGAGAACAAGAGATCATCCCTGGAAATTAAGGAAAAGTGTGGTTAAGAAGGGTGTGAGAACAAGGTTTTTCACCTGGGGGGGGGGTGAATGAGTGGAATGCATTGCTTGACTCAGTTGTGAGTTCTTCGTCTGTAAATGAATTCAAGAAGAGATATGATAGATATTGTTTTGATAGTTTGGGTCTCCCACGATGAGTCTACTGACTCCATGGAGATAATAATAATATTTGTAACTCTTCTTTTCTACAGTTTCTTTATCTACTCATAATCCAGAAGACTGAATTTGCACACAGGTATCCCAGGTATTATAATGAGGTAAAATGCTTCCTTACCCTTACATGGCAATCTATGTTTCAGTATTGCAATTATCCTCTGAGTTGTAGTTGCAATTTTTGTTGTAAGACCAACCTTCGAACTTCATCTTCTTATTTACCATGGCTCCAACATCTCTAGTATCATAAATTTCTGTGAGCATAATCCCACCAGTATAACATGTGATTGGAATTCTTATCATACTAAAGTGCATTACTTTACACTTACTAACATTGAATTGACAGCCATTATCATTTGACCACAGCTCTGGCCTCTTCAAATTTTTCTGTAACCACTGTATATCAATAGCATCCTTGATTGTTTTCCCTACGCTTTGTATTATTAGTAAGCAATTGAATATTTCCTGTAAGATCCTTCCTGATATCATTAATCTATAGATTGAATAACATAGTGGTCCAAGCACTGATTCCTCAGTTATGCTACTGGTAAATCTGGTAGATTGACATCCCCCTATGTACCACTTTCTGATACCTGTTAGATCCCCCCAACAATCATGCTGGTCACATACCAGATACCAGATTGCTAGACTTAAGTTCAGCACTCTTTCATATTTGGAATTACTCAGTATCATTTGTAGCAGAAAAGAATTGTTTATTTTCTTCCTTCCTACTTATTTCTGCATTTTATTAAAATACATGAATATGAAATAAATGAGTCATATTGACATTTTAATTTATAAAAGATCTTTTCTTTTAGGCTATAGAGGATGTGTATCATTCTCAAACTATGATGATATGTGAATCGATTACACATGTAGTTCAGCATCTTATTTATGTTGCTCTCACTATAGTTAATATTGGAAAGGTAAGTTTTTACTTTGTAATTTATAAATACATAAAATTCAACTAATAATTCACTTTTTTATCTTAAGAATTTGAGTAGCTTTGCAAAATAAATTATATAAATTAATTTTAAAAGTAACAGATAAAATTATCTAATAATATTTTGTGTAGTATAATAACAAATGTGAATGAAGTTCTTGTTGTCACTTGTATCTTGTTTTCATCTTATTTTTAAATGCTTAAGCATGCACATACAGTAATTTGTGCAGGAAATTCATATATTTCCAAGAACCAGCTTCATTGAGTAAACTGAGTAAATATGAAAAGATGACTTTCTTAAATTCATCAAGAATACATGAAAAGATGCTCTCTTAAGAGAGCATCTTTTTTGATGCCTATGATGAAAGCTATGCTCTCTCTCGGATGGGTCATGGTTTTTATTATTGTTCTTAATTCCGTTGGTTGCAATATAAAGCAAGTTGCTGCTTTATTGAAAGATCACATTAAAAGAAACATAAAAGATTACACAAATATTTTAGACTGAATCTTGCAGTCTGTCTTCAGTGTATAAGCAAACAATTCAAATAGGATAAGGTGTTTAACAGTTGGCTAACTGTTTAAGGGAGATGTGCCACACATGCAACACAATACTGTGATACATGCCTTAAATGGCAAATCAAATTAGCAAAAGCAAAATGGTAAAACGTAATAAATATTTTTGGAACTATTTCCTTCTTGTATAAAACTGCAAACAAAGATGTCAAATGGAAACTATGTTTTTATTTCTACTAGTTTTGTGAAATGTTTAATCAATGAAAAATGTGCATTTGCTGGTTTGTGGGTTGCTGTGACATACTGCTGGTAGATACAAGTGTGTCATGATGGATTAAGGAAGACCAGACTTGATAAAATCATCCCTTGTTTTTTGTTACACTCTAGAGCAGTGCTTCCCAAACTTATGGATGTAAAGGCCCCCTTGGAAAAATTAAAATATTTCACGGCCCTCCATCGAAAAAAAAATCGTAATATAGTCATATATTATATTCAATACAAAACATACACAGCAAATATCGCAAAAATCAAATGCAAATATTATATTTTTAGCATCTTACATACACATTTGACATGGCACACTTAGTCTTAAAACATTTTAAATTTGTTTTCATTATTTCATGGCCCCCCCTCAACAATACTAAAGGCCCCCAAGGGGGCCGTGGCCCATAGTTTGGGAAGCACTGCTCTAGAGGATGCTTCATCGTTTCAGCTTAGTTTTTGAAACTGAAATGCTCCACATTGATTACCGTTTGTTGCCATTCTACTTGGTGTTTCATTTCCATTGTATTTGCTACTAGCCCTGATTTGTGCTTTCTTTCATTCCCGATGTCCTTGAAGTGTTCAGATCGGCATATCTCACCAGATCTGCCAGTCTACTCTATGACTTTTAGAAAAAACTGGCAACTAAAATTGCAAGTGTTTTTGTGATTCCTTTAAAGGGAATGCTGCATTGTTTGAATTAAGGATTAAGGACCTGGGGTATACCAGGTCCCTTGCAGCTGTAAACTGTCCTACTTTGGACAAACGGGCAGAACAGTGAATATCAGGATTTCAGAACACAAAGACTACATTCAGTTTCACCAGCATAGCCACTCTGGGCTTGTAGACCATGCTCTGGATACCCGCCACAGAATACATTGGAAGAAAGCCAAAGTAATACACCGCAGCAAGTTTGAGTATGAAAGATTATTTTACATCATATCTGGTCTTCCTTAATCCATCATGACACACTTGTATCTACCAGTATGTTATAGCAACCCACAAACCAACAGCCAGCATAATAGTGAATGCAAGTTTTTCATTGTTTAAGTATTTTCAAATATTTTTTGCTAGAAATGTTAACTGTTATTACTTACTTTCTAATTTTTAGTTTATTCATGTAATTTTCTGATGAAGTGAAACAAGGTATTTCATGAAACTAGTTGAAATAAAAACATATTTGACATCTTTGTTTGTGGTCAGGGCTGGCTCTACCGACGGTGCAAGATGTGCATTTGCATGGGGCGGCAAAGTTGGCATAAACTATACGAAAAATAAGGGAGAAGGGGCGGCCCTGTTTGTGGTTTCATACCAGAAGAAATGGTTCTAAAAATGTTCTATATCCCCAGTCTAGGTAACAAGATAAGTAGTAAATAATTACAAAAACTTATTTTTATTTATTTATTTTTTTACAAATAAATTTTTGTAAAATTACAAATTTTACAAAAATTTGTTTGTAAAAGCCAACTAAGTAGTAAATAATTTGTTTTTATTACTATGGTGTGGGCTCCAGAAATCCACTTGCTATGTGCATGTTACCAGAGACAAGTGGTGAGTGAATTTTCAGCCTTGTTCTAGATGTATTCAAGATATTATTATTTTGCATAATTTACACCTTTTTTTTTTTTGTTTTATTTTAAAACATATCATTCATTCAAAGCTGTATAACTGAGAGGAGACCTCCACATAGCCTTTAAAGGAATGCGGAGAACCGACCAGGGCTTCTGAACTAATGTCCAATCCTCACCTTCTCGTGGTGCACCCTTTTGGATATCTACTTTGATACTGAACGAACGAGGATGGGCTGGCAATTTGGGATTTAGCCGACCAAATTGTATTCTTATTGGTTAAACCAAAATAAAAAATGATGGTACAACATGACAAAATTTCATGCCGGCTGGGGCGTCGCCCGGTTAAACAAGGCCCCCGTTGTTTTCGCCAGGGAACCAGGGCGAACAGCGAAAAGTCAGCTACTGGAACAAATCTGAAAACAAACCCCAACTCAACATCACCAGAGTTAAAGATCGGTACTATCAACGTAAGAAGCCTGAATGGCAAAGAAATGGAGCTAGCTGAGGAATTAGATAAGTACCAGATCGACATAATAGGGGTGACTGAAACAAAAAAGACCAAAACTGGTCAGATCTTTCTGAGCAATAAATACAAAATGTTATATTCAGGCAATAACAATCAAGGAAAAGAACGAGTAGCCATAGTATTCAACACAAAATACGAGGCTAATCTTCTTGAATGGCAGTCAGTCTCAAGTAGAGTAATGTGGGCAAATATGAGAATGGGGAACTGGACAATGAGACTTATTTGTGCCTATGGTCCCACAGAAGGTTCTACTAAGGTAGAAGTGGTGGAATTTTTTGAGGCTTTAGAAAAAGCAACTGACACAATGAAAAAGGAAAAGTTGGTCCTTGTTGGGGATCTAAATAGTAGAGTAGGAAATGATTGTGAGACATACAAAAATATTTTGGGAAAATTTGGAGAAAAGAGCAAAGCTAATAATAATGGCAAATATCTGTTGGATTTCTGCTCAGGACATGGACTGGTTATTACTAACACCATGTTCCAACATAAAAATGTGCACAAATTCACATGGAGAGAAGAGGCTAGGAATAAGAAAAGTCTCATTGACTATGTTATTGTTGATAGTGATGTTTTCTCCCTGGTGCAGGACACCAGAGTGTACAGAGGATTTGAAATTGGAAGTGATCACTATTTAGTCTTGAGCAGGATAAAATTGAATTTCATATTGAAAAGAATAACATGTAAGAAAGTTTTAAAGCGAATAAAAGTTGAGCAGCTCTCAGATGTAAACTGTAGACTAAAATACAGAAATATTATTGAAAAGAAAATGAAAGAGTTTGAGAACAGGAAGCAAACCTTGGAGATTCAGTGGCAAACTCTGAAGGAAACATTGATTGATTCTGCCAGAGAGGCATGTGGTGAGGTTGTGTGCAAAGATAAAAAAATCAGAACTCCCTGGTGGACACAGGAAGTTAAAGAGGCAGTGAAGGAAAAGAAGAAAGCATATCAAAAGTTCCTGGCAAATAAGTCAGCTTTTACTCTTACAGAATACAGAGACAAATGTAAGAAAGCTAAACAGTGTGTAAAACTAGCTAAACAAAAGTCATGGGAGGACTTTGGCAGGAATATAGAAAATAAATATCAAGAAGGTGGCAAAATATTCTGGAGGTTGTTGAAGAAGCTTAGGAATGGAGGAAAGAGTGTTGTAAAGGGAATTAGAGATGATAAAGGTGAAATGAAAACAGGAGAAAAAGATATCCTTGAAGTATGGAGTAATTACTTTGAAAAACTGCTAAATGAAACAAGCAGTGATGACAGCACAGTGATAAAAAACACTGACCAGGCATGCAGTCAGGAATACATATCCATACTTGAAGTAGAAAAAGCCATCAAAGGCTTGAAATGTGGAAAGGCAGCAGGAGTAGATGATATTCGACCAGAAATGCTGAAGTATGGTGGTATAAGAGTCTTACAGTGGCTGCACTGCATAGTTCAGAAAGCCTGGACAGAGGGACGAATTCCCGATGATTGGAGTAGAGCTCTCATAGTACCCATATATAAAAAGGGAAATAAAACTGAATGTGAGAATTACAGAGGTATTTCCCTACTGAGTGTTCCTGGCAAGATCTATGCAAGTATACTTGAGAAACGGTTGAGAAGAATTGTGGAATAAAAGCTTGGTGAAGAACAAGCTGGATTCAGGCCAAATAGAGGCTGTCAGGATCAGATCTTCACTTTACGACAAATAGTCGAGAAAGCATGGGAATATAACAAAGATCTGTATTTAAGTTTTGTCGATTTGGAAAAGGCATATGACAAGGTGCCAAGAGAGAAGCTATTCAATACGCTGCAGTTATATGGTGTCAATGGGGCATTATATCAAGCAATACTTAGTCTTTATTTGAGTTGTGAGTCAGCAGTTCGAATTGAAGGAAGTACAGGAAGATGGTTTAATGTTAAATCTGGTGTGAGACAAGGATGTACATTATCCCCTCTGTTATTCATTATCTATATGGATCACATTATGAAGGAATGTGGTATTAAACCTGATATCAAAATTGGAGATGTTAATGTGAGCTCTTTGCTTTATGCGGATGATGTTATACTTCTAAATAAATCCGCTACAAGTCTGCAAGATTCTCTGACTAAATTGAATAGCTGTTGTAATAGATATGGTATGAAGGTCAGCAATAAAAAGACAAAGACAATGAAAATAGGCAGAATCATTGAAAATGTCAACTGTGTTGTGAATGGAGAACCTGTGGAACAAGTAAAACATTTCAGCTACTTAGGCACAATTTTTACTGAAGATGGTAAACTAAATATAGAAATAGACAACAGAATCAGCAAAGCTGGTATCCTGGGAAGTCAATTGAATAAATTCATATGGAATAAGAAAGAAATTAGTCGGAACACTAAATTAGCTGTATACAAGACTGTGTTCAAACCAATTTTAACTTATGGATCTGAGAGCTGGGTCAGAAGTAAAACACTTGACCAAAGACTAGAGACCGCAGATATGAGAGTCCTGAGAAAGATTAGAGGCGTGAACAGATGGCATCAATGGCAATATCATATTAAAAATGAGGATATTAGGAAAGAACTTGACATTGTCAGCATCCAGGAATGCGTTAGCAGAGCTAATCTCAGATGGTATGGTCACTTAAATAGAATGGGAGAGGAAAGATTAGCAAAACAAGTGTTCTCTGCCAGGTTGGCAGGAAAACGACCCAGAGGAAGACCAAGATATAGGTGGATTGATACGGTACAAAGTGCCTTAGACGATAGAAATATAAGATCTGATAATGTTGGAGTCTTGACAAGTAACAGACTGATTTGGAGGAAAATTGTAGATAGGAAGTTAGTAATGATGTAATTTTTTCATGTAGTACTGTCATATCCTGTACACCCCTTGAGGGTACATGGCAGGAATTTGATGATGATGATGATGATGATCATTCATTGTTTTATTTTATACAGTTTTATTTACAGAGATTGGAAATAAAACTTGTGGAGATGTCTTCTTCTTCTTCTTTCTTTTTCATATTAGGCCTAATGGCCTGTTACGGAGCTGTGGATATGTGAAATTCTTAATCCAAACACTGCAGCATTCCCTTTTAAAGAATCAGAAAAACATTTGCAATTTTAGTTGCCAGTTTATTCTAACAGTCATAATGTAAAGAAATTATCTTCACTTTCTTCTGTCCTTTTATCTCCATTAAGATTCAGAGTTTTCTCATATGAAAAAATATGAAAAACTAAACAGTCATTAAAAACTCAACCTGTCATATTGTTCTTCACCCAACCAACTGTTCTGTCATCATTTTCATAAAGGAATTGATAAGTTTTAAATGTTTTTCTTTGATATGAAAGATTTCATAAATATCATTTATCGAGTTCCAAAAATCCTCTTTCTTTCACAGCAGAATTATAGTGTTTGTTTTGCTCCATGCATGCTCCATAACACATCACACTTCTGGTTTTCACTTCAGTCATAAAGTAAGCAAAATGAATTGCCATTGCGTATTGTAATCATGGCGCTTTACTTGAAAACAGTAAATCTCGTACACTTGATGTGTATGAGAAAAAAAGTTTTTCATTGCAAAACAAGTAAGTTTTTCATATCACAAGCATGTTTAAATTACATTAAATTTAAATTCATATTGTTCTTCACCCAACCAACTGTTCTGTCATCATTGTCATAAAAGAATTGATAAGTTTTAAATGTTTTTCTTTGATATGAAATATTTCATAAATATCATTTATCAAGTTCCAAAAATCCTCTTTCTCTCACAGCAAAATGTCACAGCAATAAATAAATTTTTAATCAAATTAATGCATTCATTTAGTTTATCTTAGTATATTTATTTTATTTATTTATTTATTATATAGTATATTTAATATAAATATAGTATTATATTTATTACTATATTATATAAATATAATATGGTATATTTTTTAGTATATTATATTAATATTATATGTATATATATTACGATCCAAGTAATTAATAAGTTTATATTAATAATTACTGGCTATTATTAACACAAACCAAATAACAAAGTTAAAGTAAATAATTTACAAGAATTAATCACATGAACCAATAATTATTAATACTTCCCAACTATTGATAGTAAATGCAATAATACTTTCCAACTATTGATGGTAAATGTAATCATTTTCAATACACTAAGTTTGGGGGAGGGTAGGGAAGTACCGCGTGACAGAGAACGGTGACAATGTGAAAGTGGAAATAGATGATAGAAGTGAAGACTTATATGTCAGAGATCCAAACAAAAACAGAAATAAGAATGTTAGTCAAATCGAAGGAAAATAACATTCTTCTGAAACAGGAACAATCGACAAGGAAGATAACAAAATAAAAAATATAACTAATGTTGAATTAGAAAATAATGAAAAAAGTAAGGAAAGTACTTCTTTTACTTATTGAAATCACAGAAAAAATTCAAGAATCTCGAAACTCTGCTAAGCAGTCACTTAAAAAGCAAGCTGAAAAAATGTTACAGCTTTCAATACTAAATTTCCAATTGCAAATGTAGAAGGAAATGTTCGGATAAGAATTCCAGATGTAGATAGGGCTAAGACCGATAACCGGAATATTATAGCTGTTATAATTTCTATTGAGAATGAAAACCTATATAAATTAGGTACAAAATATGGTATTTTAAACCAACTCTATTCGAGGAATGAATTTATCATTTGTAAGGAAACTTATTTCAGTTAATGAAGTTCCTGATATTGAGATAAGTCTGAGAGAATGCACCTGCAAGAATTCTAATTTAGGTGGTCAAGGTTTCCAATACTGCAATTGTACAGCCCATTTTAACTCAAATCGCTGCAAATGTAAAAAGTCAGAAATCTTTTGTAATTCCAAGTGCCACAGAGGTCTTTCCTTCAAATATAAGTAATTTGTTTTTAACCGGACAACAATATAATCATATAATGAGGCATTTATCTCCTATTTTTTCTCCTATTAAATTAAATATTTTTTATAAAACATGTTTTTATTACATTTACCAGACTCCTCTAGGAATTATTAATAATTACCAGTTCATGTGATTAATTCTTGTAAATTATTTACTTTAACCTCGTTATTTGGTTTGTATTAATAATAGCCGGTGACTATTAATAATAACCAGATTTATTACATTATCCATAACATATACATTATGCACAACATATGTAATAGACAATCTGTTATTTAAAAGAAAATAGTTATTTTTCTCACAATATAAGTTCATTAACAAAATAAACCAATAATCCATCCATCTAGTCCTCAATTCATCCAAGACAAGTTGAGTCCCCCGATTAGGGGTAGTAAGCAATTAATACATCTGGCTTGCCATTCCTCTACTGCATTCCTGAAGGCAAGTATTTTGTCTATAGATATGCATGTTCATGAGGCTGGTTTGAGGATGAAAAATCTGAGTTTCTATGAGAAAGACACTTCCCCTCTGTATGAGGCTGCTAACTCACTATCTGATTGAAAAGACCTGATAAAGGTTCCTCACATCAGAGATTGGATTCGAACCTGGGTCTTTCCAACCAGACGGTTTGTCTGTACCAACTGAGCTATGGAGGCTCAACCAGCAATTGTAAACACAAATATCTAATTAAATACTGTCGTACATCTATACATCTTATTCTTCCAAAACCTTTACCTCCTAAGTGGGTGCATAATCATAATATATATTTTGTATATTGGTATATTGGTTTAAGCCAATAAGAATACAATTTGGTCGGCTAAATCCCAAATTGCCAGCCCAACCTCGTTCGTTCAGTATCCAGGTAGATACCCAACAGGGCACACCATGAGAAGGTGAGGATTGGACATTAGGTCAGAAGCCCTGGTGGGTTCTCTGCATTCCTTTAAAGGCTATGTGGAGGTCTCCTCTCAGTTATACAGCTTTGACACTTAAGCACCCTAATCATAATATAGTATTGTCTTAAGCCATTTTCACTGCCCGCAACATGAATTCAGTTTAGTGTAATTAAATGTTTGAAAATCTTCATAATGAAAATGCTTTTTAATAATGTTATTTAAAAAAAAAAAAATACAATTATCTTGCGAAGACAAGTCAAAGACAGGATCACATGACTGAGTACATCGTGACAAGTGAGTCTGGCTTGGGCAAGTAAAATTTTTTTGTGGCTAGTATATTTAAGTCACATTTCTGGATCCCTGACTATGGTTATGTGATTCACTTGACACTAATTAAATTTTTTCTTAATTATTGTTTATACATGCTATACATGCTTGAATATAACATTAGGTAAAAACAAGAATATAATTACTTGTATAATATAATATAATATACAATGAACCTCTCAAATATTTTTCCACAAATCAATGTCTTTCATAACATTGCAGTAATCTATTGTATTGTCTTTACCTTTTTGCAGTGTATCATCACTCCTAGATCTCTTACCTCATCACTTTCATGTAGTGAAGTTCCATTAGTATAATATGCAATCTATAATTTCTTAAATTTGAAATATGTGACTTGGCAGCACAATATTGCGTTTGAGGAAAGAGAGGAATTGTATGCGAGAGACCGTTTACATTTGAATGAGGAAGGACGTAGGCATCTGGAGAGATTGCTGTTCTGAACGAGTCAGTGTGCCCCAGGGAGGATGATAGCAGGGGTGGCCTCTTGTGGGAATGGATACTTGGGAGAAGGGAGACAATGTCAGGTAACACT
The DNA here is from genome assembly GCF_054136105.1 of Typopeltis vanoorti. NCBI lineage: Eukaryota > Metazoa > Arthropoda > Arachnida > Uropygi > Thelyphonidae > Typopeltis > Typopeltis vanoorti. The sequence continues at coordinate 29,658,036 of NC_143560.1, forward strand.
GAGTCCAGTGGAGTCTAGAAGGGATAATGCTGGGTATAGAAACAATGGCATTTATATGCTTTATACTAATGCCAGGAGTATCCGGAATAAGGGAGAGGATTGGTGGCGCAGATAGCATCAGCCTGGCCAAAAATTATTGCGATCACTGAGACGTGGTTGACAGAAGGGGATATAACAACAGGAATAGAAGTCGCTGGGTATAGCATTTTTCGTCAGGATAGGAGGGGAAAGCATGGTGGTGGGGTACTGCTTATGATAAGTGATGACCTATGTCCTCTAAGAGTGGAGAATTTGGAAGGAAGTGAGACAAATGATTTTGAGAGCATATGGTGTGAGGTAGAGGTAGGCAAGACAGGATATTTAGTGGGGTGTTGCTACAGACTCAGGAGCACAGGGGATGGGGACCAGGAGATGTTTAGACAGCTAAGTTTGGCAAGTGCAAGAAGAATGGTTGTTATGGGAGATTTTAACTTCAGTAGTATAAATTGGAGAGAGGAAGATGCATGTAGCAATAGGGGAATGGCATTTTTAGAATTCTTGAGGGACAAATGTCTTAGGCAACATGTAACAGAGGGAACAAGAGGTTCAAAAGTTTTGGATTTGGTTATAGCATCAGAAGAGTTGATAATAACTGAGTTGACGTCTCTCCCACCATTTGGAGAGAGTGACCATATGGTGTTGACTTGGAAAATTAATAGACATGCAGGAGTATCAAAGAGACGGGAACTTATGTGGAATTATAAGGCAGGTGATTATAATAGTCTTAGACGTCAACTTCAGGAAGTTTCATGGAGGGAGGAATTGGAAGGCCGGGATATCACTAGTGCGTGAGAAATTGTGAAAGAATATTTGTTATCAGCAATGGTAAGTTGTATACCACGAGTGAAGAAGAGGATGCAATTTGGAGTAAAGTGGATGACAAACAATATTAAACAGGAATTGCATGCGAAAAAGAGGCTATGGAAGAGATATAAGGAGACAGGTGAAGAGATGCATGAGGAATATAAGACACAGGCCAGAAGAGTGACTAGTGTGGTAAGGAAAGCGAAACTGGAATATGAGATGAGATTGGCCCTAAGATCCAAAGAAAATCCTAGGGAATTTTTTAGCTATGTGGCCAGTAAGAGGAGAAATGACTGTGGAAGAATGATATTGTGGGATAAAAATGGGAATAGAGTGACTGATGCAGAGGACATAGCGGAATTGTTCAATGAACTCTTTATTGGAGTATTTCATCCTAGAGGAGTCAGTTTTAATGCTAGAGGAATAGGACTGGTTCGAGGTCTGGAGGTACAGGAGGAGAGTGTGTTTCAGATACTGAGTACTCTGGATGTCAGTAAAGCTGTGGGACTGGAGACGGTATTTCACCACGAGTTTTGAGAGAATGTGCTAGGGAATTGACAGTGCCTTTAACGTGGCTTTTCAATGAAAGTCTGGCTTTGGTAAAGGTGCCCAGGGAATGGAAGGAAGGTAAGATAGTGCCATTGCATAAGGGTGGTAACAGACTGGAAGTGTCTAATTATAGGCCAGTCTGTGTGTCATCAGTAGTTGTTAAGATCTTGGAGAAAGTAGTGCGGGACTGTATACAGCATTGGGCAGATGAGGGTAATGTTATCTGTGAGAATCAACATGGATTTGTGAAAGGACGCTCTTGTTTTAGCAACATGCTAGCCTTTTATAATAAAGTTACAAGAACATTAAATGAGGGAAAGGCATATACTGCAATTTTCTTAGACTTGGCAAAGGCATTTGACAGGGTGCCACATGATAAGCTGATATTTAAGTTGCAGCACATGGGTCTGGATGTCAGATTGGTCAACTGGATTCAGGATTGGCTGTCTGATAGGTATCAGAGAGTTGTGTATGGTGGAGCAGTTTCCAGGAGGCAGAGGGTTACAAGTGGGGTCCCACAGGGCTCAGTACTAGGACCTATATTGTTTAACCTTTATATCAATGACATAGCCAGTGGATTGCAGGGGGATATTCAGTTGTTTGCAGATGTTGCGAAGCTGGGAAGGATTATTAGTAATAGTGCAGATGTGGTAGCCCTGCAAGAGGATTTAAATGAGCTAGATAGATGGGCAAATGAATGGGGGTGTCAGTTTAATGCAGCAAAATGTAAGGTCTTGAGGTTTGGGAAACATCGATGGGATGCTGCATACTCTATGGGAGGAGTTATACTGGAGGAAGTAGGGGAGACAAGAGATCTGGAGTTGATGATTGATAGAAACCTGAAGTTTAGGGGACATATTGCAAAGGTGGTGAAGGTAACACAGAGGATTGCTGTTATTATGAGAAGGACACTGACCTGCAAAGATAAGAGGGTTATCATTCCGTTGTATAAGTCTCTGATCAGACCACACTTGGACTATTGTTCTCAGATTTGGTCCCCAGGATTTGAAGGGGATAAATTAACTGTGGAAAGGATACAAAGACGGATGACAAAGATGGTTTCAGGACTGTACAAGGATAGTTATGAGGATCGGCTGAGAGAATGTGGACTGCAGAGTTTGGTGGATAGAAGAAGGAGAGGTGATATGATTGAGACTTTTAAATTGTTGAGAGGTGGTTACAGGGTTGAAACTGGGGAGTTCTTTCGCTTGGTTGAACAGCGGGAAGGAGTGATGACAAGAGGCCATCCCTGGAAGTTACGAAAGGAAACTGTGAGCTAGAGGGTAAGGAGTGGTTTCTTTGTGTGGAGGGTGGTTGAGCCGTGGAATGCATTGCCTGATGGAGTGGTGGGAGCGAGAACGGTCAGTGAGTTTAAAGAGTGGTATGATAGACTTTGTGTTTCTTAGGGGGAACCTCCCCTCGATGAGTCTTGACAGACTTTATGTCTTAGGAAGGTCCTCCCTCGATGAGTCTTTTGACTCCTTGGAGGCCTGAATAATAATAATAATAATAAAAAAAGTAATAATAATAATTCCAGAATCATTGCTTATCACCTTTGCTAGTTTTGTGTCATCAATAAATAACTTTGTATTCACCACCCATTTTATGTAATCCGTGGTATTACAGCAATATATATACTCCTGAGAACATTATTATAAACTATAAAGTTTTAACTCATGTACAAAAACATATCTGAGAGGAAAAAATGTTTTAGATACTGTTTATGCTAGCTTTGTTTTTTTCTTTTTTCACTTTATTCCAAGCTGTATACAAAGAATGCCCTTGTTGAAATCACTCATGAAACTCCCCTCTATTATTTATCTTGAATAACAGAGGGCAGTTTTTGGTGCCAGTGCTTCTCTATATAAATAACTGGTCCCAGAAATCTAAGGGAAAAACAGGGGATTATAATAATCACTGTTCCCTTTAAGCTGTGTACGTGTGCAGCCATAGCACATACCTTTACATGAGACTTAGTCTCCTACTTGCTGTCAAAGACAATGCATTAATGAAGTGTGTTTTTGTTATAGTGTTGATAGTAGCTTGTGATTTTTAGAAGTTTTAAGTGTAACTCCACCAAGATGTCAGCATGTGCAAGTACAAAGATTGGTGCAAGGCAATCACAATGACATTAAGAAAATAGATAGAAGATATAAAGAAAAGATATAATGAAAATTGATGAACAAGATGAAAAGTGGCACTGAAAACATTTTCTGACATTCATATTGCACTTCAGTGGAATAATTTGCAGCACAAAGAGAAATAATTAAACATCAGGTTTAATCAATTTCAGTATTTCATCTCAGTCAAAAAGACATCATCAGGAATACCATGTTAAAATTGTAATAACACACACAAAAACATACAGGAAACAATAAGTGGAAGAAATGAAGTAGAATAAATAAAGACTAAAGCCCTATGAGGGTGCCCTCTATGGGTGTTGTTGGCTAACAGATGTTGGCTAATTCTTAGGCAGGAGGCCTAAGAATTAGTTTCCCAAATTTTGGGAAGTTTAATGCAACTATATTTATTAAGATTGGGATGGTTTTTTTAAGTCTCCTGCAGATTTTAAAAGTTTGTATTTGCTGCAATGGAGCATGGTGGGTTTCTTTCATCTGATTCTGTGTAAGATATACAAGGCATGGTTTGCTAGACCTGATTGACCATAGTTATGGTGGCAAGTGTATTTTTTATGTTCTTCTAGGTTAATGTTAGCAGATCTCACAGTCTGACGAAATATTTGAGACAAAATATTGAAATCGATTAAACCTGTAGTTGAATTATTTCTCTTGGTGCTGTAAATTATTCCATTAAAGTTTAACATGTATATGTAAACCAGCACCTGTCTAAATACTTGTTTACTCATTTTCTGACATTGTCACTTGTACTATGAATGTTGTGAAGTTCCTATTTCTTTTCCAGGATCCAACAGATGTCAAAGGAGTTTTCAGTTTAATGAACAATATTAACATAAAAGTCCTATAACAAATGGAGTTTCTTTTTTTTTTTTTTTTTATCTATAAATAGTAATACACATTATTCATCTAGTTGGTGGACTCATAATTTACTTTAATTCAGTTTATTCACTCTGGAAAGGTGAAAAAAAACAAAACAGAAACTAAGAGGAAATGAGTTTTTAAGATTGTTTTGATATGTATATTTTATGTACAATTATATTTTCAGTTGAATAAAATATGTAACTTCTCAATTTCTTTATAGTTTTGGATGCTTCTAAATGTATATTTAAATTATTCACTTTATTTTTGAAATTCACTTTCCCAACATTTTTCATGAATAATTCTGTTTTATTTGTGATTGTTATTTCAACTTTTTTTTTGTTACAGAAAAGACTTATATCTGACAAAAAATATAGTGAAAGAAAATTGGATGTTTTATCTGCATTGATGCTTGCTGAAAAGGCACTTAGTGGACCAGGTAGATATATATATATATATATCAGTTTAGAATCTATATAATTATACCCCAGTGCCTGTTGGCCTATCTGTTGATTTAAAAATGACATTATTGATAATATTATTCTCTTTAATATTGACCCATCTATTACAGCATTGTTTAGAGATAGAGATTATTAATTGCCATTTGTTGTAAGATTATCTCTATTAAGATATTTTTTATTCTGATTGGTGCAATGATTTTTAACTGTTTCTTTTAGAATCCAGAAAAATCAGTGACTCAAGACCAAATACAAAAAATAATGCACATTTAATAAAATTAAAACAATATATACTTTAATTAAAATTACATAACTACAAAATAACTGGATCCAAGGCCTTCTAAATAAATCTACACTTTAGAGATTTTCTTATCCAAAAATATTAAAATCACCCATTCTCTGACTTATTCTACTTAATCACATCTACCAGACTAAACACCTTATTTTCACGACAACAAAAATGTTCATAGTCAGTTTCTTTGTTAGGACCTTTTCCAAAAATATAAACATTTCTTCTTCTTTTCCATGGGATCCTTTCTTATTACCCTTATTTAGTATACAATATTATTCCTCACTGACTCACTGAAGTATAAATACTCTTATCTGTTGCAGTTCAGCTTGACTCACAATTTACTAAATTTTGTACTGGAGAAAAAAAAGTTTCTTCTACTACTTCAAAAACAACATATCTAAGTTGAGCTAATTCCGTTACCTTTCCAGTAGAAATAATAAATTTATCCGATCCTCAAGACAGATGAAACTTTCCAATCAGCATTTCCTCGAACATTCCTTTAGAACATCGACTGCAATATCTTCTTTTATTTACTAATTACTTGTTGACAGTCTCAATTCCTCCAGTTTTAAAGACTCGCAGTTTTACTATTCCTTTTCGGAATCTACTATTAACATTCTTCCGACTGTCACATAAAACTAAATAAACTTCATAACAACAAAATTCCTCCATCTGCATTCTTAAACTTCCATTAGCTCTCTCTTAGTTTTTTTCGTTACTTTGATACGGAACACTCTCTCTGTCGGCTGTCAATCACTCATTAAACTCCCCACAATCATGCGTACCCCATGTAAAATGGCAAGTGAGAAGTTATGTATAATGGCTGACATGTTTCTGTTAATGTAATGAGAATGTCTTTATGAAACACAAACCTAATAATTTTAAACTACAATACAATAAAATTTCTGAAAGTAACACAACTATCCAAATCCAATAAGTACACAAATTTTTTAAATGCTTTACATTTCATTTTGACAAAATAACATTAATAATGGGTTGCAAGTGCCAACAATACTTGTTATGAAACCAAAACTAATAATGTACTAACATAAACATTTGTAAAAATATTCATAATTTTAAATTGTGATTATTTTTACAGTGTTATTATACTTCTGTCAGCTATCTTCAAATAACAGTCACATTCAGGTAAGTAATGTTATGTTCTGTTATTGACTATTATGCAAATGCTAACAGATATGCACATGTTCATGGAAATCTATAGGCATTAATTTGGAAATGCATCATTCTTCTTATAGTTTAGGGGAAGAAACAGTATCTAGGGAATAATTAACTATTTAGTAAATTATTACACCAATATTTTTCTTTAGTCACCGAGGCATCCTGAAGAGAATAAATTTATGAACTGTGCATTCGGGCACACTAAAAGGCAAATATAGTGCAGTAAAGTTGGGTGATAAAGTTGTAACATATCTAGGCGCTGTAAGGGGGGATCTTGCTCATTCACCTAATGGTCCAATGATGATGTCTAAAATTTTTGGTAAAATTAGGCAGGCATATTTAAATAAATACAGGTAACCCTCGTATAACGCAGATGTTAGGTTCCATAGAAATGCCACGTTATATAAATCGCTTTATATGAGACATAGATCACATAGAAAAAGTAGAGTTAGGTTCCGAAATCGTTTTTTTTTTTTAAATTATATAAACAACAATGACATATCCAACAAAAACCAATATTTTTATTTAATTCAGGTAATTCATGTAAGTTAAGAAAACATAAACTATGACAAATACGTAGTATAAAATTATAAAAATTACAAATTGTACATAAATTTCATTGCATATAATGCATAAATGTTTTAGACACAATAAAATAAAGCGCATATTTTAATCGTTATCACTGTCTTCAGAAATAACATTTCGTAGATGTTCTTTAAGTGGCCGGAGGTCGTCACCACTTGAAATCTCTTGGACATCATTTGTATAATTCTCATTGCATACTTCGACTGGTTTAGTCATCAAGAAGTCAGTAATAAGACTTTGCTTTCCACTATGTTGCAATTTTTTATTAAGTTCATAACATGGTGCTAAACAAATATTCAATTGTCTCGTGAATTTTCCCGAGCGCTCCATTGAGAGATCATTATCCGTAAAATAACTTCCTAACTTTCTTGCCAAGTCCAATCCTTCTGCTAATTTCTTTAAACTGAATTCTTTAACGGATTCATCACAATCAGAATCTTCGGCAGAACTTTCCCCGCCATTTGGTTCAACACCATCTATCGATAGTACCACTTCCTCCTCATTTAAATCTGTTTCTCCATCAATTAATTCACTAATTTCATTTTCAACCATATCGCAAAAGCCCTCTCCACCAAAAATGTGTGCGACGTTTATTATACGACATACGAAATTTTGTTCCATTACAGCTTTTGGCCATATATAGAGGGTTGTAATTCCTTAATGGACAGAGAAATAATTTTTACACAATCAATATTAAAAACTCTTTGCATGCTTGAGGCAGTGCCATGTTTGGATTGGATTCCATTTTTTCCAAAATTAATTGAAATGTTCGTTGAATATAATATGACTTAAATGCTGATATTATTCCTTGGTCGAGTGGTTGAATAAGTGAAGTAGTATTAGGCGACAAAAAAGTTATTTTAATATTCAGATGGCTTAAATTTGTTGGGTGGCCTGGTGCGTTATCTAAAATTAGTAGAATTTTGAAGTCCATATTCTTTTTCTTTGTATAACGTTCTACATTGGGTACAAAACACTTGAAAAACCAATTTTCAAACATGCTAGCTGTAACCCATGCCTTTTTGTTGGCCCGCCTATAAACAAGTAGGATGGACTTGTCGAGCCCTTTCATCGCATGAGGATTTGCAGATCGGTTAATAAACAGTGGTTTTGTCATGTAATCACCTGATGCATTACTACAAAACAGTAGAATAATTCTATCTTTGGAAACTTTGAATCCAGGAACTGATCTTTCATTTTTCGAAATATAGGTGCATTTTGGCATTTTTTTCCAATATAACCCAGATTCATCCGCATTGAACACCTGGTCTGCACTGTAACCACCTTCTTTTATGATTTTTAAAAGTTCTGCTGAGTATTTCCGGGCAGATTCAACATCTGCTGATGCTGATTCTCTCTGGATTTTAAGATTATACAAAGAAAACCGCTTTTTAAAGTTTTCGAACCAACCCTTACTGACAGAAAATCCATGCTGAGAGATTTCTTCTGAAGAATCTTGATCAAGTTCTTTTAAATGTTTATAAACTTTAAGAGCTTTTTGCTTAATAAGGTGTCCATCCAAAGGATTTTTTTTTTTAATGCAATCTTCTATCCAAATCATTAGAGATTTCTCCATTTTTTCTATTAGAATATCGCGAACACGAGCAACGCACTTTGCACTTACTGTTGACCCAGCAATAACACTTTCTCGGATTTTATGTTCATTTTGTTTGATTGTTCAAATTGTTGATTCGTTTAAATTCAGAGTCCTTGCAACAACTGGTTTTTCTCCAGTTTTCAACTGATCCAAAATTTAAATTTTTTCTTCGAGAGAAATGAATTTCCTCTTCAATGTTGGTTTTTCCCCTTTCGTTGCAGTTTTAGTGGCCATTACAATAAAAATAAACTTTTACATTAAAAAAAAAAAGCATTACATATGTATGTAACTCACCAGAAAATAAACTGCTCTGCTTGAGAATAACACACTTATGATTTTAAATGCTCTTTCCTGGCAGAAACGAAGACAGTTTTCAACAATAAACACTTTATACAGTAAACCCTAGATGATGATGAACCTATGGCACTCGTGCCAGAGGTGGCACGTCAACGATTTACAGGTAATATCCTTTTATACGCTTATAAATTATTCAAGTTTTTTTTTAATTGTTACAATACGTACAAGCTGAATTTTGTTTTACACAAGACAGCAACTATAAAGACGTGCATATGATTGGTGCAGTATTAACGAAAGATCACGCGACCCAAAGACAAAAGCATCCGACAAGTGTTGAGTTGAAATGCTAATTCTCTTCAATCAAATTCCATCACATCTGAAACTGTCATAACAATATTCACTATTAGTTTTAACACATTCACAACAGGGTGTCATTTATCGTTCCAATGGAACTTCTCATTACTGACTGGCTCAACTCTCACAAACGTTTCAACCCTTGGTTGAATTTTATGGCTTCTTGTTTGCGTTTGAGGTGGCAGGCGAACTCACATATTCATTGTATGACATGTTTCAATTCTTGGTCGTCTTTTATTTTAAGTTAGCCTTTGTGATCTGTCATAATGACATCGAGAATTTCAAATGCAATAAAAAAAACACTTATTTCATAATTGAAAAATTGGACAATAGATTTTAGTTAGATACTGTGTTTCGGTGCAACATATAGTTTTGCTTAATTCTATACAGCATAGTTTCTGTGAGAGGTGACGTGATTTATTAGTTAGCGCCGTTTTTATTCCAACTGTCTCTAATTGCACTATTTGTTGAGAATGACACAGACTGCAAAAGCTCTCTGTACAGCACCTTATTCAGTGATACAATAAAACTAAATTCGATACTTATAACTACTTGTGCGATATGGGTAGACACAAACTTAACAAAGATAAAATTTGATTTTTAAGTCCCGCAGTGAAAAAGATGAAAAAAAAAAAAATAAAGGGTTACTAGAAATTGTAGACTGCGTTGAACAAGAGATGCTACAATTTGTAGGCCGCGTTATGTTGAAACCGCGTCGTATAAGTACTGCGTTATATGAGGGTTACCTGTATTTAAATAACTAAAAATAAAATAATTATTTAAATTACTTTTTATTAATTTAAATAAAATTTTAAAAATTAAAAAAATTAATAAAAGTAATTAATTTAATTAATTAATTTCTGGTGTGCCTGAATGCACATGTGTATTTCATGTCTTTGTGTCAATGATGTTTCTTGTGAACAAGGCAAAATATTAGTCTAATAAATTTAATAACAAAATAAAGGTAGTTATCTATCGCTGGATGTCTGTTTCTTTCTCTGAACAAAAATGTGAATGATAATGCATTTGGTATCAGGAGTGTGGAGAAATTATTAATTGATATAAGATCTAATACAGAGTCAGGGAGACTAAATTATGATGAGAAGAATTGCAAAAATCTGTGTGTGTAAGATGACAATGTTATGTAGCTCTATTAATGATGGGATTGGGCATTATCATGGAATTGATTGAGGAGCAACAATTTTGTGTTTTCGTCCAGTTTGAACTTGTCAAGCATGTACAAATAATGTTTGCATTACATAACAACACACACACACACACACATACATCTGTGTTGTTATGTAATGCAACAACACAGATGTGCAAGTTGTCCACATAGACTACAGAGAAGAGTATACAAAAATGCATGCAGGTTGCTTGTCTATATCTGTACGTGAATGCTGGGAGTATAAGAAACAAAAGAGTAGAGTTTGCTGAATAAGTTGTGACTTCAGAGTGTAGGCATTAGTGAGACATGGGTATCAGAGACAGACATTGAGACCGGTATTGAGTACAAAGGGTACAGTATTTTTAGGAAGGATAGAAGAGGAGGGAGCTTGCTGCTAATGATATTGGATGACTTGAATCCAGTCAGTATTGAGACTTATGATTGTAGTACTAGTAACAGTATTTCATGTGGCAGTGAATTTGATGCCATCTGGTGTGAGATACAGTCTCACAAGCTCAAATACGTAGTGGGGTATTGTTACAGTTGGTTTCTACTGACGAAGAAACACACAGCGATCATCTACCAAATGAAGATGATCGCCGTGAAAAGAGTAGTCATAATGAGGGATTTTAATTATCCAAACATTGAATGTGTAGTAGTGAAATCTAATGAGAATAATGAAACTGAATTTACTGAACTGTTGCAAGACAACTTCCTCAAGTAGCATGTGACAGAAGGAACTTGAGATCAAAGAGTGTTAGATCTGATTATAGTGTCAGAGGGGGTTTTCAGTTAAAGATGTAACTATTCAGTCACCAGTTGGTGACAGTGATCATGCAGTACTTATTTAGGAAGTAGCTAAGTTTATTAATATTCCATTCAGAAAAGGTTAATGCTGAACTACAAAGCAGGAAATTATGAATTTTAAAAATGTTTAAATGATGCCATATTGGAATGTGTCCCTCGAGTTCGAAGAATAAATAAGGTAGTAATGAAATAGATGTGTGATCTTATTAAGCAAGAAATTTGTAAGATAAAGAATGATGTGGAAGGAATAAAGCATACATAAGAATGATATCAGTTATGAAAATTATAAAGAGCAGACCAGAAGAGTCACAACTGTTGTGCAGAAAGCTGTCTTAGCATGAAAAGAAACTGACTCTGCAAGCTGAAGATGACCCAAAACAATTCTGTCATTATGCTGCAAGTAAAAGAAAGAATGAATATGAAGGAATAACTCTATCAAATGCTTATCGTATGTGGGTGACAGATGCAGAAGAGATGTTTCAACTAATGAATGTCCATCTTGCTAAAAGCTATCAAACTGATGTATGCATCATTGTGCTCACTGCTACTCCTTCACTGGATGAAGAAACTCAGGTATATGAGGAGAAGGCACTAAAGCTGTTGCACAAACTGAATAAGAATTCAGCATTGATGACTGATTGGATGTCATCATGGGTGCTAAAAGTCTTCAGCTGAACCAGCTATTTCTTTGACTGAGCTATATAATTTGAATTTCAGAACAGAGAAGATTCCACAGGAGTGGAAAGAATGTATGGTAATCCCATTGTACAACATGGCATAAAGACTGATATACAGGGTGTTCGGGATAAATTTGACAGTTTCGTAAGGAAAAAGAAAATCTTCTTTGTATCTATTAAATTTAATGAATTGACAAAAAAACATTACAGGCAGAGTTAATTACAATACTATCAACAAGATTTACTCAAAATAACCACCATTAGCATCGATCACAGCTTCAATTCTGCTTCGGAACCTCGAACAAGCTGATGCTACAGTCTCCCTGGGAAGGGCCGCAAAAACTGTTTTAATTTTATCCATTAACTGGGCTTTTGTATTACTGGAAGTGCGATTGGTGTCTTTTTCAACTGCGCCCCATACAAAATAATCCATGGGGTTAAGGTCTGGGGAGTTTGGAGGCCAAACATTTGGACTGGTGAAGTCATAGAAATTTTCAGACAACCATTTTTGACTTTTCCCAGAGGTGTGGCAAGGGGCCGAATCCTGCTGCCATACATACGGCCTACCATTGGCTACCCTTGTTATCCAGGGCTTGACTACAGTGTTTAGCAACTCCACGTAGCCATCTGAAGTCAACCTGAGGCCCTCTTGGAAAAAATGCGGAGGCATCACATTGCCTTCAGAGGATACACATCCGAAAACCATCACAGTTTGGGGAAATTTAGTCTGCATTACACGAGGAATGTCCTTTGTACTGTATGCAAGCCATCTGTTATTCTGCGTGTTGTGTTTTTGATCCTGGCAAAAGTTTTTCTCATCGGAAAAGAACCAGATTGTTTGTGGTTCCGCAGGATGTTTCACTTTGCTTAGAAGTTTCTTCGCGTTTATCAAACGTTTTTCACGGGCCTTTTCTGTAAGCAGCTGACCTTTGCGGCGCTTGTATGAGTAGTAGCAGAGGTCTTCATTGAGTGCAAGCTTCATAGTAGAGGCTGCAACATTCATTTCACGTGACAAAGCCCGAATTCCAATGCCAGGGATCTTCAACACCTGTTCCTGCAGATTTGCGAGGAATTCTGCTGTACGAACGCAATCAGATCGTTTGCTAGGGATCTTTCTTCTTGCTACATCCTCGTAGTCACCATTGCAAGTCTCTAGTTCATGCCTGATTGTTTTTACTGTATTCAGGGAGCATTGGGCAGCAGTCGAAATATCCTTATTTTGATGGCCGGCACGAATCATCATGATACAAGTTATTCTCTTCCATGATTCAGGTGGGTTCCAGCTATCCATCCTTTCTGACATCTTGTATATGAATGAAGAAGGGTCCAACCTTTTAAATGAAGAGAAGTTTGTGTTAATACATGTAACTTATGGAAAAATATAATTAATTATAAATATGTCAAATTTATCCCGAACACCCTGTATATCCAATTATCAACCTATCAGTATGTCTGGAGTGGATGAATGTTTTGGAAAAGTTGGTTAGGGCTCGCATATAGAAGTGGATTGACAGAGAATCTAATACTTTGCAATGAACATCGTGCATTTAGTAAGGGAAGGTCATGCTTGAGCAACTTGCTCACATTCTGTAATGATGTTACTGTTGAGTTGGACAAGGGAATGAATATGCATGATACTTTTGGATTTTGCTAAGGCTTTTGACAGAATACAGCATGGAATACTGTTGCCTAAATTGGAGAATATGGGATTGAATTATGAAATGCTGGCTTGAATAAGATGATTGCTGACTAACAGATATGAAAAAAGTTGTATATGGGGGATGTGATGCTTACTAAATAATTAAAGGAAATTACAACGTACAATAGAATATACATTAAATTAAACTTGAATATATTTCCAATATTTTGGCAACATCACGTTGCCATCTTCAAAGGAACTTACAATAAAGATGCACGCAGGCACTAAACACAGTAAATGAGAAACAAAGCGAGGACGCTATGGTTTTCCTAAAAGTCTTGATAGTGCCCCCTAGTGGGCTATGTAGGTATTCTTGGCCGTTGGACTGAAGGTCTCCTGATGTAAGCCTCCCAAATTTGGGGCAGTCTCATGCAACCAAATTTGTCGAGGTTTGGCATGTTTCTTAGGACTGAGGCTGATTCCATGAATAGTCTTTCAAATTTAAACTTACTATGGTGTACTATTGTGGCTTTCTTCCACCGTATTCTGTGGCGTGTATCCAGAGCATGGTCTGCAAGACCAGAGTAGCTATACTGGTGAAAACGGATGTAGTGCTTGTGTTCTGAAATTCTGATATTCGCTGTCCTGCCTGTTTGGCCAAAGTAGGACTACTTACAGCTGCAAGGGACCTGTTATACACCAAGTAGGTCTAGGGGGAGTGGTTGGTGTTTAGTGGAGCAGATAAGGGATGCCAATTTTTTATATGGACTGTAACAAGAGGTCAAGTCATGTTTTTTTGGGATTTTTTTTTTTTTTTCTGAGGTGTGCCTCAGATGTAGGGAATGGTGATGGATTTAAAGTAATCCTTCTTGTGAGGGGGAGGGGCGGTTGTGGTTTACTGGTTTCAATATTTTTTGGATTTTTTTTGGGGGGGGGATAGCCATTGGCTGAGAAAGTGTTGAGGATGTGATTTAGTTCATTGGTTATGGGAATGTCATTTGAACAGATTAGTTTAGCCCTGTTGCATAGTGTGTCTTAACAACTCCATATTGTTGTGTGTGTGTGGGGGGGAGATGGTGGGATTGTTGGTGAATGTATCTGCCTGTAAGGGTGGGTTTTCTGTAAACCAAGAAATCAAGGGTCCATTAGGCTGGCAGGTGACTAGTGTGTCTAGGAAAGGAAGGCTGTTGTTTTCCTCTTTTGCCAGGATGAACTTAATTCTGGGGTGTTGGTTGTTTAAGTGTGTTTTGAAGCCATATGGTTAGTTTTTGTGGGGCAGAGTTTAAGGCTTTCTCTTCAAAGGTTTCCATAAAGAAATTGGTGAGGGGTGGGGAGAGTGGTGAATCCATAGCTGTCCCCTCTATTTGTTTGTAGAATTTTCCCTGCCAAACGAAATCGCCTGAATTCATAGTGAACTGAAATAGGGCTGAGATATCGGGAGGAAATTTCGCTTGGATTAGCTCTGAGGTTTCCTTAAGTGGGACATTTGTGAATAAGGAGGTGATGTCAAAACTGACCATTATGTCAGTATGTTGGATTGTAAGGTTTTCTATGCTGGCTTTGAAGTGGGCTGAGTTTTTTATGTGTGATGGTGTGTTGCCAGTATAGTGTGTGAGCACTTTGGCCAAATGTTTAGCTAATTTGTATGTGTGGAAATCAATGCCATCCACTATGGGACATAATGGCACATTATCTTTATGTATTTTTGGGAGTCCGTAAATACGGGGGGGGGGAAGGGGTATAGAGTTATATGGTTTTAATTTGTTAGTAACTTCCACAGGCCAAGAAGTGACCTTCTTAATGAGCCTGTGGAGTTTTCTAATTTGTGAGTTGGTGGGATTGTATTCAATGGGGAGGTAAGTAGCCCGATCTAATAATAGACCATTAAGCTTATAATAGATCATTAAGCTTACCTGTGTAGTCCGTATGGTTGAGTACTCTGGTGGCGCTTCCCTTATCCGCTTTTGTGATTACTATTTCTTTGTTTTTCTTCATTTCTTGCAGAGCTTTATATTCACTATTGGATATGTTGCTTTTTGGTTGTCTTGCTTTGAAGAGAACACAAGCTACATCCAGTCTAATATTGTTGGCGATGTGGTTTGAAGGTGGCAGATACTGCGTTCAATTTGGATCATAATATCCTTGTCCGGTATTTTTCTGGGAGAAATGGCGAAGTTGTGGCCACGTGAGAGCACGTTGAGTGCTTCAGGCTTCAGAGTAACTGAAGAAATGTTGACTACCATGTTGGTTGGAAGTTTTGGTTCAGAGGTCGAGTTCTTTTTTAATTTCTCAAATTTTTTGATATGTTGACCCCATATTTTCTCGAATTCTTTATCAGCCGCAGTGCACGAGATGTCATATAAAATTGACCAAAGCTCATGATTTAATGTGCTGGAAAGCACTCCTTCAAGCATCTGAATAACTGTTAGCATCAGCTAGGAGAATGCACGTGGCAGCAATTTGTTCTTGTAGCAGAGCTTGGCTCCTTGTGGTTGTAAATTCGGAGAGCCTTTTGTGAAATGAAATGGTTCTTGAATTGAACACAATTTGGGATTACCTGATTATCCCGGCAGTGTTTTAGGAACATCAAACGATACAGTTGTCTTGATAGCTTCAGCTTCATTTTAATTAAAATTGGTGTACACCAGGTTCCTTGCAGATGTAAGTTGTCCTACTTTGGCCAAACAGGCAGGACAGCAAATATCAGAATTTCAGAACACAAGGACTACATCCGGTTTCATCAGTACAGCCATTCTGGTCTTGCAGACTATGCTCTGGATACACGCCACAGAATACGGTGGAAGAAAGCCACAATAGTACACCGTAGCAAGTTTAAATTTGAAAGACAATTCATGGAATCAGCCTCAGCCCTAAGAAACATGCCAAACCTCAAGAAATTTGGTTGCATGAGACTGCCCCAAATTTGGGAGGCTTATTTGCATATACTGCTGTGACAGACCCAAAGCCGCCATATGTCACCATAGAGCCTGAAAAAAGTGAAGTTGAAATAGACAACACTTTATATTTGCATCAGGAAATATCTCCTGTGCAACATTCATATCTGCTTGCTCGAAATCCATCATAACAGTATGTGGATTCACAATGATTCCTGCTTGTTTTGTGGTGTTGACAACATGCTGGTATATTGACCGATATGTAGTCAGTTTTTGCGGGAGTTAGAGCGTACACCAGAGGCATGACATGCTCTCGAAATATTCCATGCATAGTAAACAACTGAGCAAATTGTGAGGGCGCAGTTTTAAATGTGCCATCGGAGAAGATAATGTCACTTGCTTCAAGTAATCTTAGGTTCTCCGTTGTGGCAAAAACAAGAAGACGATCCTCGTCCTGTTCACCAGAATCATAAAAAAGAAATCTGTCATGATTTAATGTTTGCAAATTCTTCCAGTATCTCAACGCCAACCAAACTTGCAGGAGTACGAGGCCTCACAGTGTTCTGCCATCTATCGACTTGCCTCCGTAAACTATTCCTCTCCGGCAACATAAGTAATATTTCATCTTGCTGAACTTGTCCTATAACCCTACGCATACGTGTGAGGGTGGACCATGTATATTGTCTTGCACCCTTCTCTTTAGATTATTTTTAACTTTCCTAACCTCTCCGTCCTTGCACACCACGATGTTGTCTAAACTTGCAGTTGTGATGCACCTAGCATTGCAACTATCACGAACCTCGCATCGCCAATACCGCCTGGTCTTATTCTTGTTATAAGAGTGAAAATGATAACAATAATTTTGAAGATAAAGCATTGGTTTACCCGTGTCACTCGTCACAATTTCCGCCATATTCAGCACTGCCAAATTTAAAAAAAAAATTTGAACATCAATTGACTATTATTAATGATCACAAGTTACTTATAACTCCTTGGACTAATCTCAAACCCAGGTGCTTTCATGGCATTTCGTCCAATTATTTTCAATTGGACAAATAGCAGTGGATGAATAAGATTAGATGAAATGTCCTACTGGACGAGAAAATTAATGGACGAGATTTTCATTGGACAAAAATTATTAGATGAGCTGTCCTGAAACCAAGATTGCAATTGCAGCTCAGAGGACAACTGCAATGATGAAACAAACCTTAACAGGTTTACATTGAAGTCATTTTGCCTTGTTACAAGGCCTTGATACAAGACCTCACTTGGAGACTATTGTGCAAAGTTTCCTGTTTTCTATGGTGGTTCGGATATAGTTGAGAGAGTGCAAATACTGATTTTGAAAACAGATTGATGATATGATTTAGACTTACAAACTTCTGAATGATTCATACAGGATATCAATAGATGGAATTTTTCATCCTATGGAAGGTGGGGAAAAGATGAGTAAGCATCCTTGGAAGAGAGAATGCTCTCAAGAAGGGAATGAGAGCTATTTTTTTTCTCTCATGGAGTGGTGCATTGGAATGAATTGCCATTGGATGCTGTGTATGCTTGTAGTGTGAATGAATTCAAGAGCAGATATCACAGCTGGTGGGGATTATATTTTGCCTCCACCGATGAGTCTCTCTGACTACCTGGAGGTCTCTCTTAATAATAATAATGATTAACATATGAGCATTCATACCAGGCATTATTACAGTGTGTCTAACTAGGCTAAACTTGAAAATTTAAAATTTCATGGAACTGATATTCAGGCCACCATGGGATGTATGCCAGGTTTCAGTGAAGTCCATTCAGTTTACAGTAAAAAGATCCTCTTCTTACACCCACACATTTGATAGTTATGTTAGTAGCCTTGGATATATTTCCAGACAATAAGCATTAAAAGCATCACTGGAAGAAACTAACTAAAGAGTGAACCAACATTGAAACCTATTGAGATGTGGAATTCATACTCCTCTAAGGAAAGGACAAGTCTCTGTGGTACTAATCACCACTAAGTAGTAAATGAATTTCATCATTCAGTGTAATCAAACATAACCAATTCCTTTGCCTATTGCAGATCTTGCTATCGAAGGTGGTACAGAACATGCTTAAAGTCCACTACACAAATTTTACTGTTTTTTACTCATTTCTTCAGCATTTAGTATTGAGAAATGTTTTCAGAAGTATATTGTACATATGTAAACCTATTACATATGTACAATATACAATGTACAAAGAAGATATGTAAACCTATTACATTAGATTCGAAGATTAAAATGATTAAAGTTAGTGATAATGGTGTATCAAACACTAAGATAGGCTGCAGACTAACTTTACCTTGCACTACTGTTGTTATACAATTGTTAAAAACAAAGATAAAGTTCCAGGTGAAGTGAAAAGTGCTACACTAGTTCATACTGTAGTTATCTGTAAATGTGACAATCTTATTGTTGAAATGGACAAACTTTTAATGGTGTAGATTGATGATCAAACTGGTTGCATGTTCCCTTAAGTCAAGCTATTCAGAATAACTTTTTCATATGTGTATCTGATGGAAATAAATGCTTTATTTATTTATATCAGATACTTAAAAACATTATTAAACTATTACATACATCTATAAGTGGGGGGAAAAAAAGCCAAGATATGCTATATTACGGTGGTCTGGAATATAGCATGACTGGGATATGTCTATACTGGGTTAACCTAATAGTAGTACTAAATTTAGGAGTCTTTCTGATCTGATCAGTTACAAAATGATATTGCTACCACTATTCTGCCCAGCATGCTTGAAGTTATTCTAGGGAGTTGTAGCTAGGGAAGAATTGCTCAAACCATAATTGTAGTGGAGTCAGTGAAATTGTCTGCATGTATAGTTCAGACAAGAAATTTTTGCAACATATTCCATGATCCTACCAGTTCTTAAACAACAACTATGAAAAGTCAACCATAGTTGACTCAACTCAAGTCAACCTCAAGATTACATGCTTGAGGCATGCTTTCCAAAACCTTATGATTGACTTCACAATATGCAATCCTCATTCTAACCTCAGTAATGTATTCCTATATCCAGTCTGCCACAAAACACCAGTTTTTATTAACAGAAACTCAACTTTCGAAATATTCACTACTCATTTTGCTTCCCCCAGTTATGCATATGTGTGTGTGTGCGTGTGTGTGTGTGTGTGCGCGCACATGCACACACACAAATTTCTCATCTCAAAGATGCATGTTTGCTCTGATATCCCATGTTAGTATCCAACTTAGAATTTCCTCATTTTTTTTTTTTTTAACTTCTTTTGCTAAAAATCCATCTTATTCTGTTAGAATCCTTTGTGATTTCTCTCACTCTGCTGATGCCACTAACCATTCACCTTTTTGAAACACCTTTTTTTTTTAATGTTGATTTTTCTCTAGTGGAATATTTCTAATAGTGAAATCATCTTTCTTTGAGATTTTGAATTTTTACAACTTCAATCAGTTTTTATTTTTGAATTGCACTGATATCAAGTATAGATACTAATTTGTGATGAGTCGGATATTTTAGACCACTCTTTCCCTCATCATAATTACAAGTACTACATTCAATGCTCCAATTCATTCAAAGATAGTCTATTGTTTTGAGATAGGAATTTTGTGCACACTAATCAAGTTTTTCCAGATCATTTTCCCTAAACCATGCTGTAATAGCATCTACAGTATTGACATGGTGCAATGTTGCATTGAAAGAAACTAGCTTCCTATACCAATGCAATGTAGGAAGCAATACATTTATCTTGAATTGAGGTATATTTATTGGAATCCTTTTTTCCAGAGTCCCACAACTAAATTTGGAATATATACGTGTGTGTGTGTGTGTGTGTGTGCATGCACATGTACGTCTAGTGCATGCACACGCACACACTAGATGTTATTATCCAGTGAAAACTCTAAAATAGAACCATAATGATATACTATAGAATTAGCTCCATATCATTACTTCTCTGTTACCAAATTTCACTGATGGAATGATGCACTCAGACATTATATTTTCCAGACCTCTTCTGGAAAAGATTTGATACTAAAAAGATACCCCATCCCTGATTTAGAAGAATCTGTCATCTGCTTTTGTCTTCTTTGTGTTGATAGTACCAGTTATGTTGATGTGGCACCTTCTGTCTGTATTTTTTCTGCCAGTTCAGCTTTTTTTCCAGTGATACTTCTTATCATTGATGATGCCTGTCTTGAATTCAGCTATTGGAACATTGAGTTTGTTCCAATAGCTGACTGTCTGCTGTTTGCTCTGGTTTCCTGATAAAAACTCCGTGGGCCTTGTTTAATCAGGAGATGCCCTAGTCCAGTATGACATTTCATCTTATTGTATCATCATTGTCTTTTGGTTGAAACCAATACAGAATACAATTTAGTTTGTTGAATCTTTAATCATCAATTCATCTTTGTTTATTCAGTATTTGGGTTGATACCTACTGTTAGATATTGAATGGGAAACTTCTTGACAAGTTATTCATTCAGGATCTAACATGTAAGCTTTACAAAATAACAAAGAAATTTGCATAATACCTGCTTACCAGCGGAAGGTGAGAAACACCTAAGTTGTTGTATGTGAAAGTGTATATCAGTATGTGTAATGTATTGGATTTTTTTTATTGTCAAATGGAAAGCTAAAAATCATAACCGTTGATCCTATTATTAAACTATCAAAAAAATTGTAAGTCGCCAGTAAGAAATGACTAATAGGATCAATGGTCACGTCTAAGCTGCAAGTGCCTGTCATAATGCCGAAGGCTGCAGCTTACGGCGAAGGCTGACGTAAGCGCCTTTCCTCGGAAATGTAATAGCAAGGAGGGAAAGCAAGGGATCAACCTAAGGGCGATGTAAGTTATGGATTGTGCAGAAAAACAATACAGAAAAAGAGGGCACTGAGAAAGAATATTTAAGGCAATATGCGCCAAGCTCTAGGCTTTTTGTCTTTCTTCCGGGATTTTGGAAATCGAGGACTCTCGACGAGTGATTGGAGATAGGACAAGCCGAGGGTGCTATGTCGATGGACAGCCGGTCGTATTCATGACTTGTGCTGAGAGGTATTCTGTGGAGACCTATACGAGAATCAACAGCTCATGAGAATGGTGCCAAATGCTGAATGACCCACCCGAGCGAGTGGAGAAGGCTCATAGTTCCAGCCATTTCCTGATTTGTGTCCAATAGCAGAGAACGGAACAACTCAGTCATGAGACCTGACCCAGAACCAGCCAAGACAAAGGATGACCCGAGCAACACATGGCTGCTAATAGACCTTTGGAGGGAATTGGTAAAGTAAAGATCCTTTTGTTTTATATCTTGAAATTGTTTGAAGGTAGAATTTGTGTCTTGATAAAGCAAGACTGAGGACATTTTAGAGAACTTTGACAGGATAGAGTAATTAATACAGCCAATTCTATTAGACAAAGAATTGTATAAGATAAATCTCTAACTTGTATATGATTGAAGTAGTAAAAACCCTTTGTTAATTGAGTAAATTTAACTAAGAGAGAAATGAGTTGTGAAATATCTATTTAAAGAAAACATGAATGAAGGAACTCGACTTGAGTGTGACATTGTTAATTATCCATTTGTATTACATGATTTTGCATGTCAGTTTATGTAAGAAGGTTAGATTAGTATTGAACAGTTTGTATAGCTTAGCATAAGACATTCACTTAGCTAGCAATTCAGAAGTTTTGATAACTTAATACTAGATTTAATGTACCTGTCTTTTAGCATTAATAAACATGTTTTGTTACTTGAACCTGAGTCTTGCCTGAATTCGAGGTGTCAAACTACCACTTGTGAAAATAGAACCAAATAGCGGGAAGGAGTTTAGATAATTATATAATTGCGACTAGATCTTAGGGCACGACTGCAAGATACTGAGATCTATATATGCGCGTGTGAATTCTAGATTAACGTATATATGCCTAGAACCTAGGAATATTTCCCTGAGCGTGAATTATATTCCTTTTATAGGAAACTGGCTGGTGTAGTTAAAATATAAATTTGCCAGTTTCTGAAGAGGAAATATCCCTACGAGCCAAATCAGGTTATATATTAAGGAGAAAGATATAAAATTAAGGTAGAAGGATATAGAGAAGATTGGATCAATTTGGATCATACTTAATACGTACTCTAATAAAGAAACAAAAATATAGAAAGAGACGTAACACTACTAATGTTGTGTACCATCAAAAGGTGGTGATTGGAACGTTAGGTCAGAAGCTCATGTTGATTCTCCACATTCCTTAAAACACTGTATAGAATTTCTTAGTTATCTAGCTTTGATTCTTTAGTGACAAGTTAAGTATGCTTTATTCCTGATGTAGTGAAAGAATCGATAGTAAATTTTTCAACTTAAGTGAACATTTTGTACCTGAAAATGTGTGTTTAGTGATGAATTAAAATTTTAATTCCCTTACTAAAATTGATCAACATTTGGGGGGGGGGGGATGAAATATGGAAAAAAAGATGAAATAAATCCTGTGTTGACTGAAGACACTAGAATTGTTTTGACCCCCCCCCACTCTCCCTCATACACACAAACACACCTGCATGTGCGCACACACACAAAAAGAAAGCATATCACTTTCTATATCACTTGTAGTAATATAAAAAGCACAGATTTTGCACTGCTGATCATGTCGGTTATATCAAAATCCTTCATTATGGTTGTATGATCAGAATTTGGCGATGACCACTCTGAGAGTTTGAATCTACCATGTGATGCCTTTATGGTTTTAGTTGGTATAGGTTCTGTTATGATCTGGCAATTCATTTTACAAGGAATAAATTGTTTTGCATATAGTGCATCTTGTTGGTTGTGTAGTGTCTGAGTACTCTGCATTTGACAACTCCACAGGTTGTGTGGGATCTTCATACCAGAAAGCGTAGTACTATATATATATATATACAATGAGAAAAATAAAAGAAAAAAATAGAAACATACAAATATTTCATGATGTATATCGTATCATCATCAGTATAATAAATGATAACAAGTGGTACTTTAAATTCTGGATTTGAGAGTAAATAGAAAGATTATGTACACGGCCATCATTTGTTAGTTCTGTGGTAAATGTTGAATGTAAACAAATGTGACTTACATTATTAGATCCTTATAAGATATTCTGAAAGAATTACAGAAATATATTTAATACAGTTAAGAATTTCCCAATTTTTGGGACAAACCATTATTGTTTTCAGATTATGATGCATAAGTGTGCTTCAGAATATTTTTTAAATAGAAGTTTTGGGCATGTAAGTATTTCTCTTTAAGAGTTTAGTAAAAATATAAGAATTTGCAACAGACATCAGTCTTGTATCAAACACTACAGACATGAGAGTTCTGAGAAAACTTAGAGTGAACAGATTGCATCAGTTGTAGAATCATGCCATTGATTATGACTTGTAATTTTTAGGTTGAAATATTTGGCTATTAAAATTATTATTCACTAATTTCCTCGTGTTATCATATTAATTTGTTAAACCGTTTGGCACAAGTATTGCTGAAACATCAATTCTATATGGAAGTTTGTGATGGGGAGACTGGTGAACTTATGATCATTCCTTATTTTTTGAAGGTAGAAGTAACTTCCATGTGAAATAATGTAAGTGGACCATGTGACAAGAAGACTCTAATATTGGGTGGAAATTTGTTCTGTGAGAAGAGAACTGTGTCATTGATGGAACATTCACAAAGAGGGCAGTGATATCAAAACTAAGAGATCTTGGTTATCATGCACATAGTCTTTAGTGTTCCCAATGAAGTGTTAAGTATTTTTAATGTAGGAGGAAAGATTTTAGATGTTTAAACAACAACATTAAATATTGTTTAATGGCTTAGCCTTGTGGGATTTACTCATAATTCACAATTCTTACAGAGATTATAGCCATTTTGGTTTTCATAGCTTTGGTCTATCACAATACTTAGTGATCAGATTAAAAATAATTTGATGTTGATATATAAAAACCATGTTCTTCAATTCTTATTCTGAATGCATTTTGTTTAGGAACTAAGGAGAGAAGGCTTATTACTCATCTTGCAATGTCTTTAGGTGTGCAAATGGTAAGTAAATTTTTGTGCATTTTATCTCCATACATTCATTTTTCACTAAAATAATAAACTTCTCATGGAAGCTAAAAGGATAGTTTGTGTAGCAGAAGGTGATATCAAATTTTAATGTTTTAGCACTTTGTCCAGATTATTTGGTGATTTGTTATAAGTGAATAAATTCACTATAGTGGTGTTTGTTATAGTAATATACTATATTATGTTTCTTAAAAAAAAAACCTGTTGTCAAAGGAATTTTTATTTTTTTGCAAGAATAGGAAGAAAATGACAGCCGTCTGTTATTGATATTATTGAAAACATCACATTTAAAACTTCTCAGAAGTTTTAAAACTCTCAATGATTGGCAGCATTATTATCAATTGAAGCAACTTCCATATTAATTTATCTTATGAAAAGAAGTGCATTATTTAATCTCACTTAGGGTAAAGAATTATTTTGTTAATTAATTGATATATGATGGAGTGATTCCCAACTTTTTCTGTTAAACTCCTATTGTATTACTCTTCTTTTCAGTCATTAGATATTAGCCATAATTTCAGTTTACTGTATCATTGTATGTTTGAAAAAAGTAAAGATTGGCTTCCGATAAATTGAAATTTCAACATGACCCATGGGATTATGAATTATTACGGTATTCAAAAAGGGTAGTTGGTAATTGGTTTCACATTCATTAATGAACTTGATGCAGGAGTATACAAGAAGTTTATTTCCCAATTTTGACCTCCTTTGAGGTTAATAAGCAGAGATGAGTAGTATTTGAGGCAGTTGAGATTTGAGTTTCTGTCAGGAAGAGCAGATGAGGTTTTGCAGGCTGAAGGTGGAAGTGAACATCATTAAGGTTAGAACTGAGATTGCATATATTTGTGAAATGGACTGGAAGGTTCTGGTCCATCAGGTTTCCACATTGCTTATTTACTGAGTTTGATTTTCTCACTAGTATCCCTTCTGTATAAATGATTATCTGTGCTTTGTCTCCACTTTGAAGTTTCTGTTGCAGTTCTTTTCATAATTGCTGCCTTTTTTCACACTGAGTATAGGTCAAATCTGCCCAATCTCATACATGTGACGCAGGGCTGGTGCCTTACACAGGAAGATGGAACGAATTTCCCGCACTTAAATAAACATCACTTGCTGTTTGCCACCGATATGAGTGCCACTCTTCTTGTTGGAGTATTGCAGGTCATGTTTAAAAAAAACATTGTGGAGGAAAAATAAAGAAAACAGTGATCAGCATACACATGAGCACTGCATAGTGCAAATAAGAAGGGTGACTAGTATGCTAAGGAAGGCCAAATCAGACTATGAGAGAGAATTAGCCAAACAAGCCAAAATAAACCCAAAAGAGTTTTTTTGTTATGTAGCAAGTAAGAGGAAAAATGACTTTAAACTGGAAAAATGGTAGGACTTTAAACAATGCTCACGGTAGGAAGGTGGCTGAACCAATAGAAATAGCTGAGTTGTTGAGTGATCATTTTGCAAAGGTGCATAATCCAGGTGGAGATTTTACCGTTGCTGATGTTACAGATGTTACAGAGATGCATATCAACATTCAGGTAGATGAACAGGAGGTGTTCAGCATATTAAAAAATATGAATGTGAACATAGCAGTGGGACTGGATAGCATATCAGTACATGTACTATGTGAATGTGCAAGAGAATTGGCATTGCCTCTGATGAAGTTGTTCGATCTAAGTCTCATCTCTATCTGGATTCCAAGGGAGTGGAAAGAAGGTAAGATAGTACCATTGCATAAAGGTGGCTCCAAGACAAAGGTAGCAAACTACAGACCAATTAATATATTGGGAGTGATTATTAAAAGTATTGGAAGAGTTGGTAAAAGGTAAAATACAACAGTGGGTGGATAGGGATGCAATACTCTATAGTGGGCAGCATGGCTTTGTAAAGGGTAGGTCCTGTCTTAGTAACTTATTAACATTTTATAGTAAAGTGACAGCAGAATTGGATTAAGGTAATGGCTACACCATGATACTGCTCAACTTTGCCAAGGCATTTGACACAATACCACATGGAAAACTGTTACAAAAATTGGAGAAGATGGGAATGGATATGAGGCTAGTAGAATGGATAGGGGGATGGCTGACAGACAGATAGACAGACACCAGAGAGTAGTATATGGTGGAGTGGAGTCTAGGAGAATGATGGTGACTCGCTGAGTATCTCGGGATTCTTCAATTTGTATATCAATGACATAGGAAAAGATTTAAGAGGAGATATTCAATTTTGCTGATGATGCAAAACTGAGGCAAGTAATAGTTGATAAAGGTGATGTAGATATCTTGCAGGATGATTTAAATAAATTGGCATTGGGGGCAAAGGATAATGATTGTCAATATAATGTAAGATTACAGAATGAAATGTTATGTACTTCGGGTTGAAATGTTGCATATGGTATATCATATTGATGGTATTGGTTTGCAGGAAATTGATGAGGTTAGGGAATTTGGGATAATGGTGGACAAAAGTTAAAGTTCAAGACGGCATGTTGCAAAAGTTTTCAGAATAGCTCAATGAATTACTTTGATGTTCAAAAACACACTAACAAATAAGGATAAGAAAGCTATCCCTCTTTATAAGGCTATGATTTTTGGCCAAATCTTGATTACTGAACACAGATTTAGTCATCTGGGTTTCTTGGGGACCAGGAGGTGGTCGAAAAGATTTAGAGACAAGTGACCATGATGTTGACAGGTTGAATACTCCCTATGAGGACAGGTTGAAGGTTTGTGGGTTACAAAGTTTAGTTGATAAGCAGAAAATAGGGGACATGATAGAAACTTTTAAGATATTAAAGGGATTTTATAAAATTGATGCATGAAATTTTTCAGTATATGACAAATAGAGAACTATGGGCCATCCGTGGAAGTTGTGTAAGTGTGTGTAAGTAGGGTGTACACGGACCAGATTTTTTGCATGGAGAGTGTTGAGTGAGTAGAATAGAATGGATTGCCAGAATTAGTTGTGAGTTCCCTGATGGTGAATAGATTAAAGGAGAGGTATGATAGGATTTGTGTGTGTGATGGTTGATTTAGGTCTCCCATTAGTTGCGAGTGTCCTGTGACGGTGAATGAGTTTAAGGAGAGATATGATAAGTATTGTGCATGTAAAGGTTAACGTGGGTCTTCCACGATGAGTCTCTTGACTTCATCAAGATACTTGTATAATAATAATAATAATAATAATAATTGGAAATATGGGAAGGAGGTTATAGATTGCCTTGTCTTGCAGGCTAGGCATTTCTTTTAGAACTATTACATGCATTCAACTCAAGAAAGAAGCCTTGTCCCCAAGGCTTCTTTCTTGAGCAGCAGCTGTAGCTTTCTTGGCAGCAACTGTAGCTTTATTATCTTTCTGGGCCTAATTAGTAAACTTTTTAATATGAAAGGCCTTCACTTATTTATTTTACTTTATTTATTTATTTTTGTACTGCAGCATTGGAGACATTAGAATCATCCAGAACTTGACATCGAACATGTTGAAAAGTTCATCCTTCAACACTTGAAATGGCACTGTTATGAATAGCAAACATGGCACTTATAGTTGATCCACACTCACAAAGCGTTGAAGTATAACAGTAAATGACATATTTACTGCTGAATCGGTGTTCTGATAGTAAATATAAATATTGATATCAATCTACCTAGATCTTGGTCTTCCTCAGAATTTTTTAATGCCATTCTGGCATCCAATACTTGCTCTGCTAACTTTTCCTCTTTTATTCTGTTTAAGTGATCCTTAGATCTCTTCTGCTCACATATTCTTAAATACTGTTTATATAAATTCCTTTCTGATATATTCACTTTTAATGATTCTACTATTAATGCCACATCATTCTTCTAATTTTTCTCATATTTCTCATTCCTAGTTTTAACTGTTTAATTTCTAACCAAACTTTCAGACTCATAATTTATTGGTTTAATCTCCCTACTGTGTCTGAAGCATATCAAATACATGAATCACATTATGATTTTTAAGGATAAAAACATGGGTGGCTTTTTTCCTTTATTATTAAGAGAGAGACCTCCATGGAGTCAGGGACTCATCAAGGAAGGCCACAACTACATGCACCATCTATTATACTTATTCTTGAATTCATTCATGCTGCTTGCACACACACACACAACATCCAATGACAATCCATTCCAATCACACCCTATGAGAGAAAAATCTAACCCTCACCCCCCTTCTTAGTGACATCCATTCTCAGCTTTCAAGGATGCCCTCTTGTCTTTTACCCATCCTCCATAAAATGAAGAATTCCATCAGCTGAAATCTTGTATGACCCTTTCAGAAGTTTGTAAGTTTCAATCATACCCCCCTCTTTCCCCTGTTTGCTAGTGTCTGCAGTCTACAAATTCTCGATCTCTCTTCATAATAAGTATTCTGCAATCCTGATATCATTTTTAATATTCTCCTTTGCACTCTCTCTCTCTACTGTATCAGAATCACAATGGAAACCAGGAGACCAGGCCTGCATACAATAGTCCAAGTGAGGTCTTATCAAGGCCTTGTAAAGAGGCAAAACGACATCCTTATCTTTACATGTGAAAGTTTGTTTCAGCATTGCAATTATCTTTTGAGTTGTATTTGCGATCTTTACTACATGGCTTCTAAACTTCAACTTGCCATGTACTAACACTCCAAGATTCCTAGCCTGATCAGTTTCTTCTAGCATAATCCCATCAATATAATATGACATTGGATATCTAATCACACCAAAGTGCATGACTTTGCATTTATTGACATTGAACTGACATCCAATTTGCCATGCCCACAATTCCAGCCTATTCAAATCATTCTGCAAGTACTGCATATCAGCAGCATTCCTGATTACCCTACCTATCTTTGCATCATCAGCAATTAGCTGTATGTCGCCTGTCAAATGCTTTAATATCATTAAATAACATTAATGTACAGATTGAATAACAGTGGACCAAGTACTGATCCTTGTGGTATACCACCAGTTATCTTAAATCTTGCAGACCCACATCCCCCATATACCACTTTTTGATATCTGTCAGTTAGCCATCCTCTTAACCACGCTAATATTTTATCATCTAAACCCATATTCTCCAATTTATGCAACAGTTTTCCATGCCATATTCTGTCATAAATCTTAGTATCATAGTATCCATTCCATTTGTCTAGTTTAGTGGTAACATTATTATAGAATGTGAACAAGTTGCTAAAACTTGACCTTCACTTAGTAAACCCATGCTGTTCATTGCAGCTGTCAGCCCATTTCTGAATGCGAGCCCTAACCAACTTTTCCAAAATCTTCACCACCACTCCTGAGATACTGATTGGCTGATAGATAGTTGGATACATCTGTCTTTGTACCACTCTTGTGCAATGGAATTACCATATATTCTTTCCATTCTTGCAGAATCTTCCCTGTTCCGGACTCAAATTATATAGCCTGGTCAAAGGGATAGCCAGTTCAGCTGGACTCTCTTTTAGCACCTGAGCTGATATCCCATCACTCCCTATTGCTGAATTCTTCAGTTTGTGCAGTAGCTTAATACCCCCTCTTCATACACCTGAGTTTCTTCATTCAGTGGAGGTAGCAATGAACTCAATATTGCATACACCAGGTTGATAGCTTTTAGCAGAATGGGCATTCATTAGTTTAACAACCTCTTCTGCATATGTCACCCACACACACATCTGCATTCAGAAGAGTTATTCATTCATATTCATTCTTTCTTTTACTTGCAGCATATTGATAGAATTCATGTGGATTGTCTTTAGCTTGCAGAGCCAGTTTATTTTCATACTCTGACTTAACTTTCCGTACAACAGCTATGACTATTCTAGCCTGTCATTTATAATTTTCATAATGGACATCATTCTTATGCACACAGTATTCCTTCCTCATCCTCCATTTCTTACAAATTTCTTGCTTAATAAGATTACACATCCATTTGACTCCTACCCAATTTATTCTTCAAACTCTTGGGACACACTCTGATATTGCATCATTTAAGTATTGTTTAAATGCTTCCCATGCACTGTCGATATTCTTCCTATCCTTTAAGTGATCCCATTCCACTAAACTAAGTATACTCATAAGTTGGTCATAATTTCCTGCTTTGTAGTTCATCACCTTTTTTTTGAATGGAACATTCATAAACTTAGTCACTTCCCAAGTGAGTACTGTATGATCACTGTCACCAGCCGGAGGCAGAAGTTATGTCTTTAACTGAAACGCCCTCTGATACCGTAATCAAATCTAACACTCTTTGACCTCATTTTCCTTCTATTACTTGCTGCTTGAGAAGTTGTCCTGTAACAGCTCATCAAATTCATTTTCATTCTTCTCATGAGATTCTACTGCTACCCAATCAATATTTAGATAATTAAAGTCTCCTATTATGATTACTCTTTTTGTGCTCATCTTTTCTATTTGGTGATGCATTTCTTCATCAATAGCAACCGATCCACCAGGTCTGTAACAATACACCACTATGTAATTGATCTCATTAGATACCACCTTACACCAGATGGCTTCAAATTCACCACATGAAATACTGTTACTAGTACTACAATCATAGGTCTCAGAAACTAACTGGATTCATGTCATCCGATATAATTAGCATCACTTCCCTCTTCTCCTATCCTGTTTATCCTTCCTAAAAATACTGTACCCTTTGTACTCAATACCAGTTAGTATATCTGATTCTGATAGCCAGGTCTCGCTAATGCCTATTATAAAGCAACAAACTGTACCCTTTGTTTCTGATAATGCTCCTAGCATTCGTGTATACAGACATAATAATCTACCTTCATGTTCTTTTGTATACTCTTGTCTGCAGTCTGCATGACATGGACAATTTGCAGATTCTATTCTTCTCTAGTGCCTTATACATGTAAACATCTTTGCACACGTTTGATGGGTCTGAACCAGACAAACACAAAGTCTAAATCGTTCTCATCTCGTCAACATTTTCATGACAAAAACCCACTCCAGTCATTAACATTGTCGCTCTTATACTCACATTCTCATCATTCCTCCCTTTATAATTTAGCTTCCCTGACTCTCTGTGTTAGGTCTCATACCATTTATCAGTTTTTCTAGACTCCTGATACCAAATGCATTCAGATGTAGGCCATCCCTCTTATATAAATCTAGTCTTCCCTCCAACTACTCCACACATCCAAAAACACGCATCTATTCCTTCACTTGTGCCTCTTCCAACAACCCTTTCATGGCCTCTCTCTTATCACTAGTTAAGTCGTTAGTACCTACTACAATTACGATCTCGTTTATCATGTATTTACCCTTCCTCTATCATTACTATCTTAATGGTAGAGCTATTAAGAGATTAATTGTAATAGATTTGTGACATCTGCAGCCATTTGACTTGATGTAAACTGTTTTATTTGAAATTTACTGTATCATAAATTGTCTTTCAAAATTTTAATATTTTACTACATTTTATTATTTTATTTGAAGATATCAAAATATCTTGTTATACTGCACTTTGATTTCAGTTTCTTTCATTCTATTGTAAATATTGTGGAAATGAATACTATTTTCAAATTCTTGTGTTGAAAATGTTTATGAAAATCTAAATATTTTCAAATATCATTTATTGAAATAAATATAATTGAACAGTCTATTTTTTTCTTTGCAAAATTCCAATATGTGACTATATGCTCTTTCAGTTTTAGATATTTTGTATCTCTTCTTTTTAATGTTAAGTTGCATTACTAGCTTTTAGATTTTGAATTTTTTTTTTTTTAAATATCTCAAATTTATATGAGTGATCTTTCAGAAGAACCTCAGCCTTTCACTTTTAGCTTAAAAATGCAACAGATAAATTTTTGTAAGATACTTATTTTAATAATAATATCCAATGCTTAATTAGTGTAAATATATATGGTGAAAATATGCAGACATTCTATGTTCATTTTGAAGTATTTCAGTTACAGTAAACCATCTTTAGTGCTAGGAACTGAATTGTAAATAACTAGTTTTTTTTTTCAATTTTCTGATGGTTTGACATTTTTCACACACAAAAAAAAGAAATTAAAAAAAAAAGAAATGATAGTTTTATGTATCCTGAAGCATTTGCTTCTACACTGAGTTAGCTGTTCATTAGAAACACTCACCTAATAACATGTTAGTCCACCATGATTGCTTTTTTGTGCAGTCACGGCTCGCAAATGCCTAGGAACAGATTCCACAAGGTGTCAGACATCCTCCTTGCATAACTCGACCCTTATCTGCTGTAGCAACTCCATCAATTCACACTCATTCTGTGGAGGAGGAGCATCAGCAGTTCTTACACTACCATTCTGCATATCCCACACATGCTCAATTGGGTTATAGTCAGGGGAGTTTGGGAACAATGCAGTGTGGTGAATTCATTGTTGTGTTCCTCCAACCACTCAGTAGTTGTACCAGTCCGATTACAAGGTTCACTGCTCTGTTGAAAGATGGCACTGTGGTCATGGTAGACCTCCTGCAGATATGGATGGAGATGGTTGACTAACAGGTCCTTGTAGTGTTCATCATTCAGTGTTTGTGGGATGATAACCAATGGACCTAGGGCATGCCAGGAAAAAGCTTCCAGACCATAATACTACCTCCACCAACCTGTTGAATCCCAACTGTGCAACCAGGGGATAGGGCTTCATGCTATTTATGCCAAATGCGAACCTTGCCATCAGCTTAGTACAGCAGGAAATGGTTCTCATCACTTTAGATGATCTTCTTACATCTGTTGAGGGTCCATTGCCGATATTCCTTGGCCCATGTGAGATTTTGTTTGTGATGCCTGGCCATCATCATCATGGGTACCCTTGTTGGTTCTCGGCTGTGGAACCCTAGGTGAAGCAAGAAATGGTTCGAACTACCCTGATGTTCTACTGGTGGACGAGCTGTGTGACTGTTGTACATCATTGCTGAGATACCAGTCGTTACACCCAACACTCACTTCTAGGATCAACCACACGTAGCTGAGCAATGTGAGCCCTTCTGCAGGATGTCTGTTCATGCTTAATCCAGTTCTGGTATACCCTTGGTACATTAAATGGGAGCAACCAACAAGTGTGGCTTTTTCCAAAATTCTGGCACCTGCCCTCTGGGCCCCAAACTATTCTCCCTGCAGTCAAATTGGCTTACATGGCAATGTAAGCCACATAATTTTTTTTTTTTTTTTAATATTTATATCATTTAAAAGATAATTTTTTGAATGTTTCTAATCCCCCCCCCCTTTTACTGCTCATTTCCATTTTTGAAATCAACTGTGTTTTAGAAATACTAGCTAATATTTCTCTCTGCCTTAACTGTAAGCTGAAAGCCAAAGTTATCTACCACTGTTCTTTCTAAACAGTGGTAGATAACTGCGATTATCTACCACTGTTTAGAAAGAAAAGAACGAACGCATTCCCCCTTAGCAGTATTCCAGAATATATTAGAAATTTCTTGTTTTGTTTTCATCCTCTTGATTAATTACAGACATTCTAAACAAAAATGCTGACATTTCTTATGTAGGCTAAT
Source organism: Typopeltis vanoorti (assembly GCF_054136105.1). NCBI lineage: Eukaryota > Metazoa > Arthropoda > Arachnida > Uropygi > Thelyphonidae > Typopeltis > Typopeltis vanoorti. Next base: position 29,691,989 of record NC_143560.1, read on the forward strand.
AAGAATTTTTGTCAAAATTAATTCTACCTCATACATATCCTTTCTTTCATTGTTACACAGCAATCAGCATTTGCTATGGTAAATTAGGGAGACAACTGCCATGTTGGAGTAATCAGTTTAATTTAATGTAAATCAAGGTGATTTACATTAAATTAAACATTAAAAAAAAATTATCATCTGAGTACACATCATACAAAAGGAGCAAACTACATTACCACCCTGACCTCTGGTGAAAAAAAAAAAAATCAAAGCTGAAGTTCTGTTATTTATATGCTAGAAATCAGGGAAAAAAAATAGCATCGGTGATGGCCAAATTAATATCTGAAATAAGGGCTTAAATGATTGAAATGTCAATAACTGAAATTGTTGTTTGGAGTTCCAGAGTAGTGGATTGCTGGAGAACTTCAAACTGAAATTATCTGGATTGAAGTTGTGCTATTCATATTCTTCAGATGTTTAGGCTACCATTTATTGTTGAGACTAAGGTGATTGATTAGAATTTCACAGGGCTTCTTTAAATTTGCACTCCTACCAAGTTTGTGGTATGCATGCAATTGTGATTTCCATAATTATAAATATTTGATATGTTATTTGCATTCCTAATTATTTGATTATGTTGTTTGTGTTCCTGGAATAAAATTGAACATGCAATTTCACCTATCTATGTATTATTAATATTATTATTACTACCCCAAGACCTCATGAGGTCTTGAGGTGGTAATAATATAACGTGTTTTAAACACATTCAAACTCTTTGCAGACACCACATTCTCAGGCAAGGCATTCCAATCATTCACAACTCTGCACGAAAAAAACCTGCCTCTCACTCTCCTACTCACACTCTCTTTATTCAGTTTCCAGGGATGACCTCTGGTTCTCCCCTGATCTCCCACTATTCTCTGTAAAACTTCTCCAGCATTGATCCTATAGCAACCCCTTACCAACATGTAGGTGTCTATCAAATCTCCCCTCTTCCTCCTGTCCACCAGACTCTGCAAACTACATCGTCTCAATCTTTCCTCATACTCGATATTCCAGAGGTCAGAAACTACCTCAGTCAGTCTCCTTTGGACCCTTTCCAACATCTCTTCATCCTTCTGAAAACCCGGTGACCAAATCTGGGCACAATAGTCCATGTGTGGCCTAATCAAAGCCTTATACAACCGAACAAGAATCTCTCCACTTCTATATGTCAGTGTCCTCCGCATCATTCCCAGAAGCCTTTGTGTTGTTTTCACAATTTTGGCAATGTGTCCCCTAAATTTTAGATCCTTATCCACTATCACCCCCAGATCTCTTATTTCCTCTACTTCCAACAATATATTCTCACCAAGCATAAATTCTGCATCCCATCTTTGTTTTCCAAATTTTAAAACCTTACATTTTGCAACATTGAATTCACATTCCCATTTCTGTGCCCAATCACTCAATCTGTTCAAGTCTTCCTGTAAGGCCACAACATCTTCACTACACTTCATGGTTCGTCCCAACTTTGCATCATCTGCAAACAACTGAATATCTCCATCCAAATCTTCACCTATATCATTAATATACAAGTTAAACAGTAATGGACCTAAAACAGACCCCCTAAGGTACTCCACTAGTGACTTTCCTTTTCCTGGATATCACTCCCCCATACACAACTTGTTGATACCTATCAGATAGCCAGTCTCCAATCCAATGCACCAATCTAATATCCAACCCCATCTGCTCTAGTTTGACTGTCAACCTATCATGAGGTACTCTATCAAAAGCCTTTGTGAAATCCAAGTATATTACCGTGTATCCTTTTCCTCTGTCCAAGGAAGCAGTCACTTTATTGTAATAAGTAAGTAGATTACTAAAACATGACCTCCCTTTAGCAAATCCATGCTTTCCATCAAAGATAATACCATTGTTATCAACCCAACTCTGGATCCTAGTTCTCACAAGCTTCTCCAACAACTTAACCACAACACTTGACACACAGATAGGCCTATAGTTTGATGCTTGAGATCACCTCCTTTATGAGTGGCACAATCTTGCCCTCCTTCCACTCCTTAGGAAGTTGACCGAGTGCAAGACTCATATTAAAAAAATATGTCAAGGCAGGTGTCAACTCCCTGGCACATTCTTTCAGAATACATGGTGATATATTATCAAGTCCTACAGTCAGTCTCTCCTCCCCATCATCATCAACTGCTCTCAATCCCTCCATGAAGTCACATTCACAAGATTGAAAGATCTTTATGAACTGCTCATTAAGTATCTCCATCACGCATTCTGCATCAACTGTCTTTATACCATTTTCTCCAATCAATGTCATCCTTCCATAATTATTCTTTCTTTTGCTGGCTACATATCGAAAGAACTCCTTAGGATTCTTTTTGGCTTCATTAGCCAACTGCTGTTCATACCTCTCTTTAGCTATCCTCACCAACCAAGTCACCCTCCTTGCTTGGTCTTTGTAGACCTCATGGAATTGGTTATTTTCACTTCTCTTATGCTGCCTCCACAATGCCCTTTTTCTCTGTATCGCATGCTTAATCTCTTTATTCATCCATCTCACACCCACCTTATTTAACCTTCTCACCCTTGGAATACATTTAGACATTGCATCTACTAAACAGTTTTTCAAAATCCCCCAAGCTGCACCATTGATCTCTTTTCCAGCTAACTCCTCATTCCATGCTACACTCGCAAGCTGTCTCCTGAGCTCTTCATAATCACCCCCCTCCCTTGTAGTTCCGCATATACCTTTTTCTCATAGAGGTCCTTATGGTGCTGGCAACCTCATGGTCACCCTCACCAAATGGTAGATGATTTAACACCTCATTTATAATTACATCCTCTGATGAGATGACCAAATCCAAGACCCTCAATCCTCGTGTGCCCTCTGTTACATACTGACTGAGGTAGTTATCCCTCAAAAACTCAAGAAACTCATTTTCTTTACTTCCGGTTGCTATCTCATCATTCCAGTCTATATTGCCATAATTAAAATCACCCTTTTCTTATTTACTTGGCTAATTTGATTGTACATTTCATTATCACCACCATCCACATTACCTGGTCTATAACAACATCCCACCAAGTATTTGATTCCATTCACCTCTATCTCACACCATACTGCCTCAAAACCACTGGCACTATTTCTATCTTGCATCTCTACTTTATATGGACATAACTCTTTCTGTATATATAGCAAGTTTTAGGAGCAATGAATTCGGAACATTCCAGGGTGCATTTGGGGACAGAATAGGATTCCTGAAGCAGTTAAATAAGTTTTTAATTTTGTATGGAATTTAAAGATTGCATTAATGCTGTATTCTGTTTGTTTTCTGGTATATTGCTTTAATGTAATGGCTATGATTTTATAAATTTTTGTTTTTAATAAAAGTAGTGCTGATAATTTATAATTCATGCTTAAGAGCTTGCTCATTGGAGCAGATTGTTTTTGCTCTGTTTCTGATGGTGTGCCATGCAGTGACAGACAAGTAATTCTGTAGTTTATCACTTGTGGCCTTCAGTCACTGTTAAAAAGCTATCATCACACTATGCACTATGTGTTCAACCCTTTTCAGAAATTTCCCAATCACTGATGTTGTTCTTCTTTTACAGGACAGATTTCTGTCTCATACCAAGGTTCTGTTTTCATGTACTCTTTTCTGGTTATTTCACATGGCAAAATGTTGTCTAGATTCCTCTACTTTGAAAGCAAAAGTTTGGCTCAGATATGTTGATGATATTTCATTGTTTGGCCCCACTGCTGCCAAGCTTCCTAACAATTTCCTCAGTCAAAAAAACAACACACACACACACACGCACACACAGTTTACCATTGAAATTGAAAACTAGAATGCACTTCCATTTCCAGATACATTAGTCATAAGTCTTTCCTCAGGCAGTCTACTGTAAGTCTAAATATGCTAATACATACATGTGAACTGTTTTCAGCACCAAACACAAGATCTAGAGTCATTGATATCTTCAGAAACAGAGCAATAACAATTTCTCTGGTGTGCAAGTTTTTCAGCATGAATTACAAATTATTAGCAGTACTTTTTTTATAAACAATGGCTATAGAAGAAATACTATCAATAAAATTCTTCACAAGACTACACATGAAAAAAAAAGAATATAGATTACAGTAAAACAATAGCCATTCCAAACATTCAAGAGATCAGAGAAAATATCAGAATATCATATAGATATAGGCTGCTTAATGCCACCTTTATTTAACTCCTTCAAGGATTCCTCCCCTTCCATTGTGTTTATGCAAATAAATACAAAGCATCTGGCAAATACTGTTTTCAGATGTAGTACAAAGAATCAAGCATTATCTCACAAAAGTACTTTCCAAAATTACTTCTGATATTCTCTATCTTTGGAGAATTCTAGGATTTTTAGTAGGCATGCTGTGCCATCAAGTTACCAATGGCAATGTTTCTTTATCGAGATGTAATACTCTTAACATGATTGAAAAACTGGTTTTTAATGGCCTTTATATTTACATGGATCATTATTATTATTATTACACCTTCCATGGAGTCGGCAGACTCATCGTGGGATGTTTATTCAACTGACAACATTTATCATATAGAATCTTAAAATCCTTAACACTCCTTGAATTAATAACACATTCTGGTAATGTGTTCCATTCACTGACAATTCTTCATGTAAAAAATCTGCTCCTCACCACTTACACAACTTCCAGGAATGACCTCTGGTTCTTCCCCTCTCACCATCTACTCGTTTTATAATCCCCCTCTGGATTAATCTGATAAAATCCTCTCACTAACTTAAATGTCTCTATCATATCACCTCTCTTCCTCCTATCCACCAAACTCTGCAATCCACAACTCTTCAACCTCTCTCCATAGCCAGCATTCCAAAGTCCTAATATTGTCTTAGTCACTCATCTCTGGACCCTCTCTAATGTCTCCACATCACATTGAAAACCAGGTGACCAGATCTTGGACTATTGTGCTCAGATCTGATCAGATCAGACTTTTTACTTAGACAAAAGAGTGGGGGTTGTAGTTTTAATATCAATAAATGCAAGGTGTTGCATTTTGGAGTGCAGAAATATAAGGCTCTGAACTATATTGACAGTGCTATACTGCAGGAAGTGGATGAGATTTGAGATTTGGGAGTGATGGTTGACAGTAAACTGAAGTTTTGAGCATTGCTAGCGTTGCAAAGGCTGCACATCGTAGTGCTCCTATGATAAGAAGTACTCTAACATGTAGGGATAAGGAAGTGGCTGTGCCACCCTAACTAGTGCCTTATATACAGTAGCACAGCCACTTCCTTATCCCTACACGTTAGAGTACTTCTTATCATAGGAGCACTACAATGTGCAGCCTTTGCAATGCTAGCAATGCTCAAAACTTCTGTTTACTGTCAACCATCACTCCCAAATCTCAAATCTCATCCACTTCCTGCAGTACAGCACTGTCAATATAGTTCAGAGCCTTATATTTCTGCACTCCAAAATGCAACACCTTGCATTTATTGATATTAAAACTACAACCCCCACTCTTTTGCCCAAGTAAAAAGTCTATTCAAATCTTCCTGAAGGGAATTAACATCAGCAGTGCTACTTATAATTCTTCCTAACTTTGCATCATCAGCAAATAACTGAAGATCCCCAATCAGTCCACATGATATATCGTTTACAAACAAGTTAAACAGCCGGGGGCCCAAGAACAGGTTCTGTTCTTGGGCCCCTGCAACTGGTTACCCTTCTTTCATGAGACACTGCTCCATCATACACAACCTTCTGGTATCGTTCAGTGAGCCAATCTCTGATCCATCTAACCAGTATACTGTCTATTCCCATCCTCTGCAGCTTGTACACCAACTTATCATGTGGTAATCTATCAAAAACTTTTGCAAAGTCTAAGAATATCCCTGTATATGATTCTCCCTTATCAACTTATCACACTTGTCACCTTATCATAAAATGCAAATAAATTACTAAAACAGGCCCTACCCTTTACAAATCCATGCTGACCATCATAAAGAATGCTATGTCCATCAGCCCAATTCTGTATTCTATTCCTTACCACTCTCTCTCTCCAACACCTTGACTACAACTGCAATTATACAGACTGGCCTATAGTTGGAGACTTCTGTCCTACAGCCATGCTTGTGGAGTGGTACTATTTTGCCTTCTTTCCATTCTTTAGGAACCCTACCCACTGCAAGACTTTAATTAAATAACCAGGTCAGGGGCATAGCCAACTATGGTGCACATTCCTTAAGAATATGTGGTGATATGTCATCCATTCCCACAGCCTTATTCACATCTAACCCAACCAACATCCTATACACCTCTGTTTCTTTCACTTCCAGTTCTCCTAATACTTGCCTCTCTTCTATATATTCCACTGCATTATTTACACCAGTATGATATATGCTGATAAAGTGCTTGTTCAATAATTCCACTATATCCTTTGCAGCTGTTAGTCTGCTACCATGACTATCCACCAGTGTTAATCTGCTATAATTATTCTTCCTCTTGCTTGCCATGTAGTGAAAAAATTCCCTTGAGTTAACCTTGGCCTACTAGCCAATCTCCTCTGATACTGCACCTTTTCTTTCTTTACCATGCTCGTCACCTTTCTATCCTGCACTTTATACTCTTCATGGGTCCGATCACCATCAACTGCCTTGTACCTCCTCTGTAACATTTTCTTTTCCATCATAGCTTGCTTAATTTCACTGTTCATCCATTTCACTCCTGCTCTATTTACTCGCTTAACCCTCGGTATGCAGTCATACATTGCTTTGTCAGATGCTGCCTTGTGAGTTTCCATGCACTGTCAACATCTTTTTCACTCAGCTCATCTACCCAATGTACTGATGCTAACTGACTACAGAGCTTCCTATAATCACCTGCTTTATACTTCCACATGTATCCATTTTTGGCAGTAACCTTTTCTTGTTTCATCACTTCCCAAACAAGTACTTCATGATCACTCTCACCAACTGCAGCAGCGTCAACACTTCATTAACAACTACATCTTGTGAAGTTATCACCAAATCCAAACATTAAAGCCTCTAGTTTCTTCAATCACATGCTGCTTATCTCTCAGAAATTCCACAGGCTTGCTCTCCTTGTTCCTGCACACTATCTCCTCCTCCTTCCAGTCTCTATTCCTGTAATTAAAGTCTCCCATCAGGATCACCTTCTTTTTACATGCCCAATTAATTTGCCTAAACATTTCACAATCAGTATTCTCTGCATTCCCTGGCCTATAACAGCATCCTATCAGGTATACTAACCTGTTTATTTCAACTTCACACCACACAGATTCAAAATCTGTGCATGCACTATCAACTTCCACACTTTGTCGACACAATTCCTCTGCAATCATTAACAGTACTCCCCCTCCTCTTTTCACATTTCTATCCTTCCAGAAAATTATATATCCTTCTAGTTGTAACAACTAGAAGGATATATTCCCGACATCACATCCTCCTCAGACAACCAAGTTTTGCCTATTACAGTTATTTTGGGGCATACTTCTCAAATGTAATAACTCAGCTCTCTTGTTTTGAATGTCCTTACATTTGTGTATAAACAAAACAATCACTGTGTGTTTGAGGCCATTCTCCTAGCACCAACCTACTATTCTACCTACTGATTATACAGATATTATACAGATTAAGTTTACACTATGGACTAGTTACTCCTTTAGGGTAGTAAAGTGAACAAGGATCACAAATTAAAGCACATATCTTGGATAAACTAGTAGAATGGTAGCAACCAGAACAAGGCACAGTGATGTGTGGCATCCAAAATCTGTTTTCTGGGATTGTTGGAAAAGTTAAAATCAAGTATGTTAACGGATATTTTCTTTAAATTAACACAAAACACACAAGGAATAAGTAATACTATATATTTAAAGCTATATATTTCAGCCTGAATATTACAGGCCATCATCAATGGCAATATTAATTACAAAATAGGAGTGAACAATGGATTGATTTGAAAAAGTAAGAGCTGCGTGATGTTATACATAAAACAATGCAATGGTATAACTTAGGAAATATTGCAATATTAATTATTCATTAGCTGTTTAAAAAAAATATCGATGTGTGATTAAAATAAGACTTTCCCATATTTTAGGAGAGGCAGTCATTCTGATTTAAGTTCAGATGGTAAAGTAATGCCTCAGCACTTTCTTTAAAAGAAATGTTCAAATTTATACCGATATCAATGAAGTAAATGTGTTTCAGACCATACAATATTGTGGTGTGTATCTATTCCGTGCTGTGCCAAGCCATATTTCTCAGATTTACTGTTGCTAATGTAAGATTGGTCTTCTTGTATTTCCTTTTCTACAAATATATATTTTTAATATATCTATATCTACTAAATATATTTACTATGGAAATGGAAAAAGACAACAAAATTTCCTTTTTAGATATTATAGTTTTCTGCTCACCATTAGTTGATTTAATTACTTCCGTTTATCGAAAGCTTACTTTCATTGGACACTATATTCAACAGCAATTGGCTTACCATCCATCACAGAAGACTGGAATTATACAAATTTTATTGTGACATGCTATGCTATGCTCATACTATTTGTTCCACACCTCAGCTATTACAGCAGGAACTCCTAAACATCAAACAATATATAAAATTCAGTGGCTTCTCAGAAAGAACCATGCAACAGCTTTTTAATTCCTATAATCCTAGCTCAAATAATAAGGAAACAGTATGTCAAGTTCCAATCATATACATTTCTGCCATCTCACCCATTTCCAGAATTCTTAAGAAATACAATTTAGTGGCTACTTTTCTTCCTATCAACAAATTATCAACATGATTTCTTTCCATCGTCAACAGATAAACAGTCTCCACTGGTTCTCCCTGCTGTTTACCAAGTTCCTTGTGACTGTCATCATTCTTACTTTGGACAAACTGGATGCTCTGTAGAAAAGAGAATACAAGAACACCAATCTTATATTAGCAACAGAAATCTGAGAAACCTGGCTTGGCACAGCATGGAATAGATGTATACCATGATATCTGTATAAATTTGAATGTTTGTTTAAAGAAAGTGTTTAAAGAATACTTCACATCTAAACTTAAATTGGAATGACTGCCTTTTTCTATCTAAAATATGAAAAAGTCTTATTCTAATCACACAACAATATTTTTTTATTTTTAAATACTAATGAATAATTAATGTTGCAATATTGTCTCAGTTACACTATTGCATTGTTTTATGTATTACATCATGTGGCTCTTACTTTTTCAAATCAGTCCTTTGTTCACATTCTACTTAGTTATTAATTATTATCACCAATGATGATGGCCTGTAATATTCTAGCTTCCTTGTTTTTGTGTTAATTTAATGAAATCTCTCATGTCAAAGTATCTCTTAAACAACAGTTAAGGGGTCTTATTAATGACTTCCAGATGTTTAAGATGAATCCCTGTTCTCTTTTGAGAGAGCTATGTCAGTGGATGGCATCAGTGGAGTCTTTAATGTGATGTAAAAGGAAATTGTCCTGTAGATAGGGCATTGTGACTGTATCCCTATTGAGGGTCTGCTTTTTGGTGATGATATGCAAGCCAAGATTTTTCTTCCCTTTTGTATGTTATGTTACAGAGATATTCTTTTTTTTTTTTTTTTTATTTCGAAACTCCTGTTTGTCTGAACCTGTGCACAGTAAACCACAGAAACAGAGAATTCTGTAAACACCTGGATATTATGGAATGGATTACTGTCTTTTGCAGTTTTTTTTTTTAATGTTGGGCCCATATAAGAGAGGTTGACTGGTCAACCTATAGTACGTTAGTACCGTATATGGGTAGTAGGTTGGGAAAGGAGGAACTTGTTTACATTGAACCTGTATGTTGTGTTCCTTGGGAAATATGTCAGGTAAAAGACTGTTTCACAGTACAGCAGTAACAGGAATGAAGGAGGAGGAAAAGAAACTTGTTCTGTGGGTTTCAAGGTGTATTGTGAAAGGATGTTGGGCAACAGTTTGATATGTTCCAATGGGCTTAGTACAGAGTGGGGAATTATCGATGCTGTTTCAGATGAACATTTCCCATGGAAATATTTATGGAATATACAAATTGCAGAGACCAAATGTCTCTGTGAGAGTGAGGGGAGCGAGTTTGTAAGAGGTGGATCATTTATCAATCTAATTGCTCTCCTCTGTATTGAGTCAAGCATTTTGAGGGAGCTTTTAGGAGCTCCATTCCAAATATGAAAGCAGTATTCGATAGCTGGCCGGATTTGCGATTTGTATAAAGTTAACAGCTGTTTAGAGTTGAAGTAACGTCTTGAGCAAAAGAAAACCTAGTTTTTTGTAAGCTGAGAATGCAGTGGTTGTGATATGTTTATGCCAGGAGAGGCTTGATGTCAAGGTAATTCTGAGAAGAGAAATCTGTCTGGGAATTTGAGTGTTATCAAAAATAATGCTGGGGGAAAATGGTTCTTTTTTGTGAGAAATAAGGCAGAACTGGGTTTTACTAGCGTTGAAGTTGACAAGGTTATCTGAGCCCCCATTGGAGCATGGCTTGGATCAGAATTAAGGGAAGTGGTGGTTAATGCTCTGTGGGTTTAAGTGAGTTGTTTAGAGTAGGGTTTCAAATGAAAGGGAGGAGTGCAATGTGTTGTCATCTGCAAAACTGTGTATTGGATTCGAGGACAACTGAAGTAGGTCATTGATATACAGAAGGAAGAGGGTCGGTGAAAGAACTGAACCTTGTGGGACCCCAGCATTAGTTGAATGGCGAGAGGATATGGAGCCATCTACCATCACACACACACACACACATAGTGTGCATCCAGAGAGGAAGCTGGCAATCCATTTGCAGAAGTCCTAAGACAGTCTAAATGATGGGAGTTTGCTTAGTAAGCCGTTGTGCCAGATCCAGTCAAACGCTTTAGAGATATCAAGTGCAACTACTTGGGATTCGCCAAATTTCTCCTTGGCATTTGTCCAGTGATGGGTGATGTATGAGAGTTGATCTCCTGTTGATCAGTATCGATGGAATCTGTACTGGTGGTCGCTTAATAGCAGATTTAGATCTGCTTTTGATGATTTGGATAAACTTGTGACTCTGACATGAAAGCAGAATCTTTATACTGAATTAAGGTTTTGCTAGGAAGGAGTATTAATGAATAGTAATTTCTAGATGATGCTCCTGGAATATCCATTAAGTATGAACCGGTGGAACAGAGACTGAAGTTCTTTTAGTTTATCCTCATCTTTTATGTTTGTGAGAGCTCTTTTTTTCTGAGTGTGAATTAGGTCTGATTTATAGGAGAAACAGTGAAGGAATGAAGTATGAAGTGTGGGTGAGTTTTGAAATGCTGCTTTCTGAATTTTTTTTTTTTTTTTTTTTTGAGAACTTCAAGAATGGATAGTTTTGCATCATTCTCTAATTCTGGTATGAATTGCATTTTTGGATGCAATGAATTCAGGGGAAAAAGGAAACTTATTTTGAATCAGAGATACAGTTGACTAACTATTATAGTGACATTTTAACAATCTCACTTGTTCAAAGTCTTAGCAGGAACTCTGTAGTCAATATCATTGTGAAAAAATTCATTATAGCAAACCATCCACTGTTACAAAACTATTCTTGTGGTCCCTCAGCCTTTGCTGTAGTAAGGGTCAGCTATGTAATGTTTCCAAACTGTGATTATGCCATTGATAATAGCTTTGCTATATGGCAGGTTTTTAAGAGTCAACTGTGTCATGTTTCCAAACTATGACTGTGTCATTAACATATCTTCACCAAATGACAGATTTTGCATTGGCTTCAGAAAGAAATTTTTCTTCATAGTTTTACATAAACAAATCTGCAACTAATGGCGTAGGGTAGGGGGATAATGGACTTTCTATAAGTAGCCCCAAAAGTTATTCACAAGAATGGTTGTTTTTTCACTTGAAGAAATTGGAATGGAGTCGGTGATCTGGTGAGAAGAGATTAGAATAAGTTGTGCGTTTATATAAAAGCAGGATCACCTTTAATAAAAACATTTTAAGTAGAACTATAAAATAAGTTTTTATTATTATTATTAACTGGTATGATTAGTGTAGCGATTATATGATACTGATGAGGATTTGTATTGAGATGCCTTAGCTGAACTCAGTAGGAAAGAGTGGATCTCATAAGCCTATTGGATTTGTGTATTTTAAGCTGAAAAAAAAAAAGAAAGAAGGATAATTTGAGAACCATTTTAATCAACTTGCACATTGTAAACACTCATAATGGATTTGAGTATTGTTATGGACTTCCACCAAAGTCCTAATGAAAGTTCTAAAAATAAGTTGAGGTTGAAAGTTTTGAACAATGAAGTTCCAAAATTCACTGCAGTGAATTTCATTTACTAGCATAGCTGTGAAAATAACCTCCCATTTATTCTTTGGTTGGAAAGATCTAAGTTCAATTTGATGGCCTGGTTGGCTAAATGGTTAGCATATCTGCTCTCCACTCTGCAGGTTTGAATTCTGCTTGTGGGCATGGGTGTTTCTGATTGTCTTTAGGTAGAAGATGAATTTCATTGAATGGTGTGAGACCACTGCCAACTTATTGGAAGTCTGAAGTGGCTTGAAAAAGTGTTCCATGTTTGCTCTCTAGAGCAGGGTTTCCAGACTGTGTATAAAATAAGACTATAAAAAAAATACAGAAAAATATTTATAAAATCAATAAAAATTTAAAAAAATCCGTAGTTCACCCATGATACAAATGTACTATAAGTACAATTAACCTTTCATGGCTGTAAGTCACATGAAAAAAAAAAATCTCTTCTAGAATACAAGGAATCTAAGTGGTTTCATCTGAAGATGAGTTAACTAGTCTCAGGAAATGGTGATAGTGTTTCTACTTTTGCTTACACCAAACAAACTGATTGGAAAACCCAGACAATTAAGACATAAAATACTGACCTCATAGCCTATTTGTTGCTTCATAGTTGCATCAGGTGGAAATCCCATCAGTATCATCATCATTTGCTAGCAGTTGATGTCAAATGCTATGCTCTGAAATTAAATGTATTGCAACATGTATTTATTTATTTTAATTTAATCTATCCAGCAGTAGCAAACAGTTATAATTGAGAAAGTGGTTGTAATGGTTATCAACGCAGATCACCTTGTTTTTCCCGAAATTCTGTCAGATTTATAACTTAAGTGTAAGTGATGCATCACTCTATATATTGTTTACACCATATAGTTTTGGTGTTTTCAACAGCTTTTCCTTGGCATTTCTCTGAATGCTCAGTTAACATCTAAATTATTCATAATTTATTTAATTAAAAAACATTAAGTTAACTGGATCAAACTTTTTTTTCTTAACATATACACTTTATATTTATTTTTATTATTTATTTATTTTTGGTAAATCAGACTATTTTTCTTACAGAAGTCTTTCAGGGATGAAGAAATTAACAATTTTAATAATGCCATGAAAAAGTTAGACATTGTATGTGATCTATATGAAAAGTAGGTTCATATTTTTTTATTTAACAAGCTCATATAAGAAAAGAAATATTCATATTTAATGATGTCATCAAACAGTAACTTGAATGAACACACAATTAATCTGAATATTAATTATTGCATATTTACTAAACTAATAATAAACCATGGAAAAAAAATTGAGGAAATACTGGAAGAAAAGGTGAAAGAAGTACGAATGAATCATACTTACTAGATGGAATGGAGGAAATTGCTTCAACAGTAATGGAAGTTACTAAACATTTAAGAAAATCATTACTAGCAAACAGAACATGCATAGGAAAACTTACTTTATGGTCACTTGAGCTAATAAAAAAAAAAAAAAGAATTAAGGAAATGGGACACAGAAGTAGTAGCATAAGCAATGTAATTTGTGGAAATGCAAAAGTTAGAAAAGAAATCCAAAATTACATCATAAAATATATAAGGAAAATTCAAAATATAATAGAAAATAATAATTCTGAAAGTGTTCAAATGAAGTTACATGGAATGAAGAAATGGATTCCAAAACTAAAAATTAACAATGAATAGTGCAATACAGTACACCAGTCACCCTATTATAAAGTTGACCATGTTATGAAGCAAAGTCTCTCCTTAACAGCATCATGTCACTCTCTCAAAAGATTTCCATTCTAATCACTCCATATTTGTATTCCATTTCTAACCAGCTTTTCTAACATCTTCACCACTGCATCCAATATACATACTGGCCTACTGGCCAGTAATAGGACATCACTATCCAGGCTTTCTAACACTTTCACCACTACACCTAATATACACACACACTGACCTATAGTTGGACACCACTGATTTGGATTCTTTCTTATGTAGTGACATGAGTTTTTCCTTCTTTCCACTCTTCTGGGACTGTTCCTTTTGCCAGATTCTTGTTGAACAACCAAATCAAGGGCACTGGCTCCTTAATTAAACATATTTCCTTAATACTGGTAATATCCCACTAGTCTCACAGCCTTATTAACATGAAAATTATTTAATAATCTAAACACTTCCAATTCTTGAACTATCAGTCTTCTGTCCTTCTCCCTATTGTTCAACACTCCCCCCCCATATGAAATATACACCAACAAAATACAAAATTGAACATTTCCACTGCATATTCAGCAGATGTGACTTATGCTTCATCTTCAGCAATTAAAGTGAATCTAGCATATTCACCCAACATAACTGTAGAATTCTCTAGGGTTTTTCTTTACTTGCTTCAGCCTCTCTCCTTTCATATGCTAATTTCTCCTTCCTCACTACACTTGTCATCTTCCTAGCCTATGCCTTATGCTCCTCATGCTGCAGAGGGATACTCTGTTCTTTATATCTCCTTCCTGCATAATTCCATGATTCATCCATTTTATCCCTACTTTATGTATCCTCCTAACTTTAGGAATGCAATCTGACATTGCCATAAGTAACTGAATTTGGACCAAGTCCCAGGAACTGCTGATTTCTCTCCCATTCAATTGATCAAGCCAGTTTACATCACCTATCTGGTTCCTTAATTTATCATAGTAGTCCCTTTCTCTGTAATTTGACACGTCTTTTGGTCCATGAATCTTGTATCTGCCTATCCATTCCTCGCATCAAAATCATATGATCAATCTCCCCAGCTGATAGCATCATGGTGATATCTTTTATTATCAATGTGTAAGACAATATTATAAATCTGCTGCTTATGTTCCATGTGTCACTTCGTTTGCATGCTGCATAAGTTAGTTGTTTCTAATTAGCTTCCTACTTCCAGTCAGTGCTTCCATAGTTGTTCACACATTATTATTGCCCACCTTTCGCTCACCAGTCTCATATGTCTAAATATTTCAGAATCATATTCCTGTATGTTTCGTGACTTGTAGCAACTCTCCACTGATTGGAATCCAAAGCTTTGTTTCTCCTCAATCCCCTTATTACAGCATTGTTGATGGGATCATCAACAGTGCTGCAATAAGATGTCCAATTTGGCTGCAACGATCTTGCAGCCAAATTGGACTTGAGATGAAACAAGATTATGTTGAAATGTGATGGATTATTTGCTGATGGTTGTCATCAAGAACTAACAGTATTGCCCTAGGTTGAGTTAGGTCTTCTCATTCAAAGTCATCTTACTCTGCATGTATTGTATTTGTTTCCTGAACACTATCCAGCAAATCTTTAACCAGTGTAAAAATTGGTGCAATTTTAGGTAAGAGCTGAATTTCATCACCCAGTATGAGATTACTGCCTTGATAATTGGAGGGTTGAATTAGCTTGAAAAAGTTCTGTGTTTGACCTCTCTAAAGTAGTTCTTCTGGACAGTGTAAAAATAATAGAATAAAAAAGAAGCCCACCCATGGTACTGATGTGCTATAGGTTATACTCTCTCAAGGGTAGGAAACACACAAATTCAACACCATGTTCACTATTATCATTAGGGAGGTTCATTCAAATAACAACATATTTATCGAGGCAAATATTCCGGGTGTGCAGGGCACACCCACGGAATAGCATTATCACCAATATTATATTTTTGCATTTATTCTTATTAAAGACTCACCTAATTGTTTCCTGGCTTCGCGTGATGATTCATAAAATTAAACACAATGTATTAATGCTTTGTGAAGAGGACACTTTTCGGTGCACAAACATTTCATCACATTCGCATTAATAGTCCGGGTGTGCGGTCACAAATACTGAAACCTTTGAGCCCTTTAAAGAGACATGCATATGGTGCAACATGTCAAATACCTTATATGTCAAATTCTTACTATGCCAGTGGTTTTAAACATCCCAGAAGGTGAGGTGGGATGTGCGCTGAGACAGTAGCACCCAGAAGTCATTAATGGTTGTGATTTGTTATTGTGTGAAGCAATCCCATTGAATGTTGTCGTGGGTCGCTGCTTTTTTTTTTCTTCTTTTTTTCTGAGTTTCATCTGTTCTATGTGCATGAAGTGAACTGATATGTCTATGACACTGATATAGACAAGTTTTTAATATATTATTATTATTACTACTACTACTACTACCACCCTAAGACCCCATCAAAGACTCATCTTGGAGGACCTTTTGTGATACACACAGGTAAGGCATTCCATTCATTCACAACTCTGCATGCAAAGAATCTGCTTCTCCATCCCTTGTTCACACCTTCCTTAACAGCTTCCAGGGATGACCTCTGGTTCTCCGCTGATCTCCCAACATTTTCTGTAAAACCTCTTCAACACTGATCCTATAACAACCCCTTACTAACTTGTAGATCTCTATCATATCATCTCCTCTTCCTCCTATCCACTAGACTCTGTAAATTGCATGTTCTCAACCTTTCCTCATATTTGACCTTCCAGAGATCAGAAACCACCTTATTAAGTCATCTCTGAACCCTTTCCAACATCTCATCGTCCTTTTGAAAACCAATTGACCAAATCTGTGCACAGTAGTCCATGTGTGGCCTAATCAAAGTCTTATACAATGGAACAAGAATCTCCTTACTTCTACAAGTCAGTGTCTTCTGCATCATTCCCAGAATTCATTGTGTTGTCCTCACAATTTTGGCAATGTGTCTTCTAAATTTTATATCCTTACCCACTATCACCCCAAGATCTCTTATTTCCTCTAAAAACTCAAGAAACTCATTTTCTTTACTTCCAATTGCTATCTCGTCATCCTAGTCTATATGGCCATAATTAAAATTGCCCATAATGATCTATTTGCTTGGCTAATTCATTATACATTTCATGGTCGCTACCATCCACATTACCAGGTCTATAACAACATCCAACTGAGTATTTCATTGTATTCACCGCTATCTCACACCATGCATCTCTGCTTTGTCTGGACATTACTCTTTCTCTGTCATCAATAGCACTCTCCCCTCCCTCCCTTTTTATCCTTTCTATCTTCGTGAAACACATCATACTCTTCCATCTTTATTCCTTTTGAAGCATCCAATCATGCCTCTCTTATTACAGCAATTCTTGGGTGAACAGACTCAATTAATTCAACCATTTCATTTGCCTATTTTTTCTTACACTAATAGCATTTGTATACAAGCATAGCAGCTCATTCCTGGATCCTAGTTTCACGGATACCACTTATTTGATGTGACTTCTCCATGCTTAACTCGAGCTGTTTCTTTTTCTCCCATTCATCTTAAAACCTTCAAATCCAACTGTTTTCACTTGATCCCAGGTGATCCCTTTTGTCTACACATGCATTCATATCCTTTGGAACATCAGCCTTTCTCATGATGTGTTCCACGCTGAGCCTCCCCGTTTCCCTGTTTGTCTTGTACACTTGTTCTCTTATTTTCTATACTCATACCACTCCCTTCTTCATTCATAATCACCTCTTCAATCTCTCTTATCTTACTCTGTCATTCTTCCAAATCGCTTCTCACTTATTCAGATTTTTTCTCTGCACTCACTTCTCTACCTCCCAGAAGCAGTCTCTCCAAACGACTCACACCAAAACCATTTAAATGCAGTCCATCACTCTTATACAGTTTACTTTGCCCTTCAAACTCATTCCACACATTAACAAACTGTACTCCTTTCTCCTCACACATTTCTGCTAATATATCATTCATAATCCTTGCTCTCCACCTCATCTCACCACTGTCATACCTGGGCAACACTCTCACTACCTTTTCTATCACACTATTATCTTTTGTCTGTCCCAACAACCTCCTGGTATCCAGTCTGACGTGTTCTATGTTCCCAGTCAAGTCATTTGTCCCTATTACAACTACTAACTCTTTTGCTCGCTTACTTCTCATATCCATATATATATATATTTATAATTTCTATAAATAATTTATAACTTTTTTGCCCATTTTAAAATGGGAAACAGCGTGACAATCTACTGAATGTTCTATTTTCTGCCAGGGCTTTTGCAAATTGTATGATTATAGTTAAATGAGGTTGGAACATGTGTATAATAAGTAAGTAAAATGAGGTTGGAACATGTGTATAATAAGTAAGTAAAATGAATTATTTCAGCCTTTCTTTGGTTTAATCCAGAAAAATAACTCTCCCAACTGATTGCTATTTCCGATTTCTGTGTATATTATGGCTGTATTTGAAAATTATATCAAAATTCAAATGATCTGTATCACATTCTAGTATGTGCCAATGATAATCTAATCTCACCATCATCATCATCAAATTCCTGCCATGTACCCTCAAGGGGTGTACAGGATATGACAGTACTACATCAAAAAATTACATCATTACTAACTTCCTATCTACAATTTTCCTCCAAATCAGTCTGTTACTTGTCAAGACTCCAACATTATCAGATCTTATATTTCTATCGTCTAAGGCACTTTGTATCGTATCAATCCACCTATATCTTGGTCTTCCTCTGGGTCGTTTTGCTGCCAACCTGGCAGAGAACACTTGTTTTGCTAATCTTTCCTCTCCCATTCTATTTAGGTGACCATGCCACCTGAGATTAGCTCTGCTAATGCATTCCTGGATGCTGACAATGTCAAGTTCTTTCCTAATATCCTCATTTTTAATATGATATTGCCATTGTTGCCATCTGTTCACGCCTCTAATCTTTCTTAGGACTCTCATATCTGCGGTCTCTAGTCTTTGGTCAAGTGTTTTACTTCTGACCCAGCTCTCAGATCCATAAGTTAAAACTGTTTGAACACTGTCTTGTATACAGCTAATTTAGTGTTACGACTAATTTCTCTCTTATTCCATATGAATTTATTCAATTGACTTCCCACCATACCAGCTTTGCTGATTCTGTTGTCTATTTCTATATTTACTTTACCATCTTCAGTAAAAATTGTGCCTAAGTAGCTGAAATGTTTTACTTGTTCTACAGGTTCTCCATTCACAACACAGTTGATAGTTTCAATGATCCTGCCTATTTTCATTGTCTTTGTCTTTTTTTTGCTGACCTTCATACCATATCTATTACAACAGCTATTCAATTTAGTCAGAGAATCTTGCAGACTTGTAGCGGATTTATTTAGAAGTATAACATCATCCGCATAAAACAAAGAGCTGACATTAACATCTCCAATTTTGATATCAGGTTTAATACCACTTTCCTTCATAATGTGATCCATATAGATAACGAATAACAGAGGGGATAATGTACATCCTTGTCTCACACCAGATTTAACATTAAACCATCTTCCTGTACTTCCTTCAATTCTAACTGCTGACTTACAATTCAAATAAAGACTAAGTATTGCTTGATATAATGCCCCATTGACACCATATAACTGCAGCGTATTGAATAGCTTCTCTCTTGGCACCTTGTCATATGCCTTTTCCAAATCGACAAAACTTAAATACAGATCTTTGTTATATTCCCACACTTTCTCGACTATTTGTCGTAAAGTGAAGATCTGATCCTGACAGCCTCTATTTTGCCTGAATCCAGCTTGTTCTTCACCAAGCTTTTCTTCCACAATTCTTCTCAACCGTTTCTCAAGTATACTTGCATAGATCTTGCCAGGAACACTCAGTAGGGAAATACCTCTGTAATTCTCACATTCAGTTTTATTTTCCTTTTTATATATGGGTACTATAAGAGCTCTACTCCAATCATCGGGAATTCGTCCCTCTGTCCAGGCTTTCTGAACAACGCAGTGCAGCCACTGTAAGACTTTTATACCACCATACTTCAGCATTTCTGGTCGAATATCATCTATTCCTGCTGCCTTTCCACATTTCAAGCCTTTGATGGCTTTTTCTACTTCAAGTATGGATATGTATTCCTGACTGCTTGCCTGGTCAGTGTTTTTTACCACTGTGCTGTCATCACTGCTTGTTTCATTTAGCAGTTTTCCAAAGTAATTACTCCATACTTCAAGGATATCTTTTTCTCCTCTTTTCATGTCACCTTTATCATCTCTAACTCCTTTTACAGCACTCTTTCCTCCGTTCCTAAGCTTCTTCAACAACCTCCAGAATATTTTGCCACCTTCTTGATATTTATTTTCTATATGCTTGCCAAAGTCCTCCCATGACTTTTATTTAGCTAGTTTTACACACTGTTTAGCTTTCTTACATTTGTCTCTGTATTCTGTAAGAGTAAAAGCTGACTTATTTGTCAGGAACTTTTGATATGCTTTCTTCTTTTCCTTCACTGCATCTTTAACTTCCTGTGTCCACCACGTAGTTCTGATTTTTTTATCCTTCCACACAACCTCACCACATGCCTCTCTGGCAGAATCAATCAATGTTTTCTTCAGAGTTTGCCACTGAATCTCCAAGGTTTGATTCCTGTTCTCAAACTCTTTCATTTTCTTTTCAATAATCTTTCTGTATTTTAGTCTACAGTTCACATCTGAGAGCTGCTCAACTTTTATTCGCTTTAAAACTTTCTTACATTTTCTTCTTTTCAATATGAAATTCAATTTTATCCTGCTCAAGACTAAATAGTGATCACTTCCAATTTCAAATCCTCTGTACACTCTGGTGTCCTGCACCATTGAGAAAACATCACTATCAACAATAACATAGTCAATGAGACTTTTCTTATTCCTTGCCTCTTCTCTCCATGTGAATTTGTGCACATTTTTATTTTGGAACATGGTGTTAGTAATAACCAATCCATGTCCTGAGCAGAAATCCAACAGATATTTGCCATTATTCTTAGCTTTGCTCTTTTCTCCAAATTTTCCCAAAATATTTTTGTATGTCTCACAATCATTTCCTACTCTGCTATTTAGATCTCCAACAAGGACCAACTTTTCCTTTTTCATTGTGTCAGTTGCTTTTTCTAGAGCGTCAAAAAATTCCTCCACTTCTAGCTTAGTAGAATCTTCTGTGGGACCATAGGCACAAATAAGTCTCATTGTCCAGTTCCCCATTCTCATATTTGCCCACATTACTCTACTTGAGACTGCCTGCCATTCAAGAAGATTAGCCTCGTATTTTGTGTTGAATACTATGGCTACTCCTTCTTTTCCTTGATTGTCATTGCCTGAATATAACATTTTGTATTTATTGCTCAGAATGATCTCACCAGTTTTGGTCTTTTTTGTTTCAGTCACCCTATTATGTCGATGCAATTCAGGCTTCTTATGTTGATAGTACCGATCTTTAACTCTGGTGATGTTGAGTTGGGGTTTGTTTTCAGATTTGTTCCAGTAGCTGACTTTTTGCTGTTCGCCCTGGTTCCCTGGCGAAAACAATGGGGGCCTTGTTTAACCGGGCGACACCCCAGCCGCCATGAAATTTTGTCATATTGTACCATCATTTTTTATTTTGATTTAACCAATAAGAATACAATTTGGTCAGCTAAATCTCAAATTGCCAGCCCATCCTCGTTCGTTCAGTATCCAGGTAGATAACCAACAGGGTGCACCACGAGAAGGTGAGGATTGGACATTAGGTCAGAGGCCCTGGTCGGTTCTCCGCATTCCTGTAAAGGCTATGTGGAGGTCTCCTCTCAGTTATACAGCTTTTACCCTTAAGCACCCCTTTCTGCTTCTCACATAAATGCTTTGAGTGAAGCATAATTATTGTTCATTTGGCCTGTATGCTTTACATATTTAAAATTATATTAATTGATAAATTGAAGTATTCAGAGTTATCCTACAATTAATTGCATTGGAACAATTAAGTGGTGTGCTGTGCACACCAATTTGCCCAGTTTTAAATCTTAGAATACTGGTTGCAGATGATGCAAAACTGAGGAGAACAATGCAGAGTCAAGCAGATGTTATGGCCTTACAAGAGGACTTGAATAGCTTGCATAAATGAGCAGGTAAGTGGAACTGTCAGTTCATTGTTGCAGAGTGTAAGGTTTGGTAAGCGACGATGGGATGAAAAGTATACCCTTGGTGAGGAAACTTTACAGGAAGTAGAGAAGACAAGAGATCTAGGAGTGATGCTGGACAAGGACCTGGAATTCAGGGGCCACATTGCACAAGTTGTGAAGACGGCACATCAGATAATGCCATTATCTATGATGCCATTGTATAAGGCCTTGATCAGGCCTCATACGGATTATTGTACACAGATTTGGTCACCAGATTTTCATCATGATATACTGGAAAGGGTCCAGAGAGAAGATTCACAAAAGTGGTCAGTGGTCTTTGGAAGGTGGGTACTGGGACAGATTGAGAGAATGCAAGTTGCAGAGCCTCATGAATAGGAGGAAGAAGGGGGGGGATATGTTGAGACATATAAGCTAGTCAGAGGTTGATATTGAAGAGATTTTTCATAGAATGGGAGAGGGGTTAGAACAAGAGGCTATCACTGGAAACTGTATAAGAAGGGGTGTGAGCAGAGGAGGGAGAAAGTTCTTTGCATGGAGAGTGGTTGGTGAGTGGAATGCATTGCCTGAGTGTGTTGTGAATGTTGACACATTGAATCAGTTTAAAGCATGGTTGATGAGCATTATGTGCAATAGTATGTGCCTCCCTCAATAAGTCTCTGACTCAATGGAGGTCAGATGTCAATAATAATAATAATAATGTCTTTTCTTTGGGCATTATAGTAGGCATTGGTCTGCTTTACTGGACATTCATCTCCACTTTTGTTTAACCTCTCTATCAATCTTGGTTGGTAGTGAGGTTAAACAAAATGGATGTGACTTGTGCACATGGCCATTGGCATAACACTGATATGTTGGAGGTAAAATGGTTGATATATTTCATCCATTGTGGCTGATTGATTGGATGTCTAATCCTGTAAAAACATGAGCAGCTGCTAGTACACATCCAGTTACTGTCTTGTTTCAAACATGGCAAACAACTTTTCATCCTCTTTTATTCCATTTGTCTGTTTTCCCTGAAGAGTATTATTATTATTGCAAGGCACCTCCATGGCTCCATGGAGTCTTAAGGCTCATCTTGGGAGACCCAACCTATCAACACAATATCTATTGTACCTATCGAAACCATTAACTAAGTGCTCACAGCTGACTGGTAAACCATTCCATTTATTCACCACTCTCCAAGTGAAAAATCTTGTCCTCACATTCTTGCTAACCACACTCTTATCCAATTTCCAGGGCAGACCTCGTGTTCCACCTACTCTAGTTAAGTACCAAAACATTTCCCCCTGCATCAGTCCTATAAAACCTTTTAGGTAACTTAAATGTTCTCTCACATCCCCACCTATCAATTTGTAATGCACAAACTCTGTCTATTCTCATAGGAAACATTTCACAGACCACTCATCATCTTGATTACTCACTTTGGGATCCTTTTTGCCACTTCCTCATCCCAAGAAACCCAGGTGACCAGACCTGAGCACACTAATCTGGATCTGGTCACATCAAGGCTTTATAAAGAGGAATGATAACTTATTTATCTCTGCTTGTTAGTTTGTTCTTCAATAACCAAGTAATCTTGTGAGCTACCCTGGCTACTTTAGCAATATGCCTTCAACTCTTTATCTACTACTACCACCCCCCCCCCCCCCCCCAATCCCTGGCTTCTCCAGTTTCCTGGAGTACAGTTTCCTCAATGTGGTTCACAGCAAACCAAACTTTGTATCCTAAAATGCATAACTTTACACTTTTTCACGTTAAACTGACATTCATTGTGCTATGACCATATTGTCTTTTTAAATAATCCTGCAAGCTGTCTACATCAATTGATTAACTATTATCTGACCCAGCTATGCATAATCAGCAAACAACTGAATATCTCCATTCGAATTATTTTCTGTATCGTTTATATACAAATTAAACAGCAGTGGTCCACATATCATTATTATTATTATATGGACTTATATATATAAATATAAATATATAACCATCCTCTTGTCTTTTCTCCTTAATCATTTGTTCACACATGATACTGTTATGCTATAAGGTTTGCAACCTCTAGAGTGTGTGTGTGTGTGTGTGTGTGTGTGTGTGTGTGTGTGTGTAATACACTGGGGAAATTTACTCAAATATGTGTTTAAGTTCAGTGACATTTATAAATGAATGTTAGAGAGTTGCTGTGGGCAGTGCACACATGCTCTGTCTCATTTTAGTTATTTGTTCTTCTTGTAGAAAGGCTTATACGCTGGTTAAACATGATAACTAAATATTTAAGGAATTGACAGCGTACACTAGAAATATAAATTAAATCAACTTTAATATATACTTTCCGATATTTCGGCAAGTCACATTGCCATCTTCATGAGAACTTAAGATAAAGACACGTGTATGCAAGTACCACATAACAGCAAATGAGATACGAAGCAAGGAAGCTAAAGCCAAATTTCCCTAAAGTCCTAATGGTGCCCCCCCCTTCTTGGCTGTATTAGGTGTTCTTGGCCTTTGGGCTGAAGTTCTTCTGATATATGTTTCCCAAATTTGGGACAGTCTCATGCATCCAAATTTGTTGAGGTTTGGCATGTTCCTAAGGGCTGAGGCTGATTCCATGAATAGTTCTTTCATATTTGAACTTACTGTGGTGTATTACTGTGGCTTTCTTCCACCTTATTCTGTGGCGAGTATCCAGAGCATGGTCTGCAAGCCCATCGGATGTAGTCCTTGTGTTCTAAGATTCTGATATTTGCTGTCCTGCCTGTTTGGCCAAAGTAGGACAATTTACAGCTGCAAGGGACCTGGTATACACCAGATAGGTCTAGGGGAAGTGGTTGGTCTTTAGTGGAGCGGATAAGGGATGCCAATTTTCTATGTGGGCTGTAACAAGAGGTCAAGTCATGTTTTTTTAGGATTTTGTTGATTTTTTCCGAGGTGCCTCGGATGTAGGGAATGGTGATGGATTTAGAGTAATCTTTTTTGTGAACGGGGGGGGAGGTAGGTTGTGGATAACTTGTTTTAGTATTTTTGGGATTTTTTTTTTTTTGGGGGGGGGGGTAGCCATTGGCTGAGAAAGTGTTAAGGATATGATTTAGTTCAGTGGTTAGGGCTCGGTCATTTGAACAGATTAGTTTTGCCCTGTTGAATAGTGTCTTAATAACTTCATATCGTTTTGTGTGTGTGGGGGGGGATTGTTGGTGAATGTACCTGCCTGTATGAGTGGGTTTTCTATAAACTGAGAAAACCAAGGTTCCATCAGGTTGGCGGGTGACTACTGTGTCTAGGAAGGGGAGGCTATTGTTTTTCTCTTTTTCCAGGGTGAACTTGAGTCTAGGGTGTTAGTTGTTTAAGTGTGATAAGAAGGAGAGGAGTGTATCCGGGTCATGTGGTCAAATAGCGAACACATCATCAATGTAGCGAAGCCATATGGTAGGTTTATGTGGGGTAGAGTTTAAGGCTTTCTCTTCAAAAGTCTCCATAAAGAAGTTGGCCAAAGGTGGGGAAAGTGGTGAACCCATGGCTGTCCCCTCTATCTGCTTGTAGAAATTTTCCTTCCAAACGAAATAGCCTGAGTTCATTGTGAACTGAAATAGGGCTGAGATATCCGCAGGAAATTTAGCTTGGATTAGCTCTAAGGTTTCTTTGAGGGGGACATTTGTGAATAAGGAGGAGACTTCAAAACTGACCATTATGTCATTATGTTGGAGTGTAAGGTTTTCTATACTGGCTTTGAAGTGGTCTGAGTTTTTTATATGTGTGATGGAGTATTGCCAGTATAGTGTGAGAGTGCTTTGGCTAAATACTTAGCTAGTTTGAAAGTGGGGGAATCAATGCCATCCACTATGGGACGTAATGGCACATTTTCTTTGTGTATTTTTGGGAGCCCATATATACGGGGGGGGGGGGGATCTAGAGTTATATCATTTTAGTCTGTTAGTAATTTCCACAGGCCAAGAAGTAACCTTCTTAAGGAGCTTATGGAGTTTTCTAATTTATGAGTTGGTGGGATTGTATTCAATGGGGAGGTAAGTAGCTCGATCTAATAGTAAAGCCTTAAGCTAACCTGTGTAGTCATTATGATTCAGTACCACAGTGGCGTTCCCCTTATCCGCTTTGGTGATAACTATTTTTTGTTTTTCTTCAATTCCTGTAGAGACTTGTATTCACTAATGGATGTGTTGGTTTTTGGTGGTTTAGATACGGAGAGCTTTCTGTGAAACGAAATGGTGCTTAAATTTTACACAATTTGGGATTACCTCATTATCCCGGCAGCGTTTTAGGAAGGTCAGACGATTCAGTTGTCTAGATAACTTCAGTTTCAGTTTGCCGTAATGGTGGGCCTTGCGTGCGATGGAATCTCCATCGATGATAGTAATTCTTGTAGAAAGGCTTATACGCTGGTATATTATGGTATAATAAGTATTAAACATGATAACTAAATACTTAAGAAATTGACAGCGTACATTAGAAATATAAATTAAATCAACTTTGATATATACTTTCTGATATTTTGGCAACGTCATGTTGCCATCTTAACTTAAGATAAAGACACGTGCACGCAAGTACTACATAACAGCAAATGAGAGAAGCGAGGAAGCTACCATTTTCCTAAAGTCCTGATGGTGCACCTGGCAGGCTATATTAGGTGTTCTTGGCCTTTGGGCTGAAGTTCTTCTGATATATGTTTCCCAAATTTGGGACAGTCTCATGCATCCAAATTTGTTGAGGTTTGGCATGTTCCTAAGGGCTGAGGCTGATTCCATGAATAGTCTTTCATGTTTGAACTTGCTGCGGTGTATTACTGTGGCTTTCTTCCACCTTATTCTGTGGCAAGTATCCAGAGCATGGTCTCTGGATATGCACTATTTTTGCTGTGCTGCTTGGAGTATCCAGGCCAGACAGCAAATATCAGAATCTTAGAACACAAGGACTACATCCGATTTCACCAGTACAGCCACTCTGGGCTTGCAGACCATGCTCTGGATACTCGCCATAGAATAAGGTGGAAGAAAGCCACAGTAATACACTGTAGCTTTCTTCAAATTCAAGTTCAAATATGAAAGACTATTCATGGAATCAGCCTCAGCCCTTAGGAACATGCCAAACCTCAAGAAATTTGGATGCATGAGACTGTCCCAAATTTGGGAAACATATATCAGAAGAACTTCAGCCCAAAGGCCAAGAACACCTAATACAGCAAAGCAGGGGACACCATCAGGACTTTAGGGAAATTTGGCTTTAGCTTCCTTGCTTCGTTTCTCATTTGATGTTATGTAGTACTTGCATGCACGTGTCTTTATCTTAAGTTCCCATGAAGATTGCAACGTGATGTTGCCGAAATATCGGAAAGTATATATTAAAGTTGATTTAATTTATATTTCTAGTGTATGCTGTCAAATTCGTGAGTATTTAGTTATTATGTAGTTATTTGGATATGCACTTCCTTAGTTTGGAAATCACAGCCCTAAGGAAACAACATTCTAATTATGAAATTATATTTTTGCTTTTATCCATGTTTGTTCTAACATCAGCAAACAATAAAAGTGTATTCACAAAGTATCTTCATGACTACCTATTTGCATATAGAGAGAGTAACGTTTTCACCATAAGTTGCAGTAAGTGTTTATTCCATAATGCAAAAGACACTTTCTGGGAAATCAGTATCTATACATTGTGGTCAGAATAACTTCTCAGAGACTGGTTTTTACAGTATTGAGGTCAGAATCATAGGTATCTTATGGTAAGTATACTTTCATTTAAGAAAGCAGTTCATTATGAAGTAACTTTATGATGAGTTACTTGCTTAAATGTGCAATTTTTTATTGTTTGCTTAAGTGCTTGTTAGAAAGTAAGAATACAGCTAGTTGTCAAATATCATATACTATTCCTCCCAATAGAAAAATTTGCTATAGTTCAATTGAACTCATTTGAATAGGTTAGTATAGTGGATAGCATGTCTGTTTTTCAACTTGCAGACTTTGGGTTCTAATGCAACTTCAGCATGGATATTTGTGAATATCTTCAAGTGCCGGTTAAGTTTCATTGCTTAGTATGAGATTACTACCCTGAGTACTTGGATTCTTGAAGTGGCTTAAAAAAGTTCTGTGTTTGTTCTCTAGAACAGGATTTCAGATTATCTAACACCATAGTCCACCCACAGTACTAATGCATGATAGGTTTATAACAACCTTTTGTGAATGGGGTTTGCATAAAAAAAAAACAACAAAAAAAGTAGTTATCCCAAATCCTGAGTAAATAGCCATTCACATTACTTATGAGAAATGACTTCTGCTGGTTAGTTTTTACTTCCAGTATCTCCACTCAGGGCCAACAAGGCCCCCGTTGTTTTCGTCAGGGAACCAGGGCAAACAGCGAAAAGTCAGCTACTGGAACGAATCCTAAAACACACCCCAACTCAACATCCCCAGAGTTAAAGATCAGTACTATCAACACAAGAAGCCTGAATGGCAAAGAAATGGAGCTAGCTGAGGAATTAGATTAGTACCAGATCGACATAATAGGGGTGACTGAAACAAAAAAGACAAAAACTGGTGAGATCTTTCTGAGCAATAAATACAAAATGTTATATTCAGGTAATGATAATCAAGGAAAAGAAGGAGTAGCCATAATATTCCACACTAAATACAAGGCAAATCTTCTTGAATGGCAAGCAGTCTCAAGTAGAGTGATGTGGGCAAATACGAGAATGGGGAACTGGACAATGAGACTTATTTGTGCCTATGGTCCCACAAAAGGTTCTACTAAGGTAGAGGTGGAGGAATTTTTTGAGGCTTTAGAGAAAGCAACTGACACAATGAAAAAGGAAAAGTTGGTCCTTGTTGGAGATCTAAATAGCAGAGTAGGAAATGATTGTCAGACATTATTTTGAGAAAATTTGGAGAAAAGAGCAAAGCTAATAATAATGGCAAATACCTTTTGGATTTCTGCTCAGGACATGAACTGATTATTACTAACACCATGTTCCAACATAAAAATGTGCACAAATTCACATGGAGAGAAGAGGCAAGGAATAAGAAAAGTCTCATTGACTATGTTATTGTCGATAGTGATGTTTTCTCCCTGGTGCAGGACACCAGAGTGTACAGAGGATTTGAAATTGGAATTGATCACTATTTAGTCTTGAGCAGGATAAAATTGAATTTCATATTGAAAAGAAGAAAATGTAAGAAAGTTTTAAAGCGAATAAAAGTTGAACAGCTCTCAGATGTGAACTGTAGACTAAAATACACAAAGATTATTGAAGGAAAAATGAAAGCGTTTGAGAACAGGAACCAAACCTTGGAGATTCAGTGGCAAGCCTTGAAGAAAACCCTGATTAATTCAGCTAGCGAGGCATGTGGTGAAGTTGTCTGCAAGGATAGAAATTAGAACTACATGGTGGACACAGGAAGTTAAAGAGGCAGTGAAGGAAAAGAAGAAAGCATATCAAAAGTTCCTGTCAAATAAGTCAGCTTGTGCTCTTAGAGAATACAGAGACAAATGTAAGAAAGCTAAAGACTGTGTAAAATTAGCTAAACAGAAGTCATGGGAAGACTTTGGTAAGAACATAGAAAATAAATATCAAGAAGGTGGCAAGATATTCTGGAGGTTGTTGAAGAAGCTCAGAAATGGAGAAAAAGATATCCTTGAAGTATGGAGTAATTATTTCGAAAAATTGCTAAATGAAACATACAAGGATGGCACAGCGGTAAAAAAAAACTTAACAGGGATACAGTCAGGAACACATATCCATACTTGAAGTAGAAAAGCCATCAAAGGCTTGAAATGTGGAAAGGCAGCAGGAATAGATGATATTCGACCAGAAATGCTGAAGTATGGAGGTATAAAAGTCTTACAGTGGCTGCACTGTATAGTTCAGAAGGCCTGGACAGAGGGACGAATTCCCGATGATTGGAGTAGAGCTCTCATAGTACCCATATATAAAAAAGGGAAATAAAACTGAATGTGAGAATTGCAGAGGTATTTCCTTATTGAGTGTTCCTGGTAAGATTTATGCAGGTATACTTGAGAAAGGTTGAGAAGAATTGTGGAAGAAAAGCTTGGTGAAGAACAAGCTGGATTCAGGCCAAATAGAGGCTGTCAGGATCAGATCTTCACTTTACGACAAATAGTGGAGAAATCATTGGAATATAACAAAGAACTGTATTTAAGTTTTGTAGATCTTGAAAAGGCATATGACAAGGTGCCAAGAGAGAAGCTATATTCAAAATGCTACAGTTATATGGTGCCGATGGGTATTATATCAAGGAATACTTAGTCTTTATTTGAATTGTAAGTCAGCAGTTAGAATTGAACGAAGTACAGGAAGATGGTTTAATGTTAAATCTGGTGTGAGACAAGGATGTACATTATCCCCTCTGTTATTCATTATCTACGTGGATCACATTAAAGGAAAGTGGTATTAAACCTGATATGAAAATTGGAGATGTTAATGTCTGCTCTTTGCTTTATGCAGATGATGTTATACTTGTAAATAAATTGCTACAAGTCTGCAAGATTCCCTGACTAAATTTAATAACTGTTGTAATAGGAATGGTATGAAGGCCAGCAATAACAAGACAAAGACAATGAAAATAGGTAGAATTGTTGAAAATGTCAACTGTGTTGTGAATGGAGAACCTGTGGAGCAAGTAAAACATTTCAGCTACTTAGACACGGTTTTTAGTGAAGATGGTAAATTAAATATGGAAATAGATAACAGAATCAATAAAGCTGGCATGGTAGGATGTTAGTTGAATAAATTCATATGGAATAAGAGAGAAATTAGTTGGAACACTAAATTAGCTGTACACAAGACAGTGTTCAAACCACTTTTAACTTATTGATCTGAGAGCTGGATTAGAAGTAAAACACTTTACCAAAGAGTAGAGACTGCAGATATGAGAGTCTTGAGAAAGATTAAGGCACGAACAGATGGCATCAATGGCAATATCATATTAAAAACATGGATAGAACTTGACATTGTCAGCATCCAGGAATGTGTTAGCAGCTCTAATCTCAGGTGGTAGTCACTTAAACAGAATGGGCGAGTTAAGATTAGCAAAACAAATATTCTCTGCCAGGTTGGCAGGAAAATGACCCAAAGGAAGGCCAAGATATAGGTGAATTGATATTGTACAAAGTGCTTTAGACGATAGAAATATAAGATCTGATAATGTTGGAGTCTTGACAAGTAACAGACTGATTTGGAGGAAAATTGTAGATAAGAAATTAGTAATGATATAAATTTTTCATATAGTACTATCATATCCTGTACATCCCTTGAGGGTACATGGCAGAAATTCGATGATGATCTCCACTCAATAAACTAGAAAGGGACTGACCAGTTTACAAAATCTGCTTAGCATTATTAGATACTTAGAAGAATATATCAGTAACTAGTTGTGAAGATAGTTCATCTGCAACTTTTACTGAATGCTTACACTAGAGTAAAATAAGAATGAAAAGGATAATATAATCTCTTTTCAAAAATGAATACTATCCCATCTAGTAGAAAAAAATTGCTGCAATGTAATTCTTTTTTCTATATCCTATGTGATTGCAAATAGCAATTATTCTAAGAAGGGTTCAAGTAAAAGTAATTCACCCCTGCCTAATAGATGGATTATTTTGCTTTGTTCACCAAAAATACCACATTGGATCTTTAGACATTTATAAAATTCTGTGCTTGTATAAGTTAATTGTTGGAGATCCGACTGAAAGAACACATATGCTGTGGAGTACAAGAGAATAGCAAATGATTTGCTTATCCTGGCAACTTGACTACATAAATTACATAAATTGGGAAACCTTGCTGTCTCTCTCTTCCCTTCATTTCATATAGTGAAATGAAGGGAAGAGAGAGAGATTTCACATAGATCACATTCTTTGTGATATATGTGAAATAATTTAGTTATATTTTGTCAGCTTAAAATGGGTCTGTTTAATTACAATGCAATAATCTGAACTCTGTGATATTTGTTTAGTAAGTTTTTTATGCATTTAGAGCACAGGCATTCCCTGTACTTGATAAATATTTTTTCTGTTTGTAATATGGAAACTGGTCTAACATATAGTGAATATTAAATGTTGTGCCACTAGTAGTGGAAGCTTAAGGTATTATTTTATTTTAATAGGTTAAGAAAAGCATGCAACTGTAGTTTTTTGTATTGGCATCATGTGGTATTTCCAACTTATGTTGCTGATTTGTATGATATTGCTACAGATGTTCACCGTATTCATGTGAGTAGCTGGATTATTATCATAGTAATGGTTATTAGCTACAAATAGGTATTGAAAAAGAATTATACATAATGCAAGTTTTATAGTCATTCTTAATGTGTTAATTGTGGGCTGCAGGAAGGAAATTAGAAAAATTAGAAAAATATAGCATTAAGAAAATCTCCTGTGCCTTATAAGATTATGCATTATGTTTTGATGTCTAGAAATCAAAGTACAGGAAAGCCTCACTTAATGCGAATTCGATCTGCATGATAATCAGTTAGCACGATTGAGTGAAATGATACTATTTCCCACTTTAAGCAAGTGATTAATCAGTTAATGCGATTTTTTATGTTATGCAAAATTTTACGTCATGTGAAATTTTTTGTCACCAATCTGCAGCAAGCATTGCCACTTATCAATGTAGCAGCCAGTGGGCAGTGGCAGTACTGTGGGCGGTGGCTGGCGACACTCGGCAGTTAACTCAAAGCTATCATCGCGAGTGCATGTGCTAACTTTGCTCTCTTTGCTCAGTCACTTTTCCTTCATTTGCTTTAATTTAGAAACCTATAAGGCTTTATTATATTCAACCCCCTGATATGGAAAAGGGAAAGATTGATAAAGAAAGTGACAGTAATAAAAAGAGAAGAAAAGTAATTACATTAGAGGAAAAGCTGGAAGTCATTAATGATCTCCTTCAATTAGAAGAACAGCATGCATATGAAGAAGAAGAAGATAAGGAGTGCGAAAAAGAAGAAAATGTTATAATTAGGAAGCGGACTGCAAAAGAACTTGAGGTAGTTTTCAATCACATTGAACATGCTAAGGATATTTTGTTTGATGCTGATCCTGATACGAAATGAAGCTTCGAAGTCCGCTGAAATCTTGATAAGGCGATCGCCAGCCAACGCAAATTGCATGACGATGAAAAAGTCAAGCACTATTCAAACATCTTTACTTAATTTTTTATAAAAAAGTAGCTCAATGAGATGTTTAGACATTAAATAAAAATTTAAGCAATTGGTTTTTATTAACTTTGATTTTATCCTCTAATATAGCTTATACATTTTTTTTTGTCAAATTTATGCTAACTGATGGATGAATTATAATTATTCCTATTGTTTATGGTATTCACTTAACATGATTTTGCTTAGTGGGCATTAATTGATGGATAAATTAATTGCATTAAGTGAGGTTTTCCTGTATTTTCATAGGAAAAACAGTATGCATTTTTTTTTCGCATTAGAAATGCAACGCTTTTAAAAAAAATAGAAAAAAGAATTAAATGTCTGCATTTTGATCCAGATACTGATATGAACATTTTCCTTTCTGTTTAAGAAAAAACTAACATTACTGTGAGATTGAGGGGAGGATTATGGATTACAAAGTTTCAAAAAAAAAAAAAAGCTGATATCATTATAATGAAAATTTCCTCAACCAGTGTCCTATAACAATCTTTCAGAAGTTTATAGACTCCCCTCATAACATTCCTCTTTTCTCATTTACCAGTGTCTTCAATCCATCTACTTTCAATTCTTCTCATAATCTACATTCCATAATCCTGATATCATCTTTATAACTCTTTGCTCCCTTATCACAGCTTCTTTATCCTCTTGGAATAACCCAGGAGATCACATCTGCACACAGGTCCAGGTGCAGTTATGAAGAGACAAAATGACTTTCTTATCCTTTCATGGAAGCATTTGTTTCAACATTGCAATTATTCTCTGAGTTGTATTTGCAACTTTTGCAATGCAGCCTTTGAAACTCAAATTCCTATCCACCAGAACTCCAAGATCCCTAGGCCCATCAGTATCTCATAGTCTAATCCTACCAATATAATATGCCATTTGATAGCTTATTATACCAAAGTGTATAATTTTACACTTACTAACAGAATTGATGGCCATTATCATTTGTCCACACCTTCATTCTGCTCAAATTATTCCGGGAAGCACTGCATATCAGTAATGTCCCAGATTGTTTTACTGCCCATTTTCTTCATTTTTGCATCATGAACAAACAATTGAATATCTTCTGTCAAGTATTTTCTAACATTGTTAATAGATAGAATGAACAACACTGGCCCAACAAGGAACTGATTACTATAGCCATCTTAAATCTAGTAGATCCACCCCCCCCTCAATAAACCAATTTTTGACTTTATCCAATTTTTGGATAAAGCTGGTACCTGAACATCAGCTACCAGCTTTATCCAAGTGAGTAGATTATATTCCAAATATCATATCCCTCGTTTATTTATGAAACAGTTTTATGTGGCATCCTTTCCAATACGTTATCAAAGTTCAGCAATATCATAGTGTATCAATTCCTTTTATGCAGCTCAGCTGTAACATTATTATGAAAGATGGACAAATTGCTCAGATATTACCTTCCTTTAGTAAACCAATGCTGTTCCTTACAAAGCATAGTTTGTCTGTCAATCCACTTATAATGCGAGTTATTTATCAGCTTCTCTAAAACCTTCATGATGACCCTGCAGATACTAATGAACCAGTAGTTAAGACACATCAGTTTTTGTACCACTCTTGCACAATGGAACTATCATACATTCTTTCCTGAGCTGAGACTCAAATTAGACAAACATGTAACTTAAAAAGTTTGTTTAATTTCAGTGTCAACTCGGGAAAGATCCCTATTGCCTTCTTTATTGATCTTATTCATGAGAGGTCATGGGATCCATAGGCACATTAGTGCTGTGTATGAGGTGCAGATGAGGACTGAGATAGATTTTTATTTTGAAGAGTTGCAGATCGTAGTTGTTTGAAAATAATTTTTAAGGAAGAGTGTTCCAGAGAACAGAGGTGGATGAAATAAAAGAAGATGAATAGAAGCAGGTTCATTGTGTTTGCAGTTACACACTAAAGTAAAGAGGTCCTGGGCAGCTGCAGCTCTTGTATTAACAGGTATATCAGAAAGTGGAGGAATGATGGTTGCGAATTCAGTGGAGCAATGACCGTGAAAGTACCTGCAGATTATACACAGTGCTGAAACACTGCGCCTGTGAGATAGAGGTTGAAGTTAGCCTGTAAGAGAGGGATCATCTACGAGCCTAATTCAACACCTCTGAATGGCATGAGGGATTTTAAGGGAAGTTTTAGGCACACTATTCTAAACATGGATGAATTTGGGATTTGTATATAGTAAAGAGTTGGTGGGTGCAAAATAGGCTTTTGAATGAAGGAAAATGCCAAGTTTTTTGGATGCTGAAGAGGCTATTGATTTGTGTTTATGCCAGGAAAGACTGGAGGGGAAATGTTAATCCAAGCAAAGAGATCTGATCTTGTTTAGTGATTTGTGAATTACTGAGGGTAAGGGCAGATGAGCTGGGATTTCTTTTGCTTGCAAAAAGGCAAGTCTGTATTTTGGTGGCATTGAACATAAAGTTGTCCTTGCCCGATTGGAAGATAGTATGTAGATCAATGTTTAAGGCACTAGTTGTAGATGATCTTATAGCCTGAGATGTCATAGTACTGTATGGTTTGTCAGATAAGTGAGTGGAGAGTATTGCCTGCAAAGCTGTGGATGGGATTAGTGGTCATTGTAAATAGGTCATTTATCTACAGGAGAAAGAGTAGGTGATAGGACAGAGTCTTGAAGTACTCTGCATTGGTGGTGAAACTTGAAGAAAGGGAGCCATCTACCATGCAGAGAAGGACCAGAGAGAAAGATGTCTACCCAATTACAGAGGGTGGAAGGGAAACCAAAGGATGGCAATTTGTTTAGTAGGTCTTGATGCCACACGTGGTTCAAAAGCTTTGGAAATATCAAGGGTGACAGCTCAAGTTTCTCCGAACCTTTCCATGGTACATGTCCAGTGATGGCTGATGTAAGTTACAAGGTCATCTGTGGATCTTGAATGGTAGAATCTGTACTGGTGGGCACTGATTAATTCATGGGCCTCTTGGTAGTGGAGGAGTTGACTGTTGATGATTTTATCCATTATTTTGGAGAGGACAGTGGAGATGGCAACTGGTCAGTAATTTGATGGAAGATTTTTATCACCCTTTTTGGAATAGGATTGATATGAGATTCCTTCCATGTTTGGATAAGTACCAGATATGTATAATAAATTGTAGAGATGATGCAGGACTGGTATTAGCTCTGGAGCATAATGTTTGATAACAATTGGTAAGATGCCATTAGGATCAGAAGACTTTTTAGTATCCAAGTTATTTAGTAGTTATCTGCTGACTTTTTGTTGAAAAACTATATGAGGCATATGGTGCTTGAATTCAGGTATGGTAGGAGGTGATTTCTCCTGGTCATCTATGCAGGAGTTTGAAGAAAAGAGTGATGCCAGGAGGTCAACTTTATATTTGGGTCAGTAATAGTGGTGCCATCAGGATAAGACAGAGGTGGAAGTGAAGAAGAGCAGAAGCAGCATCCAATAGCCTTAGCAAGCATCCTAAAGTTGGCTTCCATTTGGCCTTTATGAAATTGGATTTGGATCTACTGATGACTGATTTGCATATATGGCATGATTTTGTATAGGCAGAGTATGAAGTTGGAATTCTTGATGTGAGCCACATGCTGTAAGCCAATTTTTTTTTTTTTTTTGACTGGTTTGACACATTTTTGGTTGAATCAGGGCTTGGAAAGTAGATGTGGATTGAATGGGGGGGGGATGAAGGCCTTCATACCGATGAAAATAATTTCTGTGACTATTCCACAGAAGGTGATGGGGTCAGGTAAGTGGAAGCAATAGTCAGACCAAGGGAAGGATTAGTAGAAATTCCAAAGATCATCTCAAGAGGCCATCTTCCTCATCTAGTGGTATCTCTGTGCACCAGACTGATAGAGCTTAGCAAAGTGAGCACTGATTGTTTGAGCAATCTCATCTGCTTCTGACACAATTGTATCTGCATTCTCCAAAGTTATTCTTCCACATTCATTCTTTCTTTTAATTGCAGTATAATAATAAAATTCTTTTTGGGTTGTCTTTAAAAACCTACACAAGCATTTTATTTTCAAATTCTGACTTATCTTTCCATACAATACTAATAAATTTTCTAGCCTGTGCTTTATGAATTTCACAACCTCTCTTGTTTTTATTCTCATGATATTCCTTGCACATCATCATCTTATGGATCTGTTTCTAGGGTATCTGCACTCATTAAAGTTATTTTTCCACATTTATTCTTTCTTTTACTTGCAGCATGACAATGAAATTCTTTTCGTTTGCTATTAAAAACCTGCAATCATGCAATATAAATATCATTTACATTTGCATCATAGTTTCAATAATTTTTAAATGGTGGATATCTAAAGTGACTACTAAAAAAAGTATTATGTGTGATCTTTCTGAACTGTATAACCTTATCTTGCATGCAGTAGTAATGTGCTAT
This sequence comes from Typopeltis vanoorti, assembly GCF_054136105.1. NCBI lineage: Eukaryota > Metazoa > Arthropoda > Arachnida > Uropygi > Thelyphonidae > Typopeltis > Typopeltis vanoorti. The sequence goes on from NC_143560.1 coordinate 29,729,785, forward strand.
AGGTTTAGGAGCTTTCACGTGTGCAATTTGAAAAACAAATTGATATAATACATGTTGTAATAGGTTTCACGGTATAAAAAGAACACAGATGGTCAATACAGGACTTTAGTCTTGTGTTGCATGCTGCAATCACTTATACTGTCCCCACTGTTACACCGGATTGTGGTTGTCTTGCCCTTGTAACAAACTTTGTGTTGTGTGCTCTGAAGATGCTGGATATAATACCAGTGAAATATTAGCTTGTAAGTTAATAAATAGTTATTTTCTTAACCATCTGTGTTCTTTTTATACCGTGAAACCTATTACAACATGTCTGACGAACACATAAGCCTATCCACGCATATGATATAATACATGATTTTTAATTCATTCTTATCTTACTCACATTCTGAATAAGCAATTTATTAGTGAAATAAAACTATCTGTGGCCCATTCCTTTCTCACTGTTTGTAAATACATCTTTTGCTTGCTAATCTTTTGGTTAGCAAAGACTTTCAAAACAATAGAATATTCAAAATCAAAGCATTACTACAAATCTTTAGAGGTACCTTTGGCATAATAATTAATAATGGAACATGTATAGACCACAGTAATAACTTTAATTAAATAAAGGTACAAATATTTCGTACTGAAAGTAACAGTCAATGCTATGTCTAGCACAACATAGCATTGACACTAATCATAATATCCAGTGGGATAAAGCTTGTGTTCTCCACAGATGTAGGTTTAAATACGAACGCCTTTTTAAAGAAAGTTGCGAAGCTCTCTTACATTGCCCGAATTTAAATCAAAATGACTGTCTCTCTCTTCCAAAAGTTTAGGAGACTCTTATTTTATGTAACCCTCAATGAAATAATTATCTTTAAAGAATTATTTAATGATATTTTAGTAATTAATCTTCTAGCATGCAGTAACAATTTAATTGGTGATCCACCGACTGTTCTGTACTTTGTATTTCATTCCTTTAACTGTTTGTTCTACACTGAGGATGTACTGTTATTTTCAGTACAAAATATTTGTACCTTTATTTAATTAAAGTTATTACTGTGGTCTATATGTGTTCCATTATTTATTATTAAGCATTACTACAGTTTTTTTTTTTGTTATTATTATTGTTATATATAGATTGTTATTATTTCATTTTATGACTTTGGTGTTGTGCATTGATTGTGAACACTCTTACAGTACATAAACATATAATTTTGAAATTAATTTTGTAATCATCACTAATTTGATGGGTTTATCATTTTAGTTAACAAAGTCAAATTGAATATTTTCCAATTCACTGACTTATTATCTGTCCCCTAATCCCATTTTCAGCTGTCAGCTGTTTTAAATATGGATCTTTTTTTTGTTAATCAAACATTTAGTTAGTAAATATTTTCCTATAAACTGTGCTATTCTGCTCATTCTAAACCAAAACATTACTACACTTTTTAAATTTTATTAACAGTATTTGTGCAAGTTGCTGTGATAAATTGTTTTGTTCTGACATTATTATTATTATTATTAAGAAAGCCTTCTAGAGAGTCAGGGACTCAAAGAGGGAGCCACATATCGTCCACAAGACCTGCACTCACCACTTCTAGTGGCAGTCCATTCTAATCATTGCACCATCTATGAAAGAAAAATTTATCTCACCTTCTTTCTTGACTATATTCAGTCTTAACTTCCATGGATGCCCTCTCATTCTCTCCCCACCTTCCATAAAATGAAAAATTCCATCTACTGGTATTTTTTATGACTTTCAGAAGTTTGTAAGTCTCAATCATGTTACCACTCCTTTCCTGTTTGCTAGTGTCTGCAATTCACAAATTCTCTAACCGTCCTCATAATCTGTATTCCTCAATCCTGATATCATCTATAACACTCTTCTCAGTACTCTCTCCACTGTGTCAGCATCATCGTGGAGACCAGACCTGCACACAACACAACCTCCACATGAGGTTGTATCAAGGCCTTGTAAAGAGACAAAATGACTTCCTTATCTTTACATATCAAGGTTCATTTTATCATGGTAGTTATTATCTGAATTGTATTTGCAGTCTTTGCTATATGGGCCTTTAATTCAACTTTCTGTATGCTAAAATTCCAAGATCTCTAGCCTGATCAGTTTCTTCTTGCATCATCCTACCAATATAATATGACATTGGATATTTCATCACACCAAAATGCTGACTTTACATTTACTAACATTGAACTGATAGCCATTTTCACATGCCCACATTTCCAGCCTGTTCAAATCATTCTGCAAGTACTGCATATCAGCTGCATACCTGATTAAGCTGCCTGTCTATCATCAGCAAACAGCTGTGTGTTGCCTGTCAAATCTTTCCTAATGTCATTAATGTATAGATTGAATCACAATGGACTTAGGATCCTTGTAGTACACCACTGTGTACCATAAATGTTGCAGATCACATCACCCATATACAACTTTTTGATATCTGTCAGCACATCAGTGCCATGTATGAGGTTCAGATTAGGATTGAGAAAGAAGAAATCAATTGACATTTTTCTTCAAAGGTTGAAATTGTGGAAACACATTATGAAGGTTGTTCCAGAGATAGGGGTACTCGTAGATGAAATAAATGAGAAAGCAGAGAAGAAGCAGATTCATTGTGTTTGCAGTTGTTTTAACAGGCCAGATGATGTTTGCCAAATCACTGGAGCAGTGATCATTAAAGTACATGTAGAAGCAACACAGAATTTTTAAATAGGTTTTATGCATTATCCCAAATGTGTAAACAACTTGCATTCAGGTTGTTTTCACATTTGGCATTTGGTGAAAGAATAGCGTTATTCTTTAATTTCATTCTTTCAGTTGCTTGCAGCATAATAACATTGTTATTATCTGATTTTGTGATTTTAACGTTGTGCATTAACTTAGTACAGTTTCAAAATTAATTTTGTAATCTACCTAATTAGTTAACTTTATTATTTTAGTTAATAAATTTGTAATTTGATTGTCTTCTCTGAGAAGTACCACCTTATTGGTATTAGTAAATGTTATTAACAGATATTATCAGTGAAAATTAGTGAATTAAATTTTGTAGAAGTGAATTGGACTTAAAAATGATCTTGTAAAATTTTAATAAATTTTAATTATTTTGAAATTTTTAGTATATGGTTGCTGCTCTTCAGGACTGTGCAGAGCCTATGATTGCAACTCATCATCAAGCTTCACCAGAAACTTTATTGAATTCTTTCCATCAGGAAATCTATGATAAATTAAAAGAGGTAAGTTTGCATTAGAGCTGTACATTCCTAATTATGACCAATGACATTTGATGCCATAATGTTTTGAAAAATTTAATGTTCACATTAAATCTATACCATTTTTTACAATGCTCCTTGAAAAGAAATGCACATTACTCAAATGTATTGGGCTATTTTTTTTCTAGACAGTGTTGATAAATCCACATGCATGTGCATATATACACACACAAGAATATAATGACATTCAAACTTGCTGACAGAAATACAGTTCAAAGCAACCAGAATTTTACCAATTCTGGTGTAAAGTTTGCACCTGAATTGGTAAAAAAAGAAGACAGGTTAACTGGAAACTCCCATTCATCTCTGTATGTTTGGTTAGAAACACTCAAAATTAGCCTTTGTAACTTTGTGGTATACAAAATCAGAAGATAATGCTTTCAAGACTTGTTGACCACTAATAATGATAATCAGAGTACTTTTATTTGAAGCATACTGGATACAAAACGGTTACAAATTTTGCAGAGATTACACAAGCACTGTCTGAGGGAATCAGATATTTTATGGAAGTTTTTCCACTTGGTTATACTATAAATTAAAGATGGCATGAAATTATATCTTGGTTTAATCCTTTATCCAAGTGTAAGCACCTGAAGTACTTTCAGGACTGGCAACTCGTATATAGAAGCTAATGATTTCACATCACTTCCTTAGTATCCCATAATGCAAAGCACAAATCCTTACAGACATGTATAATTCTATGCATTATGGGAAGGGTCACTACCCAGACCAGTTTTGACCTTTATTGAGGTCTCATCAGTAGTATACCACTACTGATGGGAGCCAGACCCAGAAGTGATACCAAAGTTGAAGTAATGCAGAATCATATTTTCATATACGAGCAGCCAAAAGGTGTCACACTTTATTATTAAATTACTCTGGATAAGAGATAGTTGTTGGAAGTTGTTCCAGTTGGTTATACTATAAATTAAAGATACCAAGAAATTATATTCTTGGCTTAATCCTTTATCCAAGTGTAAGCAAACAAAGTTTGCAACTGAAATATTTTCAGGACTGGGCAGTGGGAAGGGTTACCACCCTTCACAAAAAAAAAAAAAACACTTGATCAAGTATTTTTTTTTTCTTTCTACTCCTGCTCTCAGATTCCAAGTTAAAATTGGTTTGAACACTGTCTTGTATACAGTTAAAATAGTGTTTTGACTTATTCCATATAAATTTATACAGTTGACTCTACGAGCTTTCATTATTTTGTTTTCTCTTTCCATATTTAGTTTGCCATCTTCACTAATAATTGTGCCCTTTTGTTATTTTAATTTTTTTATCTCACACAAAAGAACCTATAGCACATCAGTGCCGTGTATGAAGTGCAGATGAGGGTTGAGAAAGAAGAAACCTATTTACATTCTTCTTAAAGAGCTGAAGGTTGAAATTGTTGGGAAACACATCATGGGGAAGGCTATTCCATAGGACAATGGTAGACGGAATAAATGAGGAGGGGAAAAAGCTGGTTAGATGAGTTTGTAGTTGTACTGTAAAGGGATGTTGGAAAGCTACTGCTCTTGTTTTAACAGGTCTAACAGCAAGTGGAGTAATGATGTTTTTTTCCAATTCACTGGAGCATTGACCATAGAAGTAGCTATAGAAGAGACATAGAGCTGAAACACTGCATCTGTGAAATAGAGGTGAAGTGAACCTGTGCGGGAAGGATTATCTATGAGCCAAAGAAAGTTTTAGGTGCACCTCCCCAAATGTGTGAATAGTATTCTAAGGATTAGCTGGGTGGGTGGGTGTAAAATAGCTTCTTGAGCAGATCAGAATGTCTAGTTTTTAGAAGCTGAGGGAGCTGTTGATGTGATGTGTTTGTTCAAGAGAGGTTTAAGATAAGTGTCAGTCCAAGGAGAGAGAGAGAGAGAGTTCATCCTGTCTGGTGATATCTGTGTTACTGAGGATGAGGGAAGGCAAGCTGAGATCCCTTTTGCGATAGGAAAGGTAGAGCTGCATTTTGACAGAATAGGTTATCTTTTCTTAACTGAAGGATGGTATGGAAATCAGTGTTCAAGGCACTGGTTGCAGATGATCTTGATGTAAGGGATGTCTGGGAGCTACGTAGTTTGTTAGAGGAGTAGGACGAATGAAGAGTGCTATCATCAGAAAAGCTAAGAGTAGGATTTGTAGTAATTGAGAGTTGGTCATTTATGTATAAGAGAAAGAGTAGGTGAGAGAAAATGGAGCCCTGAGGTACTCCTGCATTGGTGGCAAAGCTAGAAGAGAGGGTACCATCTACCATGGCATGCAGTAAATGACCAGAGAAGAAGCTGGCTATCCAGTTAAGAGGATGGCAGGTTGACTGAAGGAAAGCAGACCTTGATGCCAAACATGATCAAAAGCCTTGGAAATGTCAAATGCCTGAATAACTGAAATGTTTTACTTCTAGAGAAGCCTGCAAACTTGTACTGCCTTTATGAGGATTAAAGCATCATTCATAGACTAAAAATCTGAAACCAACATCTTCAATTTCGATGTCAGGTTTAATGCCACTTTCTTTCCTAATGTGATCTATATTGATGATGAATTGCAGTGGAGGTAATGCCCTTGACTCACACATGATTTGACACCAAACCATCTTTCTGTACCTCACTATATTAAATCATACAGTAAAATTATAGTGTTTTGAAGAAATTTTCTCTTAGTACCTTGTCATGTGCTGTTTACAGACTACAAAACTGAAATGTGGATCCTTGTCATATTCTCATGATTTCTCAACTATTTGTCTGTATTTGCTCAGAGCACATGCATATTTACTCAATAGAAACTTTTGATATGCTTTCTTCTTTACCTTCATGAGTCCACCATGGAGCTCTGATTTTTCTATCTTTGCAGACAACTTCACTGCTTGCTTGACTGGTTGAATCATTCAATGCTCTTTTTTTTTATCTTGAATAATATTTATATATTTGAGTTTACAGCTCACCTCTGAAAGCAGCTCAACTTTGATTCTTTTTAAAACTTTCTTATAGAGTTTCCTTTTCAATATGATATTCAGTTTTATCCTGCTCAAAACCAAATGGTGATCACTTCCTAGTTCTGATTCCCTGTATACTCCTGTGATCTGCACTAGTGTGAATATATTGCTATTGACAATAATACCAAGCATTAAACCTGATGTTATACTTTGATTTATTTAAACGATGTTGTACTCCTGAACATATCCAGTACAAGTCTCCAGGATTCTCTCCAAAACTGACTAAATTGAATAGCACCTTTAACAAATTTGGCATGAAAGTCGATGCTTTTTTAAAAAGACTTTTTGGAATATTTCATATTCCAAAAATATATAGGCAGAAACATGAAAACTTCATCTGCATTCTCAATGGAGAGCCTATAGAATATTTCAGCTATTTTGGCAGAGTTTAGTGAAGATGACAAATTAAATTTGGAAATAGACAACAGAATAAGTTAAGCTGGTATGCTGGAAATCCAGTTCAATAAATTTATATTGGAATAAGAGAGAAATTAGTGAAAACGCTAAACTAGCAATATACAAGACAGTGTTCAAACCACTGTTAAGTTATGGATCTGAGAGTTGGTTTAGAAAAAAGCACTTGACCAAAGATTAGAGACTAAAGATATGACAGTCTGAAAAAAAATTAGGAGCTTGAACAGATGGTATCAGTGACAGAATCATTTTAAAAATGATGACATTAGGGAGGAACTTGATATTGATACCATCTCCAAAAGATAAAATTCCATCTCTACTGCTATTTGGAGTGTGTTCAGTCCCATGCAATTGCAAGGTGTTCTGTTTTGGACAAATAGGTCGATCTGTTTCTATACGAGTTTCTAAAGACCAATCTTACATTTTCTCCAAGAAGCAGAACAAATTGGGTCTAGCAGAACATGAGCATTACTAATACTAGCCACAGGATCCTTTGAAATGATTCCATATTACTACAGAGATGTTCTCATCAATATGAGCGTCTCTTTAAAGAAAATTTGGAAGTATTTTGTCATCGCTCATATCTCAACCTTAACATGTACTCTCTATGCTAAAATCCTGGGAAATTATTATTAAGAACTATACTGTTTAATTATATATAAGTTCTTATTACATGTAATACATTGCTTAATTTTTTCTTATTTTCATTTTTATAATCCCCCCCCCCCACACATACATCAATCGATCCTAATATGATTGTTTTACTGCCTAGCTGTCTCACAAATGCATATAAGGAGATATGATTCCATTCTCCATATACCTTCATTGCAGATATTTTTTTAAATTTTTGTTTTACACTGACACTGACCCACAATATGTGAATTGAAATATCTGTAATTAATTCATCTTAATTAAATATTTTCAACTGTGTCTATTTGTTACTTATTCAGAATTTACACCTACTAACATTGAATTGATAGCCACTATCATTTGCCAATAGTTCTAATTAGTTCAAATCATTCTGCAAATGCTGCATATAAGTAGCACCCCTGATTGTCCTGCCTATCTTTGTATCATCAGTAAATAATTGAACATCTTCTGTCAGATCCTTCCTAATATCATTAATATATAGATTGAATAATATTGGTCCATGGATTGATTCCCTTAGGCACACCATTAGTCACCTTAAGTCTGGTTGATTTATGCCTCCCATATACTGCTCTCCACCTGTCTGTCAGCCACCAGCTTATCCAAGTCAAAAGTTTACATTCCACTCTCGTATCCTCAAGTTTATGGAATGGCCTCTTGTATGGTATCTTTATCCAGCTCAGCTGTAACATTATTATTAAATATGAGCTTATTGCTCTGAAAGGGAAGTCCTGTCTGAATGTGGGTTGGTTAGACATGACTTCCCTTTATCTCTTGCCTGTCAACCCATTTCTGTCTGCAAGTTAAGAACTTTTATACAGAATAATGATTAAAAATAAATTCTTAAACCTAGTATAAGGTAGCTGAATGTACCTCCTTGTGGCTGAAAGGTAGACGCTAGGCTATGTGTTTTAGATGTTTCTTGACAATTTGCTTCACCAATATTAAATGTGCTATTAAGGAAGGCGCTGATTATCCTCATACCCACCTTCCCTCTCTCTATTATGAAGTATAGAGCATAATGAGTGATAATTTGCAATATCCAAAATCCTGAATTCAATCCCATTTAACATTTTTTAGCTGTAAACCAAAATAAAATTACTTCTATTTAGGGATAGGATTGTGATGAGACTTCTTGCATTTACAAAAGTCATATTGGGTTGAATTTTATCCACAAATTTGCTGTAGGTCATTCACATTTATTGCAGCTATGTTTGGGATTAAAATATTATTGTTTCTGAGACAACTTATAGTGTCTAAAGGCTCAGCAGCCACACACACTAACTATTGACAAGGAGATGTATCTCTATACCATGTATAGAGATACATCTATTAGGAGATGTATATCTATACCATATAATCTTTACTATAATCATTACCCTCCAGAGAGGGTAAATGTGGTGAGTGAGGACATTTTCTGTCCCCCAAGTTGAAAAGGAAACTGAAAGGAGACCAATTTGTGGATGTTCCATCTATCCAAAAAGCTGTAATTATTGAATTAAAGACAATTGAACAAACAGAATTTTCTGTGACTCTCCAAAAACTCTATGACTGTGCTAAAGCCTATATAGATGCTAATAGATTGCATTTCAACTAACAAATGTTTTATCTTTTTCTTTAAAACTTATGGACTGTACTGTGTGTGGAGGTATAAAATTTTACAATGATTCTGCTGCATAATTCAGAAGGCGTGGCCAGAATTTCAAATTCCAGATGATTGTAGTAGTAGTGATCTCATGGTATATGTCTATAAAAATGGAAAGAAAATTCAGTGTGATAATTCAGAGGAATATCCCTACTTAATATTCCAATTTTTTTTTTTTTTATGTAAGGATACTTGAGAAGAGGCTAAGAAATGGAAGAGAAACTTGGAGATGGACTGCATTTGAACAGTTTTGGAGTTAGATGTTTGGAGAAAGGGTTCAGTGAGAGGTTGGAAGCGAGATATTGGGAGGAATGCAATGAAGGGCATGTCTCATCACCCTGGGAACAAATGAATGTGAGTTCCGAAATTGCTGAACAGCTGGGTGCAGTTTCCCAAGTTTTGAATCTGAATGGGTTGGTGATGACATTATGCAAAAGTAACTGTGGGCCCAAGGTGATGTTGAAATGCATGTAGACTAGAAATTAAGGAGAGGAGTTTCTGGCATTGGTCAGTCAGACTTGGACAAAAATTAATTGGCATTAATGAAACTTAGTTGACAGAGAATGATGTAGTACAGGAGTGAAATGTAAGGGGTGTCATATTTTCAGAGAAGATAAAGAAGGTAAAGGAGTAGGAGAAGTATTATTAATGATAGCTGAATAACTTCATCCAACAAAAATAGACATTAGGGATTTTAAATCTGTGGAAGATGGTTCGTTTAAGATAGAGCAAAAATACATTGTTGGTTGCTGCCATAGACCTGGGGATCTAGAGGGTGTCGTGGATGTCATGCATCAGCAGATTAGCAGTACAATGATTCATGCTAAGCAATTATTATGGGTCATTTCATCTATGTGGATATAGATTGGAAAGAGGAAGGAGCACATAGCAAGATAGAAATGGAATTTATACAGTTACTAAGAGATAATTACCTGAAACAGCATGTGATGGAGGGTACCAAGGGTTTTGAGATCATCAGATCTGGTAATAGCATCAAAAGAATATTCATTTAGAAGTATTGACTGCATACCCAGGATCAGGAGAATAAACCAAATTGGGATTACATGGATGAGTAGCAGTATAAAACAGGAGTTGTATAAAAAAGAAAGCATTGTGGAGGGAATATAAACAAAAGGTGACCAGCATGCTCATGAGCAATATAAAGTGCATGCAAGAAGGGTGACCAATATGGTAAGAAAGCTAAATCAGGTTATGAGAGAAATTAGCCAAGCAGGCCAAATCCAAAAGATGTTTTTTGTTATGTAGCAAGTAAGAGAAAGAATGATTATGGATGGATAACTTTACTCAGTGCTGATGGTAGGAAAGTGACAGAAGCTTAAGAATGGAGCTACTAAGGTATTGCTTTGCAATGGTATAACAATGAGTTGGAGACTTTGTAGTAACTGATGTGAGAACCGAGGTAGATGAACTGGAGATTCTCAGCATGTTGAAAAATGTCAATTAAATAAGCAGTGGGACTGAACGCCATGTGCAAGAGAACTGGTAGTGCCTCTGACGAAGTTTTTTAATCTAAGTCTCAACTCTGGCAAGGTTCCAAGGGAGTGGAAAGAGGATAAGATAGTTCCATTATATAAAGGTGGCTCCAAGACAGAAGTAGCAAATTATTGCACAAGTTAAAGGTAAAATTCAGGAATGGATGGATAGGAATATGATACAGTGGTGCCTTGCAATTCGACACTAATTCATTGCCAAACTATTGTCGAATTGCGGGACAATATTTCCCCATATAAGTCTATGGAAAATAGATTAATTCGTTGTCGGACCCCCATTCCACTCCCCCTAATGGGAGAGAAATACACCATATTATTTACTTTACGTATTTTACTATTGTATAACACACTAAATTACAAAATACACTATTGTATACACAATACATACAATCTATTGAGTCTTAGATGTTGGAAGGGAGTCTTCTTTATCCTCTTCTACCTCTTCTCGTCTCCTCTTTGCTTGAACAGGGATGAGGAACTGATCAAGGGTGGACTGTCTCTCTTTCTCTTTTTCAAGATGGTTTTGAAGTGATGCATGATGGTGTTGTTGAACAAGTCTATCATTCTACTCACATCAGCAGTGTTGGGGGTGCCATTCCAAACAAACAGACTGCACCGTCTTCCAATGGAATAAAACTTCAGGGAAGAAGTTTTATTCCATTGGAAGACGAAGGCAGGGAAAAAGGGCTGTTGGCATCAGCCCTTTTTCCCTGCCATCCTCTTCTTCAGGTGAAATTCCTCTTTCTCTCTCCTTTGTTTGCTGTTCGCTGAGTGCTCTGAGTTCTTCCATGGTCAGTTCGTCATCGATCTTCCACAAGCTCTTCTACATCAGCCTCATCAACCTCTTCTGTGTCAAGATTCTCTGCCATCGAAATGATCTCTCACATGGCTGCAGCAGCTTCTGATTCTCCAGCTGCTTGGTCTGCACTGTTTTCATCCTGAGAAAAATTAGGAACGAGTTTCTTCCATGATGCATGAAGGGTTCTCAGTGTCACTCCATCCCAGGCAGTTTTAATAAAGGAAATGGCATGGAGAATGTTGAACTTGGTCTTCCAGAAGTCCTTCAGTGTCTTGTCAGAAGAGTGAGTGACGTCGAAAAGCCATGAGAACAAAGCCTTGGTGTAAAGTTTTTTAAAACACGCAATCACTTCTTGATCCATGGATTGGATCAGTGATGTTGTGTTTGGAGGCAAGAACTGGACTTTGATGAAGTCAAAGTCAATTTCAAGAATGTCCTCTAAGTCTTGAGGGTGGGCACTAGCATTGTCAAGGATCAGCAGTGCTTTCAAAGGCAAATTGTTGGCATTGAGGAACTTCATGCTTGGGGCAAACACCTCAAAAATCCAATCTTTGAAAACTTGCTGGTCTACCCAGGCTTTTGCATTGGATTTCCACATCACTGGCAGTTTGGATTTTCTTCCTGAAGCACCAAGGATTTTCTGAGTGGTAGACCAGAAGTGGCTTTACTTTAAAGTCTCTGCTTGCATTTTCTGCCAATAACAAGGTAAGCCTATCTTTCATAGGCTGATGTCCTGGCAGCTTCACTTCTTCTTCTTGCATGATGTAAGTTCGATTTGGCAAGCGCTTCCAAAATAACCCAGTTTCATCCCCATTAAAAATTTGCTGTAACAGGTAGCCTTCCTTCCTGATTAAATCTTCAAATATTTTCACAAACTTTTCTGCAGCCTTTTTATCTGCACTAGCAACCTTTCCCCCTTCTGAGAACACTATGGATGCTTGTTCTACCTTGGAATCTGTGAAACCAGCCTCAATTTGCTTTGAATTCCTCAGTTTGATCTGAGGTACATCCTAAAGTTTTCTTCTGCAATTCTTCAAAAATTAACCTAGCCTTCTCACAGATCATTGCCTGAGTTACTGGATTTCATTTCATCTGTCTTTCTCTAATACAGGTGATAAGCAGCTTTTCCATCCATTCATTGATTGAAGATCTATTCTTGTCAGAAATCTTCATTGCACCAGCAGACACCCTAGCACCCATAATCTTCTCTCTCTCTCTGTTGCCACAGTTGACCTAGGAATGCCATACTCTTGAGCTACATCTTTAATTGTTCTACCTTTCTGCACTTTATCTACAATTTCTTTCTTCTTCTCTATGCTCAACCAAATTTGCTTCTTTTCTGAATTATTTCTCTATTCTTAAATTTCACTCAAAAAAATAATAACTGCAGATGCACAAAACGTTTACTTTCTGAAAAATGCAGAATTGAAAATTAGCACAAACAATATGAGCAAACACCAACGCGGCAACAAGAAATGACAAATAACAAATGACATTGCACAATTCCATGCATGTGCATGTGCCGGCCTGTGAAATTCAACTGTTGAATTGCGAGGCACCACTATACTTTATATGGGACAGCACAACTTTGTAAATGATACAGTCCTGCTTTAGTAATTTATTCACATTTTATAATAAAGTGACAAATTGGATAGAGGAAGTGGTTACACCATAATACTGCTGGGCTTTGCAAAGGCATTTGACAGAATACTACGTGGGGAAACTATTACATAAGTTGGTTCAAATAGGAATGGATATGAGGCTCATTGCATGGATGGGTGGGTGGGATGGCTGATGGATAGACACAAGAGTAGTATATGACAAAGTGGAATCAAGGAAAATAAGGGTGACTAGTGGAGTGTCCCAGAGCTCTGTTCTAGAGCCACTACTCTTTAATTAATTTGTATATTAATGATATAGGTAAATATTTAAGGGAGATATTCAGTTGTTTGCTGATGATGCTAAACTGGGTAGGGAAATAGTTGATAAGAGTGATGTAGATTTCTTGCAAGATGATTTAAATAGATCATCAGTGTAGGCAAAGGGCAATGGTTGTTAGTTTAATGTAACAAAATGTAAGATGTACTTCAGGATGAAAAGATTACATACTTTGTATCATATTGATGGTACTGAATTAAAGGAAATTGATGAGGCTACGGATATGGGGGATGACAGTGGACAGAGATTTGAAATTCAGAGGACATATTGCAAAAGTTGGAAAAATTGTTCAAAAGATCACTTAGATGTTGTAGAGCACATTGACACATAAGGACAGTGAGATTATTGTCCTCTTTATAAGGCTATGATTCAGTGGCATCTTGGCTACTGTTCACAGATTTGGTCATTTGGTTGTCTTGCGCATCAGGAGGTTTGGAGAGGTCTCAGAGATGAGACACCAAGCTTGTGACAGATCTGTGGAATGATAGCTTGAAGGTTTGTGGATTGCAGAGTTTAGTTGGCAGGTGGAGGAGCGGGGTACATAGAAACTAATAAGTTACTAAACCTATAAGAGTAACACAAAAGAAATTTTTGTGTCAGTCTTATAACCTCTCCAACAACTCATCATCCTTTTGAAAACCAGACAACCAACTCTGTGCACTGGAATCCATATGTGGTCTGATCAAAGCTTTGTATAATGGAATTGCAACATCCTTACTTGTCAGTGTTCTCTGCATCATTCCCATAATCCTCTGTGTTGTCCTCACAATTTTAGCAAAAGGTCCAAGAAATTTTAAGTCCCTATCTGTCATCGCTCCCAGGTCTTTTGCCTCTTCCACCTCCTCTAAAATATCTCTATCCATCCTATACTCTACATCCCATCTTTGCTTCACAAATTTTAAGACTTCACACTTTACTACATTAAACTGACATCCACACACACACACTTGTCCATTCAGACAGTCTATTCAAGTCCTCTTGCAAGGCTACAACATCTGCTCTATTTCTCATAGCTCTCCCCAACTTTGCATCATCATCTACAAAGAACTGTATATTGTCATTTAAGCCCCTTCCAGTGTTATTTATACACAAATTAAATAATAAGCCCCAAAGCAGATTCCTGGAGTGCACTACTAGTGACTTTACTCTTTTGGGATATTACTTCCCTATACACAACTTGCTGATACCTATCAGACAGCCAATTCTATCCAACCCCATCTGTTCCAGTTTAACTACTAGTTTGTCATGTGGCAATTTATTGGAAGCCTTTGAAAAATCTAAATATACCTAAACCTCTTTTTATGCGAATTTTTTTTACGTGAATTGGGATATCAAAATAATTTTTTTTTACACTATTTTTATTCACTTTTATGCAACCAACCTAAAGTGTAAGTTAGGAAAAAATCCGTAATTCAAGAAAATTCTGAGAATTTTGTAGAATTGCATTCTCGTTTCAATTAATAAAGTTCTAAATTCTTATGAATTTCATTTATTGGAAATTCCCTGAATTACATAATTGATTGCATATAAAAAAGCAGTTCTTAGCGGTTTGAATTTGGTGTTTGAGTAGACAACACAGTTACCTCATTTTTTGCATTTGCATTTTTTAAGTGAAATCAAATAAAAATCACGTTATGAAATTAATAATTTTGCCAAGAAATAATAAATGGTAAGCTATATGTAATTTTCAAACTTTCATTTCATTAACCGAAGATTTTAATCCAGCCCTCACATGATGTTGCCGATAACCAAAAAAAAAAAAAAAAGAAAGCCATTTCCTTGGATATAAAAATTCAAATTTTAGATCGTCTTCAAACTGGGGGAGGTGCGACGGCTGTGGGTGAGCATTTTGGAGTCCATGAATCAACTGTCAGATCTATAAAGAAAAATGAAGAGGCTATTAGAAAAGCGGTATGTTCTGGTACAAAATCGAGTGCAAAATTATCATCATACACAAGAGATGTTGTTCTAGAAAAGGCTGAAAAAGCTTCTTTAGTGATGTGGATAGAAGATAATGTACAATAAAGAATGCCAGTTGACAGAAATTCCATCAAGCAATTAGCATTGAGATTTTATGAACAGATTAAAAAACTGCAGCCAGATACTTCATCTCAATCGAGGAAAAAATATGAATTTCATGCAAGCAACGGTTGGCTGGCTAAGTTTATTAAAAGATGCTCTTCATAATATAAAAATTAAAGGTGAAATGGCTTCTGCTGATGAAACAGCTGCTAAAGCATTTCCACAAAAACTTGCTAAAATAATTGAAGATGGAGATTACACTCGTGAACAAGTTTGGAATATGGATGAAACCGGCCTTTTTCTGGAAAATAATGCCAAACACTTACGTATCAAAAATGCAAAAAACTGTTGGTAGGTTCAAAGCAGCAAAGGATTGCATAATACTCCTATTTTGTTCGAACGCTTTAGGAGATCAGATGTTAAAACCACTGCTCATAAATCGATCATTAAGACCATGGCCAATGAAAGGAGTAGATTTTCAAAAATTGCCAATTCATTGGATGGCCAACAAAAAAGCTTGGGTGACCATTGATATTTTCACTGAGTGGTTCCACAAACATTTTGTACCAGAAGTTAGACGCTATTTGAATGACAAGGGTCTCGAATTTAAAGTGCTTTTGATTCTTGATAATGCACCTAGTCATCCTGCCATAGAACACCCAAATGTGCAATTTTTTTTTCTGCCACCCAATACCACGTCATTGCTACAACCTGTAGATCAGGGTATAATTGTGACTTTTAAAACTTATTATGTCAGACGAACATTTCAGTACATTTTGAACAAGCTAAATGATGATGAAACATTGTCAGTTATGAATGTGTGGAAAAAATTTTCAATTATGGATTGTATTGATCAGGTTCAATTATTGTTATCTGAATTGAGACCAGAAACTATGAATGCATGCTGGAAAGCTATTTGGCCCGCATGTGGTAAATAGAATGCTCCTGTTCCCTTCAATCATACTGCAGAATTCCCCAATATAATAAGTTTGGCATGTGAAATTGGTGGAGAAGGATTCGATGATCTTACATCGGCAAATATCGAAGAATTGTTAATCGATAAACTTCTTAGCGAAGACGAAATAGTGGAGATTGTTTCTGAGACTCCTAAAAGCGAAGAAGTTAATGATAATGATCAAGATAATCCTACTTTTATTGCTGATATAATTAAAGAAGGTCTTAAATTGGCCAGTAATTTAGGCAATTATTTTGCCTAATGTGATCCATGAAGAACATGCTGGGAAGTTTTCACGTGAGCTTAAGTTGTTAATGTCTTCATACAGAGAATTATATCGCAAGTTATCTAAAGCATCAACACAGCGATTAATAACTGAGTTCATGCCTAAAACTACTGAAACAACTAGTGGTACTTTTGTTTCAAGACATGACAAGAAGAATTCCACAAGTTGAGGTGGAAGTCGATGACGATAATACCATTATTACAGTCTCACGAAAACGAAAGCTTTCGTGTTTATTGTCAGACACTGATAGCGAATAACATAATTTTTTTATAGAATCCTTAGCAAACAACTGAAACGAATATGTTTTTTTTTTAAATTATTAAAATTCATTATATGTATGTGTGTTCTCCATGAAATGTAAATAAAAATCTTATGATCCTAATGAATTTAATGTTTGTTTTTTTCATTATTTTGCTTATATTTCAGGTTTGGAACCAATCTTCACTTTTTCTATGGAGTCGTTAGTTCTTTTTGCGCAAATTCTATTCACGCGTAATTTTTAGGAACGTATCTATCGTGTAAAAAGTGGTTTAGGCGTATACTACTGTATATGCTTCCCCCCTTGTTTAATGTATTCTTCACCGTGTTATAATAAGCAAGCAGATTGCTAAAATTTTAGCAAACCCATCCTGTCCATTAAAGAGAATTCTGCTGCTGTCAACCCAATTCTGAATTCTTGTCCTCGTTAGCTTCTCCAGAACCTTGACCACAACTCCATTTTATTTTATGAAAAAATTGTTTTTTTTTTTTTTTGTTTTTTTTTACTTTTTTTTTTTTATTCAGAAAACTGAAATAATCAGTATTACAGAAGTTGTTGTAAGTTGTTCTATATTATATTTGATTGACATAAAAGAACAATAAGCATGTTCCACTTGTTTTGGGGGATTACACTGAAGGTGGAACTGACAAGGATATAATGCAAAGATTGACCAAAGCACATAATGCTTTCAGAAGGTTTAAAAATATGGAAATTATCCAAATATTATAATAAAACCAAAATGAAGATTTTTAATCAATAGCAATGCTAAGACTGTATTATTATTGACCGTATTGATCAGAGACATGGAAATTTACAAAAACCAAAACAGGAAGTTAAATTAAATAGTAACAATTTTGGGTATTTTTTTGCAAAATATTTGACCCCAATGTCTATAACAAATTATGACAAATAGACAGGACAAAGTTTTCAAGGATAACTTTAATATGTATCTCAGAACTGAAAAGCTTTAACTAACTTGGTGGAGAATGACAAAAAAGTAAAGAAGAATGGTTAGTTTTTGAGAGCTGACAGCAGCAGAATTAGTTGCATAAGACAGAGGTAACTTTAGGAAATAGATCTTGGCCTTATTTGCCATGGGACATGAAAAGGACATGTATGTTGATTCTGGAAAAAATATTTGATGTGCAATTCAGGTTTGACAGTGATGAGTTCAGGTGTTTAGCAGGATGATATTAGTATGTTGGTAGAGTTCTGTGAGTAGGAGGGATTATAGTTTGTGAATGTGTGTGCATGCAATGAATTTGAGTGAGAGATGTAACTGCAATAAAATGATGGTTTGCACATGAATATCTTTATTGAGAGTTATCTGTTATGGCTATTGTTAAAGAGTGGAGAGAGAGAGAGAAATGAGTGAGGGTCATTTATTTTTTTTTATGTGGCTCCTACACACAAAAAGGTTTTTGGAAACCTATAGTACATTCATACCATTGGTGGGTTAAGGATAATATTTTCTATATTTTTAGTAATTTATTATCAATTTTTGTACTTGTATTTATTTTTTTATGTAGTCTGGAAACCCTGCTCCAGAGACCAAACATGGAACTTTTTTTCAAGCCACTTCAGGCCTGTAATAAGTGAGGTGTTGGTCTCTCACCAGGCGATGGAGTCCATCTGAATGGGAGTCAAGGTTGAATGATAGATATGCAAGATCAGGAAATTAGAGTAAGACTGCAGGAATGATTTTGAATGGACAGGAAGAAATAAGCAATTAGAGACCATTTGGAAAAGTGAGGCAAAGGCAGAAAGTGATTAGAATGGGTATATAAGGTGAACTGCAAAATGGTGACAAGGAATTCAGGGTGGACAGAGAGGTTATAGGGAAAGACACACTGAAAGCAGTAGAGAATGTGTGTGGGATGTGGAGAAGATAAGTAGTGATAAAGGGCAGGTGTTCAAGGTCTGGTGAGTAGTGTTGCTACAAAAGGTGACACTAAAAAAGGCCACTGTAAGTTTTGCAAGTTTCACATCTGCAAAACTTACAGTGGCCTTTTGTAGCATTAAACTAAGAAACATCTTGCTGCAGTCCATAAGGCTGTTCCTATTACAAATATGCTTGTGAAAAAGTCTGATAAGGCCACGAACTTTGAAGGTAGGTTAGCATTATTTCTTTGTTTTCACTCATCATTCAACAGTTGCAATCATCTAGTAGATCTTTGCAAAAATATTATCCCAGACAGTCAAATTATGCCAAAAGTAAAAATGCACCGAACTAAGTGCTCTGCAATTGTAAAGAATATTCTAAGTGAACATTTTGAAGAAGATCTAATTGTGGACATTTGAGATGAAAATTTCAGCTTGCTAATAGACGAATTGAATGATATCACAGTGAATAAGATTTTAGGAATGGCCATTTATTATTGCAAGAAATTCAACAAAATTATGCATACATTTCTGAGAATGTGGTTCTAGAAAAGTGTGGTATTGTGGCTGCACTGAAAAAAGAGCTCTTGACCAAGAAACTGGACATTAAAAATCTCATTGTAATTGGTACAGACAATGCCAGTGTTATGGTTGTGTCAATAATGGCGTTTATGAACTACTGAAGGCATATATTCCCTCCTTAATTTTAATTAGATGTGTATGCCATTCATTACAACTGGCAATGTTTCACACTTGTACAGAATCTCTCCCAAGAAAATTAGAATTTTTAGTTGCTGAAACGTATAAGTGGTTTTCACATTCTTCTTCAAGACAAGCAGCATACAAAGAGCTGTATCAAACTAGCAATGAAAATGATGCTCCTCTGAAAATTATAAGTAATTGTGCAACAAGGTAGCTCTCCATTGAACCTGCAGTAGACAGAATTCTCACCCAGTGGTTGCAATTAAAAACCCACGTCGAAGTCGTGAGTGTGACTGAGAAATGTTACAAAGCTCAAATTTTGTGGGAGATGTACAAAGATGAAAGGAATCTGTTGTACCTTTTATTTTTGCATCCTGTTCTTGTTCAAGTTTAGCAAGTTAACAAAATTTTCGAATCTAACAGTACAGATAAGATGAGATTATTTGAAGACCTTTCTCGTTTGATTCGCTCTATTGCTAATATGTTAGTGCTACCATCATCTGCAGTTGACCCTCTAGAGTCAGAGATTGATGACTATTTGGATCCCAATCCAAATCTTGGTTACAGATTTGAAAGAAAAATTTCAGAGTTGATGATGCAATAGAAAATAATGCAAAATGATGAGCGAAATCTTGAAAGTAGAGCAAGACAGTTTCTTCTTGGTTTCTTCAAATGGCTTAAGCAAAGGTTGCCTGAAAACTTGAATACTTTAAGAATTATCTCTTCTTTTTCTGTTGACAATACCCTAAAACATATAAAAGAACCTATTACTCCCATCTTAGAAATAATGCTGAAAACAGAAAAAGATGTTGCTGCTGCTGAATAGTACTATCCACTTAAACAAATGGACAAATATAGAAAACACTGAGTTATTCTGGACTGAAGTACGAGAATATAAAGATGCATCTGGAATGAATCCATTTAAAGAAATTGCTCAGTGTGCAATAAATTTTTATTAATACTGCCAAATTCTAATGTGGAAATTGAACGAATTTTTAGTTCCATGAATATAGTTAAAACTAAATTAAGAAACAAGATGGAATTGTCAATGCTGACAGCTATTTTGTCAGTCAAGTATAGCCTCAGACTTAACAACAAGTGCTGTATAGACTATCAGTTACCAGCATCTACACTGAGTAATATTGGAACAATGGCCACATATAATAAAGCTGAAAATCTAAGTGAAAACGTGGGTGAATTAAGCATAGAAGACCACATGGAAGATGTAATTAGCCACTTATATGTAAGTATCACTTCAACTTGAATAAAGTAAGTAACTTAAAAGTATCAGCTACTACTTTTAAAAGTTTAGCTTCAAATTTTTATTTTTAACTCCTTTTTAGCTCTTTGTAGCTCTTCTTTTTTTTTTTTTTTTTTTTTTTTTTTTTTTTTTTTTTTTAAGATTGAGCTGTTTTTAGTAATTTTCATTTGGCAACACTACTGGTAAGGTGCTATTTCTCACATTTGTGCCACTGATTGAGCTGATTTTCTTGAAAATCATCAGTGTAAATGAAATATAGTTGGATGATGTACTAATAGAAATGGAAGAGCATGATATATTCTGAAAGTATAGGAAGACAAGGGGCAAAAGTTCATGATAGTAGAGGAATTGTGCATACTCATGGTTGAGATACAGGATGGACATGATAGCAATGGTTTTGAAATTAGATGATATGAAGTGTTGCACTAGATGCAATAATAGGCCTGGAAATATATATATATATATATATGTATGTAGAGAGAGAGAGAGAGAGAGAGAGAGAGAGAGGGAAGAATGACATAGAAATGCTTGGGAGATAAGAGTAGGATATTAAGAAAATCAGTGAAGCAGATAAGAGGAGAATAATTTTAATGATTGGAATGTAGACTGGTATATAGAGAGAACATTTGGGAGAGGATAATGAATTTCTTGAATTTCTGATGAACAACTTCCCTTTATAGTATATAACAAAGGGAACAAGAGGAAAGAAAGGTGAATTTTATTATTGCATTTGAGGATGTTATTGTGAATGAGATGTGTAATCTGTTTCCATATGAGAAAATGACCATGAGGTACTCACATTCACTTTCATGAACACACACCACTTCCTCAGGGCTCAGCCCTGAGGAAGTGGTGTGTGTATTCATGGAACTACAAAATGTTTGATAATGGATATCAAACATTTTGTAGTTCATAATGTCAAATATCAATCATAATGGATATCAAACATTCCTGGGAGATGTTTGTAGCATTAGCATAGAATGATTGAAAGGATGATGATTATATTCCTTGACCATTCTCAGTGCTGTTTGTGACTAGCCATGAATATTTTACAGCAGCAGTAGATGAATATGTGCCAAAAATTAGAAGGTTAAATAGGGTAGGTGTAAAATGGATGAATGGTAAAATTAAAATTAAAGGCATTATTGAAGAAGTATAAGTTAGTAAGAAGGTGACTTGTATATGTCTTTTGTGGAATACATGTACAGTTAGCTCCCACACCATGAAATCTTGTCAGATAGAAGTGTGGGAAGTTAAATGGGCCACCAGCCTTGCAACAACTGTTAGTGTCCTCAAAATCTTGCTCTCATTAAGCCCTCTTATAAGCCTTCATTAGGTCCATTCCCACACTTCTGTATCACACGATTTCATAATAGTAGCTCTTGCTATACCACATGACATATGCAAATACTGGAATGATCTATCACCATACTAGTGCAGTGCTATGGATTATAGGTAATTGCAGCAAGTACATTACAGAATGTGTTTTGAATTCGGAGAGTGTTAAAGATTTCAAGGTTCAATACAATAAATACATTGTCAGTTGAGTAAATCTCAAATTATGAGAATGATACTATGGAGGGTGTGATAATAACAATAATATGTAGAACCCACTAATGCACTAATACTTGTTGACATAAGCATAAACCAATATAATTGAAGTAATATATATATATATATATATATATATATATATATATATATATATATGATTATCAGCTATATTTACTCGGTATGTAGATATGTTCATATTATTTACTGACTGAATTCCGAGAATTAGAAAAATAAATTAATTTAATTTAACACACAACATGTATCGTTGGAATTCCGACTTCTTCAGGCATGAGAACATTAAAAGCAAACATAAAAAACACCATAAAGAAACATTGTACCACTACAATAACAGACTATGAGCTGGAATTAAGTTTGAACTGAAGCTACAGAGTTCCATTGTTAGGCATATGCGAGTGTGTGACTTCACAAGTGCACCAGTATCTGATAGCAGAGCTATGTGAGTCTGGTAGACTATAACTAAGGTTACTGTTTATGTGAGAAGAGTCTAGGATAATTTTTTTGGATTCAACTATGCGGCATTCTACTTCATTGTGGTATATGAACGTTTGATGTATTCCAGTCTATTTCAACTTACAACATTTTAAGAAGATAAGCTTAAAAAACTTATGAAGAACAAAGATGTTATCATCCTCCAAGCTGACAAGAGTAATACAACTGTCGTCCTAAATAAAACAGATTACCGTAACAAAATCTTAGTGTTATTAGAGTCAGATACATACTCGGAGCTAGAGAGAGACCCAATGAGAGAGAGATAATAGAACTAACAACCTTCTAAAAAAGACCATGGAACTTCCAAGAAACATATGCCTTTCTCTTCGTTCTCTACATCCACTCATCCCCCCGATTATACGCCCTTCCAAAGGTACATGAAGAAAATTGTCCACTAAGGCCAATTGTTGATAGTATTGACTCACCTACATATAAGTTATCAAATATTTAGCATCCTCCTTGAAAGGTTTAGCAAGAAAATCTTCTTACATTAAAAATTCAACGGACTTCGTCTCAAAAATTAAAAATATAAAGCTCAAGAATTCAGATATTATGGCAAACTTTGATGTAGTGACTCTTCACAAATGTTCCAACTCAAGAGGTTCTCAATATTTTAAGTAACAAGATCTCAAAAAAGATATATGCTCTGCTGTCACATTGTATTAATTCAGGCTACTTTAAGTTTGAAGAAAAAATTTATAAACAAAATAAGAGATAAGCAATGGGCTGCCCCCTGTCTCCAACACTAGCCAACATTTTTTTCGAGGATTTCGAAGAAAAGGCCATCTCTACTGCTACACTTAAACCTAAAATCTGGCTCCGTTACGTGGATGACATGTTCCTTATTTGGGAATACAATATAGATAATCTTCACATTTTTTTAAATCACTTAAACAACTTCCACCCAGACATCAAGTTTACCATCGAAATTGAAGAAAATGAATCTCAGCCATTTTTAGACATCAAACTTACTAAGATGTATGACTCCATAAAAATCTCGATCTTCAGAAAATCAATGCACACGGATAGATACCTGCATGTGTCCTCACACCACTATCCAGCACAGAAGATAGGTATCATCTCCACTCTGGCTCATCGTGCCAGGTTCTGTATTGTCAGATGAGGAGGAGCTAAAAAATGAACTACATCTCAAAAGAACCTTCACAAATAATGGCTACTCTTCAAAAACTATCAATAAACAACTATACCGCTGTCCTCAAAATAACACAGAGACACAGGACAACCCCAAGGGTTATATCTCTTTACTGTACATCAGCCTGCTCGCTTGGAAACTAAAAAGAATTTTGGAAAAATTTAATATAAAAATGTGCTTTTTCACTCTTCCTAAATTCAGATCAATTCTAAGCCAACCAAAATAGGCTCACAACTATCTTCAGTTTCCAGGTGTATATAAAATCATATGTGCCCGTGGGAAGCCATATTATGGCCAAACTGAGAAGTCCATCCTCCTGCATCTCGAAGAACATTGGAGAGACATTGCTTATAGTAGAACCAGAGCAAGTGCCCTCTCAAGCCATGTCCTGTTCTCAGTGAACACAAATAATGAAGGCCGCCAACACGGAATAGACTGGAATACACCATCAAACATTCATATATGCCACGATGAAGTAGAACGCCACATAGTTGAATCCAAAGAAATTACCTTAGACTTCTCACATAAACAGTAACTTTAGTTATAGTCTACCAGACTCGCATAGCTCTGCTATCAGATACTGGCACACTCGTGAGGTCACATGCTTGCATATGCCTAACAATGGAACTTTAGCCTGGACTGTAGCTCAATAATACAACGCCACATAGTTGAATCCAAAGAAATTACCTTAGACTCTTCTCACATAAACAGTAACTTTAGTTATAGTCTACCAGACTCACATAGCTCTGCTATCAGATACTGGCACACTCGTGAGGTCACATGCTTGCATATGCCTAACAATGGAACTTTAGCCTGGACTGTAGCTCCAGTTCAAACTTAATTCCAGCTCATAGTCTGTTATTGTAGTGGTACAATGTTTCTTTACGGTGTTTTTTTATGTTTGCTTTTAATGTTCTCACACCTGAAGAAGTCAGAATTCCAACGTGTGTGTGTTAAATTAAATTAATTTGTTTTTCTACTTCTTGGAATTCAGTCAGTAAATAATATGAATATATATATATATATATATATATCCTTAATCCATCCATGATACTAATATACTATAAGTTTATAATGTTTTGTGGGTGGGAGTCACTTAAATATGTATTTATTTATTTGTGTGTTTCTGTTGCTTTAATATAATACAACCCAGTTAAAAAGTTTGATATAATGTTCTTAATGTTTCTTCTGTAAATGCAGCAACTCGTCATAAAAATATGTGGAGCATATGGGCTCCAGAAATGAGAACTCTTTAAAATTCATTGAACAAGCTCGTCATATCATTTTTATTATAATTCCAGTTTTGTTAGGTATGTTTTTATAAAATATAATTGGATATATTGGATGAATATAAAGGGCAGGGTAGACTTAATGGACCTATTAGCTCCATTAAGTCTACCCTGCCCTTCTTTATATATTATTACTACACCCTCAATGGAGTCAGCAGACTCATCATGGGAGGTTCATTCAACTGACAACATATTTATCATACTGAATCATAAAAATCTTTAATACTCCTTGCATTAACAACATGTTACGGTAATGTGTTTCATTCACTCACAATTTTCCATATAAAATATCTACTCCTCACGTCTTTACATAACTTCCAGGGATGGCCTCTAGTTCCTCCCCCTCTCTCCTTCTACTCATTTTATAATTCCCCCTAGATCAATCTGATAAAATCCTCTCACTAACTTAAATGTCTCTCTCATATCATCTCTTTTCCTTCTATTTACCAAACTCTGCAATCCGCATTCCCTCAAACCTCTCTCCATAGCCAACACTCCCAAGTCCTGATATTGTCTTCAGTCACTCATCTGTGGACCCTGTCCAATGTTTCCACATTGAAAACCAGATAACCAAATTTGAACATAGTAGTCCAAGTGTGGTCTAACCAGTTCTGACCAAACTACTAGAGCCCACAGAAATTGATTGCGGTTAGTTTGCTATGGTCACTGTACTTTACCACAACATTGCTCATGTGAGACTTTGATCAAGGCCATTTCACAATTTGTTATAGTGAGGTTTTTTTTTTTTTGCGTGTGTGTGTGTGGGTGTGTGACTCCTACCCATGGAAACCCATGACAGGATGTAAACTTATTGTGCATTAGTACCATGGATGGACTAAGGAATTTTTTGGTATTTTTATTACTTTTTTATAATTTTTTTGTATTTTTTATTCAATTTTCATGTCTAGAAACCCTGCTCTGAAGACCAAACATGGTACTTTTTCAGGCCACTTCAGTCCTATAATAATCAGGGTAGTGGTCTCATGCTGGATGATGACATTCATCTCCCACCAAAAGGTATTCACACCATGATCATAATGGTATTCGAACCTGCAGCCTATTGGTTGGAGAGTGGATAAACTAACCATTCAGTCAACCAGGCTCCCGGAGTTTGTTATAATGGGTCTGCTATAGTAAGAGTTGTATATCCATCCTCATTTGTAGCAGTTTGCATAACATCATCCCTGTTATCTTTAGGAAGTTTGAAATTTCGATATGAATGTCATCTTTCATATGAAACAGTAATTCAAGGTATTTAAAGTTACTTTATTGTAAAATTTAATTTTCAATTATGATTTTACTTCTTTCTGGAGATGCTACTTTAAAAGTCATTTTTTCTTTTTTGTTGATATCTATATTCCAAATTCTTTAGTAATTATGTTTAAGAAGTATATTGATCTCTGAAGTTCATTTTTCCTGCTTGCTCTGATTATCTGGTCCTCTGCAAACAAAAAGATATTAAGTATAGATCCACAATCCAGTTTAAATGCTGGTTTGTATTTTTCTTCTCTTTACTATTTCATCCATATGGATAATAAATAAGAGTGGTGACATTGGGCATCCTTGATGGGCTCCTCTGTTTATTGATTTCTATGATTATCATTCTGTAACTTTTTCAGCTACAGAATTGAGTCTTACAGCTATTTGGTTTGATACATGCTAGTTATTGCTGAAAGCAACTGAATATGGTTTACAATTTCTTCCTTAATACTATCAAAAGCTTTCTGGTAATCTACAAATCCCCCCCCCCCCCCAATATATAGAGTTTACCTAAAATCCACAAACCTAACCCCCCCCCCCCCCCCCACAGACCTATATTAGATGCCACTGATGCTCCATGCTACAAATAGTTAAAACAGCTAGCTAACTCTCTTATCCCCTCACTGGACTTGGACTTACCACATCCTGTATAGAAAAAAAAACTCTACCAATTTTAAAACTTTGATTGAAAATCTAACTTTAAATAATACAGATATATTGGTGGGGTGCTTAAGGGTGAAAGCTGTATAACTGACAGGAGACCTCCACATAGCCTTTAAAGGAATGTGGAGAACCAACCAGGCTTCTGACCTAATGTCCAATCCTTACCTTCTCGTGGTGCACCCTGTTATGTATCTACCTGGATACTGAACGAATGAGGAAGGGCTGGCACTTTGCGATTTAGCTGACCAAATTGTATTTTTATTGGCTTAAACTGAAATATTAAATGATGATTTACTCTGGATTTAGAGAAAGATGTTGAAAGTTTCTTTTTCACTTGGTTAGCTAGTCTGGGTAGTGGCCCTTCCCTAAATGCGTAACATTATACATGTCTGCAAGGAGATAGGCATTATACTGAGATAGGAGTGATGTTAGCTTGGTCCACCTTTGCTACGAGTTGCCCGGTGTTGTACTACCTTACCCCAGTCCTGAAGATATTTTCAGATGCAAACTTTCTTTGCACACACTTGGATAAAGGATAAAACTAAAGTTATTATAGTCTAACCAAGTGAAAAATAAACTTTCAACATTAGGTGATGGTACAACATGATAGAATTTCATGCCAGCTGGGGTGTCGTCCAGTTAAACAAGCCCCCCCCCCCCTGTTGTTTTTGCCAGGGAACCAGGGCAAACAGCGAAAAGTCAGCTACTGGAACAACTTCTTAAACACACCCCAATTCAATATCACCAGAATTGAAGATCGGTACTATCAACATAAGAAGCCTGAATGCAAAGAAATGGAGCTAGCTGAGGAATTAGATAAGTACCAGATCGACATAATAGGGGTGACTGAAACATAAAAGACCAAAACTGGTGAGCTCTTTCTGAGCAATAAATACAAAATATTATATTCAGGCAATGACAATCAAGGAAAAGAAGGAGTAGCCATAGTATTCAACACTAAATACGAGGCTAATCTTCTTGAATGGCAGGCAATTTCAAGTAGAGTGATGTGGGCAAATATCAAAATGGGGAACTGGACAATGAGACTTATTTGTGCCTATGGTCCCAAAGAAGGTTCTCCTTAGTTAGAAGTAGAGAATTTTTTGAGGCTTTAGAAAAAGCAACTGATACAATGAAAAATGAAAAGTTGGTCCTTGTTGGGGATCTAAATAGCAGA
This sequence comes from Typopeltis vanoorti, assembly GCF_054136105.1. Lineage (NCBI taxonomy): Eukaryota > Metazoa > Arthropoda > Arachnida > Uropygi > Thelyphonidae > Typopeltis > Typopeltis vanoorti. The sequence goes on from NC_143560.1 coordinate 29,757,971, forward strand.
GTAAAAAATGATTGTCAGACATACAAAAATATTTTGGGAAAATTTGGAGAAAAGAGCAATGCTAATAATAATGGCAAATACTTGTTGGATTTCTGCTCAGAATATGGACTGGTTATTACTAACACCATGTTCCAACATAAAAATGTGCACAAATTTACATGGAGAGAAGAGGCAAGGAATAAGAAAAGTCTCATTGACTATATTATTGTTGATAGTCATGTTTTCTTTCAGATGCAGGACACTAGAGTGCACGAGGATTTGAAATTGGAAGTGATCACCAATTAGTCTTGAGTAGGATAAAATTGAATTTCATATTGAAAAGAAGAAAATGTAAGAAAGTTTTAAAAAGAATAAAAGTTGAGCAGCTCTCAGATGTGAACTGCAGACTAAAATATACAAACATTATTCAAGAAAAAATGAAAGAGTTTGAGAACAGGAATCAAACTTTGGAGATTCTGTGGTGAGCTCTGAAGAAAACATTGATTGATTCATGTGGTGAGGTTGTCTGCAAGGATAGAAAAATCAGAACTCCCTGGTGGACACAGGAAGTTAAAGAGGCAGTGAAGGAAAGAAGAAAGCATATGCAAAGTTCCTGGCAAATAAGTCAGCTTGTGCTCTAAAAGTATACAGAGACAAATGTAAGAAAGCTAAACACTGTGTAAAAGTAGCTAAATCATGGAAAGACTGGTAAGAACATAAAAAATAAATATCAAGAAAGTGGCAAGATATTCTGGAGGTTGTTGAAGAAGCTCAGAAATGGAGGAAAGAGTGCTGTAAAAGGAATTACAAAAATTGATAAAGGTGATATGAAAAATGGAGAAAAAGATATCCTTGAAGTATGAAGTAATTACTTTGAAAAATTGCTAAATGAAACTAGCAGTGATGACAGCACAGTGATAAAAACCTGACCAGGCATGCAATCAGGAATACATATCCATGCTTGAAGTAGAAAAAGCTATCAAAAGTCTGAAATGTAGAAAGGCAGCTGGAGTAGATGATAACCACCTCTCAATAAGTCTTGACAGACTTTATGTTCTTAGGAAGGACCTCCCACGATGAGTCTTTTGACTCCAAGGAGGCCTGAATAATAATAATAATAATAATAATAATAATAATATTAGACCAGAAATGCTCAAGTATGGAGGTCTAAAAGTTTTACAGTGGCTACACTGCATAGTTCAGAGGGCCTGGACAAAAGGATGAATTCCAGATGATTGGAGTAGAGCTCTCATAGTACCCATATATAAAAAGGGAAATAAAACTGATTGTGAAAATTACAGAGGTATTTCTCTATAAATTTCTCTGAGCGTTCCTGGTAAGATTTATGCCAGTATACTTGAGAAACGGTTGAGTAGGATTGTGAAAGAGAAGCTTAGTGAGGAACATGTTGGATTCAGGCCAAATAGAGGCTGTCAGGATCAGATATTCACTTTACGACAAATAGTTGAAAAGTCATTGGAATATATCAAAGATCTGTATTTAAGTTTTGTAGATCTGGAAAAAGCATATGACAAGATGCCAAGAGAGAAACTATTCAAAATGCTCAGTTGTATGGTTGTCAGTGTCAGTGGATCATTATATCAAGCACTTCTTAGTCTTTATTTGAGTTGTAAGTCAGCAGTTATAATTGAAGGAAGTACAGGAAGATGGTTTAATGTTAAATCTGGTGTGAGACAAGGATGTACATTACCCCCTCTGTTATTCATTATCTATATGGATCACATTATGAAGGAAAGTGGTATTGAGCATGATATCAAAATTGGAGATGTTAATGTCAGCTCTTTGCTTTTATGCAGATGATGTTATACTTCTAAATAAATCAGCTACAAGTCTGCAAGATTCTCTGACTAAATCGAATAACTGTTGTGATAGATATGGTATGAAGGTCAGCAATAACAAGACAGAGATAATGAAAATAGGCAGAAGCATTGATAATATCAACTGCATTGTGAATGGAGAACCTATTATTATTATTATCATTATCACAGGCAACTCCAGGGAGTCAACAGACTCATCGAGGGGGGGGGGAGCCCTAACATCATGTCAAGAACAACTATTCGACATTCACACAGTATCTATCATACCTCGCCTTGAACTCATTCACAGTCATGGCACCCACAACAGACTCTGGCAGCATATTCCACTCATTCACCACTCTCCAAGTAAAAAACCTAGCTCTAACACCCTTGCTAACTACATTCTTGCCCAGCTTCCATGTATCACCCGTAGTCCTCCCACCATCAGTCCTGTTCTCAAAAATATCTTCTGAGTTAATCTTATAGAAATCCTTCAGTAATTTGAATGTCTCAATCATATCACCCCTTTACTGCCTATCAACCAATTTTTGCAATCCACAAATCTTCAGCCTGTTCTCATAAGGTTCATTCCATAGACCTGCTGTCATCTTGGTCACTCATCTCTGGATACTCTCCACCTCCTCCCCATCAAGAAGAAACCCCGGTGCCCATATCTGGGCACAGTAGTCTAGATGGAGTCTTATCAAGGCTCGATACAAAGGAACAATAACTTGTTTATCTCTGCTTGTTAAAGTATTTTTCAGCAACCAAGTGATTTGATGAGCTGATTTAGCCACTTTTGCGATGTGCCCCCTAAACTTCAACTCCCTAACCATCAACACTCCCAAATCCCTGGCCTCATCAATCCTCTGGAGTACGGTTCCACCAATGTGATATACTGCTGCTAATCTTTTCACCCCAGAATGCATACCCTTACACTTTGCCACATTAAATTGACATCCATTTTCCTTAGCCCAATCCTCCAAACTATCCAAATCATCTTGCAAAATTTTGACATTCTGTGCACTCACTATTGCTCTACCCCAACTTTGCAACATCAGCAAATAAGTGAACACTTCCTCTCAGATTCTTTCCTATATCGTTAATGAACAAATTGAACAGTAGTGGTCCAAGAACAGAACCCTGCCGGACACCACTAGTCACAGGCTGTCTTTTGGACTCTACTCCTGAATAAACCACTCTCTGATATCTCTCCATCAACCACCCTCCTATCTATCTCACCAACCTTATATCCATCCCCATATGCTGCAGTTTACTGATTAGAATCCCATGTGGTTTACTGTCAAAGACCTTAGCAAAGTCCAGTAGAATCACTCTAAACCCATTACCCTTATCCAGTTTAGCCATTACTGTGTTATAAAACGTGAGCAAGTTACTGAGGCATGATCTACCCTTCACAAAACTATGTTGTTCCCCCATACAGTATCCCATTTTCATCTATCCAATCCTGTATTCTTTTCTTGACTAATTTCTCTAAGACCTTGACAATGATTCCTGATATGCTAATCGGTCAGTAATTTACAACAGCAGTGGAACTATTTTCTCCTCTTTCCACCCCCTGGGAACTAACCCAGTCCTGAGACTCAAATTAAACAAAATGGTCAGGGACACTAACAAATCTTTAGCTGCTTCATGTACAACACAAGCTGGTATACCATCCAATCCCACAGATGTATTGACATTGAGGTTTTGTAATAGACTATTCACCTCCACTTCATTCACCACAATTCCCGTATCAGTTCATTTGTTCGCTGATGATGCAAAGTTGGGTAGGGCGATAGTGAATGCAGAAGATGTCAAAGTCTTGCAAGATGACTTAGATAGATTGGAGTTCTGGACTAAGGAGAATGGATGTCAATTTAATGTGACAAAATGTAAGGTTATGCATTTCAGAGTGAAAAGATTAGCAGCAGTATACCACATTGGTGGAACTGTACTCCAAGAGATTGATGAGGCCAGGGACTTGGGAGTGTTGGTGGATAGGGAGATGAAGTTTAGGGGGCACATTACGAAAGTAGCTAAATCAGCTCATCAACTCACTTGGTTGTTGAAAAATACCTTGACGAGCAGAGAAAAACAAGTTATTGTACCTCTGTACTGAGCCCTGATAAGACCTCATCTCGACTACTGTGCCCAGATTTGGTCACCTCGGTTCCTTCTTGATGGGGAGGAGGTTGAGAGGATCCAGAGGCGAGTGACTAAGATGATAGCAGGTCTATGGAATGAACCATATGAGAACAGGTTGAAGATTTGTGGGTTGCAGAAACTAGTTGATAGGCGGAAAAGGGGAGACATGATTGAGACATTCAAATTGCTAAAAGGATTCTATAGGATTAATTCAGATGATATTTTTGAGATCAGGACTGGTGGTGGGAGAACTAGGGGATACCCATGGAAGCTGGGTAAGAGCGTGGTTAGCAGGGGTGTTTAGCTGGGTTCTTTACTTTTAGAGTGGTAAATGAGTGGAATAAGCTGCCAGAGTCTGTTGTGGGTGCTATGACAGTGAGCGAGTTCAAGGCAAGTTATGATAGATACTGTGAGAATGTTGAACAGCTGCGTAAACATGATGTTTAGGGCCTCCCTCGATGAGTCTAAGGACTCCTGGAGTAGCCCGTGGTAATAATAATAATAATAATAATAATAATAATAATATTATTATTATTATTATTATTATTATTATCATCACCCCAAGACCTCATGGAGTCAAAGACTCATCTGGGAGATCATTTTATCACACAGACAGCTCATCATACCCTGTTTTAAACACATTCAAACTCTTTGCAGACACCACATTCTCAGGCAAGGCATTCCAATCATTCACAACTCTGCATGAAAAAAACCTGCCTCTCACTCCCCTACTCACACCCTCTTTATACAGTTTCCAGGGATGACCTCTGTTTCTCCCCTGATCTCCCACTATTCTCTGTAAAACTTCTCCAGCATTGATCCTATAACAACCCCTTACCAACTTGTAGGTCTCTATCATATCTTCCTCCTGTCCACCGGACTCTGCAATTACATCTTCTCAGTCTTTACTCATACTCGACATTCCAGAGGTCAGAAACTACCTTAGTCAATCTCCTTTGAACCCTTTCCAACATCTCTTCATCCTTCTGAAAACTCAATGACCAAATCTGGGTACAATAGTCCATGTGTGGCCTAATCAAGGCCTTATACAACGGAACAAAAATCTCCCTACTTCTGAATCATCAGTGTTCTCCGCATCATTCCCAGAAGCCTTTGTGTTGTCTTCACAATTTTGGCGATGTGTTCCCTACATTTTAGACCCTTATCCACTCTCACCCCCCCCCATCTCTTTTTTTTCCTCTACCTCCAACAATATATTCTCACCAAGCATAAATTCTGCATCCCATCTTTCTTTTCCAAATTTTAAAACCTTACATTTTGCAACATTGAACTCACATCTCCATTTCCGTGCCCAATCACTCAATCCATTCAAGTCTTCCTGTAAGTCCACAACATCTTCACTACACTTCATGATTCGTCCCAACTTTGCATCATCTGCAAACAACTGAATATCTCCATCCAAATCTAATATACAAGTTAAACAGTAATGGCCATAAAACAGACCCCTGGTACTCCACTAGTGACTTTCCTTTTCCTGATATCGCTCCCCCATACACAACTTGTTGATACCTGTCAGATAGCCAGTCTCCAATCCAATGCACCAATCTAATATCCAACCCCATCTGCTCTAGTTTGACTGTCAACCTATCATGAGGTACTGTATCAAAAGCCTTTGCGAAATCCAAGTATATTACTGTGTATTCTTTTCCTCTGTCCAAGGAAGCAGTCACTTTAGTGTAGTAAGTAAGTTCATTACTAAAACATGACCTCCCTTTAGCAAATCCATGCTTTCCATCAAAGATGATACCATTGTTATCAACCCAACTCTGGATCCTAGTTCTCACAAGCTTCTCCAACAACTTAACCACAACACCTGACTCACATATAGGCCTATAGTTTGCTGCTTGAGTTCAATCACCTCCTTTATGAAGTGGCACAATCTTGCCCTCCTTCCGCTCCTTAGAAAGTTGACCAAGTGCAAGACTCATATTAAAAAAATATGTCAATGCAGGTGTCAACTCCCTGGCACATTCTTTCAGAATACGTGGTGATATATTATCAAGTCCCACAGCCTTATTAACATCTAGTTTGCTCAACTCCCCATACACCTCTTGCTCACTTACAGTCAGTCTCTCCTCCCCATCATCAACTGCTCTTAATTTCACCATGAAGTCACATTCACAAGATCGAATGATCTTTTTAACTGCTCATTAAGTATCTCCACCACATATTCTGCATCAGCTGTCTTTATACCATTTTCTCTAATCAATGTCATCCTTTCATAATTCTTTCTTTCTCTGGCTACATATCGAAAGAACTACTTAGGATTCTTTTTGGCTTCATTAGTCAACTGCTGTTCATACCTCTCTTTAGCTACCCTCACCAACCAAGTCACCCTCCTTGCTTGGTCTTTGTAGACCTCATGAAATTGGTTATTTCCACTTCTGTTCTGCTGCCTCCACAATGCTCTTTTTCTCTGTATCGCATGCTTAATCTCTTTATTCATCCATCTCACACCCACCTTATTTAACCTTCTCACCCTTGGAATACATTTAGATATTGCATCTACTAAACAGTTTTTCAAAATCCCCCAAGCTGCATTGATCTCTTTTCCAGCTAACTCCTCATTCCACGCTACACTCACAAGCTGTCTCCTGAGCTCTTCATAATCACCCCCCCCCCCCCCCCTTGTAGTTCCGCTTATACCTTTTTCTCACAGAGGCCCTTGCTCTGCTGGCAACCAGTGATTACTTGGGTGGTCTTACCAATTGGTGGATGATTTGACACCTCATTTATAATTACATCCTCTGATGAGATGACCAAATCCAAGACCCTCAATCCTAGTGTGCCCTCTGTTACACACTGTCTGAGGTTGTTATCCCTCAAAAACTCAAGAAACTCATTTTCTTTACTTCCAGTTGCTATCTCATCATTCCAGTCTATATTACCATAATTAAAATTACCCATAATGATCACCCTTTTCTTATTTACTTGGCTAATTTGATTGTACATTTCATTATCACCACCATCCACATTACCTGGTCTATAACAACATCCCACCAAGTATTTGATTCCATTCACCTTTATCTCACACTATACTGCCTCAAAACCACTGACACTATTTCCCTCTTGCATCTCTACTTTATATGGACATAACACTTTCTCTATCATCAATAGCACTCTCCCTCCCTTTTTACCCCTTCTATCCTCATGAAACACATCATACCCTTCCATCTCTATCTATTCCTGTCAGGATGTCATCCTCTTCCAACCATGTCTCACTTTTTTTGATAATCATTGGGTGAACAGATGCAATTAGTGCAACCATTTCATCTGCCTTGTTTCTTACATTTCTAGAATTTGTATGCAAACACAACAGCTCATTTCTGGATCTACAGCTAGTTCCACTGATACCAGTCACTCGATGTGATCTTTCCATGTTTGACTGGGGCCATTTCCCTTTCTGCTTCTTCATTTTAAAACCCGTTTCAATTCCAACTCTTTCCTCTTGATCCCTGGTCATCCCATTCCTTTCCTGCCTACACATGCTCACCTCCTCTTGGAGCATCCCCCTTTCTCATGCTGTGTACCCCTGTCCACCCTGAGCCTCCCCGTTTCCCTGCTCCTCTTGCACACCCACCCTCTCATTTTCTATACTCATACCACTGACTTCCCCTTTCTCCTGCTCTTCCACATCACTTCCCACTCGATCTGATTCCTTATCTCTATTCACTTCTCTATCTTCCAGCAGCTGTCTCTCCAAGCGACTCTCACCATAACCATTCAAAGGCAGTCTATCGCTCCCATACAGCTCACTTTGTCCCTCAAACTCATTCCACACATTAACAAACTGTACTCCCATCTCCTCACACATTTCAGCCAGCATATCGTTCATAATCTTTGCTCTCTGCCTCATTTCACAACAGTCATACCTAGGCAACACGTTAACTACCCTTCCTGTCACACTATTCTCTTTTATCCTTCTAAGCAGTCTCCTGATATCCATTCTGACACACTCTTTATACTCTCTCAAATCATTCGTACCTATTAATACTATTAACTCTTTTGCTCGCTCCTGCCTCATGTCCAATGCTTCAATCACTCTACTCATTTTAGCGCCTGGAAAACATACGTTGTGCATTCTATCCTCCAGCACATCTTTAATAATGGCGGCGCCATACAACCACTCGCTCATCTTTCGTTAACTCTTTCATGCCATCATTATTTATTTTAATAGTTTTTACCCGAATTTTCTTAATTTCATTCCGCATCCATTTCATTTCTTGCCTCATCCAATCCAATTCAACTTCCAAATCTCGTGACACATTCTCTCTATCATTCAAACTTTCTAACTGTCGACCCCCTCTTCTCCCTTTCACGCTCATTCATCCTTCTTTGTTTCCGTACTTTCAGTCCAACTTTTGCTATCATTCTTGTCATTTTCACACTCATTTATCGTTCTTTGTTTCTGTACTTTCAGTCCAACATGCGTTGAACTTTCGCTATCATTCATTCTTTCGATTTTTTTCACTTTCGATTTCTGCGTCACGCCATTTCTAGTTTCATTCGTTCTCTCAATTTCGTTTCCTTCCACCACTCTCACCTCACTTTCATCCCTTTCAACATTCTGTTATGGTTTTCAAATCGCTCTTTTTCTTTTTTAATGATTTTTTAACATTTTTTCACCTCTCTTTTCTCACCATCCTTCTCTTTCAAACGTGCACTCATTTTCCCCGTGACAGTCTCGCTACTAACACTTTCTGTCATCAATTTCATATTAACATTGATCAATTCCTCGTTCAGGTCACACTTTGCACACACCCTCCTTCCATCCGCATCAAATATCCACAAAATATTTATGTAATCGAAAGAATACATATAACAGACCTCACACTTAACAAAACGACTGAAATCTAAAGTCATGGAATGACAATGCCGCTGCCATTTTTTGCAGGTTACTAAGTCTAATAATAACGATTTCATAATTAAGTTTTGGCAAAAAAAATCCCCACACTAATAAAACCAGTAGTGTACAACGTTTACAGCCTCTCTTACTCAAACAATTATGCATATATATTTAATTATTGCTAGAAAACTTATTCCAATCAGGAGCTCTTCTTATACATGTCACTGCGCTTGACTCACGAGCGCCCTCTTTTATTGGCTTATTCATTCCTGCAATGTCACCACTTGGATGATATACTCTTGCAAAGTGCTTGCTCAGTAATTCAACTATATCAACTGATTCGGTTACCTGCCTACCATCGGCATTCTTTAAAATCATTCTGCCATATGCGTTTTTTCTTTTTCTTGCAACATATCGAAAAAACTGTTTGGGATTCTCTTTAGCCTGCATGGCTAATGTTCTTTCATAATCGGTTTTTGCTTTTCTTACCACACTCATTACCCTTCTGGCCTGCGCTTTATACCGTTCATGTGCCTGCAGGTCATCTTTCTCCTTAAATTCCCTCCATAGTTGTTTCTTTTTTTTGCAGCTCAATCTTAATGGTGTTATTCATCCATTTAACCCCAACTTGATTTATTAATTGGACTCTAGGTATACAGTCAGCCATTGCCTCATGCAAACACTTCTTAACTGCCTCCATGCACTATCAACATCTAGCCCTTGCAGTTTTACATGCCATGGCACTGAACCAATCAAACTCCTAAGCTTGTCATACTTACCAACCAGATAATTTCACATGTACCCTGTCTTAATTGTAAATTCCACACCTTTAGCCACCTTCCAAGTCAAGACCCTATGATCACTCTCACCAATTGGTGGCAACGTGGTCATATTCGTTACAACCAAATTCTCAGATGCAGTTACTAGGTCAAGCATTCTCTGACCCCTAGTATTTTCCATTACATGCTGTCGCAGATAGTTATCCTCTAATAACTGCATAAAATCCAGTTCTTCCTCCTATGTGTCCTCTCCTTCTTCCAATCAATGTTACCATAGTTGAAATCTCCCATAATAATTACCCTCCTTCCACTCATTTCTTCTATTTTCTTATGCATACTATCTCCACCATCTATTCCATCATCTGGTCTATAGCAGTACCCAACTGTATATTTTGTTCGGCTAGTTTCAATCTCACACCAAAAATCTTCAAATGTGCTCTTTCCTCTATCCTGCAGTTCCACTTCTATTCTCCCTGGCTGTAGCTCATCATCTATCATCATTAACACTCCTCCCCCCATTTTATTCTCCCTGTCACTCCTGAACACACCATACCCCTCACATTCAATCCCACTAGCTGTGTCATCTTCTGTCAGCAATGTTTCACTAATGCCAATAACCTGTGGCCTGAAAATGCCAACCAAGGCCAAAAATTCTTCCTTCTTGTTCCTAATACTTCTGGCATTAGTATACATGAATTGCAGAAGCCCATTTTCCCATCCCTAACTATCCCATTCTGATTTGTTGTCTTTCATACTCGCTCAGGCATATTAAACACATTCATACACTCAACTGTCTCCCTAAAGTCTGCATATCTACTCCCCCCCCCCCCCCCAATAACTAGTTTCCCTGATTCTGCACATCCACTGCCACTACATTCAACACCTTTTCAAGTCTCCTTACACCAAATCCATTCAAATGTAAACCATCCATCTTATATAAATCCTTTCGCCCATCGAACTCACACCACACATCCACAAATTCCACACCACTCCTCCTGCATAATTCACTCATAATGTTGTTAGCTATTATGGCCCTCCTTCTATACTCTTCACTGTTATACCTCGGCAACAGCCTCACCATCCTAACTCTCTCACTCTTTGCTTTTGCTACCTCAAGCAGTTCCTTCAAATCCTCTCTCATAGCCATTTTGTCTCCTATCAAATCATTGGTACCTGCTACTACTATCAATTCTTTCACCTGCTGCTTTTGCATTCTAATTGACTCGCTTACATCGTTAATGTTCGCACCAGGTTGGTACGATTTTGTTATACTCTCAACTATCACACCTCTTACTAACGAATCTTCGTACAACAATCGCTCTTTCATTTTGTTTACACTTACTATCATACTCTTATTTTTCCTATCATACTTTTTGCTGTTTTTTAGTCGATACTTTCGGTAAACATTTTTGCCAACGCTCCAGCTGCCGATTTGCCCTGTGTATCGCTCCGCGTAACAGTGCGATCTCACTCATTGCCTCAGTCTCGTCATTTTTATTTTCCATTAATTTATTCATTCGCTCTGTATGTTTACCTTCATTCAACCTATAGAACAAGTAAAACATTTCAGCTGCTTAAGCACGATTTTTATTGAAGATGGTAAATTAAATATGGAAACAGACAACAGAATCAACAAAGCTGGTGTGGTAGGAAGTCAACTGAATAAATTTATATGGAACAAGAGAGAAATTAGTCAAAACACTAAATTAGCTGTATACAAGAGAGTGTTCAAACCAATTTTAACTTATGGATCTGAGAGCCGGGTCAGAAGTAAAACACTTGACTGAAGACTAGAGACAGCAGATATGAGAGTTCTGACAAAGATAAGGGGCATGAACAGATGGCATCAATGGCAATATTGTATTAAAAACGAGGATATTAGGAAAGAACTTGACATTGTCAGCATCCAGGAATGCGTTAGCAGAGTTAATCAGAGGTGGTATGGTCACTTAAACAGAATGGGTGAGGAAAGATTTGCCAAACAAATATTCTCTACCAGGTTGGCAGGAAAAAGACCCAGAGGAAGACCAAGGAAGATATAGGTGGATTGATATGGTAAAAAGTGCCTTAGGAGATAGATAGATATATAAATATAAGATCTGACAATGTTGTAGCTTTGACAGGTAACAGATTGATTTGGCAGAAAATTGTAGGTAGGAAGTTAGTAATGATGTAAATTTTTCATATAGTACTATCACATCCTGTACACCCCTTGAGGGTAAATGTCAGGAATTTGATGATGATGAGATATATTGGTAAGCTTTGACATCACCTCACTGTTTACTAATATTCCCTTAAATGACACCTTAACATCTTAAAAAATGTTTTTCCCTTCTGATATCTTAGATCTCTTTTCCTTTGCCATCAGTTCTGGTTATTTCTCTTGGAAGAACAAAATTTACAAACAGATAGAGGAAACTGTTATGGGTTCTCCCTTTTGAAACCCCCCCCCCCCCCCTGCCAATTTTTACCTGGAAAATTTTGAAAAATGAGACATAGAAAAATTTTACTTGTTACATTTAAATTTTTCAAAATTTTTGTCATTTTTGGGTTGGGGGGGGTGCAAGTTACACTCTTGCTGTTAGATCCCTCTTAAACCTTCTATCTGGCTAAGATATGTGGATGATGTGTTTTCTATTTGGCCTCATGGCCCAGACACATTAGACTCCTTCCTCAGTGACCTCAATAGTCTATATCCAAGAACCCAGTTTACGATAGAAAAGGAAAATAACAATAGTTTACTGTAAGACACCCCTAAGGTGTCTAGTTAGGGTAAACTGTTTACCCTTCCTAGACACCTTAGTAACATACCTTCTTAATGGTAACCTTTCCTTCACTGTATATAGAAGACCCACTCACACAGGCAGATACATTCACAAACTTTCCCACCACCACTCTCAACAATATAGCTTTATTAAAACTCCAACCAATAGAGCTATAATCTTTGTTCCAGTGGAACCTCTCTTTCAACTGACCTCAACCACATACATAACACCTTCCTTTCCAATAGCTACAGTGATTATAGAATTAAAAAATAATCAGTTCCTTCCCCATTCCTCGACCATCAATTCAGAAGAATTTCAAAAATGTCATCACCATTCCCTACATCAGTGTTTCTCAAAGTGTGGTACACGAAAGGTTGTTAGGGGGGTATGTGGCAATTTTCGGCTATGCATAATTAAAGGAGTATTATATTTTTCAACAAACAGTGCAAATAGAGACAACCTGGATAAAACGACACTAACTAATGAATCACATCCCCTCTCCAACAGAAACGGCTTTATAGACCAAGCAAAGCCATATGTTGTCGGTGGAACATATGGTTTTGCTTGACACCACCTCCGTCGTTAACGTGTTAAAACTAAAAAATATATAGTGAATGTGTTTCAGATATTATGGAATTCGGTTGAAGGGAAATAGCATTTCAATTCAACTGTTGAAATGCTAATTTGCCTTTGGTTTCCGTGATCTTTTGTTAATACCGCACCAATCATATGCAGTTTTTCGCTGCTCTACGTATCTCAAGTCTTGTAAATTACTGGTAATTTTTGCTTGAAATAATGGGAAAGAAGATGATGCTATTTGGGTAGATGACTTTCACGATGCACACAAAGAAACTGTTCTCGATGCCAAAAGTAGTGATGGCGAGTAGGAGCTTCTTGGTAAGTTGCACCATTTTCAGTTTTTTTCTGAAAACTTTAGTTTCCAAAAATTCCTGCACGTATCTCACAACACGGTTTTTTAGCTTTAATTTTGGGAAAAAGTTAGAGTTATATTTGAGTAATTACGGTATTTTTTTTTTAGGCTTTCAAATTCTTATGTAATGATCATTGGTTAAAGATTGGATTTATAAAACTCCCAAAAGAGAGCAATGTAGCAAATACAAGTAGCTGTAAGCAACAAGAAAATGTTGATATTGCATTTGGATCAGATGAAATTGATGAGTGTGTCATCTGACATCTCTAGAGAACCAAAATTTAAAAATAAATCACATTTTTTTTTACATGAACATATAAATTCAAATAAAATAGATATTTAATTTTAATTAATATTTAAATTTAATTAATTAATTTTTTAATTAATTTCTTTATTTTTTAATTAATGAATGAATTTTTTTTTAAAATTAATTAATTAGGGGGTACTTGGTAATAATGAAAATTTAAGAAACGGTATATGGATATCTGAAGTTTGAGAAACACTGCCCTACATCCATGGCACATCAGAAAAAATAGCCAGGTCTTTAAAAAAATACAACCTCTACACAGCTTTTAAGCTCCACTGGAAACTTGCTACCCTTATCTGTTCTACTAAACCTTATCCATTCTACCTCTTTCAGTACCTGGAGTAAGTAAAATACCCTGTTCTTGCAAGTTGGCTTACTTCAGACAGACACTCAGATCAGTGACCATCCATTTAGAAGAACACAAATCATACATCTGTAATCACGACTATGGTCAATCTGGCCTTGCAGACCATGTATTGGTCTGCAGGGCCAAATTGACCATTTTAAATAGGAATGACTGTGTTTGAATCTGCAGCACTCAGAAATCAACCAAATTTAAATAAATACAGATCCATAAAACTTCCCAAAATTTGGGAACAATAATTGTCAGAAGTCCCACTTTACATTTGTAGATGGCCTAGGATGTAAAGTGGGACTTCTGACAATTATTGTTTCCCAAATTTTAGGAAGTTTTATGCATCCATGTTTATTTAAATTTGGTTGATTTCTGAGTACTGCTGCAGATTCTGAAAACAGGCTTTCCTTTTTAAATTTACTATGGTGGAGCATGGTGGTTTTCTTCCAGGAGATCCTGTGAGTTATATCCAATACATGGTCTGCAAGGCCAGGTTGACCATAGTCAGTCTGACCTTGTAGATTGACCTAGATGATTCATTTATTATTGTGCTGTCTTTGTGCATGTGTTATAAAAGTTATTTGTAATCCCTGAAGATGTCTTAGTGACTGAGACGAAATATTGGAAGCATTAAAATTAGTTTTTAATCCTTTTCTGGTGCTGTAAATATTCCATTAAACCTGCAATACGAAACCATGACTTATTTGCAACCTTAATTCTAGAATCCCCCCCCCCCCCCCTAATATTTGTAATGTGTGATTTTTCTTTAATTACTGCTAATTTTATATTTCTTTTTATTAGTTTTGTCTACTTCTTGATATTTGTGATAGATACTCTTGACATTCCAAGTAGCAACATTTCAGATCTTGTTTATTTTCATTCTTTTTCCTTTCCTTCTCCTACTCATATTTGTTAACCTCTCTGAGTCACTTTTCAGAGTGATAGTTCAGTTATTTCTTTCCAGAGACTTTGGAGTACGTGAAGATTCAGTTGGTTACCAGCCATCTGGAGCCTAGTTTGATGGTGGGGCTGCCACTTTAGGGCCTCCAAACTTCCCTTAAATCTCCCTTCTCTTGTTTGTATCTGAACAAGCTTCCTACTGGGGTAAGTACCTAATCTTCCACTTGGCTTATTAGGTTCCAAGGTTCACCATGTGGACGTGAGAGTTGGATTGGAGAAGGGAAGCAAGGTGATCCTGCTTAAGAGGATTATATATTGCACATATTTTCCCTTTGAATCCCCAAGTCTCATTATCATTTCATTAATTGAAATTGTCTGTCATTCGAGAAGTTTATTTTCATCTTTAGTCCTAAATGTTATAATGGTTTGTTTCTCTGATTTGCAGTGCCCAAATATGACATCTTATTATTTAGGATTTAGAAATCTCTTATAATTATTTAAATTTAAAAATATTCCTATCTTTAGTTCTCCCAAGGTTAAGTTTGTTCCATTAGGTGACTTTTCACTCTTTTTTTCCCTAAAAATCTGTGTGTGTGTGTGTGTGTGTGTAGGGGGGGGGTTCATTTAATGAGGTGACATCCCAGTCTGCATGATGGTTCAGTATGTTATACTATCTTTTGTAGTTTCCGCACCCCAAAATTGCTAGTCCATCCATTTCATCTTGTTTCAGGATATTTATTCAGTATCCTGATCCTGGTGGATACCTACTAGCAGGGCACAAACCCCAAAAAAGGTGAGGGTTAGACATTGGACTGCTTAAGTGTCAAAGCTAGATAACTGCAATGAGACTTCCACATAGCCTGTAAGAAATGCAGAAAAATGAATCAAGCTTCTTCATCCATTTCAAGATTTGAAAATACTTCAAATTATTCATCTTGCTACCAGAAAATGCTACGATTTCTAAAGAAATGTCACAGCTTTATGATGCATTATCATTTCAGATATGTCCCTTTTGTTACAGAGTGTTATGCTTTCTCAATCCTCCTCTTTCCTCACACAGCCTGTCTAAGAGGAGTGTGACATCATTTAAAGTGAGATCTGTATAACTTGATGCCATTCATTATCTTATTGATAATATAATCTTATTGAAAATCTTATTGAATGGTGGAGACAGAGAGTTGTAGAGTAGATGCCCTCCCTCGATGAGTCTTTGGACTTCCTGGAGATGTCAAATAATAATAATAAGTATACACATAAAAGCTACTGTTATTTCTCCTTTTGCTGAATTGTGATCAAAATCTGTAGCAGTAAATCACACATTTGTTTCTTGTGAATGCACATCATTAAAGGCTATTGCTATTTTCATTCTTAATCATAAAGACAAACTATGTGTCTAGATTAAATTCAGTTTACTCTTCAAAATAAGTAGGATTAAATTACAGTTACAGTTAAATCATCCTTCAGCTAAATTAATGAATAAAAAGCAGATATCAAGCATTAATGAAGTCATTTAATACTTTTTGATCTTTCCTAAGGTAAACTTCAGAGAAAATAAAAGGGCTGACTTTTTACAAAGCAGTTTGAAACTATATAGTAAGAATGATAAAATTTTGCTTCTCACCACTTACATGTTTTTTGTGTTCATGTAAGTCATTGAGAGTTATTTTCATATATATATATTATACATTTTGCCTAAGTTTTTAAGTAGCATTTATGATTTTTTCATTAGAATTTTCTTGATCCTCTTTGCCGTGACATTGAAACTGATCTCAGATTGCATTTGCATATCCACTTGCAATTGGATGACAGGAATCCATTTCATATAGGCATGAAGGACTTTGCACAGTTTCTGTCTATTAAACCAATCAAGCTCTTTGATGAGCTGATTGATGTAAAAGGTGAGCTTCTTTTTCTGTTGAAAATGTGTTCATAATTTTTTCCTTAAAATTCTTAGCTATAGAATGCTATAAAACTTCAAGTTGAAGTTGTTATATGACAGTGCTACTCAAATTTTTTTGTCCTCGCATCTCACAGAACAATCATAATTAACAGATCTCAGGACACGAAGAATTCTTATAAGGGTAATAAAAAAGAAAAAAATAGGGATACAGCCATTAAAAAAAACAACCTTTATTACATAAAAATAGCAGAGCTTTGTAGGTAATGGATCCCCCCCCCCCCCATTATGAGGTCAAATTCAGATAAGCCAAAATATTGGTAAGGAAATTATTTTCTTATCTGTCTCCCTAAAAATAATCCCCTTAGGGAATGATTATGCTCAGCACCATAACGAGGGTATGAAGCACCTGTGACAAGAGTCTAACTTGCGCCCCTCCCCAAACCCAAAAATGACAAAAATTTTGAAAAATTTAAATGTAACAAGTTAAATTTTACTAAATGCAATATGTTAAATACTTACTATTAACCCCATCAAAATGAGTTGCAGTGTGTCGCAGATTTTGTGCCTAAAGCGGTGTATTGCCGAAATTTAAAAATACAATATAAAATAGCGGACTTTTATATCTATTTATTTATTTTTATTTTTTACGTTTTGCACCTGTGGCGAGCACCTCTTTTGCCATGCCCTCGTTACGGCACTGATTATGCTTGTCACACTATTCATACATGTTTTGGAAAGACTTGGAATCATTTGTTGTAATATAATATAATGTAATATAAAGTGGGGTCCCACAGGGCTCAGTACTGGGACCTATATTGTTTAACCTTTATATCAATGACATTGTGAGTGGATTACAGGGGGATATTCAGTTGTTTGCAGATGATGTGAAGCTGGGAAGGGTTATTAGTAATAGTGCAGATGTGGTAGTGCTGCAAGAGGATTTGAATAAGCTAGACGGATTGGGTAAATGAATGGGGGTGTCGGTTTAATGCAGCAAAATGTAAGATCTTGAGATTTGGGACATTACATACTCTATTGGAGGAAGTAGGGGAGACAAGAGATCTGGGGTTGATGATTGATAGAAAACTGAAATTCAGGGGACATATTGCAAAGGTGGTGAAGGTAATACAGAGGGTTGCTGCAATAATGAGAAGGACGCTGACCTGCAGAGATAAAAGAGTTATCATTCCATTGTATAATACCCTGATCAGACCATACTTAGACTATTGTTCTCAGATTTGGTCCCCAGGATTTGAAAGGGATAAATTAACTATGGAAAGGGTACAAAGGCAGATAACAAAGATGGTTTCAGGATTGTACAATGTTAGTTATGAGGATCGGCTGAGGGAATGTGGACTGCAGAGTTTGGTGGATAGAAGGAGAGGTGATATGATTGAGACTTTTAAACTGTTGAGAGGTGGTTACAGGGTTGACACCGAGGAGTTCTTTCGCTTGGGTGAACATCGGGCAGGAGTGATGACAAGGGGCCATCCCTTGAAGTTATGAAAGAAAACTGTGAGCAACAGGGTGAGGAGTGGTTTCTTTGCATGGAGGGTGGTTGAACTGTGGAATGCATTGCCTGTGAGAGCAAGAACTGTCAATGAGTTTAAGGAGTGGTATGATGGACTTTTGTGTTTCCTAGGAGGGACCTCCCATGATGAGTCTTGATAGACTTGTGTTTCCTAGGAAGGACCTCCCGCGATGAAGGGCTAGATAATAATAATAATAGTTACTTCTCCTGTCACATTCTTCTGAATGTCATAAACACTATCAAATTAGCATCCATTCAATTTTAGCTTGAGAAATTTGGGAAAATTCAAGTTGGGGAGTATAAGGAGGGTGATTGAATATGGCAATGCAGCCTCTTAAGCGAGCAGGTGCATTGCCATGCAACAACTCTCAGTCAGACTGTTCCAGATTTTGTTGCATGTACTCATTTCTTGCTAGCAGATGTTCCTTTAAGTTATAATAACAGGTAACAGTCTTTCCTTTTGAATGAATTCCTTATGGATTATTCCTTTGTTATCAAAGCATGTGATCATCATGGTTATGTTATGATACAATTTCTGGAAAGTAACCTTCTTGGTAAGCTTGTTGATTGTCATTCTTCACTTTATCTTGTGGTTGGAGGACTGTTTTGGAAGCACTGACATTCCCAGTAATAACTGTTTAGGGAACATATCTGCATTTCATATACTGTGATTCTTATAAGACCAAAATTAAGTAATAAAAATTTAGAATGATAACAAAAAATGTGATATTGCAACAGCATGTGATAACAAACCACTTTTAAGAGAGGCATGGTAACAGTGTTTTCCATGGCTTACCTGTTTGAATACAGTACCTTAAGTTGGTCTTGGGCTGTTGTTGTGCTTATGTTTCCTCTGAGTACTTTAGTGTTCTCATCATATCAGTTGCATTTTGTATAACTCAATTGAGCAGAAAGTGTATTGGACAATTCAAGGAGTTCATGCTGTTAATTGTAGGTCCCCCAAATGGTAATTTGGGGGACCTACTCTTCTGTTAGAACAACAACAACAATAATAATAACTATCATACAGCAATAACAATAAGACCCACCTGTGTTTCAGTAGCTGTAGAATAGCTATTAGGCTTGCTAACAGCAGCATGTCATTAGGAATCTGATCTTCATAATGAATCATATACTACATTATCGACAGTTACCTCATTTATTGCCTTCAAAAACAGCCTTCACAAAGTTTTGACGAATAAACATGCTGATCAGATCAATTATAATTAGTCTTACATTATAAATATGTTGTGATTTTTATGATATACATTAACATTAGATTTTGTTTGGACTGGTTGTACTTAAAAGTAATACAAAATACCAATATAAAAAAAAAAAAAAAGCATAAGGCAAAAAGTCCAGAACATATATGAGAAAGTGAGTCTGTGAAAGAGAGGTCATATCTTAACCAGATATTGGCCTTTTCTGGACAGCATCGAGCATTTTTAGGAAGCTTTTTGGTGTATCATCACAAATGCAAGAGCGGTATTATGAGATTGGTCAGATTTGGGATATTGATATTGGGATACAGAAATATTGGTGTGATCATAAGCCCCCATCATTCTAAAACAGTATAAATATTGTACAAATAACTGAATCATAAGATAAGCATTTTAAGTTCAGGAGTCTGACACTGATATTGAGAAGTGTGCATACAAATTCAGAATATGTGGTGTCAATCAAAATATTTCTTTTAGACAAGTTGATTTTTCCCTAATTGAACAGAATTTTTTTTTGTATGTGTGTGTGTGTGTGTGTGTTAATATAGGCAAGTGCAGATAAAATCGAGATAATACCTTGAATCGTAAATTATTATACAGGGTCATTATAAAATGTTGTGCAGTTTTAAATTTTTATAACTTCCATTCTGTACATGATAAATCAATCTAAAAAAAGAGCAAGTGAAAGAATTTATTACAGTCTTATATACATTTATTCATATTTGTAGATTTAGGGACTCAAAAACACACGTGTTGAACAGATTATTTTATTAATTATAAATAAAATAAAACTTGACGTTTCGACCTCTATATCGAGGTCATCATCGGAAGAATACAACTGTATACAGAACCAAGCTACATGCTCATGCTTTCTATACCAGTAAACTAAATCTACGTAGTTAATAAATCTTTTTTCTAGCCTGACCTCTAGTGATAGAAAAGAAAAACAAAAATAAATAAATAAATAAATAAAAATTATATATATATATTATAAATAGATAAATGCAACTACAATAAACTGTTAGAGTCCTCATGTATTAATATTCTGGATAGTTACAAAATGATTTCTTTCAGTTGCTATTGAATGTTCTAAACACTTCACCAGGTCACCAGGTTGTCTTCTTGGTGGTAATTTTTCTAATGCTAGTTTAGGATGTTATACAGGTTGTAGATGGGTCCTCCACATTCTTGAAATGGTGAGGCCATCATTTTTGTTGAGATTTGGGTTGTGTTTGAGCATTTCACAAGACTCTTTAAATTTTCTCTCAAACCAGGTTTTGGTGCGGTGTAGGGACTTGGTATTTTTCCAGTCAATTCTATGGTATGTTTGGAGTGCATGGTCAGAAAGGCCTGTTTTACCGAAGTGGAGGTATTTAATGTGTCGTTTGTGTTCGTCTTGTCTGATTGGGATAGTTCGCCCTGTTTCCCCTATGTATGGTATGTTACATGTGCAGTGTATTTTGTATACCCCTGGGTGTGCTAGGTGTGGAAGAGGATCTTTAGAGGAACTGAGTAGGTGTCTTAGCTTATTTGGGGGTTTAAAGGTGGTTTTAATGTTGTATTTGCGAAGTGTTCTGTCTATTTTTTCAGAAATGCCTCTAACATAAGGAATGGCAATAGCATTCTTGAAATCTTTTTTGTTCTTACTGGTATCTTTATGGAGGATCTTGTGAATAGTTTTTTTATTGTATCCATTTTTGATAAATGTTTGGTTGATGATTTTGTATTCTTGGTTTAGAGCCTGTTCATTCGAACAAATAGTTAAGGCTCTGTGTTTAAGGGTGCTTATGACACCTAATTTTTGTGTTGGGTGGTGGTAAGAATTTTTGTGTATGTATTGGCCTGTGTGTGTAGGTTTGTGGTAAACTGAGAAGGAGAGACAGCCAGAGGGAAGACGTGTGACAAGTGTGTCTAGGAAAGGAAGAGAGTCGTTTTTTTCCATTTCAATGGTGAATTGGATACGTTTGTGTTGTTTGTTTAGGTGGCTAAGGAATGTATTTAGAGCTTCGCGGCTGTGGGGCCAAATGGCGAAAATATCGTCGACGTATCTGAGCCAAATTTTGGGCTTTAGGCATGCTGTCTCTAGAGCACGTTGCTCAAAGTCTTCCATATAAAAGTTAGCTATTGGGGGAGAAAGTGGTGAGCCCATGGCTGTACCTTCTTTTTGAAGGTAAAAATTGTTTTGCCATACGAAATATCCGGAGCGGAGTACGTGGGCAAAAAGGGCCGTGATGTCGTGTGGAAATATGTTCTGTAGGAGCAAGATCGTGTCATTGATTGGGACATTGGTGAAAAGGGAAGTTATATCAAAGCTGACTAATAAATCTTGGTCGGTGAGTGTAATGTTTTTGATTTTACTGATGAAATGTTGTGTATTTTTTATGTAGGAAGGGGACTGACCTACCAATTCTTTGAGTGTGGCAGCTAATTTTTTTGCTAAGTGATAATTTGGGCTGTCAATTCCTTCAACGATCGGGCGAAGTGGTGTGCCAGATTTGTGTATTTTTGGCAGGCCATAAATTCTGGGCGTACGGGCATACTGAGGTATTAATTTTTTTGTCGTTTCTTCGGGCCATGTGTGGATGGATTTGATTAATTCAGTTGTTTTCTTTTTGTTATGTTTTGTGGGATTGTAGTTAACCTTTTGGTAGGTGTTATGGTCCAATATTAACTGGTTCATTTTTTTCAATGTATGTCGTACGGTCTAACAGGACGGTGGAATTGCCTTTATCGGCTTTCATTATTATAATATCCTGGTTATTTTTTAAGGATTTAAGGGCTAGATTTTCGGTTTTGTTTATGTTGGTATTTAGTTTTTTGTTAGAATTTAGTATACATGATGTTTCCATTCGTATTTTATCAGCCAGAATGGTGGGGAGGGATCGTAAACCTCTCTCGATATGATACACGATATCAAGCTTGTTTACTGACCTCGGAGCAATGGCGTAGTTCAAACCTTTCTTTAGCAGCGAGAGTTCGCCTTCGGTGAGAATGTGGTTTGATAGGTTGATAACTGAGTTATATACATTTATTCTTGGGATTATTAATTCTCAACATATCTACTGTCATTGCATATGTATAAACCGAGATACGATTTTGAAGTTTTACAAATACGTTTTCCAGTTAATTTCAGATACGCCTAATCACATTAGTGATTTTAGTCTGCACATAAGGATGCAGATCATCTAAGGCAATGTTTTGTAAAATAAATGATAATCTTAACATGTTCCCATAGTAAAAAATCCAGTGAGCTCAAATCTGATAAATGCCTTGACTAAGATGTAGGTCCATCTCTTCCAAGCCATCTGTTAGGATGATGATGATTTATGGCTTTAGTAGCACAAGTACAGTAAAGTTCATACTGCGGCATATCAAAGGTTATAGCAGTACACAAGGTAAAGCAATTGCAAACATCCATGGCTGTGACAGGATTTGAACCCACAACCTATTGGTTGGAGAATGGGTACACTAACTACTCAGCCAACCAGGCTGGCATCTGTTAGGAAAATTTTCATTCAGAAACTGCTTAATGCTGAGTGCAAAGTGACAAGGTGCACCATCTTGCTGAAACACTGCATCACATGTAAGTCCTAGACATGTTGGTGCAGGTGTTAAACTATAAATTAAAGATGCCAAGAAATTATATTCTTGGTTTAATTCTTTATCCAAGTGTAAGTAAAGTTTGTATGTGAAATATCTTCACGATTGGGCTACTTGTGTATAGAGGCTAATGACTTCACATCAATTAACTTATTATCCCATAATGCAGTACACACATCCTTTCAGTTATCTATAATGCAATGCATTAATGGGAGTGCCACTACTCAGACCAGTTTCAAACTTTATTGAGGTCTCATCAGTGGGAGCCAGATCTAGAAGAGATACCAAGGTTGAAGTAATGCAGAAGTCATTACTTCAACCTTGTTTCAAGTAGTGAAAAGGTGGCATCACCTTATTATTAAAATACTCTCAATCATAGATAGATGTTGAAAAATTTCCCACTCTTTAAACTTACACTATTTCACTACTTATATATGAAAAATATATGACTACTGTATTACTTAATCTTGGTATCTCTTCTAGGTCTGTCTCCCACTGATGAGACCTCAATAAAGTTTGAAACTGGTCTGGGCAGTGGCCCTCCCTATAATGCATAGCATCTGTAGAGGTGTGTGTGTTTTGCATTATGGGATAATGCAATTAATGTGAAGTCATTTAGCCCAGTTATGAAGATATTTCATATGCAAACTCTGTTTGTTTATACTTGGATAAAGGATTAAACCAAGAATATAATTTCTTGACATCTTTAATTTATAGTCTAAACAAGAGGGAAAAACTTCCAACATCTATCTCTGATCCAGAGTATTTTAATAATAAGATAATACACCTTTTCGCTATTTGGATATAACATCACAGAAATCATATATTTCAACTTGCTATCTCTTCTGGGTCTGGCTCCCACTGATGACAAGCTTGAAGAAAAGCAATTATATAGTAAGCCTGTTCACTTTTTTTGGTCCAGCCAATACTAAAATCAATTAAGAAGTTAAAAAGCAATTTCTTCAACTATCAAAGAAGCATGGAGGATTTGAGTTTCCAGTCTTAAAATTCTTCTGTTTAAGCAATACAGTTTCAAAAATCCATAAAATCTTCCAGACCAATCACACATGTGCAGACCCTTCTCCATTACTATCTGGGTTTTCATCTTCTCCTGTTTGGAGTAAATGATTATAAAGGTCCAAAAGCTGAGATTGTTCCTGAATACTATAACATTCTGTACTTAACTTTAAGACTGCTACAACACTCTGGTATTGACATTCTTTCCATTAAAAACAGTAAAATTTGGTATAAAGAAATCTTTAATCTCTTTTGCCTTGAACTTCTGCAGTTGGGTACTGACAATAACACTTTGTTTCATAACTTATTGAAGTTCCAAGGATACCCTAACAGGAGGGATCTTGCTTGGAGAATTGCATATGGTTGCCTTCCAGTTATTACTATCAAATGGAGGTACTTTAACATGGGAGATCCAATCTGTTACTTGTTCTATTCTTTTCAGCCTGTTACTGATAGAAAAGAGTAGAACATGCATTCTACAGCTGCCCTGTGTATTTGGAACAAATTATGTAATGTGTTTGACATTCCATTACTTACAACAGAAGAAGTTTTTTTTTGCAGTACCCACCACCTGTCAGCAATGGGAAGAGAATTTTGATTTTTATAATTAATCAATTAAAATACCAATTATGGACGGTTAGAAAGAAACATGGATTGAAAACAAGCAATACAACATCCAAATGCTTTATAATATTGTATTGCAGAAATTTTATTGTTCAGTCAGATGATTTTTTATTTGGAAAAAAAGCATTCTATGAGATATCGAATTTTTGGCTAGGTGGTGTAGTCCCCCCCACATTATGCAATAGTTACCAGGGGAGATAAAATTCTGTCTATTTTTGCTATGAAAGGTTTTTTAAATGGATCCATCTTCTTAATTCAACGTGGGCTTATCGTGAGCTGCAGGGATGACTGGAGAGCAATCAGGGATCTATTTTAAAGTTTCTGTTTTAAAACATACTCCAAACCTCAACAAATATGGCTGTATAAATTTACCAAAAATCTGGGAAACAGTCATTTTAAGATCTAATTAATATTTGTTTTCGCTCTTTTTCCAACATAGATGGTGCCTAATTAGGACTTTAGTTCCTTGTGTTGTCCGTTACAATTTTTTTGAACTAATCCCACTGTTATATCATATTGTTGTTGTTTTGCATACTATGACAAACTATTTTTGTGCTCTTAAGATGCTGGATTTAATATCAGTGAATAAATATAATAAAGTTAATAAATATTATTTTCTTATCATTCTGTGCTGTCATCAATACCATTGAAAATAAATAACATATACTGTGAATACATAAGCCTTTCCTCACATTTGAGCTAACCAGTACAATTTGTTCTTTACTGGAATGCTACAGTTAAAAGTTTTAGAAATTAAAATATAAAAGTACAATGAAATTGTAAAAATTTGTGTATTGTTGTGCATTTTTGTCATCAGTTTTTATCAGGCATTCAATATTATTATAGTTTGTAATTTTAATTGTAAACTATTGCACAGTTTGTAATTTTATTATAAAGTACTGTTTTTCAACATGTTCTCCAAACTTGTTGGCATTCTCCCATATTCCAAATTTTTCTAATTATCTGTCTTAGAATGCTGGCAATTGTCTCATGGTATGTAGGGTGTGTGTATGGGAGGGGGGGTGGATTCAAGCTTTCTAAATCTGCTTTACAAATATATTATGGTTTCTTGCTCTAACCTGAGTCATATATTTCACATTTGATGATACAACAGCTGTGAGGCCCATATCACAGGTATGACACTGTCTCATTAATCCACTTCACCTTTTTTTCATCTCTAAAGTGGCATTTTTTCATAGTCCTGCAACAGTATTCTATATCAGAGTCTGTCTAACACAGTATATTCTCATTTGATTTCCTTTGGCTAAAAATCTTCTACTCTTTTGTACCCAATTGCAGCATCATTAAAGAAAAAGTGAGTTTTCTAAGTTCATAATGAGATCTAGAGATGCAATAGTATGGTGTTATAAGCATATCAAGATAGATTCAGCTTTTCACTGAATCTGCTTAATTCTGCTTTTCACTGAATATTTTCACCAGGGGTAGAATTTCTTCCAACTATAGAAGATGTGCTTATGAGGCAGCCATCTTATAACATGACAACAGCAAGGCTTGAAGTGGCTGTTTTATCATGTTTGGTCTTCAGAGTAGCTTCTCTCCTCCCTCCAGTTTACAGATTCACCGGAAGTATGACACCATGGGCATACCTTTCAGACTATAATTAACTAGGGAGCCAGTATCACCTCCATTTCAGAGCACAGCATTAAAGCATTTCTGCAGGCAAGCCTCTATTTAGTACTCAGAATTAAATTCTGGTAGTGAAACAGGAAGCTTCTTGATTGGCTAGTGAATAATCCTGTTACACTATTTATTTTACCACATAAAAATTAGAGTGGCTAAGATAATATGTAGAGGGCATTATCTCTGCTAACTTAGAAGATTAGATTCTCCATATGTGGGTGGCATCTTGATGAGTTTTTTATCTACACACTGTATGCCTCTGATCTGTACGAGGGTGGTCTGAAAGGTTCTTGGCTTCGACCATAGATGGCAACACTATCGACAAGATTTTTTTTTAAAAAGTTGGTACATCTGTGATAAGCATCCATGCAAAATTGCAAGTCATTCTATCAAGTAATTTGTTTTATACAGCTGTCTGAAGCAAGAGTGTTGTCTGTATCCCTTGAAAAGGATAAAATTGAGTATTGTGTGATTATAAAATTCTTTGTAAAAGAAGGTTTAATGGCAAAAGAAATTCATCAGAAGGTCATAAAAGTTTATGGGTACTATTTTCCTTCGTTTTCGGCAATTAAGAAATGGGCTGCCGAGTTTAAACTTCAAGGCTGGTACGGCCATGAAGATGATCCATGTGAAGGACATCCATAAAGTGTAACAACACCAGAAATCATCGATCAGGTGCACAATATAGTATTGGATTACCAGCGAGTCAAAGTGTGTGAAATTGCTAAGAGTATAGGCATTTCAAAAGAACATGTAGGATATATTTTGCATGAAGAATTGAAAATGAAAAAGCTTTGTGCAAGATGGTTGCTGCACTTGCTCACAGCAGATCAAAAACACACACTCACATGAAAATCTCTGAACAGTGCTTGAAGCATTTTAACAAGAATAAAACTGATTTTGTGTATCGATTTATTACTATGGATGAGACTTGGATTCATCATTACACACCAGAATCCAAACAGCAGTCAAACACAGTGGACAGAAGGTGGTTGTCCACTGTGTTTGAATTTAATTATCTTGAAAAGGGTAAAACAATAACCAGGAAATATTATTCCAATCTTTTAATCAGACTAGACGAAAAAATTCGTGACAAAAGACATGGTTTGCAGAAGAAAAGATCATCATCAGGACAATGCACCTGCCCACAAAGGTGTTTTGGCAATGGGAAAATTAAGGGATCTGTGCTGTGAATTGTTGGAATATCCACCCTATTCCCCAGATTTGACTCCCTCTGACTTTTATCTCTTCCCCAAACTAAAACTCTTCCTCGCTGGTCAACGTTTTTCTTCGAATCAAGAGGTGATTGCAGCTGTAGAGGGTTATTTTGCAAATCTTACTGAGAGCCGCTACAGGGATGGGATAATGGTGCTGGAGCATCGGTGGAATAAATGTATTAGTCTTAAGGGAGATTATGTTGAAAAATAAAAATAATTTTGAAATTATAAATTCATTTTTTCATTGTTAGGCCAAGAACTTTTCAGACCACCCTCGTAAGTTGCTGATATTACAGCCATTAAAGATAACAGTGATACTGTGGATCAGAAAGAATAACCTCCCAGAAGTACAACCAAAAATGCCCAGTGTTTGGGGATGCTTACCCAAAAAACTTACCAAAAACACATGGGGGAAAAAAAAATGTTCTGCATTTGTATTCTTGAGCATAAATGATATACACTTTGATGCATCAAACTCTGATCATATTCCCAAAGGACCTAGAATCATCTCTTTATGATCTGCTCTTCCTTGTAATCTCTTGTCCACACATTGTTGAATTTGTTTGCTGCTGTTATCACTCTCCATTTTCTGATAACCAGAGAGAGAGAGAGAGAGAGCAAATTATAGACCAATCAGTATTTCAGGAGTAGTGGTTAATGTTTTGGAAAATTAGGTTAATGGCAGAAGTCAGGATTAGGATAGGTATGAATATGATACTCTATGGGATAATACTATACTTTGTGAGGTGTCTTGTCTTAGTAATTCGCTCCCTTTCTACAATGAAATGACATATGAGTTGGATAAGAGAAATGGCTATACCATGATATTACTAGACATTACAAAAGCATTTGCAGGATACCATGTGAAACTCTATTACATAAACTGGAGCAGATAGGCATGGACATGCAGCTAGTGACAAAAGACATAACTAATGAACAGGCATCAGACTTGTATATGGTGGAATCAAATCAAGACAAATGCAGGTAACCACTTGTGTACCACAGGGCTCTGCACTTGAGCTAATACCATTTAATTTGTGCATTATTATTATTTCAAGTGATTTGAGAGGAAATATCCAGTTGTTTACTGATTATGCTGAACTGGAAATGGCAGTAGTTAATAAAGATGGTATAGAGATTTTGTAGGCTGATTTAAATACACTGGAATCTGGACAAAAGATAACAGTTGCCATTTCAAAGTGTAAAGTTATGCAGTGTACTTTGGGATGAAAATCTGTGCATTACCTAAATGGAACTGGACTACAAGAAATATATAAAATTATGGATTTGTTGGTGGTGATTGACAGAATGTTGAATTTTAGAGGATATATTATAGAAGTGGATAAAATAGCCCAAAGAATCACTAAGATGCTAAGAAATGCACTGACAAATAGGGATAAGGAAATCATTATCTCTCTTTATAAAGCTTTGATGTAATGACACCTGATCTTCCGAGCACAAATTTGGTCACCTGGGTTTCTTGGAGTTGTATATTCCTCATGACTTTTACATCTCCAAGAGGCATGTGACCAAAATGACTTGTCTGTGGAATCCTCCCTATGAGGATAGCTTGAAAGTAAAGTTAACGGGTTACAAAGTTTGGTTGTTAGGCAAAGAGGAGATATGTTAGAAACATATAAGTTTCTAAAGTGGTTTATAACACAAAGGTTGACAAAGAAATTTTTAAATACATGACAGGAGAGAGCAAGAGGCCACCACCTGAAGTTGCATAAGAGTGTGAATGTGGTTGGCAAAGATGCAAGAATTACATTTTTTGCTTGGAGAGTAGCATTTGAGTAGAATGGATTTGCCAGAGGCAGTTATGAATTCTTTGTTGGCACTGAGTATAAGGACAAATATAATAGGCATTGTGGAAATAATGGTTAGTTTGTAACTCTCACAATAAGTCTTCAGACTTGATGCCCATATAATGATAATAAATAATATAATTGGTTTTTTAGTTTTCTTTATTAAAAGTTATATCTAAATGGCAATAAACATTTCTGCCATGGAAAACATGCAGCTGATATTTTCCATGTTCCTGATGTTTGCATAGTTTTGTCTTTTTATTTTCTAAATTTTATATGAATTTGTTATGATAGGTATTTGATTTAGAAGTCCTGAGACTTGTAGTTTATTTATTTATGAGTATAATTATCATAATTTATATACATAACATAGATTTTTCTTTTCTTCCTCCTGTACTGAAACATACTCACGACTGCATTTCTCTTGGAGTTATACCACGATACTGTTACTACATATCTCATTCAATAATTTTCATACTAATTATTCCAGATATCTCTAGTTTTTATTTCATCTTTATGATCTTTAATTCTGTGTCACTTTTTATGTTATCACTTTTTTAATATTATTATTATTAGACCTCCAGGGAGTCAAGGACTGATCAAGGGAGGTCATACATCACCCACACCAGCTGTCATACTTTCTCTTATTCATGCCAGATGCAATCACTACTTCAACAGGCAAACTGTTCCACTCATGGTTTTATAAGAGAAAAAATCTATCTAGCCCTTTTCCTTTTCTTAACTGTACATAAACTTAACTTCCACGGATACCCCCTTGTCACCTCCCCCACCTTCCATATAATGAAAAATTTTATCAGCTGATATAACACCCTCACATAAGTTTATAGACCTCTATCATATTACTCTCTTTCTTCTGTCTACCAGTTTCTGCAGTCCACAAACTTTCAGTCTGTCCTTGTAATCTAAATTCCATATTCTCGATATGATCTTTGTAACTCAGCATCTTTACTGGCCTGGTTGACCGAGTGGTTAGTGTATCCGCTCTCCACCCAAAAGGTTTCAGGTTCGAATCCTGCCTTGGGCATGGATGTTTGTGATTGTCTGTAAAAAAAAATACTAGTGGTAGTATTTATGGGTGGTAGATAGTGTTGGTGTAGTTGATGGATTCAGTGGTGGAGACATAGAGTTGTAGAGTAGGTGCCCTCCCTTGATGAGTCCTTGGGCTCCCTGGAGGTGTTATGCAATAATAATAATAATAAACTCTTCTTTGGCCTTTGAACAGCTTCTTTATCCCTTTGGAACCTAGGAGACCAAATCTATGCACAGTGGTCTATGTGTAATTGTATCACAGCTTTGCAAAGGAGCAAAAAGAGTTCCATATTTTACATGTCAATGTTCATTTCGACATCGCAATTATCCTCTGTGTTGTATTTGCAGTTTTTTTTTATGTGACCTTTGAATTTCAAATTCCTATCCACCATAACTCCAAGATCTCTAGCCTCATCATTTACTCCAAGCTTAATCCCACCAATATAATATGCTGTTGGATATTGCATCACACCAAAGTGAATAACTTTATACTCACTAACATTGAATTGATAGCCATTATTGTTTGACCACACTTCCATTCTATTTGAATCACCCTGTAAATGTTGTGTCATTAATATAGAGATTGAACAACAATGGTCCAAGGACTGATTCTTGGGCACGCTGCTAGTCACCTTAAATTTAGCAGATTCACATCCCAATCTACCATTTTCTGATATCTCTCCATCAGTCCA
This sequence comes from Typopeltis vanoorti, assembly GCF_054136105.1. Lineage (NCBI taxonomy): Eukaryota > Metazoa > Arthropoda > Arachnida > Uropygi > Thelyphonidae > Typopeltis > Typopeltis vanoorti. Next base: position 29,789,119 of record NC_143560.1, read on the forward strand.
TCCACCCACTTATCCAAGGCAATAGTTTATATTCCAATCCCATATTATCTAGTTTATGCAAAGGCCTTTCATGTAGTATCTTACCAAATGCCTTAGCAAAATTCAACAATAGTGTATCCATTCCCTTTATCCAACTCAGCCATAACTTTACTATCACATAGGAGCAAATTGCTCAGACATTACCTCCCTTTTGTAAACCTATGCTCTTCCTTGCTAACTTATTTCTGTATATGAGGCCATGAAAAGGATGAAGAATGGAAAATCGGTGGACCCTGACAGGATCCCAGTGGAGGCATGGAAGGCACTCGGGGAAGAGGGAATTGATTTGCTGTGGGACCTGTTCATGAAAGTTTGCCAACAGGAAAATATACCTGAGGAGTGGAAGGAAAGTACTCTTGTCCCCATCTACATGGGTAAAGAGGATGCACAAGACTGTAAGAATCACAGAGGAATAAAGTTGATGTCCCACACAATGAAAATCCTAGAAAAGGTTCTTGATTGAAGATGGAGGAAGGAGGTGAGGATTGCAAAGGTGCAATTTGGCTTCATGCCTGGTCGATCAAAGATAGATGCTATCTTTGGGTTATGGCAGATGATGGAAAAGTTTCAAGAGAAACAACAGGAGCTACATTTGGTGTTTATTGATCTGTAGAAAGCGTATGATAGAGTGCCAAGGCAAGAAGTCTGGAGGTGTCTGAGGGAGAAGAAGGTACCAGAGAAATATGTCAGGTTGGTGCAGGAGATGTACAGAAATGTGAAGACAAGAGTTCAGACCTGCCTGGGACAGACAAAGTTTTCAAGTGACAGTTCCTGTTTAATATTGTGATGGAGGTGGTGATGGAGGAGGTGAAAGAAGACACACCTTGGACAATCTTGTATGTGGATGAAAACTTGCTGTGTGCAGATTCAAGAGAAGTGGCAGCTAAACTGGAAAGATGGAGGAAAGTACTGGAAGAGAGGTATGAGACTCAGCAGAAGTAAGACAGAGTATGTGTGTTGCAAAGTGGATGGCAGCCAAGAGACAGATCTGGAGCTGGAAGGAAATGTCATCAGGAAGGTTACAAACTTTAGATCCTTAGGTTCAACAGTGGAAGAGGATGGAGAGGCTGAGAAGGAAGTGGGATGCAGGATACAAGCAGGATGGAGGAACTGGAGAGAGATGGCTGGAGTACTGTGCAATAAGAGGGTGCCGATCAATCTAAAAGGCAAAATCTATAGGACGGTAGTGAGACCAGCTATGACGCATGCTATGGAAACTGTGTCCCTGAGGAAAAATACCATCAGCAGGATGGAGGTAGTGGAGATGAGAATGCTTAGGTGGATGTGCGGTGTGACTAGAAAGGATCATTTGAAAAATGGCTATGTGAGGGGAACGGTGAAAGTTACGAACTTAGGAGCGAAGATACAGGAGGCAAGGTTGAGATGGTTTGTTCATGTGATGAGGAGGGAGGACAAATATGTGGGAAGAAAGGTCATGCAGATGGATGTGCAGGGGAGGAGGAAGCACAAGCGGCCAAAGAAGAGATGGAGGGAGCTGGTGGAGGAGGACTTCAGGATGAAGAACTCGGATGTGGTTACAGCCCAAGACAGGAGGATGTGGTGGAGACTCACCAAAAACAGCGATTCCCACTTAAGTGGGACAAGCTGCAGAAGAAGAAGAGTTCTTACTAACTTGTCTAAAATCATCTCACTACTCCAGAGACTCTGAAAGTTCTTTAGTTAGACACATCAGTGTTTACACCATCCTTGTGCAATGGGATTATTATACATTCTTTCCATTCCTGTGCTAATTCTGAGCTAAAACTCAAATTATGCAAACTTGTCAAGGGTCTGGCCAGTTCAGCTGAACATCTCTTCTGAACTCTACCTCTTCATTGAATGTAGTGTAGTATTGTGTGCTGTGTTATGTACACCAAGTTGATAGATCTTGGTGAAATGAGCAATCATTATTTGAGATTTCACATCTGCTTATGATACGAGGATACTGACTGCATTCAGTAAAGGTGCTAATATCCCATCATTCTTCCACATTTATTCTTTCTTTTATTCGCAGCATAATGATAAAATCATTTTGAATTGCCTTTATCCTGCACAGTCCACACGGTTAGCCTAATGGCTTTGCACTTCACAACCATATGCCTGGGGAAGGAGTGTCCTAGGTTTGATTCCCGTCACCAACGTGAGGCGCTAAAGGATCTTCCTCAGCCATAGCCAAGTTAGCCAGTCTTGGGCGTGGACAGCAGGGTTTTTCGCCAGTTTATCTGGGGTTTTTCACCCTGCAAGCAGGCAAACCGGCCCCGTAAACACACAGGGATATAGCCAGGAATTCTTAGAGGCATAGGAGTGACCATCCTATCTTCGTACTTCGGTTACGGAATCCAAGCATGCTTGGAAGATTGTGGGCCTTAAAGGCCTGTTAAAGCCATTGGGAAAGGATAGATTTATCTTGCACAGCCAATTTCTTTTCATACTCCAACAGTTTTCCGAACAATGCTCATAACTTTTTGAAAGTTATGGAAACAACTACCGTGTTTGAATAAAAACTTTAGTTTAATATAACTAAAATCTACATTCAACGTTTCGACCTTTATGTCAAGGTCATCTTCTGGAGCATACACACTATACACAGAAAACAAGCTACACCGCAATCAAACTGGTTTGTTAAAGTTACTGACCAACTACTACAACAATTGTTGGCCTGACCTCTGGTAGGAAAAAAAAATCACAAAAATATGGAGTCATTAACACCCTTAAAAACAGAACTACAACAATTTGCTCTAACCAGCAAGCCCTGAAACGAGAACTAAAAATCATCAGCGACACATTCATAAATAATGGCTATAACAAAAATACTATTAATAAAATACTCCATAAAACAACAACAAAAACGAATCTAGATTACAGTAAAACCATAGCCATCCCATACATTAAAGGGTTATCAGAAAAAATCAACAGAATCCTACAACATTATAATCAATGCTACCTTTAAGCCACCCACTTAACTTAAAACCATATTCAGCTCCTCTAAGGATCCTCTCCTCCCATTGGCACATCCTGGAGTCTATTGCATCCGCTGCACCTATAACGTACCGTACATTGGTGAAACAGGACGGACAATCCCTATACATAAGAAAGAACACATTAGATACATTAAATATAACCATTATGGTGAAGCAGGCCTCTCAGACCACGCGATCAACACCTTACACCAAATCAACTGGAAAAGCACCTGCTCTTTACACCACACAGAATCCTGGTATGAAAGGAAATTTACGGAGGCCTGCAAAATCCTGATAAACCACCCAAATATCAACAACAAAGATGGCATGAAAATTCCAAGGATCTGGATGGCACACATTCAGCCTACCTAATATATAAGATCCAGCATAAGTCAGGACTCTAGCCAGTCTTCAGCGAGTATTAGAAACCATTCCATACCAACTGGCTGGAATGTACATGTATAATCATGATGTTAATATATATATTTAGATAGATAGATACATAGACTTGTTGTTGCGCCCAATGTATTTCTACAACCAACAGATTACACTAATAATAGGACTCTAGCATTGATGTATATACTTTTTTTTTTCCCCACCAGAGGTCAGGCCAACAATTGTTGTAGCGGTTGGTCAGTAACGTTAACAAACCAGTTTGATTGTAGCGTAGCTTGTTTTCTGTGTATAGTGTGTATGCTCCAGAAGATGACCTTGACATAAAGGTCGAAATGTTGAATGTAGATTTTAGTTATATTAAACTAAAGTTTTTATTCAAACACAGTAGTTGTCTTCATAATTTTCAAAAATGTATTCGGATCACCGTGTAAGCTTAAAAGAAAAGAATGCTCATAACTGTTTTTGGCCTTAGCTTTATATATTTCATAGCCCCTCTCATTCTTTTTCTCGTGATATTCCTTTCATATCATCTTCTTCTTATGGATCTCTTGTTTAATGAGATTGCACATCTGTTTCACTCCCATCCTATTTATTCTTTGAATTTTACGGTCACATTCCTTATACTACATGATTTAAGCATCTTTTCATTGATGATATCCTTCTCATTCAGTAACTGATACCATGGAACCAAATATAGTATTCACCTGAGTTTGTCATAATTTCCAGATTTGTAGTTCAGCATATAACCTGTCCTGATTAGGATATCCATATATTTGGCTGCTTCCCAGGTTATAGTATGGCATGATCACTGTCACCAACTGTTGGCAAAACAGTCCCATCCTTCAATGAGATACTTTCTGAGGCTATGATCAATTCTAACACGCTTTGTCCTCAAGTTGCTTCTTTCACATGTTGCTTGAGAAAATTGTCTCGAAACAGCTCTTGTGGCATTTATCTTTATTCTTTCCAAAACAGTCGGTTTGTCTGTAAGATTTGTTTTCTTGTTTTTGAATTCTTTTAATTTTCTCTAGTAATATTTGTATGTTTCAGTCTACAGTTCATATACGAGAGTTGTTTCACTTTAATTTTTTTTCAAAACTTTCATACACATTTTTATTTTGTATTTAACAACCCATTTTTATTCTGCCCAATCCAAGGTGATGATAATTTCCTATTTCATATCCCTGATTTACTGTTTTTTCCTGAAACAATCAAAAGACATCGCAACCAGTTTTTTGTTCAACTAGTTCCAGAAATGAGCAATGATGAACTTATTCACATTTCACTTGAAAAGCTGTGGATTATATTCCTTAGGAAACACTTTGTGGAAGACTGTTCCAGAGGACAGCAGCGGAAGGGATAAACGAAGAAGAGGAAAAATTTGTTCTGTGGGTTTGGAGTTGAACTCTAAGAGGGTGTTGGTTAACTGCTGCATACATTTGAATGGATCAATAAGGTGGAGGAATTATTAATGTCAATTCTGATGATAGGTGGCCATAGAAGTATTTCTAGAAGATGCAGGCTGCAGAGACTGAACACCTGTGCACAAGTGAGTGGAGTATATGGAATGTATTAGTGAGAGAGTGGTCATCAATCAATCTAACAGCTTTTTTTTTTCTGTATAGAATTCAGTATTTTCAGGGAGCCCTTTTCGGCACCACCCCATATATGAGAGCAGTATTCTATGGTTTGATGGTTTTGGGATTTGTATGGGTTAGGAGCTGTTTGAACTTAAAGTAACAACTTGAGCGAAAGGGAAAGCCTAATTTTTTGTATGCAGAGAAGGCAGTATATGTGATATTGGTGCCAAGATAGATTTCAGGTTAAAGTTATTCCAAGAAGGTAAATCTCATCTTAAATAGACATTTAATAGTGTCCAGGTTAGGATTGGAAGAACAGGGTTCTTTTTTTTGTGAGAAATAATGCAGAACTATGTTTTGTTAACATTCAAGTTAACAAGGTTATACAAATCCCACTGATGAATGTTTGAAGATCAGAATTTAAGATAGTTGAGGTCAGAGTTCTGCAGGTTGTTGTGATTTGTGTTTTGCAAGGTTGGTCAGATGAAAAGGAGGAGTACGGTGTGCTTTTATCTGTGTACTGGATTGGCACTCACCTGGAGTAGATTGTTAATATATAGAAGGAAGAGGATTGGCTAAAGAACAGAGCCTTTTGAAAACCCAGCATTAGTTGTACAGATAGAAGTTAAGGAGCTATTCACCATCACTTCAAGTGAGCATCCAGTCTGAAAGCTGGCTGTTCAATTGCAGAAGTAAGGGCAGAGACTGAATGATGGAGTTTACTTAACAGACCTTGGTGCCAGACTTGGTCAAAAGTCTGGAGATATCGAGGGCAACCACTTGAGATTCACCAAACTATGGTGAATGTACAGAGATGGGTGACATAAATTAGTAGATATCCTGTTGATCAATAGTGATGGAATCCATACTGTCTGTCACTTATTAGATGAGAGTGTTTAAGGTAGCATAGAAGTTGAGTGTTGATGGTTTTTTTCCATTACTTCAGAAAGAATTGAGGTGAGTGAAATTGGATGGTAGTTTGAAAGTAAAGATTTGTCACCTTTCTTGGGCTAGTTTCCAGACTGCAAGATGCAAGAGCAGTGGAATAAGAAAGTGTAAATAGGCAGTATAGAGTGGAAGTGAACTCTGGGGTACAAACCTTTTGAACAACTGAAGGAATGCCATCAGGGCCAGGAGACTTTTTGATATCCAGTTTGAGCAAAATTTTTCTTATCTTTTTCTGATGAAAGGTCAAATGTGGCATTGAGTGTTTGGGGAACATTTACTATGATCGGCTATGCAATAATTGTAGAAAGCTAGGAGGTTGGTTTTTTCTATGGCTAATGATACAATGGTGCTATCTGAGTGAATAGTGGTGGGAGTAATGTTGGGCAGAAGTTACAGCTAGTGACTTTACTAGAGCCAACAAGGCATGGCTGCTGTTTGAGCAGAATGCAAGTTTCCTGCTTTTAGCTCTCTTGAAATCAGTTTCAATGTGGTAATAATTTTCTTGCATCTCTTCCAGACTTTGGTGTTAGGCTCTATAGGAAGATGGAGTTTTGGATGCAAGCTAGTTGCAGTATGCCTGAATCTTCTTTTGTACAGCTTTGGCACACCTGTGGGAGAACCAAGGCTTAGATAGGGGATGGGAATTTATGGTAGAACGGGGAATAAATGTTTCCATGATTTGTCATCACATAGGTTTAGCTCAGTGGCTGGAAACAGTAATCTGACTAAGGAAATGAGGAGAATAGTGGTTGTTCACACAGAAGTTGCAGATTGTAAAATTATTATATTTTATTTTATTTTTTATTCTTTAAGGATTTAACGATGTAACTAATGGATATCTACTGCATCATTGTAATATTTTTCTTATTTATTTTATATTGTAGTTGCTTGAGCTAGTTCAAACTGCCTATAGACTTCAATTTCTAATTCATGCATACAAACTCATAATTAATCTTAATTCTTTAGTCCTTAACTTAGTTTTACTCCCCCACCCCTCAAGGCCGTAGGTGTGCTCTTGCACGTGCTTGAATTGTAGACTTAGGAAAAGCCTCTGGCTGGAGCCAAATCCTTAATCTACTTTGCTGTATTTTACTTGTATTGATCCCTAAAAATTTATTTTTTTATCGACTGCACCATTAAGGATTGTGTAAAAGAATTGTTCTCTCCCTTACATACAAGAGAAACATTCAGCTAAGCAAAAAAATAACTCATAATTTAACTCTATCTCAAGCAACTCCTATTAATTAATCAGTCAGTCGTGGCTATTACTACTCTTAGGTCACACAGGTTCAGTATTTTTATTAGAAGTGCATTGGCTAAACATGATCAGGCAAGCTATTAACAAAAACAACGTTTATTCTTACTAAGATAAATTATATACAACATTCAAACTACACATATCACGTGTCTGGTTCTAACTAAGACAACAAGAGTACACTTGGAGACAATACTAGTCACGTGTCTAACTCCACAAAATCAATTAGGCATTTCGCTCAAACTTTAAGACAAAGAAATCATAATTACACATAACTTTACAGACACTTGGATGATACTTAATACACTTAAACTTCTCTCATGTTGTAAACAATAAAAGGCAAAACTTAAACCACATTCACTCTTAGCATTACATATCATAAGCAAATCTGTAGATCTCTGTATTCTACTATTCACACTCAAACTAAAATACGACTTTCCGATTCTTTTTAACACCTTCTATGCCACTAGATAACAGAACCAACATTTTTCGTTTGAACTTCACAATCTAGGATATTACATGAAACATTCTACTTAATCTTTGTAGTTTGTTACACAGTCATAGATTTATTATTAAAAAAAAAATGTCTGTGTGATTTTTAACTTTGTGTGTGTGGAAAACTTTCCTCCCATCTCACTAAAAAAAAAAAAAAAAAAAGTCATCTTCATTCTTATAATACCAACCAAATCCAAAAGCCAGTAATATCAAAATACATTGGCTTAAACTTGTATTTTGGACATTAGATATTGTTTTTTATCATAAAAATACATTTTTAAAAAGTTAATAAATTACATTTATCAATCCATTGTTGGTTACTTAATAAACATTTTGCTTATATGGCGTGTGAAAAATAAATTTAGTTTCTTAAAAAGATGACCTGATTCTCCCTCACCGTTTGTTCTTCTTAGATGATAATACTTAGTAGTTATTGTGCCAATGGGTTACTGCAGGGGTTGAAGAATAATAGATAAATTGTTACAAGCAGTTATTCTATATGAGCATTTTTCTTGTGCAACCATTGACATCACACATCGCTTGGTGTCGCACGGATTAGATCGTCGGCTTGTCGAGAGCTCCTGGAAAGATCAGTATTATTTTGTGTTAACATTAGATATTTTACCAGAATTTTAAGTAGTATTGTTTGCTTTTTGATTCTTGGTGTGTCTGTGCAATTTTTGCCTGTTTTCTGTTATTTTAATTATTATTTTTAAGAAAAGATAGCGTACACATGGCACCGATAAAGAAAAAAATGGCGGCCAGGTCGCCATGCTTGCTTAAGAGTTTTGATGTAAAAGAATTTATGCAATGTGCTGTCTGTGAGATGTATGCCTTGCGAAGAGCGGTAGGAGTCTGGTTAGAAAGTGATAGTGGAGTTAATATGTGTAGAAAGTGTAAAGAGAATGAGGACTTCAAGCGTGTTTCGTGTATCGAGACTGATATCGTTAACGGTAGTCAGAATGTAGAAAATGGCGGTGTACTAGAGAATTGCGTGGTAGTGCCAGATAGGTGTGAGAGCGTCGCTGAAAGTGTAAATGAAGGTAGAAACACCGAAGGAATGGATGATTTGATCGATACTGAAAATGGTGAGATAAATGCGAGTAGCGAAATTGCCCGTTTACATGGCGCGATACACAGAGCCAAACGACAACTGGAGCGTATGCAAAAATGTGTGTTGAACGTACCGACAAATAACCGGCGGAAGTCTGTGACGGCAAAAAATAGAATGTACGTAAACGTCAATAAAATGAAGGAGCGAGTGCTGTATGGGGATTCGCTATTAAGAGGCGTAATAATTGAGAGTTTAACGAAGTCGTACCAGCCGGGTGCGAACATAAAGGACGTCAGCGAATCTATTCGACTGCAAAAACAGAGGGTGAAAGAGATGATAATAGTGGCAGGAACGAATGATTTGAAAGAGGACAAAATGGAAATGATAGTGGATGTGAGGGAGTTGTTTGAGGTAGCAAAAGAGAAGAGTGAGAGAGTTAGGATGGTGAGTATCTTACCGCGGTATGACAGCGAAGTGTTTAGAAGGAGGGCCATAATTGCCAATGACTTTATGCGTGGGTTATGCATGGAGAGTGGTGTGGAATTTGTGGATGTGTGGAATGAGTTCGATGGGCGAAAGGACTTATATAAGATGGATGGGTTACATTTGAATGGAGTTGGTGTACGGAGACTTGAAAGAGTGTTGATGAATGATGTGGAAGTGGATGTACAGACTCAGGGAAACTAGATTTATTAAGAGGGGGGGAGTAGATATGCAGACTTTAGGGGGGACAGTTAAGTGTATGAATGAGTATATTACGCCCAGGCGAGTACGACGGACAACAAATCAGAATGGGATAATTAGTATAAGGAATCAAAGTAGGGATGGGACAAATGGGCTTCTGCGATTCATGTACACTAATGCCAGGAGTATTAGGAACAAGAAGGAAGAGTTTTTGGCCATGGTTGGCACTTCCAGGCCACAGGTTGTCGGTATTAGTGAAACATGGCTGACAGAAGATGATAAAGCTAGTGGGATTGAATGCGATGGGTATAGCGTGTTCAGGAGTGACAGGGTGAATAAAAAGGGGGGAGGAGTGTTATTGATGATAGCTGATGAGCTTCAGCCAAGGAGTATAGAAGTTGAACTGCAGGATGGGGAAAAAAGCACATTTGAGGCTGTTTGGTGTGAGATACAATCTAGCAGAACAAAATATACAATTGGGTGCTGCTATAGACCGGGTGATGGAGTGGATGGTGGGAATAGTATGCATAAGCAAATAGAAGAAATGAATGGAAGGAGGGTAATTATTATGGGTGATTTCAATTATGGTAACATTGACTGGAAAGAGGAGAGGGCACATGGGAGGAAGGAATTGGATTTTATGCAGTTATTAAGGGACAACTATCTACGGCAACATGTATTGGAAAATACCAGGGGGCAGAGAGTGCTGGACCTAGTAATTGCAACTGAGAATGTAGCTGTAACGAACATGACCATGTTGCCACCAATTGGTGAGAGTGACCATAAGGTCATGACTTGGGAGGTGGCTAAAGGAGTCGAATTTACAATTAAGACAGGGTATATGTGGAATTACCGGGCTGGTAAGTATGACAAGCTTAGGTGTGTGCTTGGCTCAATGCCATGGCATGTAAAACTGCAAGGGCTGGATGTTGATGGTGCATGGGAGGTGGTTAAGAACTGTTTGCAGGAGGCAATGGTTGACTGTATACCAAGAGTCCGAATAATAAATCAGGTAGGGGTTAAATGGATGAATAACACTATTAAGCTTGAGCTGCAAAAAAAGAAACAATTGTGGAGGGAATTTAAGGAGAAGGGTGACCATCAGGTGCATGAACAGTATAAAGCTCAGGCCAGGATGGTAACAAGGGTGGTAAGAAAAGCAAAAGCAGATTACGAAAGGAAATTGGCCATGCAGGCCAATTTCCTTTCACATGCAAACTTTTGCTTGTTTACACTTCAATAAAAGAAGGAGGGGAAACAAGAATATAACTTTTTTGTCAAATGTAATGTTAGCTTTTCATCTCAAAGATGAGATGAAAAGATAACTGTAGCTTGCTACTGCTACCTCTAATTTAGAGTATTGTAATAAGATACTGATACCCTGGTTTGATACACATGTGTGGAAGAATTACTGCTGTCATGAGATAGTTCTTGCTATTTCCTCAGGTATAGCTCCCATTTGTTGAGACTGCAATAAAGGATCACCAAAGACCATGGGGGAGAGTAGATTCCTGCCCACCACTGAGGAGAACCAAGGTTTGACATATGATGTTGAGTATAACCAAAGAGATCCAGTATACTGCTGGTGTGAAAAATTAGAAATCTTTCATATCACTCATGAGGTTCTTAGAAATCTAAAATTCTACTGAAATGTAATTGTTGAAATTATGGTGGAAAGTTTTTAAACAAATTGTCCATCTCAGTAATGGTTCAAGTTGGTCATGTAGTGACTCTCACTATAATGCGTGGTGATATACATGCTTGAAATAGAAGTGTATTATCCATTTTGGGATACAGAGCAATTTGAAATCAACTGCTCTCTGTATATGAGTATCCTCTCATGATTTTTTTCATGCACAAACTTCTGTTTACTAATACTTGGGTAAAATAAGAAAGAAAATAAGAGTATAAGGTCTTTTCAAATATATTTTCCAGCTCAATATAAAAATAATTATTACAGTTTGATCTATTTAGTTATATCACCCATTCATATGCAAATTTCCATCTAACCTTCTTGCACATTTTTAATTCACTAGAAACTCACATTAGTTAATTATTACATTAAAAAATTGAAAATAAAAATTGTTTGGTTAAGGATTTTTCAAATTCTTTGTGCATTATCCATGTTATTAACACTGATTCTATTATGTTGCAGCATATGTGGAGCATTACCTTGACAGAATATTTTATAACTTAACCACTGTAGCTTTACATGATTGGAAAACATATGGAGAAATGAGAAGTTTAGCAAAACAGAAGTATGGACTGGAAACAGTAGAAGCTCATCTTCCTAGTCAGACTCTTGAGCAGGTAATTTATTTTTTGATAAATGACTTACAATGAATAATCGATGCAAATCCTTCTAAAACAGGTATAAATATTTCCTCCATCACACTTTCAGGATTAAAACAATAGTGGATACTGGAATAAAAATATGCAAATTCATACTTTCCTCCTGGAAACATGTAAAACAGTCACTAAATTCATATAAACTTCAAAGCAGCAGCAGGAGAAACAATTCTTGAACACCACTGGCTTTGTAATGCAAACATTTGATATTTCACAGCATTTTGCAGCTGATATCATGGAAGGACAGTTCTGCCTTATGGCCCATTTCATCTTACATATAACCTAAAATATAATGATCAACTATCTGTTCAGTTAATTATATGTGGAACATAAACAACTTTGCAGATGTCGTTGGCCATTCTTGATTGATGAAAGCATCAGAACATATTGTGACTACTAGTCAAAGTTGATCAGGTAAACAATAATGGCTGCCTTGAAGATCTGCAGGTTGTAAGGTTTTATGAACATTGAATGAGGAAAGCTGTTCCAGTTCATAGTAACAAGCTATTTGTACATTATGTTGATTTGCTTGTTGTTCACATATTATAAGTTTATAATAATTGGTGCAATACCAGTCCAGTTCATCAGTTTCAGATGCCAGTTTCTAGAGAATCCATGGAAATACTTAGAAAAAAACAGACCATTCCCCATATATCATTTACAATAGCGGGGTCCTGAATTTCTACACTTCAAAACAGAGTTCAAAACAGCAAAAAGCAGAAAACTTGCAGCCTGTCCAAATAGCAGCTGAGCCTTTTGGTCTCTTGTCAAAGCAATTGGTCGTAACTTTTGCCCAACACTATTCCCACCTCTATTAAAGCCAGATGGCTCTATTGCATCATCATCACCAACAGAAAAAGCCAATCTCCTGGCTTCACACTTTGCTTCCAATGCATGCATAACTGACAATTGTAAATGTCCCCTATATACTTTTTCCAGAAAGAGATCAGAAAAAATGTTGTACAAATTAGACACAAAAAGTCTCCTGGCCCTGATGGTATTCTTGCAATTGTCCTGAAGGCTTTGCACCAGAAATGACTCTGGTCCTATGTAGTCTGTATATACTCTCTTACTAAACTGGTATCTAGCCCAGCTTGGAAATTGGACTATACTCAACCCATTTCCAAGAAGGATGACAAATCACTGCCTAACTACCACCCTGTCTCACTTGCTCACCTCAGTCCTGTCTAAAGTAACAGAAAAAACTATCAATTCCCAACTTACTACCTTGAAGCTACTCAGCTAATAAATAACCACCAGTATGGATTCCATTGCTGCCGATCAACAGATCTATTCACATATATCACCCATCTATGGACAAATGCCGTGGAGAAGTTTTATTACTATTATTATTACTATTACTATTATTATGGGCAACTCCAGGGAGTCATTAGACTCATCGAGGGAGGCCCCAAATCATATTCATCACAACTATCTGACATTCATACAGTATCTATCATACCTCGCCTTAAACTCATTCACTGTCACAGCATCCACTACAGACTCAGGGAGCGCATTCCACTCATTCACTACTCTAAAAGTAAAGAACCCAGCTCTAACACCTTTACTAACCACACTTTTGCCCAGTTTCCATGGATGTCCCCTAGTCCTCCCACAACCAGCCCTGTTCTCAAAAATATCTTCTGAATTAATTTTATAGAAACCCTTCAGTAATTTGAATGTCTCAATCATATCTCCCCTCCTCCGCCTATCAACCAATTTTTGCAACCCACAAATCCTCAACCTGTTCTCATACGGTTCATTCCACAGACCTGCTATCATCTTGGTCACTCGCCTCTGGATCCTCTCCACCTCCTCCCCATCAAGAAGAAACCTAGGTGACCAAATCTGAGCACAGTAGTCTAGATGGGGTCTTATCAAGGCTCGATAGAGAGGAACAATAACCTGCTTGTCTCTGCTTGTCAACGTATTCTTCAGCAACCAAGTGATTTGATGAGCTATTTTGGTCACTTTTGCAATGTGTCCCCTAAATTTCAATTCCTTATCCACCAACACTCCTAAATCTCGTGCCTCATCAATTTCCTGGAGCAGGGTTCCACCAATGCAGTAAACTGCCGCCAATCTTTTCATCCCAAAATGCATAACCTTACATTTTGCCACATTAAACTGACATCCATTCTCCTTAGCCCAGACCTCCAATCTATCCAAATCATCCTGCAAAATTTTGACGTCATCTGCATTCACTATTGCCCTACCCAACTTCGCATCATCCGCAAACAAATGTACTGTTCCTCTCAGATCATTTCCTATATCATTTATGAACAAATTAAACAGCAGTGGTCCAAGAACAGATCCTTGTGGCACACCACTAGTCACAGGCCGTCTTGTGGACTCTACTGCCGAGTAAACCACTCTCTGATATCTCTCCGTCAACCACCCTCCTATCCATCTCACCAACCCTATGTCCATTCCCATATGCTGCAATTTACTGATTAGAATTCCATGTGGAATCCTGTCAAAGGCCTTGGCAAGGTCCAGTAGAATCACCGTAAACCCATTACCCTTATCCAGTTCAGCCGTCACTGTGTTATAATACGTGAGCAAGTTACTGAGGCATGACCTACCCTTCACAAAACCATGCTGTCCCCGATACAGTATCCCATTTTCTTCTATCCAATCTTGTATTTTCCTCTTGACTATTTTCTCTAAGACCTTGACAATGATTCCTGATATGCTAATCGGTCGGTAATTTACAACAGCAGTCTTGGAACCACCTTTATGCAGTGGAACTATTTTCCCCTCTTTCCACCCGCTCGGGACTAACCCAGACCCGAGACTCAAATTAAACAAAATGGTCAAGGGTACTGACAATTCTTTAGCTGCTTCTCGTACAACACGAGCTGGTATACCATCCAATCCCACAGATGTATTGACATTGAGGTTATGCAATAGACTACTCACCTCCACTTCATTAACCACAATTCCCGTATAATCTACTGGTTTATTCGTGTCTGCAATGTCACCACCTGAATGATATACTTTTGCAAAGTGCTCACTCAGTAACTCAACTATCTCAACTGATTCAGTTACCTCCCTACCATCGGCATTCTTTAAAATCAATCTGCCATGTACATTTTTCCTTTTACTTGCTACATATCTAAAAAACTGTTTAGGATTCTCCTTAGCCTGCATGGCCAATGTTCTTTCGTAATCCTTTTTTGCTTTTCTTACCACACTCGTCACCCTTCTGGCCTGCGCTTTATACCGTTCATGTGCCTGCCGGTCACCCTTCTCCTTAAATTCCCTCCATAGTTGTTTCTTTTTTTGCAGCTCAAGCTTAATGGTGTTATTCATCCATTTAACCCCTACTTGATTTATTATTCGGACTCTAGGTATACAGTCAGCCATTGCTTCATGCAAGCACTTCTTAACTACCTCCCATGCACTATCAACTTCTAGTCCTTGCAGTTGTACATGCCATGGCACTGAACCAATCAAACTCCTAAGCTTGTCATACTTTCCCGCCCGATAATTCCACATGTACCCTGTCTTAATTGAAAATTCTACGCCTTTAGCCACCTTCCAAGTTAAGACCCTATGATCACTCTCACCGATTGGTGGCAATGTGGTCATATTTGTTACAGCCAAATCCTCAGATGTAATTACTAGGTCAAGCACTCTCTGACCCCTAGTATTTTCCATTACATGCTGTCGCAGATAGTTATCCCTTAATAACCGCATAAAATCCAGTTCCTTCCTCCCGTGTGTCCTCTCCTCACTCCAATCAATGCGACCATAGTTGAAATCTCCCATAATAATCACCCTCCTTCCACCCATTTCTTCTATTTGCTTGTGCATACTGTCACCACCATCTTTTCCATCACCTGGTCTATAGCAGCACCCAATTGTATATTTAGTTCTGCTAGCCACAATCTCACACCAAATGGCCTCAAATGTGCTCTTTTCTCTATCCTGCAATTCAACTTCTATTCTCCTTGGCTGGAGCTCATCAGCTATCATCAACAATACTCCTCCCCCCATTTTATTCTCTCTGTCATTCCTGAACACACTATACCCATCACATTCAATCCCACTAGTTATATCATCTACAGTCAGCCATGTTTCACTAATACCTATAACCTGTGGTCTGGAAGTGCCAACCATGGCCAAAAACTCTTCCTTCTTGTTCCTAATACTCCTAGTATTAGTGTACATGAATTTAAGACCCCCATTAGTCCCTACCCCACCTTGATGCCTTATATTAACTATCCCACTCAGATTTGTTGTCCTTATTTGCTCTGGCATATTATATTCATTCTTACATTCAACTGCCTCCATAAGGACTGTATCTCTACTCCCCCCCCTAACAAATCTAGTTTCCCTGAATTTGCACATCCACTACATTCAGCAACACTTTCTCAAGTCTTCTTACACCGTAACCATTCAAATGCAAGCCATCCATCTTATATAGATCCTTTCGCCCATCAAACTCACTCCACACATCCACAAATTCCACACCACTCTTCATACATAACCCAAGCATAAAGTCATTTGCAATTATAGCCCTCCTTTTAAACATTTCACTGTCATACCGTGGCAAAAGACTAATCATTCTAACTCTCTCACTCTTTTCTTTTGCTACCTCAAACAATTCATTCAGGTCTTCTATCATTTCCATTTTATCTCCTTTCAAATCATTTGTACCTGCCACAACAATCATTTCTTTCACCCTTTCCTTTTGCTCTCTAATAGACGCAGTTACGTCCTTTATGGTCGCACCAGGTTGGTACGATTTTGTCAAATCCTCTACTAACACACCTCGTACTAACGAGTCTCCATACAGCACTCTATCCTTCATTTTGTTCATGTTCACATTCATACGTCTATTTTTCCTGTCATACCTTTTATTATTGGTTGGTTCATTCAGTCTACTTTTGTTCATGCACTCTAGCTGCTGTTTTGCTCTTTCTATCGCACTATTCAACAACGCGATCTCACTCAATGCATCTATCTCATCTTTTTTGTTCTCTGAGAAACCATTTATACTATCATTCACACTTTCTACATTCACACTCTCACAATTTTCATGTACAACCTTGCCGTTTCTTGTCATATCCCTATTTCCTTCATTTTGAAGGTTGACAAAAATATCACACTCACGATCCGAAATACACTTCAATTCCGCATTCTCCCTACATTTTCTACACACATTCAAACCTTTATCATCATCTAACCACACTCCGACCGCACTCCGCAAAGCGTACATTTCACAGCTAGTACACTGACTCATTTCTTTTATGCTACCGTTCTTTGATAACGATGGCGAACCTTCATTACTGGCCGCCATTTTCCTACGCACAGGTGCCATATTTATCTGTAACGTGTTTTGTCAAATTAAACGTTATAACACACCAAAAATCGACGCACTAAAATACGCAAGGCAAACAAAACAAAACTACACAATATTAAGTAATTTGTATCGATAACTGAAAATGATACTTATCTTATCTGGAGCTTGCACGAACACTACTCATTATGGATTCATCTAGCGGCGACTTCCGACATAGATTATGTTATAAAACACTTTAGTACACTAACCACGTTAATAAAACTCTAATAATATACCAAAATTAAACACTTAAGTCCATTAAATTGAATCCAAAACACCAATAAATCAACAAAAAACACAAATCTCTCAGGAGCTCTCCGATAGCACGACCGTTCCTAAAATTAATTAATTCAATTAATTTATTCATTGAAAATAATTTGAAGCCCCAACTGCTTATAGTGTTATAGTTTGAGACCCCTCCCTTCTCCCATACCTCTCCTGAAGGTGTGCATCTGTTACTGACACAAGTTTGGTGAAGTTCAAGTTGTTGCACTTGATATCTCCAAAACTTTTGACTGGGTCTGGCACAAAGGCTTACTAGCAAACATCCATTATTTGGTCTGTTTCAGGATTTCTGCAGTTGGATTGCCAGCTTTCTGTCTGGACACACACTATGTGTGATGGTAGACAGTTCCTTATCCTCTCACCATTCAACTAATGCCAGGGTTCCACAAGGTTCTGTTCTCTCACCAATTCTCTTCCTTCTATATATCAGTGACCTATTTCAGTTGACCTCCAACCCAATACACAGTTTTACAGACGACAGCACATTGCACTCTTCCCTTTCATTTGATAAACTTTACTCTACACAACTCACCTCAACCTTCAGAATATCAACCACCACTGCCCTCAATTCTGATCTCCAAGCCATCCTCCAATGGGATTCAGATAATCTCATCAATTTCAGTTGCTAGTAAAACCCAATTCTGTCTTATTTTTCACAAAAAAGAACCATTTTCTCCCAATATTGTTTTTGACAACACTCAAATTTCCACGCAAATGAGATTTCTCTTCTTGGAATTACCCTGACATCAAGCCTCTCCTGGCATAAACACATTACAACCATTGCATCCTCAGCTTCTAAAAAACTAGAATTTCTCTTTTGCTCTAGATGTTACTTCACCTCTGAACAGCTTTTAACCTTAAACAAATCACAAATCCGTCTAGCTATTGAATACTGCTCTCATATTTGAAGTGGGTTACTAAGAGCTCCCTCAAAACGCTTGACTCAATACAGAGGAGAGCATTTAGATTTGATTAATGACCCTTCTCTTACCAATTCACTCCTCCCACTTTTGCAGAGACATTTGGTTTCTGTATTATGTGTATTATATAAATATTTCCATGGCAAATGTTCATCTGAAATAGTGTCAATAATTCCCCCACTCAGTACTAAGTCTGTTGGAACACGTTCAGCTGCCACCCAACATCCCTTCATAGTACATCCTGAAACCCACAGAAAAGTTTATTTTCCTCCTCCTTCATCCCTGCTACTGCTGTATTGTGGAACATTCTTCCCCCAATGTGTTTCCCAAGGAATTCAATATATAGGCTTTTAAATCAAATGTAAAAGTTCTTCCTTTCCCAGCCCACTACCCATATATGGTACTAATGTACTATAGGTTGATAAACCAACCTCTTGTGTATGGACTCAAAAAAATGGGCACTCCTATTACTAAACCAAACATTTATCTTGAAGAATGATCATTCCACCTAATTATTGCTGCCCAACATTTAGGTAAGTCTTGAATGTCTCTCAACAAACGTTTTTTTTTTGGTTATGTTTGATTGGATTGATGGACATAGCATTCTTTATGGTGGTCAGCATGGATTTGTAAAGGGTAGGTCGTGCTTTAACAATTTACTTGCATTTTATGTTAGGGTAACAAGTGTATTAGAATCATGTACAGTGATATTCTTGGATTTTGCATAGCATTTGATAGATTACCACATGATAAGTTGGTGTACAAGCAGCAGAGGATGGGAATAGATAGTACATATATTGGTTAGATTCTGAGCAATGCCAGCAAGTTGCGTATGATGGAGCAGTGGCTCAAAAAAAAAAGTAAGGTAACCAGTGGCATGTCCCAGGGTTCTGTTCTTGGGCCCTTGCTGTTTAACTTATTTGTAAATGATATATCATGTGGACTGATTGGGGATCTTCAGTTATTTGCTGATGATGCAAAGTTTTGGAGAATTAACATCAGCACTGCTGATGGTAATTCCCTTCAGGAAGATTTGAATAGACTTTTGACTTTGACGAAGGGGTGGGATTGTAGTTTTAATATTAATGAGCACAAAAATATAAGACTGTGTACTTGTACTATATTGATGGTGCTGTACTGCAGGAAGTGGATGAGATTCAAGATTTGGGAGCAATAATTGGCAGTAGACTGATATTTATAGGGCATATTGCAAGTGCTATAAAGGCTGCATATCATAGTTCTGCTATGATGAGAAGTACTCTATATGTAGGGATAAGAAAGTGGTTGTGCCACTGTATAAAGCACTGGTCAGACTACAACTTGGACTATTGTGCACAAATTTGGTCACCTGTTTTTCAGTGTGATGTGGAAACATTGAAGAGGGTGCAAAGACAAGTGACCAAGACAATATCAGGACTTTGGAATGCTGGCTATGGAGAGAGGTTGAAGAAATGTGAATTTCAGAGTTTGTTGGATAGGAGGAAAAGAGGTGATATGATAGAGGATACATTTAAATTAGTGAGAGGATCTTATCAGATTAATCCAGATGGGATTATAAAAAGGGTAGAAGGGGGAAAACTAGAGGCCATCCCTGGAAGTTATGTAAGAGTGTGATGAAGTGGGGTGTGAGGAGTAGATTATTTACATGGAAAATTAACATTCCTTGCATTAATAACACCAGAATGTGTTGTTAATACAAGGAGTGTTAAGGATTTTAAGATTTGATATGATAAATATGTTGTGAGTTGAATGAACCTTCCACAATGAGTCTGCCAACTCCATGGAGGGTGCAATAATAATGTTTTTCATCAGTTGGGTTAATTCGGTAGAAATATTAATGAACAGATCAGAGTCTGGAGGCCGTCTCTGCACTGTAAAGGAAAGTGAGGAAGCACATGCAAATCCTACTTTTCCATAAGATCAGATACTGCACATGAAGCTTGTGGCCTTGCTTGGACTTGTAAAATGGCTAAGCAAGACCACAAGCTTCATATCTGACTTGAAAACGAAATTCTTCATTCATCTTTATTATTATTCTGCAATCATCTCTTTCAAATCTTGAGGATGCATTGCAAAGGGCTCACACTAACAATTATTTGCACAATACCTATCATACCTCTTTTTAAAGAGCTCCCATGACTACCTCTGGTAACTCATTTCAGTTATTTGCTACTTTCTAAGCAAAATATCTCGTTTTCATACTTTACCAGTCACACTTACATAACCTCTAGAGGTGGCTTCTTGTTATCTTCTTACTTGTCATGTGTTCAAAAAATGTTTCTATTTATCAACTGAACCTCACACCTCACATACCTTCAATTTATACTCATAAGGAAAATTCCACAGATCTGTCACAGACTTAGTCACTCATCTCTAGATCCTCACCATCACTACTACCTCTTTCCCAAGAAAACCAGATGATCAGTCCTGTGTACTGTTGTTAAGATGCAGACATAGCAAAGTATCATAACTTCTTTCTGTCTACCTGTGCTTTCATCGTCTGGTTACCCTTCGACTATTTTGTCCACTTTTGTAATTCTGTCCTCTGAACTTGACTCCCTGTCCATCACCACACTCTGAGTTCCCTGCATCATCAATTTCATATAGTTTATTACCATGATTGTAATACACAGCACATAATCTTTTCATCCCAAAGTACATAACCTAACACTATGATATATTAAACTGCTGACCATTATCATTTGCCTACACTGTTACTCTGTTTGTCATCCTGCAGTATTTCTAATATGAGGGTGGTCTGAAAGGTTTTCGGCTTAATAATGAAAAAATGAATTTATAATTTTCAAAATTATTTTTTATTTTTCAACATAATCTCCCTTAAGACTAATACATTAATTCCAGCGATGCTCCAGCACCATTATCCCATCCCTGTAGTGGTTCTCAGTAAGATCTGCAAAATACCCCTCTTCAGCTGGAATCACCTCTTGATTCGAAGAAAAACGCTGCTCAGCGAGGAAGAGTTATAGTTTTGGGAAGAGATAGAAGTCAGAGGGAGCCAAATCTGGGGAATAGGGTGGATGTTCCAACAATTCATAGTGCAGATCCCTTAATTTTTCTATTGCCAAAAACACCTTTGTGGGCAGGTACATTGTCTTGATGAAAGATGATTTTTTCTTCTGCAAACCAGGTCTTTTCTCACAAATTTTTTCGTTTAGTCTGGTTAAAAGATTAGAATAATATTCCCTGGTTATTGTTTTACCCTTTTCAAGATAATTAATAAACAAAATGCCTTTAGCATCCCAAAACATCGATGCCATGACCTGTTCTGCT
The DNA here is from genome assembly GCF_054136105.1 of Typopeltis vanoorti. Taxonomy (NCBI): domain Eukaryota; kingdom Metazoa; phylum Arthropoda; class Arachnida; order Uropygi; family Thelyphonidae; genus Typopeltis; species Typopeltis vanoorti. The sequence goes on from NC_143560.1 coordinate 29,810,725, forward strand.
GATGGAACCGACTTTGTCTTCTCTGGCACTGAACAACCAGCTTCTGTCCACTGTTTTGACTGCTGTTTGGATTCTGGTGTGTATGGTGAATCCAAGTCTCATCCATAATAATAAATTGACACACAAAATCAGTTTTATTCTTGTTAAAATGCTCCAAGCACTGTTCATGCAGATTTTCATGCGAGTGCGTTTTTGATCTGCTGTGAGCAAGCGTGGCACCCATCTTACACAAAACTTTTGCATTTGCAATTCTTCATGCAAAACATATCCTACACGTTCTTTTGAAATGCCTATGGTCTCAGCAATTTCATACACTTCGCCGGTCATCCAATACCATATCGTTCACTTGATTGATGATTTCTGGTGTTGTTACACTTTTTGACGTCCTTCACGTGGATCATTTTCAAGGCTGGTACGGCCATGTTTAAACTCGGCAACCCATTTCTTGATTGTTGAAAACGAAGGAGAAGAGTGCCCATAAACTTTTATGAACTTCAAATGTGTTGCCATCTATGGTCGAGGCTGAGAACTTTTCAGACCACCCTTGTAATAATAATCTGCAGTACTCAAGAGGCTCTTAACATCGTCAACTTTCCCAGATTGATTTTTGTAACCATAATTTTAGGATAAGGTGGAATCAAGTGTGTAACATATTTGTGAAAACTTGAGTTTCTGGGAGGGAAAAAAACCCTCAACCTCCATATGAGACTGGTTAACACCTTCAGTTGAAATGCTCTGATGAAGATTCTTCATGTCCTAGATGGAAGTCACACCCAGTTTCTGGGAGGAAAAACCATGCCGCCTGTATATATGAGACTGGCTAACATCTTCCTTTGAAATGTCCTGATGAAGGTTTTTCATGCCCAAGATGGAATTCATAACCAGGTCTTCCCAACCAATGAGTTTAATTGAAACTGAACTATGGACATTCTCCTCCAGAATCTCTTCATTGTTCATTGCCCTTCTTAACCAATTTTGTATCATCAGCAAAGAACTGGATATTTTTCCCCAGATAATTCCTTGTATAATTTATATATTAATTTAACAGCACTGGCCACAGTACAAAGCCCTATGTGACTCCACTAGTCACTTGCATTTTACCCCCCTCCCCTTCATATTAATCTGTGGTATCTGTCTTTAAACCACCCTCCTATCTGTGCCACTAGCTCCATATTCATTCTCATTGTCCCAGTTTATGTAATAGATTTCCTTTCCTTTCAGTATCCTGTCAAATGCTTTTGCAAAATTCAGCAGCATCATGTTTCCATTTGCTTTATCTAGCTCAGCTCTCACTTCATTATGAAAAATGAGTAAATTACAAAGCGAACAAATTACTAAAGCTTTTCATGAAGTTGTTGACATTAGAGAATATTCCAATCCACTCAATCCTGAATTCTTTCTTTTAGCAACTTTTCCATTACCTTGATTATCACTCATAAAAAGAATTATTTTATTTTATTTATTTATTTTTGCATTTCAAATGCATAATTTTATTTTAATATTACTGTTTTAATGGCAAAAAATATACATTAACAGATTCTGGAATTGTCTAGGGGTAAAGAAGATGTTTGAAGAAGCACATAAAAAAAGAAATATATATATATATATATATATATATATATATATCGAAAAAAGAAAAAATTGACAGCCTATTTTTCTACCCACTGCAGGGTGAAGGCCTCTCCCATTGTGAGAGGTTTTGGGTCTACTACTCCCATGGTGACCCAGTCCACATTGGGAGAAGACAATCACAAACATCCATGCCTACACAGGATTTGAACCCACAGCCTCTTTTCTGGAGAGCAGATATGCTAACCACTCGGCCAACCAGGCCGGTTCTGGTTGGCTGAGTTTTTAGAGTAAAAAAAAAAAATATATATATAATATAATATAATAAAATAAATTTGAAGTCTCTTATATCATATAACAGAACCTCTAACAGAAAATAAGCACATGAAAATAGAAACTGGTTATATCATTCTACTGTCCATGCATGTGCAGATCTTCTGATATGTCTTGTATATATTTTAGTGAAAATTTTATTGCCTAAAAACACGATTATTATTATTATTAAACAGCATCTCCATGTAGTCCAGAGACTCTTTGCGGGAGATCCATATCGAGCATCATACACACAAATCCTATCATATCTCCCCTTGAATCCATTCACTGTCAGGGCTCCAACAACCAATTCTGGCCATCCATTCAACTCACATGATGTATGAATGTTTCTGAGGTATTCAAAATATGAATAAAAAAACATCAGACTTGCCTACAAGTTGAACAAAACAGAGAAAGCATTTGTAGAATTTAAAATTCAAACTCTGTTAAGCTTGAATTTTTAATTAATTTAGACCAAATAGAATTGTTTAAAAACTGTTTTATTAAAATTAGGTTTAACAAATATTGTTAATCTGTATACATCTTAGAAGAAAATTAATAGCTCATCTCACTGTACAGTGATGCTTATGAATGCTTTTATTTCATTGCTGTAACAGGCATTGAAAGTTATTTCATTTCATTTCTTAATTTAATGGAATCTTGAAGTGTCTTGTAAGCAATCTTTCTAAATTATGTAATCCTTAATAATAGTGCTTCACAGCATAAACAACAAGAGAGGAAAAAATAAATTAATTTATTGAACTTCTAATATTTTGCTCGTTTTCTACTCAGTATTTTCATAGCATGTACAGTCATACCCCGAAGTTACGTGGTAGGTGGGACCAACAAAAAAGCATGTAAGTCGAATTCGCATAACTCGGGTATAATTTTGCATACAAACATACAAAATATTATAATAAGCCGAAAGGCTATTTTACCGGCGAATTTGTAAATTAAGAGGGAGATGTTAAATCCCGTTTTATTTTATAGCCAGGTACGAAACTTGGGTCGAAATCCATCGACATCCATAGTTACAATGCCGAAAAAACTATCGGCGGAACCAAGTGTAAATGATCACTTGGATAGTACAACACCAGGGCAACTCCATGCAAAGGTGGAGCAAGCTCCCTCGCTAACTTTAATATTCTTTCATAATGTAAAACTCAGCTCCTAAGAGATGTATATATATTGTTTTACATTATGACAAGAGGTCACTACTCAGACCGGTTTCAACCTTTTTTGAGGTCTCATCAGTGAGCAGGTAGACCTGGAATATCAAGGTTTTAAGTGAACAGAAACTTACATACCTCTACTATCGAATTGCCGAAGTGGTTGCCCTGGTGTTGTACTATCCAAGTGATCATTTACACTTGGTTACGCCGATAGTTTTTTCGGCATTGAAACTCTACGGATGTCGATGGATTTCGACCCGAGTTTCGTACCCGGCTATAAAATAAAACGGGATTTAACATCTCCCTCTTAATTAACAAATTCGCCGGTAAAATAGCCTTTCAGCTTATTATCTTTGTAGTTAACAATATTTAACAAAATATAGTACACCACTTCAGCAATTCGATAGTAGAGGTATGTAAGTTTCTGTTCACTTAAAACCTTGATATTCCAGGTCTACCTGCTCACTGATGAGACCTCAAAAAAGGTTGAAACCGGTCTGAGTAGTGACCTCTTCTCATAATGTAAAACAATATATATACATCTCTTAGGAGCTGGGTTTTACATTATGAAAGAATATTAAAGTTAGTGAGGGATCTTGCTCCACCTTTGCATGGAGTTGCCCTGGTGTTGTACTATCCAAGCGATCATTTACACTTGGTTCCGCCGATAGTTTTTTCGGCATTGAAACTCTATGGATGTTGATGGATTTCGACCCGAGTTTCGTACCCGGCTATAAAATAAAATGTGATTTAACATCTCCCTCTTAATTATACAAAATATTAGTTAATTGGGACCAAAGGTTTACAAAACCACCTATATTTTTTAAGAAATATAATCATAATTGTAGTTTTTTGTACATAAAAAAAAAAGAGTTATTTTGATGTCAGTGGTTTCATAAAATCTAATAGATTCATCTGACAGCTTAATGTCTTTTTCTTGTCTCCAAAATCTGTAAACCTTTCTTTTATGATTGTTCTTATTGTGGATTCCTGTAGATCAAACTTCTTTGCTAGCTCACATATTTTCATTCCACCTTCAAAATCCTTAATAATGTTGAGTTTTGTTTCCAAAGTCAATGTTTTTCTTTTCTTGCTAGCTGTAGAAGAATCCAACGTGCTTCCTTTGGACGACATTATTATTTTTTATGTGATAAAATTTTTATCAAGAACATAACATTAAACAATCGCAAGCTTTGTACACTATAAAAATCGTGTATGAATGGAGACCGCGCAAAAGACGTCAGTGCTTGTTCACAGCATGTGCGACAATGGCGAATGTGGCCGTCTCTGGAAAGATATGACTAGTGGTGAGGCATGAAGCGGGACAAGAATACGTACATATATGAAACTGGTGTAACTCCGGATTCGGGTAAGTCGGGGTATGACTGTATTATAGTTGTGACAAGCACTACACTAAATCATTAGAAATAGTTCAGTTTGTAACTGACACAGAACTAATGTCCAAACACAGTGCCTCTGGATAACTGTAAAGTTAATCTGGAGAAATCAGACTATCTATCTATTCTCAGGCACTCTGTCTTCCAGATCTTTGAAAAATTAATGCAACCCATACTTGTTGAGATTGGGGGAGTGCTTCATATCAGATGCTACTCCCCAAAATAGTCTTTTGGAGCTATACTACCTTACTGACAGTGTAAAACTAATGTCTTCCTCCATCTGGTCCCAAATGAAGGGGTATCCAGAGCATGGTCTGCCAGTCCCAACTTGCCATAAAGATGATCACATATGCAATTTTTGTATTCAATGTGGATGCCAACTGATCTACGAGACTGTCCAAAGTAGGCTAAACTGTAGGTACAAGGAACCTACACACTCCAGGATGTGTCAGAGAATGAAACTGATCTGTAGGAGAGTGGATGAAGACAACTAGCTATATGAGCACTCCAGAAGTAGCTAGCTGTCTTCATCCACTCTCCTAGGGATCAGCTTCAACCTCTGGCACATCCTGGAATGTGTGTGTGTGTGGGGGGGGGGGGGGGTTGGCCTACTTGGACAGTCTTGTAAATCAGTTAGCATTCACCTTGATGAGCACAAAAATTGCATCTGTGATCATTTTTGTGGAAGGTTGGGACTGGCAGTTATGCTCTGAATATTCCTTCACATGGGTGGGATGGAAGAGGACATCAGTTTCACATGGAAGTCGCCCATAGCTTGAAAAGTTTTTGGAATCAGCATCTGCTGTGAGGTACTCCCTCAACCTCAACAAGTGTGGGTTGCATTAATTTGCCAAAGATCTGAGAGACAGTCATTCTGAGACCAAATAGCCTAACTTCCTCAAATTAATTTACAGTTATCTGGCTCATAGAGGGCACTATATTAGGACATTAGTTCTTTTTCAATTACAAACTGAATTGTTTCTAATGATTTAATATAGTGCCTGTCATAGTTATAATTGGTGTTCTGAAGATGCTGGGGAGAAAACCAGTGAAAAATATTAGTAAGTTCAATAACTAAATTTATTTTTTTCCTTTCTTAGTGTTGTTTTTACTGTGAAGCACTATTATGAATAATCAGCAATACCTAAGCCTTTTGATATGTATATGTAATCTTTTGCATATCCTTGGTGATAAATTAAATGTGCTAGTTACACTCCATAGTATTTGCATAAGGAATGTAAACTTGAAATTGTTTACATTTTTAAAGTTAATAGCTAATTTTTATTTTTTATATATATTTAGGGCCTAGATGTGCTGGAAATTATGAGAAATATTCACGTCTTTGTATCTAGATACCTGTATAATCTAAATAATCAAGTAAGTATCATGAAGGATCATTTATAAATTTATCTATACTGGTAAATTTCTGATTACATTGCATGGATAATAAGAGTATCTATAGTATACACAGCAAGCTTTTGGTTAATTCTCTCTTAGAATTTAAAACATTAAACAAAACAGCACTAAACAGCATCATTTTAACTTTATTAGCCAAGTTTACATTATTATAGATGACTGATTCTCTTGAACCAAGTTTTCACAAATTTCAGACCATATCTTCCTCCACACTCCATCCATGCATTTTACTGTCACTTCATTAATGTTTTCTATGGCATTCATATCTTGACTCTCCAAAATTGCCTAATTGATTGTTTATCTTTGGCACTATTTTTTTTATGAGTTATTTGAATGTGGCATTACTTCCTAATCCATAGGTTGTATTAATGACCAAATAGACTTTTTTCTTCCAAGAAAAACCACTTCAACAGGAAAATACAGGTTTTTGAGTTCATTGAAATTATTGGTATGGCCTGGATATTATCAAGCAAGAATGATGCTTTGGGTTATGTTTATACTTTCAAAATAGCACTTCACAGATGGACAAAAATGAGGGATGAACTAACTTTGAAAAATGCCTATTGTGAACCAAGCTTTTTGTTTGATTCCCAAATCACCAGTGGTAGACTTGATTTTAAAATTTCTTTCTTTGTCTGTGGTGTCTTAGAATGATACACAAGCATCAGCTTTAATATTATTACCTTTTGCATTGCCTCTAGCAAAAGAGTTAACTGATCTTTTTCCTTGAAGGCAGGAGAACATTTTTTTTCTTCATGAGAGGTAAAAGTAAATCAAACCAGCCTCTATTAGCTGTAAATATTTCTGACATTTTTACACATTCTTCCTGAATATGTAAACATTTTTCTTACCTTACTATAATCAACTCAAGGGAATCTTGTGTTATTTTATCATTTACCCAAATACAAAGCCTTTTTTTTTTCAAGAATATGGTTTCTTGAATTGATTACTTTTGTTGCACCATAGTTGCAGATGTCATTTTGCCTACATTTTTCATAATTGTTCTTATAGTAGATGGTGCTAAGTTTGAAAAACATCTATATGAATCACTTGCTTTTAATCACCTTACCACTTGCAATTTTATATCCAGAGAAATGCTTTTTCTTTGCATCTTTGATTTTTCACTTTCACTATTTTTTCTAGACATTATGGTTCAAAAAATGAAAAAAAAATCTTTTAATAAATTCAAACACTATTGCATGTATTTGTATTTATTATTATTACATAACACCTCCAGGGAGTCCAAAGACCCATCAGAGGAGTGCACCTACTCTACAACTCTACATCTCCACTATTTAATTCACCAGCTACACTGAACTACATTATCTACACCAGGGTTTCTCAAACTGTGTTCCGCGGAACACTAGTGTTCCGCGGAAGGTGAATAGGTGTTCCGCGAGAAGTTCTGGAATTGGACATTTTAGTTTTCTAAGCATTTTTCATGAATAAATATTTTATAGTAAAAATATTCTGAGGAGAATAATATTCGTGAATATGTCGAAAAGCTCAGACCCAGAACACCTAATAACATCTGTGTATCGTTAATTTTCGCACATCGAAACCTTTCAACATCTGGGAAAGGGAATGCTGCTGTTTATGACAGGTCATAAAAATTGCCTGCAAGCCCATTACAACAATTGGTGTCATATCCTCCGTTCTCAAAACTGAAGGAAATGACATCTGTGTAGCAAATGTCAGTGACCAAGCAGCATATTTTTAAACATGGAAATATTCATGAATTATCGTTAATTTTCACACATCGAAATCTTTCAACAATCGGGAAAGAGAATACCGCCGTTTATGACCGATCATAAAAATTGCCTGCAAGCCGATTACAACAATGGGTGGCATGTTCTCAAAACTGAACGAAACAACATCTGTGTTGCAAATGTTAGTGACCAATCAGCAAGGAAGTATAAAGAAAATTTTTCCACTGAAATTGAAGATCAAGGTAGTCTGTATCCGGTTCTCCAATCTAGTAATACTGAATACTTTCTTCGCAAGTTCGTATTGCAGTGTGTAAGTGCTTGTTCTGAAATCAGAGTGCCGTGATTTTTTTAAAAGTAATAGGCCTACAGATTTAAATTTTAATATGAATAAGAGACAAGGCACTTTGTTTAATTTTGGTATTAAGAAATCTCTTATTGAAGGTGTTTATGACGGAGCAGATAGTGAGTCATCCATCTCAAGCCTACGAAGATCTCCAGGATGTACAAAAGGAGGGGAAAACTACCAGCACACAGGAGAAAAAGTCTGCATTCACTCGTAAGTACTTATAATAATATTATAAATATATTTGGTGATCAGAATGGGATATGTCAACGAAAATCAACACAAATTAATTTAATGATGTTTGCCCGAAGAAACTATGATGTGTTACAAGATTTCATTAGTCCAGTGATTGATAACTAATTTAAATGCAATTTATATCTGTCAACATGCCACACCATATACATAAGTGTACTAATACTATTTATGATTATGCCATAATTAATTATTAATACTTATGTTAATGTATGAACTTTAAAAATTTTTGGAAAGTATTTACGAGTAAATTTGTTTTGACCGGGCCCTCGGAAAAAAAGAAATCAGCTAACGCCTTTTTATTCCCGTATATAGGGAGTAGGCGAGGCGGCTCTTAAAAAAAGAATTCTTCTTACTCTTTTAACTAATTTTATAATTAATATCTGATTTATTTCGAACTGTTTAATTTTTGTTACTGAACATTTTATCAAATCATTCTTATTACAATTTGCTTTTACATTATTTGATACGGTTTAGTACTTTTCTTATAAGCATTGTTAAAATTCATATTTACTTTTGTGAGTGTTGAAGTCTTTCTTTTTTTACTATTTTGTATTATTAATTTACTTTTATATTATTCGACATTTCTTATTTATAATCTTAATTGTTTTTCATACTAAAGTTACCTTTACAACACAATTCTATTTGTTTTTATTATAGCTCTGACAAATATTGGAATTTGAATATTATTGAAAAAATACCCATAGATCCTTGTTTAAAGACAGGAACTTTTTTACTAGTATTTTATTACATACAACACACATTGCATTAGGAGCAAGTACTTCTGCTGACACATCTACTTGTATGATTGGAGAAGATATGGAATTGCAAACTGCAGTTTCTTCAAAAGCTAATATTAAAGAACAAGAGTCATCTAAGAACACACCAAAACGGAAGTACCATGAAAGTTATTTAAATTATGGATTTACGTGTATTGGCAATACACATGCTCCTGATGCAATGTGTGTTTTATGTAATAAAATACTAGTAAACAGTTCTTTGGCTCCAGCTAAACTTCGTAGGCACTTCGAAACAAAACACACTGATTACAAAGGAAAAGATATACATTTTTTTAATAGACGACGTGACTCGCTAGAAAAATCTAAACTTCAAATGGCTACAATTGCTACTACTGAAAATGCAACAGAGGCGTCTTTTCGCGTGAGTTACCGCATTGCACTTCATGGTGAAGCTTATACAATTGGTGAGACGCTCATTAAGCCTTGTGTGAAAGACATTGTATCATGCATGTTAAACGAGCAGGTTGCTAAAAAAATAGATGCAGTACAATTATCAAATGATACTGTTTCACGCCGCATCAAAGATCTTTCTGCTGACATAGAAAAAGAACTAATTCATCGACTTGGACTTTGCAGTGAATATTCATTGCAAATGGATGAATCTACAGATGTCGCAGGACTCGCTGTATTACTAGTGTTTGTTTGTTACATATTTGATAAAAGTATTGAAGAAGATTTACTCATGTGCGAATATCTACAAGAAAAAACTACCGGAGAAGATATATTCAACTGTATTAATAATTATATTACAAAACAGGAAATCGGTTGGGACAAGTGTATTGATATTTGCACAGACGGTGCTCAAGCAATAGTAGGAAAGATGAAGGGAGTTGTAACACATATCCTGCGAGTAGCTACAAGAGCCACCAAAAGTCATTGTGTTTTGCATAGACAAGCACTAGTAACAAAAAGAATTCCTACATATTTAAAAACTATTTTGGATGAAGCCGTAAAAATGATGAACTATGTAAAATCTCGACCACTTCAATCCAGATTATTTAAAATTTTGTGAGATGAAATGGGTAGTGCACATAACGCACTTTTATTACATACTGAAGTGAGATAACTATCCAGAGAAAAGCATTATTGAGGCTTTTTGAACTTCGTAGTGAGTTAATGGTCTTCTTGATGTCACATAATTTAGGACAAAATTTTATTGAATTATTAAGAAATTCTTCATGGTTGATGAGTCTTGCTTATCTGGGAGATATTTTTACAAAGTGCAATGAAATTAACTTATCATTACAAGGAAAGAATATTACAATTTTTAATACAAGAGATAAAATTGCATCTTTTGATAGGAAGTTGCAATTCTGGATTTCTACAGTTGAACAGAATAATTTTGATTGTTTTCCCACCTTGAATGAATTTTTGACTGAAATAAATTCAAAAGTAAATGAAGAAGTATCTAACATAATTTTAGAACACATGCATGACTTGCAATCAACCCTTTTGAAATATTTTCCAAAATCCAGTGAGGACAATTCCTGGGTTCTGAATCCATTTACAGTGACAGCTAAGCCAGCAGGCTTCAGCGCAAGTGACTATGAGAATCTCATTGGCTTAATTAGTGACTCTGATTTAAAACAAAAATACAAGGAACCGCCAATAAATGATTTCTGGACAAATTTAACAGAAGAGTACCCCGTCAAAACTAGCTATTCTTGTTTTACTTCCTTTTACAACGACATATGCGAGTCAGGATTTTCATATTATGCTGCAAACAAATCAAAGCCCAGGAACAGACTCGACGCTACACCAAATATGAGAATTCAACTTTCTAATATTGTGCCTGATATCAAAAGAATTTGTAATTCAAAGACCCAAAAACATCGGAGTCATTAAGAACTTAATTTGCAATATACATTTTACTATTTTTATGTTTTGTTTTTACTAATTAACATTTGACAATAAATGATTGTTTTTTCTTAACATTTTTTCTTAGATTTATTCATTTATTTTATTTATATTTACCTAACCTACAAATCCAGCATACAGGAGAAAAAGTCTGCATTCACTCGTAAGTACTTATAATAATATTAAAAATTTTTGGTGATCAGAATGGGATATGTCAATGAAAATCAGCACAAATTAATTTAATGATGGTTTAATTGATGTTTATCAATCATTAATAATTAATTATCAATTAATAATGAATTGATAATTAATGTATTGTATTAATTGATAATATATGTAATGTATTAATTATTAATTAATACATTACAAAATAACCAAGTGTTCCGTGAACATTTCAGGATTTGTGAAGTGTTCCGTCGTAGAAAAAGTTTGAGAAACCCTGATCTACACCAATGCTATCTACTGCCCACCACCACCACTAGTGTTTTCACAGACAATCACAAACATCCATGCCCACAGTGGGATTTGAACCCACAGCCTTTTGGGTGGAGAGCAGATATGCTAACCACCAGACCAGCATGTATATTTTGTACCAGGTGCATCAAATTACTAAGAGAATTGGTACATTCGGTATTATTGCTTGAATCCAGAGAATTTGAGGAATCATGTACTGTTGGAGAATTCAGGGAAATATGTACCATTATCTAGTGTTATCTCTTGAAGATGATGAGTTTGGGGAATTGGGAAATTACAGTTTTGCTGAGTGCTTGCAAAAGAGCACTATAACAAAGCAACAATGAATGGAGTAGCATTAACAGGAGGGTCTTACTCTATGTAGATTATACACATACATTATGGAGATCACTTCAGAAATTAAAGGTCGATAACTGGGGAGAGATCTTCATTTAGCATGTAAATGCAAAAACTGACTGGGACATCTGATCCAGTGGTCAGTTCTCTTGGTCCTTTGTTACTAGGCATTATTTGAATGAGTATGGGCTATGATTATGGGACTTCGTTGACCCAGTTGTCTTTTATATGGGCTGAAACTTATATATACAGAATCATCATAAAGTCTTTGTGCAGTTTTAAATTTTCATAACTTTCATTCTATACATGATAAAATCAATCTGAAAAAAGGGTAAACAAAAAAATATATTACAATTTTACATAAATTTATTCTTGGGATTAATTCTCATCATGTCCACCATCACTGTGTATATAAACCGAGATATGATTTTAAAATTCTAGAAATATATTTTGCAGTTGATTTTTAGTAATATCCTGAATCACATTAGTGATCCTAGTCTGCAGATTGTGGTGAGCGAGGTTTTGTTGAATAAATGGTAGTCTTAACTATCTTTAATTCTGGTGAACATGGTGGCTGAGGGATAGTCATCCCTTCCATTCCATCTATTAGGAATTTTCATTCAGAAACACTGAGAACAAAGTGACAAGGTGCACCATTTTGCTGAAAACACTGTATTACTTATAATTCCTTAAATGTGTTAGTTCAAGAATAAAGTAATTCTGCAATATTTCAACATAACTCTCACAACAACCCATGCTTCAAAAAATAATGGTCAAATTATGTGGCCTTCCTAATGCACACCAGATATCGATCTTAGGGGAATCTCTTTCATGTTCCTCAGCTTCTTGTGACTTTTCAGTGCCCTATTTATATATATATATATAAGGCAGATGTCTGTTGACCTTACCAATGATGTATAAAATGTTGCTTTGTCAGAAAACATTAAATGGTCCATAAATGAAGCATTGCTGTCAAGTTTTTCATTTAATTGGTAACAGAAAATCAATCGTGTATGGAAATACTTTTCCAGCAACATTCGATGGACTTGACTTTTGTAGGCTTTCATGTGAAGTTTCATTCAGAGAATTTTATGCACCATTGAGTTAGAAATACCCAGCTCCAGAGATGCCTGTTTTATTGTCTCTAGACTTGCAATAAAGGATTGTTCTATAAAACTTGCACTTGACCTTCCAGATTATGGTTTATCATTAATGGAACCTGTTTCTTTAAACTTATTCATCCAGTTAGTTATGGAATTTCTGTGTGATGCATCCTTGTGGTAATGGGTTCTACATCTTCTGTGTACTATGCTTATGGACTTTACTCTGCCAACAACACACAATTTACTTTTTCTTCTGCTGAAGGCCTTTGATCAATCCTAATTCTTAAAACCTGTAATAAAATAATCGCTCTTGATACATGCTAAACTTCACTAAATTACATTTCAAATGATTTTTGCGGATTGATTTTATCATGTAGAGAATGGAAGTTATGAAAATTTAAAACTTCACAAGGAATTTATAATGACTCTATAAATATATATACAGTCATACCCCGACTTACACGAATCCGGAGTTACGCAGTTTCTTATATGTACATATTCCCATCCCACTTCACGCCTCACCACTAGTCGTATCTTTCAGGCGCCAGCCGCATTCGCCAGTGTCGCACATGCTGTGAACAAGCACTGACATGTTTCGTGCGGTCTCCATTCATACACGATTTTTATAGTCTACAAACCTTGCGATTGTTTAACGTTATGTTCTTGATAAAAATTTTATCACATAAAAAATAATAATGTCATCCAAAAGAAGAAAAACATTGACTTTGGAAACAAAACTCAACATTATTAAGGATTTTGAAAGCGGAATGAAAATTTGTGACCTAGCAAAGAAGTTCAATCTATAGGAATCCACAGTAAGAACAATTATAAAAGAAAAGTTTACAGATTTTGGAGGACATACATTCTAACAAGGAACAAATTGTACCCACAAGGCAAGGAATAAAAAAAATTATTAGCTTGCTATGAAGAAATTTTGCATGACAAGAAAAAGACATTATGCCGTCAGACGTACCTATTAGATTTTATGAAACCATTGACATTGAAATAACTTTCTTTTTTTTATGTACGAAAAACTACAATTATGATTATATCTGAAAAAATATAGGTGTTTTTGTAAACCTTTGGTCCCAATTGTTTGTTTGTATATATAAATGACATGCAAAATTATACCCCGAGTGACGCAAATTTGACTTACGCGCTTTTTGTTGATCCCACCTACCACGTAACTTCGGGGTTTTACTGTGTATATATATATATATATATATATATATATATACATATATACACATACCTGGTGATTATAAAATAATGTCAAGTGTTCAGAGCACTCTAGCGAGTAATGTATTGGACGAAGCACACCAATATTCGGTAGACATACACAGTGGAACATGGGGATTTGATTTAACAAAAAGAAAATAGTACCAAAAGTCGCCAGAGGGGAAATTTTGGCGTTGCCAAATTAATTTTAGTAGGTGTGACTAATGAATGACTAAATGGCAAATGAGAGACAGCACACATCAATTTCATAACATTTATTGTTAATTACAAATGAGGTTCAATATGACCACCATTCTGATGTTCCAGGAACTGCATACGGTGCACGACATTTTCCACAGTTGCTCACATCATATCGGAATTGATTTGTCTCACATGTAACGTTATTCGATTTTTCAAAGTTGGAATATTGGGTACATGTCCTTGATACACAATGCTTTTAAGAAATCCCACAGTCACAAGGATTGAGATCAGGTGATCTCGGTGGCCATGACATGGGAAATGCACAACTAATGATTCTTCTGTCAGAGAAATATTGTCGCAAAACACGCTGTACCTGAAGTCCGATGTGGGGTGGTGCACATTCCTGCATGAAGATGGTCGAATCGAGACATCCTCTTTGCTGCAGTTGTGGAACCACAAAGTTCTGTAGCATATTGGCATACCTGTTAGCATTGACGGAACAGGTCACTGGTCCATTTTGGCGATTTTCCTCGTAAAAGTATGGACCGATGATAAAAGATGCCGTAAATCCACACCACACTGTGACTTTGGGCGAGTGGATAGGCATCTGCAGACACTTGCGGATTAGTTGCAGCGTAAATGCAACAGTTGCGTGTGTTAATATCGCTGTTCAAATAAAAGTGCGCTTCATCACTCCATAAAATCTGCCATGGCCATGCATCATCCATTTCCATGCATGCTAAGGATCTCAAAGATAAGTTGATTTGTGTGGTCGCATCACCAGGGCGCAATTCTTGAACATGACTGATTTTATAGGGGTAAAACTTCAACATCTTATGTAGGATTTTCCACACCGTTGTGTATGCGATATCCATTTGCCGGAATATTGCTCGTGCACTGCTGGTACCCTGCACATTCGTCGTCTCCTGTTCCACAATAGCAGTTGCAACTTGTTCAACTTGTTGGTGATTGATTGGTTTGCATCCCCTGCCTACCTGCACTGCTAGAATTCCAGTAGTTTCAAATCGCCGAATCAGTTTTCTTAAGTTTGTTATGCTAATCGATTCTTTTCATAAATTTTTCATACGCCGAAAATCACGAAGACAAGCACTGGCATTATTGTCCCGCTGATAATAGAGTTTGACTAACAAAGCATGCTCATGTAAGGTAAGAGGCATCAAAAAGCAGTTTGTCTACGAATGATACGCGATAATGCAAATTAATGCATTTTACTCGGTAAACAGCGCCAAAAATTCCCCTGTCGGCGACTTTTGGTACTTTTTTTTTCTCGTTAAATCGAATCCACATGTTCCACTGTGTACGTCTACCAAATATTGGTGTGTTTCATCCAATACATTACTCGCTAGAGGGCTCTGAACACTTGACGTTATTTTATAATCACCCAGTATATATATATATACACACAGTCATAACCCGAAGTTACGTGGTAGGTGGGACCAACAAAAAACGCATAAGTCAAATAACTTGGGTATAATTTTGCATACAAAATATTAGTTAATTGGGATCAAAAGTTTACAAAGATACCTATATTTTTTAAGAAATATGTACCAAATTAGAAAAAAATCTTGCCAATAGTGTTGCCACCTATGGTTAAGGTTGAGAACTTTTCAGACCATCCTTGTACAGTATATATATATATATATATATATATTATAATGGTCAAACACAATCTGATATCATGAATGCTAGCTATATCAGAACCCCCTCCCCCCTTTTGTTTTCATCAGGGCATGAGGGTAAACAGTGAACATTGGCTACTGTAATAACTTAGCCCTCAGGAATTTAAGATGGCATCATCAGTATAACAATCATTATTGGAAAAGAAGTGGAACTTGCAGAAGAATTAGAGAATCCTGTCCACATAATTGGATTGATACCAGTAAGATCGAAACAAATGAAATCCTTCTAATTACTAGGGTTCTTAGTAATTAGAAGTCTCCTTTTCCTGATTAATTCTAATTAATCAGGAAAAGGAGACAATAGCAATAGTATTCAACAGCATAACATAATGTCAGCACTATGCAAGAGTACCTGTTTCTGAGTAAGTAGCAAAATGACGTATTTATTATCACATATCATTAGTATGTTTTAGATTACTGGCCTGGTTGGCTGAGTGGTGGGCATATCTGCTCTCCAGTCAACAGGTTGCAAGTTCAAATCCCACCATGGCATGGATGTTTGTGATTGTCCTTAGGTGGGAGATGAATTTCCACCCCGATGTGAGGCCACCTCCCTGCTGATTGGATATCTGAAGTGACTGGAAAAAAGTTCCATGCTTGCTCTGTAGAGCAGGGTTTCTGGACTATGTAAAGATAAAAAAAAAATTACAAAAAAATATAAAGTTGATAAAAAAAAATAAAAAACATCCCCTTGGTGCAAAATGTGCTATAGGTTTGGAAATAACCTTTTGTGGGTGGAAGCAACATAAAAGATCAGTGATATTCAGATTGTGTTCTGTGGAATCCTGGTGTTCCACAAAAGTATTAATATAAAAAAAATTGTCATTTTTTATTATTTCTTTCAAAACAGTTCATAGTTAGTGCAGTTAATTCTTAAAAGAAATTAAAAAAAAAAATTAATTAAAATACAGATGTGCAGCTCTTCAACTTAAGCTATTGAATACATTTTAATTAAATATCAGTTAATTAAATTAACAAAATTACTTTTTATTGATTTTACTCCAGGAAAATCCTTGATTTGACAGTTGTTTTTTGTTTCTTGCATGAGAAGATTATTTTATTATTAATTTTTTTATCTCTCATGCACACAAGAGGTTACAAGGCATATAACAAATAAATGCCATTTGTGTTGGCTTGAATCAAGAGCAAAGTGATCAGTTGATATTTTTCTTAAAGAGCTTAATGCTGAGATACTTGGAGAATACTTCATGTGGAATTCTGTTCCATAGAACTGAGCTAAATGCTATAAAAGACAATGGTTGTGTTACTCCAGTTGTCTAACAGGTTCAGTCATTTTGCAGTTCACCTGCTAAAAAGATGTTAGACAGGTTGTGCTCATGTTCTAAGTTAAGCAGAAGTGAGGAGCATAATGAATGCCAGTTCTGCTGAACAGTTCCATGGAAATATTTGTACAAGAGAGACAGTGTGGAAACTAACGACCTTATGCAACAGTGGCTGAAGAGAGTGTAAAAGAAGGGGTCATCGGTCAACTGAATCAGTCTCCTCTGAACTACATCAAGAATTTTTAGAGAAGTCTTAGTTACACCATCCCAAATGAGAGTAGTACTCTAATATTGATTAGATTTCAGACTTGTACATAGTAAGCAACTGGACAGAAGAGAAGTAGCAAAAAAAGGATGCCAAATTTTTTGGAAGCTGAAGATGCTGTAGAAGTGATGTGATTATGCCAGGAAAGACTGGGAGTTTGAAATCGGTCTGAAAAGAGAGATCTGGCCTTGACTGTTAAGTTGAGCATTATCAAAAGATCTGAGGTGTTTTTTTTTTTTTTTTTTTTTTTTTTTTTTTTTTTTTTTTTTTGGAGAAACAGGAAGCACTCTGTTTTGAAAGCATTGAAAGTGATTAGGCTGTTGTTGTTGTTGTTGTCTCATTGCAGTGTGAAGTTGAGTGTTTAGGACACTCACTGTAGAAGATCCTGAAGTTTGAGATATTTGAGCACCAGAAGGTTTATCATATGAGTAAGATGAGTGGATAATGCTATTATCAGCACAACTGTGAGTAGAGTTTGAGGTCAACGAGAGCAGGTCATTTATATACACTCATGATCCAAAAATGCTACTAGGCAGGTGGTTATGACAACCTGCCTAGTAGCATGTTAGGCATGCTTTGGCCAAGATAACCCTGCACCTTTCTTGGCATTAGCTCAACTAGACCATGGAAAGGTCTACTTGAAATTATAAACAATGGATTAGGCAGAATAACATCTTGTAGATCAGTGACTGAGGCACTGGCATTCACTGGAGGTACTGCTTTCCACCAGATCCCACAAATGTTTGATGAGATTCAAATCAGGAGAATTGGGTGGACAGGGAAGCAACATGGAATGCTTGGAAATGCTCTTTGACCCATGCTTGTATAATGTGAGCCTTGTGGCATGGAGCATTGTCTTGATGGTAGAGTTCAAATTTGTCAAGCAACATTGGTATCATATAAGGAGATACCTGGTCTGAAATAATCCAAGTAAGAATTAGCAGTTAAGGTGTGTTCATTGGATATGAAAGGATGCAGTAAGGTCCATGAGAATAATCCCCAAATCAAGATATCCACCACTGGCCTGTTTCAGACCAACAGTGCTATCTGGTTGACCAGAAACTGGCTGGGTGATTATAACGTTTTGGCTCATGAGTGGATATAAGGAAGAGGGCAGGTGAAATAACAGAGCCCTAAGGAACATTTGCATTAACAGGAAAACATAGAGATCACCTTCTATCATGACGTGTGCTAATCGACCTGTGGATGACCATTGTTTCTAATCCTTAAATTTTAATCACGGATCTCTTAAAGTAATTCTTTTAAGGAATGTGGAGTGGAACAAGCCTCATCTCAACATCAGAAGAGTTCAAGATTGGTACTGTCAACATAAGAAGCATCACCAGAACAGAGGGACTAGCAGAAGAATTGAATAAGTACTAGATTGACATGATAGAAATTACCAAAACAAATAAGACAGAAACAGTCTATATTTTTCTGAGCAACAAATACAATATGTTATATTCAGGCAATGATGATGAGTGAAAAGAAGGAGTAGCTATAATATTCAACACTAAATATGGTGATAATCTTCTTGAATGGCAGACTGTATCAAGAAGAGTGATGTGGGCAAATATTAGAATGGGACACTGGACAATGGGGATCTAGACTTATTTGTGCCTATGGTCCCACAGAAGGTTCTAAGGAAGAAGTTGCAGAATTTTTTGTGGGTACCAGAGAAGACAGCTAACACAAAGAAAAAGGAAAAGTAGGTTGTTATTGATCTAAACAGCAGGCAGGAAATGATTATCAGACATACTGAAATATTTTGGAAAAATTTGGAGAAAAGAGCCAAGCTAATAATAATAATAATGTTTCTGGATTTCTATTCAGGACATGGACTAGTCACCATGTTCTAACATAAAGATATGCATAAATTCACCTGGAGAGAAGACATATGAAATAAGAAGAGTCTCATTGACTCTATTACTCTTGATATGGTGATATAAAAGTTTTACAGTGGTTACGCTTCTTAAAGGAAGGCCTAGTCACAGGGTTGAATTCCAAATGATTGGAGAGCTCTCATAGTGCCCATCTGTTAAAAGAGAATTAAAACTGAATGTGAGGATTACAGAGGAATCTTCCTGCTGCTGTTCCTGGTAAGATTTATGCATGACTACTTCAAAAATTGCTAAGGAAAATTAAAGGGAAGCTTAGAGAAGAACAAGTTACATTCAGGCCAAATTGAGGTTTTCTAGATCATATTTTTATTCCGAGATAAACAGTTAAGGAATCATGGTAATATAACAAGGATCTGTATTAAGTTTTGTAGATTTGGAAAAGGCATATATATGACAAGGTACCAAGAGAAAAAGTTGTTCAAAATGCTTCAGTTATGTGGTGTAAATGGGACATTATATCATGCAATACTTAGTCTATATTTGAGTTGTAGGTCAGTAGTAAGAATTGAAGATCAGATTTTGAAGAAAGTAGGAGGTATAGAGGATTGTTTGATGTTAAATCAGGTGCGAGACAAGGGCATATACTATACCCAATGTTATTTATCATCTATATGGATCACATTATGATGGAAAGTGGTATTAAACAGATATCAAAATTGGAGATATTAATCTCAGCTGTTTACTTTCTGCAAATGTTATTCTCCTAAATAAACCCAATATGAGTCTTCAGGATTCCCTAAATTGAATAACTGCTGTAATAAATTTGATATAGAAATCAGCAATAAAAATACAGACTATGATAATAGTCAGAACTTTGAGACATCAACTTCATCCTAGAACATATAATACACTTCAGCTATTTAGGCATAGTTTTTTTAGTGAAGATGAGAAAATAAATATAGAAATAAACAAGAAAATTGGCAAAGCTGGTATGGTAGGAAGTCAAGTGAATACTTTTATATGGAACAATAGAGAAATTAGTCAAAACCCTAAACTAGCTGTATACAAACAGTGTTCAAACCAATTTTAACTTGTGGATCTGAGAGCTGCATTGCTGCTTCTTCAAGTAAACACTTAGTTAAAGGCTGGAGATTATAGATATGACAGTTCTGAGAAATATTAGAAAGTTATACAGATAGCATTAATGGCAGAATCTTATTAAAAATTAGGTTATTAGGAAGGATCTTGACATAGTTAGCATTGAGGATTGTGTGCACACAAAAGCAAATCTGCTGGCCTGGTTGGCCGAGTTGTTAGCATATCCACTCTATAGCCAAAAAGGCTGCAGATTTGAATCTCGCAGTGGGCATGGATGTTTGTGATTGTCTATGAAAATATTAGTGGCTGTGGGAAGTAGATGGCATTGGTATAGATGATGATAGTTGCAGTTCACTGTAGCTGGTGGATTGAGTGGTGGAGATGGAGAGTTGTAGAGTAGATACCTTCCTCAATGAGTCTTTGGACTCTTTGGAGGTGTCATACAATAATAATAATATCTATCAGTATTGGAGTCCTTACAGACAACTAAGTAATTTGAGTGAAATTGTCATTAGGAAGTTATGATATAACCTTTCCATGTAGTGCTGTCATAATATCTTGTATACCCTACCATCTCCTGAGGGTGCACATTAGGAATTCAATGAAGATATCAGCCATAATATTGTCATCAAATTCCGGATTTAACCATTGTATAACTATCTCTGAATATTTCTATTTCTTCTAATGTGAACAATATCTAAGATATTGTTCACATTAGAAGAAAAAACGAGAGATTTAAAATTGGCATGCTACTTGAAAAAAAAAAAAAAGAGAGAGAGAATTTAACATAAAGGTTCTTTGACTGAGCTAACTAACAAATTACAAAACGGTTGTATTGCTTGGTGACAGCAGAGTAGGGGAGGGGGGGGGTGCTGGAACGTTTTGATAAACACCTAAAACAAAAATGATATTTTTTGCAACTGATATAACCACAAGAAAGAACAAACTAGTAGCAGAATTATGAAGCTTACTTATGTGCTTATATATCTATAGCCTCGTATGTCTTTCTTGTGGTTATATCAGTTGCTTTAATATCATTTTTGTTCTAGGTGTTTATCAGAACTTCCCCCCCTCTCCCAACCTCGTAATAAAGATCCAAAACCCATTCGCACTTTCAGGACATAATGATAGCACGTGTTTGTAATAGATTTCACGGTTTGATATGAACACAGACAATTAAGAAAATAACTATTTATTAACTTAAAAGCTAATATTTCGCTGGTATTATATCCAGCATCTTCAGAGCACACAACACAAAGTTTGTTACAAATGCAAAACAACCACTTGCAGCGTGCAACACAAGACTAAAGTCCTAATATGGTGCCAACTAGGTTAAATTGAATTGCAAGAAAATAATAATACAACATCTATAACATTTTTTTCTTTTGCTGCTTCTGCTTAATGATGCTACTTGTCCATTTAACCATCATCAATAATCATCAGAATTACCTTCCTGTCACTATTTCTCCTGTTTGCTTTGCTTTGACAAATCTGTTTTGATCCCTCTAATGTTCCCTCTAATTTTTGTCAGTCCATGCTTGCAAGTTTCCCATCTCAGACCCAATGTGTCAGCTAATTTAATATTTCTCATATTAATGTTGCCCTTTTTTTTTTTTTTCCATGTAACTATAACTTGTAAAATTACAAGCAGTAAATTAATTTGCTTAAATCTACATGACTATAAAAATTCATCACTATTTGCATGAGTTCAAGCAAATGTAGTGAATACTGTCTAGACAGTAGATGCTCTAAAATATATATATTTCTGCAACTTGCTGACATTACTGTCAGTTCACCCACACAGTCAAAAGTAACTAATTAGAGGGTATTAAGTTAGAATGGATTAGAGTGATATTGGAGTGGAGACATTGGAAAAATTACTAATTAAAATAAGTGACAAGCATGATTTATCATACTAATTTATCATATATTTATCATACCTCACAAGCATGATATTGTATGATAAAGAATTTATTATATAATTCAATTGTATAATATTCAAACATTGTTGTCTGTCAATTAGAAATTCTGAAAAAAATTTGTCTGCATTTACTAGGCATGTGCACTCCCCTTTTTGACATATGTATATGGTGTGCATATACATATGTGAACAGTTTAGAAGGAACATTGGTTAAACAGTTCTTAGATATATACATAGAGGCTTCATAATTGTTCTGCATGATATAAACAACACCAAGAGAAGAAAAAGTATTATTAAAGTTTTTGAATTTAATATTTTGCTAGTTTTCTAATCATCATCTTCTGAGCACATAGCACTCACTAAATCATTGTGGAAACAATTCATATTGTAACAGAAAAAAGAACTAGTATCCTAACATAGCATCCTGTATGGGCCAAATGACCATAAAGTTAATTTGGAGAAGTCAGACTATCTGGTCTGAGAATGAACTGTCTCCCACATCTTTGACAAATTATTGCAGCCATACTTGTTGTGGTTATGGGGGTGCTTCATAGCCAATACTGATTCTAAAAATAGCCTTTCAGACTTGTAGAGACTTCTGTTTAATATTGATGTCTTCTGTCAGTACTGACTTGCCATATAGATAATTGTGGATGTAAACAAAGTAGGCTAACCTGCAGTCACAAGGAACTTTATATACTCCAGGCTGTGCAAGTGGATGAAGTTGATCTTTAGAATAGGTGAAGGTAGCTAGCTGAATGAATTGTTTGAAAGTAGAATGGTCTGACCATGCTACTTCCAAACAATCACATGACTTAGATATCAGTATTAAATAGAAGCTTACAAGTTGAAGTTGATCTTTAGAACAGATGGAGGTAGCTAGCTGAATGAGTTGTTTGAAAGTAGCACAGTCAGACAATGCTACTTTCAATTCCTTATACACCACTTCTTTATCCCTACACATCCATGTACTTCTTACATGTAATACTCCTTAGTCTGTTGATTAGTTACTCTCTTATCCATCTCATTCAGCTTCATGTCCATTCTGATTTGCTGCCATTTATGCAATAAGGTTTCATATAATAAGGTGCAATAAGGCCTTGCATTTATTCTTTTTGTTCTGTCTGTCTATGTAAATTATAACTGAAACCGTTTTAAATTTTGTTTTTATCTAGTCATGAGTTTTATTCTGATGAGCTTCCCCCCGTCCCCTCTTAACGTGAATCCAGTGTATTATGAATTTACCTTTCTTTAATATCTGTTCTGAATACAGATCAGCTTTCTCTTTGGGATTAAGTTTTAATCTGATCAAATTCACTTTGTCTTGCAAATTAATTAATTTATAGATATAAAACACTACCACCTGAGTATTCAAAAAAGTATTCAAGCCTACTGCAGGATTAATATAAGTTCAAGCTTTTCTGACCTTATGTATATTTTTTGTGGTTGTGGTCTTCCACCAGATTCTTAGTCTTAATCATACTCTCAAATATATCATTTCAGTCATTTGGCATCAATTTGTTAAGGCACTTTTTTCACATAAAACATGAATTTATTTTATGAAATAGAAACATTCCAAAAAAAACATATATATTTATTTTTTATTTTCTCCCTCTCTCTCTCACACACACACACACGCGCGCGCATGTGCATGTGTGTAATATTTTTCAGAATCTCAATCAGGAATGAATTGAGAATTCTTTTTTCCTTTCTTTCTTTACAACTTGGATTTTATTTATTTTTTATCTCCACAAAATCAACAATATTATTGTGTACAGTTAATAGACATAATTATATTCAGTACATGGTCTTTCCTTTAATTCCAAATAGTTTATCATACTTTTGGATGGCTATATTATTTATTAAATAATATATAATTTTTTATTAAAGCTATATTATTTATGTATATACAGCAAATCACGTTATCCGGCCACTCATGAACTTCTTTGTGGCTTCCACACCCAAAAAGCTTTTGGTAAACTTATAGTACATTATTACCATTGATGGACTAAGCTTTTTTTTTCCTTCTTTTTTAAAAATTTATTTTATTTATTTTATTATTATTATTATTATTATTATTATTATTTGCATAGTCCAGAAACTCTGCTCTAGAGATCAAACGTGGATCATTTTCAAGCCTCCAGGGGATGAATTTCATCTCCCACATAGATAATCACAAATATCTATGCCACGATGAGATTTGAATCTGCAGCCTGTTGCTTGGAGGGGAAGATATAACCACTCCAACCAGGCCAGCTATTTATAGTATTTTTCTGTCACTACTTGTGCATCATCAGGCATGATCAGTTGCATAGAAGATTTTTTTATAGTACAAATTGAATACTAAGTTGCTAATTAGTGAATGGTATCATATGAAGTACGAATTTAAGATGAAGTTTCAGTTAAACTTTTTAGAGTGATATTTTTATTTGATATTAAGTAAAAAATATTTTTGTGCATGCTCAACCAACCTAGTGTCAGTTTTTAAACGTTTATTATTTCATTTATTACTCAGAGAAAGAGAGAGAGTAATGAGAGTGAAGAACAAGAAACAAAGGTTCTTCTCTTTCTTATAATTGAAACTATAATAAGTATTTAATCTTGTATTTAATCTTCTTCAGAAATATATTTCTGTATGTTTACTTTAAAAATGCTCACTGTGATGCAACTATTTGATATTGCTTGCTGTCATTCATATGTATAATTTGATTACACATATGAATAATATATTAGGCACATGTCATGTGATAATTATACACATAAATGTATCATTCATATGTATTATTTTATTATTAATAATATTCACTTTAATTTAATTATTAATAATTTCATTTCATTTTTAATAAGTTTAATACTTATTATATAATTGCATTTTTTTTTTGTATATTAATAGATATTTGTGGAAAGATCCAGTAATAACAAACACCTTAATACTATTAATATCAGGCATATTGCCAACTCTATTCGTACCCATGGTATTGGTATTATGAATACCACAGTAAGTATATTTAATATTTGCTTTTATTTGCAGACATACATTCTTATATGTTCTAATTTGCTGAACAAATTTTATATTAAAATTAATATACTGATAATCAGGGAGATGATTGGTAATACATTAAACATGTTATCTGTTCTCCTTATAATGATCTATCTTGAAACTCGATCTTTAAATTCTGAAATAGAATGTTCATAATCAATTTCCTGATATATACCTCCCATTGAGTGTTCAGGTTACTATGACAGCACAATTAAATATAAATTATTATTAATCTCCTATCAATAGTTTTCCTCCAAATCAATCTATTAGAAGCACTCCAATATTGTCATATCTAATATTTCGTACTTCTAAGGCAGTTCTGACTGAATCAATCTATCTAGGTGGATTGATTCAGTAAGAATTCTGGGTCTCTTTCATGCCATCTGGGCATCAACACCTATTTTGCTAACTTTTCCTCATGCATTCTATTTAAGTGACCATACAACCTTGGATTGGCTCTACTAACACATTCTTGAATGCTAATAATGTCAAGTTTCTTTCTAATTGCATCATTTATATTATGATTCTGCCATTGATGCCACTGGTTCACTCCTCTAATTTTTCTCAGAACCCTCATATCTATGGTCTCTATTTTTGATCAAGTGTTTTATTTCTAACCCAGCTGTTAGATCCATAACTTAAAACTGATTTGAACACTGTCTTGTATGCTGCTAGTTTGGTGTTTTGGCTAATTTCGCTCTTATTCCATATAAATTTGTTCAGCTGGCTAGCCATCATACCCGTTTTGCATATTCTTTTATCTATTTTCAGATTTTTACTTGTTGTATAGGATCTCCATTCAGAATGCAGCTTAAGTTTTCTGTGCTCCTGGCTATTTTCATAGTTTTAATCTTTTTATTGCTGATTTTCATGCCTAATTTGTTAAGCTGCTATTCAGTTTAGTTAACGAATCCAGGAGACTTGTACTAGTTGTGTTTAGGAGTACATCATCATCTGCATAAAGCAAAGTGCTAAGTTTGACATCTCCAATTCTAATATCAGTCTTGATGCCACTTTCTTTCATAATGTGATCCATATAGATGATGAATAGGAGTGGAGATAATGTCCATCCTTGTCTTATCCATGATTTTACATCAAACCGTCTTTCTGCATTTCCTTCATGTCTAATTACTAACAAGTTAAATTTAAACTATATATATTGTTCTGTATAATGTTCCATTCAGCTAAGCTATGTTTAGCTACTTTTCTACTTTTACACATAGTTTAGCTCTCTTACATTTTTCTCTGTATTCTTTTAGCGCATCTGCCAACTTATTTGCTAAGAGCTTTCAGTATACTTTCTTCTTGTTGAAGACTGCTTCTTTAACTTCTTGTGTCCACCATGTTTTTTTTTGTTTTTTTCTATCCTTGCAGACAACTTCACCACATATCTCCCTAGCTGAAACAGTCAATGTCTTCTTCAGAGTTTGCCAGAGATTCCATGGTTTGGTTCTTGTTTTCAATTTGTTTCATTTTTTCTTCAATAATGTTTGTATAGTTGAGTCTACAATTTACCTGTAAAAGCTGCTCAACTATAAAAACTTGCTTACATATTATTTTTTTTCATGTGATATCCATTTTTATCCTGATTAGTACTAAGTAATGATCACTTCAAATTTCAAATCCTCTATACACTCTTGTGTCCTGAACCACCATGACGATATAACTATCAACAATGATATAGTCAGTGAGGCTTTTCTCATTTCTTGTGTCTACACTCCATGTGAACTTGTGAACATCTTTGTTGAAACATGATGTTAGTAATGACTAGTCCATGTCCTGAACAGAAGTCTAGTAAATAATTATCATTATTATTAGCTTTGCCCTTTTCTCCAAATTTTCCCTAAATGTTCCTATATGCCTTGCCTTGTGGGTTTCATTTAATACTCAGTTGTGTAGATCTCCAACAAGGACAGACCACTTTTTTCCATTTTCTTTATGTCAACTGCCTTTTCTAATGACTCAAAAAATTCCTCCACTTCTTCCTTAGAATAACCTTCTGTGGGACCATAGGCACAAATAAATTCCATTGTCCATTTGTAATGCAAGCAGTCTCCATTTCATTGCTCATATCTAACACATAACTGCATACCAAGAGTTAAACGAATAAATAGAGTAGGAGTTAGATGGATGAACAGTGAAATCAAGAAAGCGGTGCTACAAAAGAAGTTGTTATGGAGGAAGTACAAGACAGTCTGCAGTGAACAGATGCATGAAGAATATAAAGTGCAGTCCAGAAACATGACAAACGTGATTAAAAATAAAAAGTAGAATATGAGAGGAGATTGGCCAATCAGGTCAAAACTAATCCAAGAGAATTTTTCTGCTATGTGGCAAGCAAGAGGAAAAATAATTATGGCAGGTTGATGCTGTTGGATCGCTATGGTAGCAGAGTAACTGTGGCAAATGATATAGTGGAATTATTTAACGAACATTTCATCAGCGTATATCATAGTGATACGTGCAACATGTAGAAGGGAGGCATATATTAGGAGAATTAAAGGTGAAAGAATCAGAAGTGTATCGAGTGTTGCTCAGGTTAGATGTTAATAAGGCTGTGGGAATGGATGACATATCATCACGTATTTTTAAAGAATGTGCAAAAGAGTTGGCCATGCCCCTGTCCTGATTATTTAATGAGAGTCTTGCAGTGATTAAAGTTCCTAAGGTCCGGAAAGAAGGCAAAATAATACCTCTCCACAAGCATGATTTCAGAACAGATGTTTCCAATTATAGGCCAGTCTGTATATCTGCAGTTGTGATCAAAGTGTTGAAAAAATTGGTTAGAAATAGAATACAGGATTGAGTTGATCAACATAAGATTCTCAATGATGGTCAGCATGGGGCAAATGTTTGTGAAGAGCAGGTCTTGTTTTAGCAATCTGGTTATGTTTTATGATAAGGTGACGAATGTATTGGATAAGCTAGAATCATATACAGTGATATTCTTGGACTTTACAAAAGCATTCAGTAGATTACCACATGATAAATTGGTGTACAAGCTACAGAAGATAGAAATAGATAGTATATTGGTTAGATGGATTGGAGATTGGCTCTCTAAATGATAGCAGCAAGTTGTGTATGATGTAGCTGTGTCTCAGAAAAGGAAGGTGACCAGTGGCATGCCTCAGGGTTCTGTTCTTGGGCCCCTACTGTTTAACTTGTTTGTTAATGATATTTCATTAGGGATCTTCAAATGTTTGCCAACGATGCAAAGTTAGGTAGAATTATCAGGAGTTGTGCTGATTTTAATTCTCTACAGGAAGATAGACTTTTAGCTTGGACAAATGAGTGGGGTTAGTTTTAATGTTAATAAATGCAAGATGTTACACTTTGGGTTACAGAGATATAAGGCTACATACTGTATTGGTGGAGCTGTACTTCAGGAAGTGGATGGGATTTGGGATCTTGGAGTGATCGTTGACAGTGGACTGAAGTTCCGAGGGCACATCACGTGTGTTGCAAAGACTCATATCATATTGCTGTTATGATAAAAAGTATATTGACATGTAAGGGATAAGAAGGTGGTGGTCCATCTATACACTGTAAGGTATTGGTCAGACCACATATTTAATATTGTGCTCAGATTTGGTTACCTAGTTTTCATTGTGATGTGGAAACACTAGAGAGGATCCAAAGATGAATAACCAAAGTGATATCAGGATTCTGGATTGTTGGTTATGAAGAGTGTTTGAGAGAATGTGGATTACAGAGGTTGGTGGATAGGAGGAAAAGTAAAGATATGATAGAGACCTTCAAGTTAGAATCCCTTAGGATTCTATCAGATTAATACAGAAGAAATTATAAAACGAGTGGATGTTAAGATGGGAAGAATGCGTGGTCATTCCTGGAAGTTGCATATGATGTGGTGAAGAAGGGAGTGAAGAGTAGATTTTTTACATGGAGAGTTGTTAGTGAGTGGAATGCATTGCCCGAGTGCGTTGTGAGTGCAGGTAGTGTAAATAACTTTAAAGCTCATTATGATTGACATGTTGCATGTTGCCACCAATATAGTATGTACAGTTAGTTTATCTTCATGTTTGGTGTTGAATGCTGTCTCTACTCCTTCCTTTCCTTGATCATTATTGCCTGAAAATAACATCCTATTCTTATTATTTATAAGATCTCACCTGTTTTTGTCTTCTTTTCTCAATAATGTCAATTATGTCCATATGGTACTTTTCTAATTCCTGTGCATTTGATATCCTTCTTATTAATACTCCTTATATTGATGGTTCCTTTAATTTACTGTGCCACTCTGAAGTTGTTAGTGAGTGTTAGTGTAACTTTTTACAAATAATAAATAGTTTTATTATTTGTAAAATGTTTAAATTTATTATTTGTTTATTAAATCCTGATCATCAATTGCACCTTTGTAAAAATAATTCTTCCAATAGTATCAGATTATACTGAAATCTAAGCATACAATAAGATGCTAGATATATATATTTTGCTATGATAATTCTTTGTTATTCTCAAAATTCTATCTTCAACAATAATTAAGTAAATTGAGTCATCACACTTCAGTATACAAAAACAGAAATCAGTTTAATAATACTAAAATACATTAATCGAAATTAATATTTTTCTGTACTTAAACCACCACAGCTTAAAATCTAAAAAGATAATTAACTAAATCACATCTTATGTAGTTTTGGGGCCCAGCTAAAAAGAACATTATGGCTCTTAACTGCATCTGAACCTCTCTTGAAAGAAATAGTTTATTTCTTTGCGTGGAAAGTGATCTCCTGAAAACTACTTTATGTTGTTTCTTTTTTTTTAATCTTAAAATCATGTTTCCTGGTACAAAGATTCATGATATTAGTCATGCCATTCAGATGCAAAAAAAGTAAGGCAAAGGATCTGATTTTCTTGGTTGTCCCAAATGATTTGAGAGGCAAGAAGTATTTAATAAGGGAGGATATAAAGGAGTTGTTAGAATACACCCTGTGTCCAAAAAGAAACCGAACTTTTCGAAAATAGAAGAAACCAGTTGTGCCACCTGTTGTATCTTTTTGTTTTCAAAAGTGGCAACCTTCATTACTGTTGTGTCAACTGTTTATGACATTTGTTTCATTAGAAGCCGAGTTATTAAGGGTGTCCCAAAATTCATGCAAGATTTAAATTTAGTGCCATTTGTGCAGTAAAGTTGCCAACGAGAAAAAAAAGACAGGGTGACAGCTGACAGTTCAGGGTTATTAAAAATGGAGCGCTACATGAAAGAACAATGCATTTTCATTGTTGAGCAATATTTTAAAAATAACGAAGGTTTGGCAGCTACAGTTCGCCATTTTCTTACAAAATATGGTCGGAATAGTGATTTAACTTCATCAACTGTGAAAAGATTAATTAAAAAATTCAAGGAAACTGGATCAATTAGTGATCTTATACACTCTGGCTGTCCTTCAACAAGTCGTTCAACAGAAAACATCGAAACAGTTCATGAGAGTGTTGCTGAGAGTCCAGGAACATCAATTTGGCACCGTGGTCTTGAATTGGGCATTTCAAGGCGGTCTCTACAGCATATGGAGGCTAGCTGGTGAAAAGACGTACTGTCAGAGAGCTCCTGAAAGATTTGTGATTTTTGTTGATTTATTAAATATTTTGTTAGATTTAATTGTGTAATTTTAGTATATTATTGAAGTTTTATTAGTCTAGTTAGTGTACTAAAGTGTTTTATAACATAATCTATGTTGGGAAGTCGCCGCTAAAGGGATTCGTAGTGTGTAGTATTCGTGAAAGCTCCTGATCAGATAAGCGTTATTTTCAGTTATCGTTGATAAATTTACTTTAATATTGCGCAGTTTTGTTTGCCCTGCGTATCTTAGTGCGTCTGTTTGTGTGTTTTTGGTGTTTATAATTTGATAAAATACGTTACTAGTAAGTATGGCTCCAGTACGAAGGAAAATGGCGGCCAGTAATGATGGTTCGCCATCTTCTTTCAAGAACGGTAATGTAAAGGAGATGATTCAGTGTACTATCTGCGAAATGTATGCTTTGCGGAGTGCGGTCAGAGTGTGGTTAGATGATAATAAAGGAGTGAATGTGTGTAGAAAATGTAGGGAGGAGGAATTGAAGTGTATTTCGGATCGTGAGTGTGATATTTTTGTCAAACTTCAGAATGAAGAAAATAGGGATATGACAAGAAATGGCGAGGTTATACCAGAGAATTGTGAGAGTGTGAATGTAGAAAGTGTGAATGATAGTATTAATGGTTTTACAGAGAATAAAAAAGATGAGATAGATGCAATGAGTGAGATCGCGTTGTTGAATGGTGCGATACAAAGGGCAAAACAGCAGCTAGAGAGTATGATCAAAAGTCAACTGAATGAACCAGCCAATAATAAAAAGTATGACAGGAAAAATAGACGTATGAGTGCGAACATGAACAAAACGAAGGATAGAGTGCTGTATGGAGACTCGTTAGTACGAGGTGTGTTAGTAGAGGTTTTGACAAAATCGTACCAACCTGGTGCGACCATAAAGGAGGTAACTGAGTCTATTAGAGAACAAAAGGAAAGGGTGAAAGAAATGATTGTTGTGGCAGGTAAATGATTTGAAAGGAGATAAAATGGAAATGATAGAAGACCTAAATGAATTGTTTGAGGTTGCAAAAGAAAAGAGTGAGAGAGGCAAATGTTTAAAAGGAGGGCCATAATTGCGAATGACTTTGTGTGTGTGTTATGTATGACAAGTGGTGTGGAATTTGTGGATGGGTGGAGTGAGTTTGATGGGCAAAAGGATCTATATAAGATGGATGGCTTGCATTTGAATGGTTACGGTGTAAGGAGACTTGAGAAAGTGTTGCTGAATGTAGTGGATGTGCAAATTCAGGGAAACTAGATTTATCAAGGGGGGGTGAGTAGATATACAGTCTTTAGGGAGGCAGTTGAATGTATGAATGAGTATAATATGCCCGAGCGAATAAGGACAACAAATCAGAGTGGGGTAGTTAATATAAGGCATCAAGGTAGGGTTGGGGCTAATGGGGGTCTTAAATTCATGTACACTAATGCTAGGAGTATTAGGAACAAGAAGGAAGAGTTTTTGGCCATGGTTGGCACTTCCAGACCACAGGTTATTGGTATTAGTGAATCATGGCTGACTGTAGATGATATAGCTAGTGGGATTGAATGTGATGGGTATAGTGTGTTCAGGAATGACAGGGAGAATAAAATGGGGGGAGGAGTATTGTTGATGATAGCTGATGAGCTACAGCCAAGGAGAATAGAAGTTGAATTGCAGGATAGAGAAAAGAGCACATTTGAGGCCATTTGGTGTGAGATTGTGGCTAGCAGAACTAAATATACAATTGGGTGCTGCTATAGACCAAGTGATGGAAAAGATGGTGGTGACAGTATGCACAAGCAAATAGAAGAAATGAGTGGAAAGAGGGTAATTATTATGGGAGATTTCAACTATGGTCGCATGATTGGAGTGAGGAGAGGACACACGGGAGGAAGGAATTGTATTTTATGCGGTTATTAAGGGATAACTATCTGCGACAGCATGTAATGGAAAATACTAGGGGTCAGAGAGTACTTGACCTAGTAATTACATTTGAGGATTTGGCTGTAACAAATATGACCACATTGCCATTAATTGATGAGAGTGATCATAGGGTCTTGACTTGGGAAGTGGCTAAAGGTGTGGAATTTTCAATTAAGACAGGATACATGTGGAATTATCTGGCTGGAAAGTATGACAATTAGGAGTTTGATTGGTTCAGTGCCATGGCATGTACAACTGCAAGGACTAGAAGTTGATCGTGCATGAGAGGCAGTTAAGAAGTGTTTGCATGAAGCAATGGCTGACTGTATACCTAGAGTCTGAATAATAAATCAAGTAGGGGTTAAATGGATGAATAACACCATTAAGCTTGAGCTGCAAAAAAAAGAAACAACTATGGAGGGGATTTAAGGAGAAAGGTGACCGGCAGGCACATGAACGGTATAAAGCACAGGCCAGAAGTGATACGAGTGTGGTAACAAAAGCAAAAAAGGATTACGAAAGAACATTGGCCATGCAGGCTAAAGAGAATCCTAAACAGTTTTTTAGATATGTAGCAAGTAAAAGGAAAAATGTACATGGCAGAATGATTTTAAAGAATGCCAATGGTATGGAGGTAACTGAATCAGTTGATATAGTTGAGTTACTGAGTGAGCACTTTGCAAGTATATATTATCCAGGTGGTGACATTGCAGAAACGAATAAACCAGTAGATTATACGGGAATTGTGGTGAATGAAGTGGAGGTGAGTAGTCTATTGCATAACCTCAATGTCAATACATCCGTGGGATTGGATGGTATAAAAGCTCGTGTCGTACGAGAAGCAGCTAAAGAATTGTCAGTATCCTTGACCATTTTGTTTAATTTGAGTCTCGGGTCTGGGTTAGTCCCAAGGGGGTGGAAAGAGGGGAAAATAAAATTCCACTGCATAAAGGTGGTTCCAAGACTGCTGTTGTAAATTACCGAGCGATTAGCATATCAGGAATCATTGTCAAGGTCTTAGAGAAATTAGTCAAGAAAAGAATACAGGATTGGATAGATGAAAATTTGATATTTTATGGGGGACAACATGGTTTTGTGAAGGGTAGATCATGCCTCAGTAACTTGCTCACGTTTTATAACACAGTGACAGCTGAACTGGATAGGGGTAATGGGTTTACAGTGATACTACTGGACCCTGCCAAAGCCTTTGACAGGATACCACATGGAACCCTAATCAGTAAACTGGAGCAGATGGGGATAGATATAGGGTTGGTGAGATGGATAGGAGGGTGGTTGAAGGAGAGATACCAGAGAGTGGTTTATTCAGGAGTGGAGTCTAAAAGATGCTTTTGACTAGTGGTGTGCCGAAGGGCTCTGTTCTTGGACCACTGCTTTTCAATTTGTTCATCAATGATATAGGAAAGGATTTGAGAGGAAGTGTTCACTTGTTTGCTGATGATGCAAAGTTGGGTAGAGCAGTTGTGAGTGCACAGGATGTCAAAATTTTACAGGATGATTTGGATAGTTTGGAGGACTGGGCTAGGAAAAATGGATGTCAATTTAATGTGGCAAAGTGTAAGGTTATGCACTTTGGGGTGAAAAGAATAGCAGCAGTATATCGCATTGATGGAACCGTACTCCAGGAGATTGATGAGGCCAGGGATTTGGGAGTGTTGGTGGATAGGGAATTGAAGTTTAGTGGGCACATTGCAAAAGTGACTAAATCAGCTCATCAAATCACTTGGCTTCTGAAAAATACTTTAACATGCAGAGACAAACAAGTTGTTCTTCCTCTGTATCGAGCCTTGATAAGATCCCATCTGGACTATTGTGCCCAGTTATGGGCACCAGGGTTTCTTCGTGATGGGGAGGAAGTGGAGAGGATCCAGAGACGAGTGACCAAGATGATAGCATTTCTGTGGAATGAGCCTTATGAGAATAGGTTGAAGATTTGTGGGTTGCAGAGATTGGTTGATAGGCGAAGGAGGGGTGATATGATTGAGACATTCAAATTACTGAAGGGTTTCTATAAGATTGAGCCAGAAGATATTTTTGAAAATATGACTGGTGATGGGAGGACTAGGGGCCATGCATGGAAGCTGGGCAAGAGCGTGGTTGACAAGGGTGTTAGAGCTAGGTTTTTTACTTGGAGAGTGGTGAATGAGTGGAATAAGCTTCCAAAGTCTGTTATGTGTGCTACGACTGTGAATGGGTTCAAGGCAAGGTATGATAGATACTGTGTCAATGTTGAATAGTTATTCTTGACATGATGTTAGGGCCTCCCTCGATGAGTCTGTCGACTCCTTGGAGTTGCCCGGAACAATAATGATAATAATAATATTCTCACGAAAGATTTGCATCATTTAGGAAAGAACTTGACATTGTCAGCATCCAGGAATGCGTTAGCAGAGCTAATCTCAGATGGTATGGTCACTTAAATAGAATGGGCGAGGAAAGATTAGCAAAACAAGTGTTCTCTGCCAGGTTGGCAGGAAAACGACCCAGAGGAAGACCAAGATATAGGTGGATTGATACGGTACAAAGTGCCTTAGACGATAGAAATATAAGATCTGATAATGTTGGAGTCTTGACAAGTAACAGACTGATTTGGAGGAAAATTGTAGATAGGAAATTAGTAATGATGTAATTTTTTTCATGTAGTACTGTCATATCCTGTACACCCCTTGAGGGTACATGGCAGGAATTTGATGATGATGATGATGATGATGATGAAGATTTGCATCTTTATGCTTACAAAGTTCAATTGATTCAAGAACTGAAGCCTACTGACCACACACAGCGAAGAGAGTTTGTTGAATGGATTATGGAACAACAACAAGTGGATGCTTATTTTTCGAACAAAATCATCTTCAGCGATGAGGCTCATTTTCATCTTGATGGCTTCGTTAATCGACAAAATTGTCGCATTTGGGGTTCAGAAAATCCACGAGTGATTGTTGAGAAACAAATGCATCCACAACGTGTCACTGTATGGTACGGATTTTGGGCTGGAGGCATCATCAGTCCATTCTTCTTCGAAAATGCGGCTGGTAAGGCAATAACAGTTAATGGTGCTCGTTATCGCGACATGATAATCCAGTTTTTTGTGCCTAAATTGCAAGATATGGATGTGGACGACATGTGGTTTCAATAAGACGGTGCCACATGCCATACAGCCCGAGAAACAATTCAATTACTGCATGAGTCATTTCCTGGTCGTGTAATTTCCCGTTTTGGTGATCAGAATTGGCCGCCCAGATCATGTGACTTAATGCCATTGGACTTTTTTCTTTGGGGTTTTTTGAAGTCTAAGATTTATGCCAACAAGCCCACGACCACCCACACCTTGAAGGAGGAAATTGAGCGCTGTATCAACGAAATTCAGCCATATTTGTGCAAAACGGTCATGGAAAATTTCGACAAAAGAGTGCGTATGTGCCAGCAAAGCCGTGGAGGCCATTTACCCCATATGCTATTCCATGCATAACCCTATACCGTATACTTTATGAATCAACAAGAAATTACAATTTTTAATTAAAAATCTGTGTTTTCTATCAAAATTACTTCTTGCGTGAATTTTGGGACACCCTGTAATACCAAGAGTGACAGTTTGTTTTGACGAACAGTCAGAAAATGAGTTTCAAACAGAGAGCTGCGATTGACTTTTGTGTTAAACTTGGTAAAAGTTTTACCGAAATGCATCAAATGCTTCAAAAAGCATACGATGATGAATGCTTATGCCATACTCAAATTTATGAGTGGTTTAAGCGATTTCAAAGTGGTCGTGAGATGCTTGAGAACGACGAAAAGCCGGGCCATCCAAAAACTGGACTGAGTGAAGTTAACATCCAAAAAGTGCATGATTTCATCAAAGAAAACCCGAAATCGTCCATGAAATTAATTGAAGATGAATTGGGGATTTCAAAATCAACTGTGCAGAACATTTTGACCGAGAGTTTGGGCCTTCGTAAATTGAATTCATTATTTGTTCCCCACAAGTTGATCGATGACCAAAAAATGTATCGAATTATCGAATTGAACACTTCTAGGACCTCATTAAAACTGCTCGTAAGGACTCAAACTTCCTTGAAACAATCAATCCACAAAGAATTCATTCTGCTTGGCTAAACAGTCAATGGTGAGTTTTATCTTGAAGTTTTGAAGCGATTGATAACGAGAATTCGTCGCGTACGGCATGAATATTGTGACGACCAGTAGTTTGTCAAAACACATTGTCACTCTTGATACTATAACTCGGCTTCTAATGAAACAAATGTCATAAACAGTTGACACAACATTAATGAAGGTTGCCTCTTTTGACAACAAAAAGATACAACAGGTGGTGCCACTAGTTTCTTATATTTTCAAAAAGTTCGGTATTTCTTTTTTGGACAGGGTGTAGGTAAAACTGAAGAGTGAGAAGGTAAAGGTTGAGAGTCTCCTGTCACACTATGATAGAGGCAAACTGAGGTGGAGGAGGGCATTGGTAGCTAATGAATCTATACGTAGATTGTGCAAAAGGAATGCTGTAGGATTCGTGGATCTGTGGTCTTGTTTGATGGATGCTGCAGTTTCAAGAACAAGAAGGTGAAGTTTATAATATTGGTCGGTGCAATCACACCAAAAGTTATAGACATTAGTGAAACGTGGCTAACAACAGATTATGTAGTTACAGGGATAGAATGTGAAGGTTTTAGTATTTTCAGTTAAGATAGAGAAGATAGGATGGGGGAGGCATACTTCTGATAATAGTAGATGAAATGCATCCATAATCAATAGGTGATAGGCAGGAGGGTGGCTGTTCATTTGAAGTAGTCTGGTTTGAGATTAAGGCCAGTAAGACAAAATATACATTTGTGTTTTGCTATAGGCTAGGGAGTTCCACAGATGATCTGGAAGACATGTATTGCCAAATTAGCACAATGGGTACAGGTTTAGTGATTATTATGGGGGACGTCAGCTATGGAGATATAGACTAGAAGAAAGAAAGATCACCTGGCAGGAAGGAAATGGAATTTATACACCTACTGAGAGATAATTACTTGAGGTAGCATGTGATGGAGGGAACTACGGGTGTGAGAGTATTAGACCTGGTCACAGGATCAGTAAAGAAAAGCTATCCATAACCAAGGTGATCACATTGCTTTTGATTGATGCAAGTGACCATGTGGTCTTGATTTGGGAGATTGTAAAACATCAGGAATATTCTCTCAAGAAAGGGAAATTACTAGTGAGGTTACTACCGTGTAGTTCCACATATAAGGCAAGTGATTATGGCAAGCTTAGGAAGAAGCTTAAATCTGTGCGGAGTAAGGATGTTAGTTGTGATATAGTTAAGGGTCATCTAGAGGTGATCAGTATTAAATTGTATACCTCAGGTAAGGAGGGTTAATCAGGTAGGAGTTAGATTGATGAGTAATATCATTTAGCACAAGCTGCAGATGAAGAAAATGCTGTGGATGATATGTAAAGAGAAAGTTGAGCAGCAAATTCATGAACAGTACAAGGCTCCAGCAAGAAAGGTAACCAGCATGGCAAGGAAGACAAAATCAGATTACAAGAAGAAGCTAGCTGAGTGGACCAAATCCTAAAGGGTTATTTTGTTACGTGTCAAGTAAGAGAAAGAATGACTGTGAAAGAGTAACCTGAATGAGTGGTGATGGTCACGAGTTGACAGAAACAGATAAAATAGTTGAATTACTGTGTGAATTTTGCAAGGGTATATCATTCTAGTGAGGTTACTGCTTTAACATATGTGACAGACACTAATGTAGGAACAGAGGGGTGGATGAATGAGAAATTATTGGCAAGTGATGGCAATGTAATCAGGCAAGTGTTGTGAAGTCATTAGAGCTATATACGAGTTGCCCCAGTCCTGATTATATTTTAAGCACAAACTTTGTTTGCTAACACTTGGAAAGAGGATTAAACCAAGTATATAATTTCTTGGTATCTTTAATTTATAGTATAACCAAGTGGAAACACTTCCAACAACTATCTCTAATCCAGAGTATTTTAATAATAAGGTGTGACACCTTTTGGCTACTTGTATATGAAAATATGACTTCAGCATTACTTCAACCTTAGTATCACCTCTGGGTCTGGCTCCCACTGACGAAACATCAGCTACCACTGACAAGATCTCAGCTTTCGGCAAGATATAAAGTACTTAGGTTTTCGTTAGTTCATTTTTTACTTTGATTTTATTTTACTGGTGCCAAAGGTGATGCTCTTTATTAAAATAAATGTTAAAATTGCTGGTAGTGCAGTTAATATCTGCATTACAGGATTACTTTTGGTGATATCATAGCTGGCATTTTACAGTAGCTCAAATAAAGCATTTGCTGGTGGTGTATTAATTATTTCTGCATCACAAGATTATTTGATTCTTGGTCCTTTGACTAAAAGTTTTTTTTTTCTCTCTTACAAATGCATTGATTATAGTCTTTTTTCCCACCTGAGATAATGGTACCAATTCCTCCAAGGGTGCGAACTCTAGGAATTGAAATTCCCGGATGTGAAGAAGCAAGACAGGTAACTAAGGTTTTAAAAGAGATAGTCGAAGCAAATAAGATTTATTCTTTCACCCTTTATGATGGAGGGAAATATTTAATTGTAGTCAAAGATGTGGAAACAAGAGACAAATTATTACAGGGTTTTACTTTTGAAGGCAGCACAGTTATTCCTGTAATGGTCGGGAGCCACGTAAAACCAATAAAATTCAAAAGATTTCTGATGGAATATATAGAGATCAATAATGAAATTTTTATACAGACATTTTCAAAATGCGGTAAGATTAGTAATATACGAAAAGGTTTATAAGGCGAAGA
This sequence comes from Typopeltis vanoorti, assembly GCF_054136105.1. Lineage (NCBI taxonomy): Eukaryota > Metazoa > Arthropoda > Arachnida > Uropygi > Thelyphonidae > Typopeltis > Typopeltis vanoorti. The sequence goes on from NC_143560.1 coordinate 29,850,353, forward strand.
TCCAAATGGGTTTTCTGGTGAAGTCACCTTCACGATGGATATGAAAACGCCCGTACCAAATTTTGTGAATATCGGTACAACCCGAATTTTGGTAAACTATCCCAGAGTATGAAGGCAGTGCCTGCATTGTGGTTTATACGATCACTTGGGTGGTAACTGCTCCAAATCTAAATGTTTCAACTGCATGGAGATCGGACATATCGCTAATCAGTGTCTCAAATCCCATCAGAAATCTAAAAGTTCTGAATACCGCATTAATACCTGTCCTTTTAGAACTTTTCGCTGAAAGAGTTGGAGCACTAGTAGAGCCAATTAGAACGCTGTATATATCAGAGAGGCACATAGCTTTTAAACAAATTATGCTTGGTAAAATCGCAAAAAGTGCACAACCAAATCAGCTAGAAATTAGCCTCCAAACTCCAGATCAGCAGAAACTACTTTACCAGTCACATATTGATGGAACATCAGTTGACATTACCAATAATGAACCTAGTATAGCAACTGAACAGGTACAAAACAAAATGCAAAAATATGAAACTGTTCTACAAGAAGAAACAGAAAAGCAAGTAAGACAACTAAAAGAACTTAATATGCAGACAAGATCATCAAAAAGGAAAGATGAATTAATAAAAATAAATTGAGGATAAAAATAAAAAATTAAAAAAAAGGTAATAAAAAATGTAAAGATGAAGAAGACTGTGAATCATCAAATGAAACCTCTTCAGGCTCAGAAAAGTTTATGGACTATGAAGAACCTTCTCATGCTAATAAAGGAAAAGCAAGAGATAACACTTTAATTAAAGAAAATATAATAAAGTTTACTGATTCAAAGTTTTCTCAGTATAATTATCACCTACACGAAAAGAAAATAACTAGCTTTCAAATTCCAAATCAAAAATGATAGGCATGAAATTGAAATAATGGAAAGCAGCTGGAAAATCATTTACAAGAAGCAGGCTACACAATTGCTCCTTCACAGATTGAAGACCTCATTGGGTTCATCCAAAATCTAGAAGTTGAAGATTTACCAGTGACACTTCATTAATCATAGCATCTCCTTTCTGCATTGCCTCATTAAATATACAAGGATTACATAGGCCAATTAAATAAGAAACTATATGGAAACTTATACTACACCACGATATTAGGTTTTTTGTTTCTCCAAGAAACATACTTCTGCTGATATAATATATAAAAACTTTAACAGATAGATCCACTTCTTTGTTATTGGAGCTTTGGAAGATTTATCAGTGTTGCAGTAGGAGTTCTTATTCTTGCCCCCCCCCCCCCCCTCCTTTGATCATTCTCTAATATCCAAAGGGATGCAGAAGGGAGAATCTTGACAATAGTTTGGAAATACTGTGGATGTGTAATAAGATTTATAAATAAACATGTGGATAGGCTTATGTGTTCGTCACACATGTTGAATTGGATTTAAATGGTATTGATGTGAACACAGATTGATAAGAAAATAACTATTTATTAACTTAAAAGCTAATATTTCGCTGGTATTATATCCAGCATCTTCAGAGCACACAAACAAAGTTTGTTACAAATGCATGACAACCACATTTCGGTGTAACAGTGGGGCTAGTATAAGTAATTGCAGCGTGCAACACAAGACTTAAGTCCTAATAAATAGGTGGTCCTAAACTAATAGATGGCACCTTTATTCCTAGTAAATAGTAATAAAGGTGCCATCTAAGTTTTAAAAAAAAAAAATAGTCCAAAGTTTTGAAAAAATATAGTAGTCCAAAGTTTTGAAAAAAATAAAATTAAATTAAAATAAATATTAATTTGGTCTTAGGATGACTGTCTTCCATATCTTTGGTAGATTTATACAGCCATACTTGTTAAGGTTTGGAGTATGTTTTAAGGCTTCTGTTGATTCCAGGAACAACCTCTCTGACTTGTAGAAGCTTCTGTGCAGTACTTTTGTTTTTTTCCAGTTGATCCTGTGTGCTGGAGTATTCAAAGCATGGTCTGCCAGACCCAACTTGCCATAGCGAAAGTGCCGGATATATTTTTTGTGTTCACTGAGGCAGATGTCCATAGTTCTTCCTGTCTGTCCATAGTAGGCTTGATGACAAGAACAGGGCACTTCATAAACTCCTGGATGTGATAAAGGAGTGAATCTGTCATGTGAATGGATGAGAGTTGCCAATTTCACATAAGGTTTAAATATGGAGCGCAGTTGTTGTTTGTTAAGCACTACATATCTTTTCAGATGTGCCTTTAATGTACGGGATGGTGATAGTTTTAGTCTTGTTGTAGTCTTCTGTGGTAGATAGTGTGTGTGGGGGGGATTTCCCAGAAATTGGCACATCTGAAAAGATATCTAGGGTGTTTAACAAACACCAACTGCGCACCGTATTTAAACCTTATGTGGCAACTCTAATCTGTTCACCTAAGGACAGATTCACTCCTTTATCACATCCAGGAGTCTATGAAGTGCCCTGTTGTCATCGAGCCTACTACGGACAGATAGGAAGAACCGTGAACATCTGCCTCAGTGAACACAAAAAATATATCCGGCACTTTCGCTATGGCAAGTGGGGTCTGGCAGACCATGCTTTGGATACCCCAGCACACAGAATCAATTGAAAAAAAAAAAAAGTACTACACAGAAGCCTTAAAACATAACTCCAAACCTTAACAAGTATGGCTGTATAAATCTACCAAAGATTTGGGAGAGTCATTCATTAAATTCACTAAATTTCGCAAAGAAAGGACTATCACTCAAATCTGCATTAATGGAGAAGACATGTCCACCACGCAAGACATCCTTGCTCCTTTCAAAAACATTACAAAAATCTGTTTGAAGACATTAGTACTGTTGGAAATTATAACTCTTGGAACATTAATGGCTTTCCTGTTCATATCCAAGATGGGCTTGATAGACCCATTACAGCATCTGAAATTACTACAGCCTATAAAAAATGCCAGACAAGAAAATCCCCAGGCCCTGATAGTTATTCTTGTTGAGAGGCTTATACGCTGGTTATACATGATGACTAATAATTAAGGAATTGACAGCGTACACTAGAAATATAAATTAAATAAACTTTAATATATACTTTCCGATATTTCAGCAAACGTCACGTTGCCATCTTCTTGGGAACTTATTACAAAGACAAGTGCACACAAGTATTACATAACAGCAAATGAGAACTGAAGCTAGGAAGTTAACGTTTTCCTAAAGTCCTGATGGTGCCCTCTGGCGGGCTATATTGGTAGTTCTTGGCCTTTGGGCTGAAGTTCTTCTGATAAATGTTTCCCAAATTTGGGGCAGTCTCATACATCCAAATTTGTTGAGGTTTGGCATGTTCCTAAGGGCTGAGGCTGATTCCATGAATAGTCTTTCATATTTGAACTTGCTGCGGTGTATTACTGTGGCTTTCTTCCATCTTATTCTGTGGAGAGTATCCAGAGCGTGGTCTGCAAGCCCAGAGTGGCTGTACTTGTGAAATCAGATGTAATCCTTGTGTTCTGAGATTCTGATATTTGCTGTCCTGCCTGTTTGGCCAAAGTAGGACAGTTTACAGCTGCAAGGGACCTGGTATACACCAGGTAGGTCTAGGGGAAGTGGTTGGTCTTTAGTGGAGCGGATAAGGGATGCCAATTTTCTATGTGGTCTGTAACAGGTGGTCAAGTCATGTTTTTTTAAGATTTTGTTGATTTTTTTCCGAGGTGCTTCAGATGTAGGGAATGGTGATGGATCTAGAGTAATCTTTTTTGTGAAGGGGAGGGGGTGGTGGGTTGTGGATAACTGGGTTAAGTATTTTTTGGATTCTTTTGGGGGGGTCTTATCTCCCCTTCACAAAAAAGATTACTCTAGATCCATCACCATTCCCTACATCCGAGGCACCTCGGAAAAAATCAACAAAATCTTAAAAAAACATGACTTGACCACCTGTTACAGACCACATAGAAAATTGGCATCCCTTATCCGCTCCACTAAAGACCAACCACTTCCCCTAGACCTACCTGGTGTATACCAGCTCCCTTGCAGCTGTAAACTGTCCTACTGTATGCTGTCAATTCCGACCTTTATCACGAGGCCTGGGATTTTATTCTTCCCATTCTAGTTATACTATTCAATTCCTTTCTCTCATCAGGACACATACCAAGTGAATTTGTAGCAAGCCACTCCATTCTCATTCCAAAACCTAATAGAGATCACACCTTAATCAGCAGCTGGAGACCTATATCTCTATCTAATACTGACTGCAAGATATTTTTCTACGTTATCAATAACAGGCTCAAAGTGGGAATGAGATACATAATCAACAGCACATACAGGTGTATGGAGTACTATGTCATGCAGTAGAATTTAATCAATTTCTGCTACATTATCTAATCCGCTTAGTTAACATGAAAAAGCAGTCAGTGGCAGTGCTATCAGTTGACCTTACTCAAGCATTTGATATTGTCCTGCATCCCTTTCTATTCCACATCCTCCAGCAAATTGGTATAGGTAAAAAGCTGCTATCTTTATCAAAGGAGCCAATGCCAATTCAACTACCCCCGCCTTCTAGTGAATGGGTTTCTGTCAGATCTGGTCAAAATTCAAAAAGGAGTAAAGCAAGGTTGCCCTCTTAGTCCACTGCTCTTTGCATTGGTTCTTGAACCATTCTTACAGGAAGTCGACAATACACATGCTGTGTGAGGAATAACAGTTCCTTCAACTATGAAGGAAAATAAGGTATTACCATATGCCGATGATGTAGTGAGCACTTTGAAAGATAATAATTCCATATATATATTTTTTGATATTTCGGAAAAATTCAGCAAGATCAGTGAATTAACTACTAATGCACACAAGACAAAATTAAAAGTTTTTGGAAAGTGGGATCTTGGAGACATTCCTTTTGGACTAACCCCTAAGAGAGAACTCCTCAATTATACTTGGAATTCCATTCTCCACTTACCAAATATTACAAGTTCAAGAACTTATATACAAGAACCTAGAAACGTTAGAAGACTGGAAAATAGGGCCACTTTCCTTTTCTTCTGAAGCCATAGTACTCAAAACCATAATATTTCCTGCTTAGTTGTACATAATAAATATTACACATCACAGAAGCTGAAGAAAAACAATTATATAGTAAACCTGTGCAATTTTTTTGGTCCAGTCGATACCAAGAAGTTAAAAAGGAATTTCTTCAACTATCAAAGAAGCATGGAGGATTTGGGTTTCCAGTTTTAAAATTCTACTATTTAAGCAATAGTTTCAAAAATCCATAAAATATTGCAGACTAATCACACATGTGCTGACCTTCTCTTTGCTGGCCTGGTTGGTCAAGTGGTTAGCGTATCCTCTCTCCAGCCAAAAGGCTGTGGGTTCAAATCCTGCCTTGGGCATGGATGTTTGCGATTGTCTGTGAAAATAGTAGGGGTGGTCAGCGGTAGATGGCATAGATGGATGATGAAGGTAGTTGCGGTTAGTGGAGTGGTGGAGGCGGAGAGTTGTAGGGTGGGTGCCCTCTCTCGATGAGACTTTGGACTCCCTGGAGGTGTTACGTAATAATAATAATAATAATCATAAATGTCCAAAAGCTGAAATTGTTCGTGAATACTACAACACTTTGCGCTTAAACACTGTGGCATTGACATTCTTTCCATTAAAAAAAAGTAAAATTTGGTATAAAGAAATCTTTAATCTCTTTCGCTGCAAAATTCCACAGTTGGGTACTGACAAAAATACTTTGTTTCACGATTTGTGAAGTTCCAAGGATACCCTAGGGAGGGATCTTGCTTGCAGAATTGCATATGGCCACCTTCCAGGCAATACCATCAAATGAAGGTACTTTAACATTCTAGATCCAATCTGTGACATCTGTTACCAATTAGAAACAGTAGAACATGCATTCTATATGTTGTGCTGTTGCCCCCTCTTACCCTGCGTACTTGGAACAGATTATGTGATGTGCTGGGCATTCCATTACTTACAACAGAACAGGTTATTTTTTTTTTTGCAGTACCCACCACCTGTCAGCAATGGGAAGAGGATTTTTATTTTTATATTTAATCAATTAAAATACCATTCATGGAAGGTTAGACAGAAACATGGATTTGAAAACCAGATGACATCCAAATGCTTTATAATATTGTATTGTGGAAATTTTATTGTTCAGTCAGATGATTTTTTATTTGGAATAAAGCATTCCAGGAGATATCAAATTTTTGACTAGAGGGTGTAGTTCACCCACATTATACAGTATTCACCAGATGGGGATAAAATTCTGTCTATTTTTGCTATGAGAGGTTTTTTAAATAGTTCCATCATCTTAATTCAGTGTGGTCTTATAGTCAATTGCAGGAATGACTGGAGAGCAATCCTGGGCAGAGAAGGCCAACTCAAGGCAGTTAACTCAGATAAGGCTAACCACCTAGGTTACAGGTATGTATAATACATAGCATTATACATACCCATAAGGATATGTGCTTTCCATTATGAAATACTAAGGCAGGTGATGTGAAATCATTAGTATCTCTATACGAGTTGCCCCAGTTCTGATTATATTTGAGGTGCAAACTTTGTTTGCTTACACTTGGATGAAGGAATTAAACCAAGCATATAATTTCTTGGTATCTTTAATTTATAGAAGAGAGGATAGTCTCTCAAACTTTTCAGAGACTATCATCAGCAGCAGTAGTCTCAAACTTGTAATGGCTTTTGTAATATCATGATTTTCCACGTGGAGAGGTATTCAATGCATGATCTGTTAGTTTAGCTGTGATATTTTTTCTCATTAAAGGAGTAGGGCATGTAGTCTTCATATTATAGCATGCCTCCCTTATCCTACCTTAAATTACATGCAACATCATAGCAAAACTATTCTCATCCCATGTACTTTATTTATATATATATTTTTGAAATTTTTTATTTATTTATTTTTTCACTGTTGCATACATGCAAGCACGTGCAAAAGGCAAAAAAAAAGTAACACAACAGGGCTATATGTGTATGTGGGCAAGTGGTGTAGGAGAAAATAGAAGAAGAAACTTTTGTTTTATTAACAGCTAAAAATAGTATTCCTTTGAGAAAACAATATGAGGAAGGCTTGAAAAAAAAATATGGAATAAAAGAGAAAGAGGTTGGTTTTTGCTGAGTACATTGGTGTCCTAAGGACGAATTCTATTTCAAGATTACAACCACAAATTTAGACGAATCAGCTTGTGGCAATTTGCATAATTGACAATTTCATGTAAAAAGTGGATACACATTCAAATTTTTGAATTGTGCACAAAGAGGTCACATGGTAGCACTCGACAGAATAGAAGGCAAAAGGCTGTGCTGAGCACTTGAAGTAAGTTCTTTTCGTGAAGGAATAAAATTGCAAATTTGGATGTCTTGAAAGTTTGGAATCTCACATAGTGTTGTATTCAGGTTCTGGGCAGTAATTCAACCTAATGAAATATGTTTCAGATGTTTGGTAAGAGGTTGCCCTTGCTATACCACAGCCCATGAAGACCTACAGAGAATACTTCGACAGTGTCCCTCCCCACACTACTACTACTCAGACTTCTTGTCCACTCATGAATTAGCAGGGTATATAGTAGTGGGATTAGGTACCATTTGACCGGGAAGCCTCCTGACTCATTACTGACCAGTTTGGATCAGTTCACTAACTTGCAACTGGCTTGGGACACCACAGTTTTAACTGATCATCATCATCATGCATATCAAGGATTTAGGCCTAGCGTGGCCTGTTCCGGCCTTAGAAGTCATCGTTGAATCATTTAAGAGGACGTCCTGGTTTTCTTTTCCTAATGGCTTGTACTTTAAGGCTTGTTTTGGTAATCTTTCTATTTTCATTCTTTGAATGTGTTCCATCCATTTATGTTTATATTTTTTAATTTTTTCTGTTACTGATTCTTGGTTTAATTCTTTCATAATTTCTTTGTTTCTTTTGTGATCAAATAGAGTATACTTTGCAGTTTTTCTCATAAACTTCATTTCTGCTTATTAACCTTTGTTTGTCTTTTTGTTTTATTGTCCAGATTTCACTTCCATACAATAAGACTGATAGGGCTAATGTATTGTATACTTTTAGTCTGGTTTATTTTTGAACTAGGTTTGGTTTAAATATAGAGTTAATTACACCTGTTATTTTTAAATATTTTGCAATTTTTACGTTTATATCTTTTTCATTTTCATACATCCTAGGTAGTTAAATGAATTCACCTGTTCTTAGATCTTGTCCTTTAAAGGCCATAGTTTTTGATTTTTCTGTTGATACTATCATACTGTAATCTTTGGCTATCTGTGTGTGCGGTTAGCATAGTGGCTTTGCGCTTCGCAACCATATGCCTGGGGAAGGAGTTTCCCAAGTTTGATTCCCGTCGGAGACGTGAGGAACTTGAGGATCTTCCTCAGGCATAGCCAAGTTAGCTGGTCTTGGGCACGGGCAGTAGGGTTTTTTCCACCAGTTTATCTGGTGTTTTTTATCCCGCAAACAGGCAAACCAGTCCCGTGAACATATCCCCCAGCGGCAGACTAGGCGACAGGTTGGTTGGGAGTGGTACTAACAAGAAGTCGCATCTAAGTAACACAAGGACACTGCATAGCAGGTGGGAATAACGCGTAGTGAAAGAAGAAGAAGAATATTTGGCTATCTCATTTAGTTCTAAAATAGCTTTCTGTAAGTTATCTTCAGAATTTTTAATTATTATTTGGTCGTTGGCAAAAAGGAGAGTGTTTAAGTTCACAGTAGGAGAAAGTTTAATACCTTGATGGGAATTTTTATTCCATTTTATTATTATTTCATTTAGGTAAATATTAAAAAGAGTTGCTGAGAGGGGACATCCCTATCGGACCCCTTGGTTTATATCTCTTGTATATGATAGCTCATGATTTAATGTTATTTGTATTTGATTATTTTCATATATACTTATGATAGCTTTTAGGATATTATTTGGTATTTGTCTTTCTTTTAATATGTTAAATAAAATGCTTCTTTTAACTTTGTCAAATGCTTTTTCAAAGTCAATAAATGCAAATTGTGTTTCTAAATTGTATTCTCTTCTTTTCTCTATTATTCTTTGGCAGTTTTAGGCAAAAGGCTGAGTCTATACATGATCGTCCTTTTCTAAATCCATTCTGTACTTCTAACATAAAGTTTTCGGAGTATTTCATTAGTTTGCTATTTAAAATTCTACTATATATTTTGTAACAGGAATTTAGTATACTTATTCCTCTATAGATTTTAGGGTCATCTCTACTACCTTTTTTTAAAGATAGGAACCACAATTGTTTTTTTCCATTCTATTGGGGGGTTACCAGTTGAATAAATTTTATTTAAAAATAATAATAGTCTTTCTTTGAATCTTGTTCCTGCATATTTATATAGTTCTGAACCTAGCTTATCTTCTCCAGGTGATTTTCCGTTTCTTGTTTCTTTCAGGCTGATTTCTAAGCTTTTATTGCTTTTATTTTATTTTATTTTATTTCTAAGCTTATATGATTTCTAAGTTTTAACTGATGTGCCCTTGAAATGGAAGAGATTATGGGTTTCTGTTTGACATGGTCTTGAAGGTTATCACTCACATTGCATGGAGAACATCGTCTGATCAAACAGCATCTATGAAAATACCTACAAAAAAAGGCATGTCAGAAACAGAACATATCTGACAAAGTGATTGGAATGAGTCTTTTAGAGAGGTCATCTATTAAACAATTTGTCCTCTCTCTCTCTCTCACACAAACTACACCTCTTCAGTGTAGTATTCAGCATTTTTAGGTATGTTTTCAGTATTGCTACTGTATTCAAAATATGAGAACAGTGTTCTAAATAGTGGGTAAGTCTCGTTCTAATTCAGGCATTGATATATATATATACATACATATATATAGAAGACTTGGTGAACTACTGACCCATCAGTCTGCTATCAGTGATTTACAAAGTGTTTACAAAAGTCTTACCTCATAGGCTTTGTACGACTCTGTACTTAGCACAACCAAAAGAACAGGCAGGCTTTCGAAGTGGCTTTAGTACAATGGACCATATTCAAGTTGTACAACAGATTATTGAATGGCGTAATGAATATCAGTTACCATTTTGTCCTGGTTTTATTGATTATGAGAAAGCCTTTGATTCAGTAAAAACTTCTACAATACTTAAAGCATTACGAAACCAACAAGTGGAGGAGCCATACGTCAGGACCATCAAATAAGCATACACCAATGCCACAGCAGCAATTCATTTCAATGGAAAAATCTCTACTATGGAAATACAGAGAAGTATAAGACAGTGTGACACAATATCTCCAAAATTATTCACAGCATGCCTAGAAGAAATATTCAAACTTCTTGATTGGGAAAGGAAAGGTCTGAAGATAAATGGAAGATATTTAAGCCATTTATGCTTTGCAGATGATATAGTTCTTTACTTCAACTGCTCATAAATTAAGACTCATATCCAAGAACTCCAAATTGCTAGCAAAACAGCTGGACTAAAGATAAATCTAAAGAGACCCAAGTTATGTTCAATAGCTATGCCCAACCAGAAATAATAAAAATTAATAATGATGAAATTAAACAAGTAGATCATTACATATACTTAATACAACAGATATCAATGGAACAAAATATTATGGACAAAATTAAAAGACACATGATGCTTGGGTGGAAAGCATTTGGAAGAGTACATTCAATATTCAAAAGCCAACTACCATTATTCCTGAAAATAAAAGTTTTTAACCAGTGTATTCTTCCTATATTGACATATGGCTGTGAAACATGGACGCTAAATGTAAAGGAAATTCTTTACTCTACTTCTCCTCAGTCTTTTTAACATCCTGTCTTGAAGACCATCATCACTGGAATCCAATAACCATGCCACCAGCATGGCAAAGTAATCTGTGGGCATCTGGAAAGGGAGCTCCTGGTAGTCGTCAAAAATTAAAACAACACAATTTAGTATAGAAAGAAGTATGCTTGGTATCACAAGATTGGATCACAAAAGGAATACGTGGATAAGGAATCAAACCAAAGTGTCTGACATCATAGGAAGAGTGTAACATCTGAAGTGGGAATGAGCTGGGCATATTGCTTGAAGACAAGTAAAACCTTGGAGTAATCTTGGAAAGGCCTTCATTCAACAGTGGATCAACAATGGCTGATGATGATGATGATGATATATATATACATACACCCTCTGTCCAAAAAAAACCAAACTTTTCGGAATAAGAAGAAACTAGTGGTACCCACCTGTTGTAGATTTTTGTTGTCGAAAGTGGCAACCTTCATTAATGTTGTGTCACCTGTTTATGACATTTGTTTCATTAGAAGCCAAGTTATAGTGCCTAGAATAACAGTGTGTTTTGACAGACGGTCAGTCGGCACGATATTCATGCCATACGCGACAAATTCTCGCTATCAGTCTCTTCAAAACTTCGAGATAAAACTCACCATTGACCGTTTGGCCAGGCAGAACGAATTCTTTGTGGATAATGCCCTTGGAATCGTAGAAACAAATCAGCATTGCTTGACTTTGACTTCTCCAAGTGACTTTTTTTCGGATGCCCCTCTTCTGGTGGTCTCCACTCAGCACTCTGGCTCTTTGTTTTGAGCTTATATTCAAAACACTACGTTTTGTCACCAGTAACGATTGGTTCAAGGAAGTTTGAGTCCTTACGAGCTGTTTTAATGACGTCCTTGCAGTGTTCAATTCGATACATTTTTTGATCGTCGGTCAACTTGTGGGGAACAGATCACGAATTCAATTTACGCAGGCCCAAACTCTCGGTCAAAATGTTGTGAACAGTTGATTTTGGAATCCTCAATTCATCTTCAATCAATCTCACAGATGATTTTGGGTTTTCTTTGATGAAATCATACACTTTTTGGATGTTACCTTCGCTCAGTCCAGTTTTTGGACAGTCCAGCTTTTCGTCGTCCTCAAGCATCTCACGACCACTTTGAAATCGCTTAAACCACTCGTAAACTTGAGTACAGGATAAGCATTCATCACCGTATGCTTTTTGAAGCATTTGATGCTTTTCATAAAACTTTTACCAAGTTTAACACAAAAGTCAATCGTTCTCTGTTTAAAACTCATTTTCCGACCATTCGTCAAAACACACTGCCACTCTTGGCACTATAACTCGGCTTCTAACGAAACAAATGTCATAAACAGTTGACATGACATAATAAAGGTTGCTGCTTTCTACAACAAAAAGATACAACAGGTGGCACCACTAGTTTCTTCTATTTTCGAAAAGTTAGATTTCTTTTTGGACAGAGGGTGTATATTTGATACCAGTTATTAGAACTTGCACACATTTGCACTGTGCCTTTCATGCCATCATGTTGCTTGTGCTGTTTTTAAATAATCCATTGTTGTTAATGTTCTGTCTTATTCTTACTAGCCTTCCTGCCACTAATGATGAACTATAAATTTCAGGTTGAAATATTTGGCAATTAAAGCTTATTACTTTGATTGTTTCATTATCATTGTGCATATGTGTAATCTAGTCTTAGTATTTGTATTAGTTTTATGGCTGGACTCCAAGTGAGTTAATATGGAAATTGAGCATGGAACCTTTCAAAATCACTGTAGTCCTCTCTGGTGATAAATATACAGCATGTCCATATTTATGATGAAATTCAAGCATGTAGCCTGTTGGGTGAATAGAAGATATAGCATCCATGTGGACAATCAAGCTAACTTTTATATTTTTAAACTTTATCATTTTTTTTTAAGTTTAATGACATAAATCAGTGTAAAATGTGAAGATATCCAGTTATCATTTTTTTTCTTCCATGAACATCTTGTAAGCCTGCAGAAGCTAATCACAGAATTCTAAGCAGGTTTTCAAATATTTGTTTCAATTAAATTAATTTTAATAAATCAGTAAGAAATCTATTAATAATTAACAATGATTAATTGGGGTACAGATATCATATTAGATATGAATGTTATTTAGTTAAAATAAGATTTGGAGAAGTTTTTGGTTTTGCTCTTAATTGTATTTTGTAATATGCTTTCCATAAACTGCACAATTTTTTACTGATATGATTTGCAGCTGAAATATTATGCATATATTTATAAAGGTTTGAGATATATGAAATTCAAATATTTGGATTTTTTTTTTATTATTAGGTAAATTTCACATATCAGTTTTTGAGGAAAAAATTTTATATTTTTTCTCAGTTTCTGTATGATGAGCACATAAAATCTCGTTTGATAAAGGTAAGAATTTGTGTTTATGTACTGTTAAATATATGCTTAACTTTTAATAAAAACATAGGAGAAAAATATTAATCATATTTATAATGTCATCAAATATGTTTTCATGACTGGTAATTTTTTTTTTAATATGATATAAAATAAATGCAGATGGCAACTCAAAAGAAGATTTTTATTCCAAACCAGACACCATCTTGCATATTATTTCAAGACAAAGTGTTTCTTCTTGATGATCTCAGTGTTAAAGTTGGATGTGAATCAACACTTTGCAAATGAACTCTTAGGAAGGCAAATTTTGTAAGATCAAATTCAGATGGAATTCTCTTGACAGAGCATCTTCTTCTTCTTCAACCTTTTGGTTGCTGGACGAAGATCTCCCCCATGATTTTCCGGACCACTCAGTTTTCTGCCTCTCCCATCCATCTCACTACTGCAATTTGTTCCAGTTCATCCCTCCACCTTCTTCTCAGTCTTTCTCTTTGTCTTGCTCCATCCATTGGTCTCCACTCTGTTATTTATCTAGTCCATCTCCCATCACTGCATTTGGCAATATGGCCAGCCCATCTCCACTTAGCCTGTTTAATGTATTTTACAATATCCATGACACCTTTCTGAGATCTTATCCAGGTATTTATCTTACTATCTCTTAATGTTATTTTTGGCATACTTCTCTCCATACGATGTTGTGTTGTTCTCAGCTTTTTGTTTGTGGCTTCTGTTAAAATCCATGTTTCTCCTCCGTATGTTAGGACAGGAAGTATGCACTGGCCGAAAGCTTTCCTTTTTAGACTCATAGGGATGTCACTTCTGAATATGTCTCTCATTTTCCCATAAGCCATTCATCCAAGGTGAATTCTTCGTTCAATCTCTTTTCTTTGGCAATCCTCAAAGGATTGCCAAACAATTGGCCCAAGTATACATATGAAGTAACTTGTTCTATTTCATAGTTTTCAACTTTGACATTTCTATGGTTTATGTATTTATTCATCATTATTTTTGTTTTTTCTCTATTTATTTTTAATCTAATTACTCTGGAGGCTTCATTTAGCTGATTTAGCCTTTCTTCGATCTTCAGGATTATCTGCTATTAGGACAATATCATCTGCAAATTTCAGATGATGCAGCCTTTCTCCATTTATGTTTATTCCTTTTGTTTCCCAATCAAGGCTTCTAAAGACTTCCTCTAGTGCAGCTGTAAATAATTTGGGAGATATGGTGTCGCCTTGTTAGATGTTTTTTTTTTATTGGGAACTTTTCACTGTTTTTATATAATTTAATTACAGAAGTTGCATTATTGTAAATATGTTTTAGTGTTTCAATATATGGTTTCTCAGTTCCCTGGATTTCAAGTGCTTTTAGTGTTGCAGATGTTTTAACTGAATCAAATGCTTTTTCATAGTTTATATAGTCCAGACATGAGGGTTTATTGTACTCAATTGATTTTTCAATGAGCTGTCTTAATGTGTGAATATGGTCCAAAGTATTGTAATTCTTTCTAAATCCAGCTTGTTCACAGGATTGCATTCCCTCTATTCTATTATTTATAATTTTTGTGAAGACTTTATATATGGTTGGGAGTAGGCTTATAGGTCTGTAGTTTTTAATTTCTTCCTTATTGCCCTTTTAAAAAATTAATATTAGAAGTGAATTGTTCCAATTTTTTGGAATTTTTCTCTGTTTTAGGCATTTATTAAAGAGTTTAGTCAGCTGTTTGATGACAGGGCTTGTCTACCATAATTCCATCTTCTCCTGGGACCTTTCCATTCTTCAATTCCTGCAGTGCCATTTCCACTTCACCTTGTAAGATCTCAGTCTTTGTCTTCATAGAGTTCAGTATAAAATTCCTGAATTCTTTTGATTATTGCATCTCTATTTTTTTTATAAGTTCACCATTTTTTCCTCTTACAGAGCTATTTCCTTTGTTCCAACTGATAATGTTTGTCTTAGGGCCTTCATATTACTATTGTTTTCTATTGTTTCTTTAATTTTCCTAGTATTATACGATCTAATTTCATGTTTCATATTTACATAATTGTAAAACCATATTTACATATGGTTTTACAAATTTTTGCATATTCTATTTTATTGGTGTCATTCAAATCTCTTTTCATATATCTTCTTTTCTTTATCAGATCTAAGGTTTCCTGTCTTAGTTTTTCCTCTCTTTGGTGCTTTTTACACCTCCTATTTCTAGTGCACTATTCAAGATAGATTTTGTTGATATTTCATTAGCATCATGGATGATAATAGCTGTGTTTAACTTTTTTTAGTTCATTTTTGAGTGATTCTCTATAACAGCTTTTATTGTGGTAGAGGTTTTGTAGATTCACTAAATTGGATTGGCCCTTTTTTTCTTATGAGCTTATTCCATTCCCATTTTTTGTTGATCTATACTTTTGCCCTTACTAGTCTGTGGTCACTTCCTGTATTAATTGTATTAAGCACTTCGGTATTATTTATTATATATCTTCTGTTGAAGAGGATTAAGTCTATTTCATTGTAAGTTTGTCCATTTGGGCTTCTCCAAGTCCATTTTCGGTTGATTTTCTTCTTGAAAAAGCTGTTCATAATAAAGAGGTTATTTTCTTCTGAGAATCATTAGTAATGACAGAGTATACCAAACAAGATTTTGGCTTCAAAAGAATTTCAAACCATTGTGGTCACATCATAAGTCATATCTTGTCCAAACTGATGACTGTGATTATGTCCTTCTTACTAACCAATATGATTGCTAATGATTCTCGAACTTATCTTTTCTTCTTTGCCATAGCTACCAAGATTGCACCTAAGATGAGACTGATATGCAAACCCCCCCACCCACCCACATAGTCTTGTTTGATGCTCCAAAAATTCTGAAGAGTGCAGTTCCAGCAGCGTGTTAATAATAGATTGCCCACTGAATATCTTAGGTGTTAAGAAATACTGAATAGGCAGTTGTCTGGTATTCTTGTTATCTATGAATAAATGATTGGCTGTCTAAGAAACATCAAGATTGGTTTCATGAAATGGCAATGGAATCCATTTCTGATCAAAGTTTCCCCATTCCTGGCAGAATGACATGCCAGCTGCATTTTCAAGTAAAAGGCACATCAAGAAAATGCAGAGGTATAATGAAGAATATAACTCCTAAAAAATTGTTGATGACAAAAATTTAAGAAATCTCACCTTGCTGATATTATTATTATTTTCAAAGCATTCTAGACGTCTGATTCATGGTTTGAGTCTCTTCTAAGCAAAGACTGGATCAACCCTCTTTAGGAATGCTGTTGATGCTTATTGGTTGGAACATTTTGAAGATCTCAATCCCAACACAATTATAACTGATGAATTTCTTATTGATATTCGTGAGGAACCCATTAAGAATAACTTAATTCTCTAAGTTAAATATGCTATTAATATGCTATAAATACAAAAGCACTGCTCCTGTATTGAGATGAAGAACTGCTGCAGCAAAGACAGTAAAGAGTAATTATAATCTATAGTAAAAAGGTGAGGAGACTTTTTAACCTTATCAGACTACACTTCAGAACAAAGATAACCAAATGATTTTGCTGATGATCATATTGTTTCCTCTCATTTTAGACCGCACTTCAAATCATTGCTAATCATTGTTAAAGATGCACTAATCATAACCATCTTCAAAATAATAATAATTAATAGTACTAAGACAATCTTAGTACTATTAATTATTATTATTATTTTGAAGATGGTTATGATTAGAGCATATTGAACATCAATACAGGAGCAGTACCGTTATATTTAAAGCATATTAATAGCATATTTAATGTGCCAATTATCAAGCTGTTTTTGTACAATCTGTTGATGAAAAGATCTTCATTTTGAAAGGAATGATTCAACACCCTTACTGAGATTCTGAAAGAGAAAATCTATCAGGATCTCAGTGCTGTTTCAAGCCATTCTGTGCAACAGTCAGTATGATCTTCACTATAAGACAGCTTCAAAAGAAATGTCATGAACAAAATAAAATTGCCCATTTATCATGTCCTTTATTGAGCTACCAAAGATTTTGACTCTATTAACCAGGAAGCTTTGTAGAAAATTGTTTAAAAGATTGGTTGTTGAATTATTTCTATTGTGACACCATTATTGGAAATTCGGGAGATTCATTCAGTGTGAACACATGCATAAAAAAGCTGTATCTTAGCATTCATTGCTCTCTGCTGCAGCAGTTCTTCATCTCATTGATGGAAACTTCGTCTGGATGGCAAAATAATCTGTAGTAAAAAGGTGAGGAGACTTTTTAACCTTATCAGACTACACTTCAGAACAAAGATAACCAAATGATTTTGCTGATAATCATATTGTTTCCTCTCATTTTAGACTGAACTTCAAATCATTGCTAACATCTTCAGAGATGCCTATGAAAAAATTGGCTCCAGATGATTAATACTATGTGCCTGTTATTCAGGTGGTTCGAGTATCCCTGAAGGTTAACAATTTTTCTTTTCTTGGCAGCATCTCTTAGTAAATGCTGACGTTGATAAGGAAATTCATCATGATTTAAAATATATTAGAGTTTTTTTGAATACTGAGAAAATGTGTCTTTGAATATATCATCAATACAACCAAACTGTTGGTTTATAGAGCTGTTGTCATTCCAACTTGCTGTATAGTTTGAAATATGGGTGGCATACCATAGGCACCTGAAGAACTTAATGATGACTTAGAATATTTCTTAAGTTGTTTCATTGGAAAGGCAACCACACAAACATCTGCATTTTGACTGAAATAAATTACAGTAATATGGAGGAACTGATTACTCACTGCAAATATTTGCTGGATTGGCCACAATCATCCAAATGTCATATGCCCATTTGACAAATCAGATCATTTTCTCAGAACTGAATAAGGACTTGAGAATAAGAGAAATGCAAAAGAAGTACTTCTTGGATATCATCCAGGTAAATATGAAATATAAGATTAACACAAACAGCTGGAAAAGATCTGGTTCTAAGTTGTTTAAAATGCAGAAAGGGTATTGTCTACAGGATTTCAGTATTTTGAAACTGAGCAGTAGACCACACGAACCAGAAAGAGAAGAATAAAAACAGACCATTGGATCACACTAGGAAAATCATCTCACCCATTGGTGCCTCCTGGAAACATGCCATTGTGTGCTCATGCAGATCATGCATTGGTCAAATCAACCATTTCATGACTCACCCGGAGATCAATATTGGAAGATAGTCATACTCAGAAGTGACTGATGACATTCTTAATTTATACATAGCATATACTAGAGATTTGTTGTTTTAAGGATACTTGCGACATAAGACTGAATGATATAATCACGTAATCACAAGAAAGATATTTATTTAACCAAATATTTCGGTCTGGAAATAGCAGACCATCGTCGGTGGTATTACAAGAACAGTTTAAAAAATATACAAGCTAGAATACTAACAATAGATTGTTGAAATTAGAACATGCCGCGTGATGTTATATCACTAAGTATGAAACGAAATATTTTGAAGTAGAAACATGATTGAATTTGCTATTAAAAAAAAAAAAAAAAAAAAAAAAAAAAAAAATTAATGAGTAATCTTGATTAGGCTTTCCCAGATTTTTGATATAGATATGCAGTCATTACGATTCAGGTTGGGATGATGGAGCAAGGCCTCCACGCTTTCCTTGAACAAACGTTCGAACCTATAACGGGATCTATGTAAGAGGCGCGTTTTGGACCAAAGGATGCTGTGGTCAGTTTCAATCCCGTGTTGAGCCAAACCAGACTTTTCAGGTTTATTGTGAAGAATGGATGATTGATGTTCTTGGATTCTTTTTTCAAGAGAACGTCCAGTCTGTCCAAAGTAAGAGAGATCACAGTTGCAAGGAATTTGATAAACTCCAGGAAGAGATAAAGTTGAGCGTTTGTCTTTAGGAGAAGGAAAATGAGAAGACAATTTGTTAATAGGAGAATACGTAGCTGTTAAATCATATTTCTTCAAAATTCTTGCGATAGGTTCTGAAATACCGGAGATATAAGGAATAGGTACTCGACGTATTGAATCTTTGTTGTTTTGTGGAGGATTATAAGATGTAAGAAGACGTTGAATACTTTTTTCAGAAAAGCCATTGAGTTTCATGTGTTGCTGGATAGTAGAAAGTTCTTTCTGTAGATAATCAAAAGTAGAACAATTAGTTTTGGCTCTTTTGATGAGACATTTTATAATTCCTGTTTTATGACATGGATGATGGGCTGATTCTTTCAGAATATAACGACCTGTGAATGTTGGTTTCCTGTATACTGTAGTTGTAAGAATATTTGAAGATGATCGGATGAGGAGAACGTCTAAAAAAGATAACTGGTTGTTTTCTTCTAATTCCATAGTAAACTTTATGCGATGATGTAAGGAATTAATACTGTTTAAAAAGGAAGATAAAGTGTTTTTACTGTGAGGCCAAATAGCAAATATGTCACCTATATATCTTACCCAAAAAGATGGTAGAGGGAAACTAGATGTGAAGAGGACTTTTTCTAAATGTTCCAAATAAAAGTTGGCTAAAGCTGGAGAAAGAGGACTTCCTATGGCTGTTCCTTCTACTTGGCTATAAAATTTGTTTTGACATATGAAATAACCAGAATGTATAACGAAATCGAATAGTTTTATAATATCTTGAGGAAAGATGTCAACAAGTAGTTTTAAAGTTTCCTTAAGAGGTACATTGGTGTATAAAGATTCTAAATCTGGGAAAGCCTAATCAAGATTACTCATTAATTTTTTTTTTTTTTTTTTTTTTTTTTTTTTTTTTTTTTTTTAAATAGCAAATTCAATCATGTTTCTACTTCAAAATATTTCGTTTCATACTTAGTGATATAACATCACGCGGCATGTTCTAATTTCAACGATCTATTGTTAGTATTCTAGCTTGTATATTTTTTAAACTGTTCTTGTAATACCACCGACGATGGTCTGCTATTTCCAGACCGAAATATTTGGTTAAATAAATATCTTTCTTGTGATTACGTGATTATATCATTCAGTCTTATGTCGCAAGTATCCTTAAAACAACAAATTCTTATCCTTCACGGGGAAAATGCTACCAAAATAACTGGTAAATTAGGAAAACTTTCAGTTATACAAGGTAGGTTACGAGCAAAGATTAATTTCTTAAAAAAGTGCCGCGACAACAAGATTATTCCCAATTTCGCTAAGATTAAAGAAACAATAAAATCTCCTGGAGCTCATAATATTTACCGGAACACAAGTTTATCTCTAATCCGTAATCAACTTAAAGCTGCTAAACGTGATCTTGCTATTCACAGTCATCAGACTTCTGATTTACGCACCTATATATCCACAAATTTGGATCCACATCTTTCTCACATAGTTCTAAATGTAGCTAAACGTTCTACTCAACGTGCTTATAATAAACTAAGTCAACATCTTAACCGTAAATATGAGGCTCTTTCGTCTAAACAATCCAAGCCATTCATAACTCCAGATAATTGGATTGTAAATATATCCGGACGTCCTTTGACTAAAAGCGAAACCCTCATCCTTTCAAAAGGACATGATTTTTCTATTGTTCCAAATAAAATACCATATCTAGATTTCCTAGTTAACATTGAAAGGAATCTTAATCATCTAACCAGCGATAAAGCTAATGCTCTTCGCCTAGAAGTCGCTTCTTCTCTACTTAAGGCTAAACTTCCTCCTTCTAACATATCTCCTTCTGAAATGAAATCTTTACAGTCCTTGAGAAAAAATAATCACCTCATTATCACTAAAGCTGACAAGGGAAAAGCAACAGTAGTTATGGACTCAGTAAATTACAGAAGAAAACTTTCTCTTTTGCTTCGAGATCGCTCCACATATCAAGAAATTGATTATAATCCAACCAACAGACAACTAAAGAAATTAAATTCTCTCCTTGATGAAGTCATCAGTTTGGATAAAGACACAATTGAAAGACTTAAAACTCATTTTGCAAGACCTCCTAGATTTTATGGCCTTCCAAAAATCCATAAGATTGACTATCCTCTTCGTCCAATAGTAGATTGCATTGATTCTCCTACTTACCGTATAGCCAAATATCTAGCTAAATTACTGAAATCTTACATTGGCAACTCTAGTTCTTTTTTAAAAAACTCCTCAGATTTCTTAGAAAAATTAAAAGATGTCTCATTACAACCTACAGATCTTATGGTTAGTTTTGATATAGAATCTTTATACACCAATGTACCTCTTAAGGAAACTTTAAAACTACTTGCTGACATCTTTCCTCAAGATATTATAAAACTATTCGATTTCGTTATACATTCTGGTTATTTCATATGTCAAAACAAATTTTATAGCCAAGTAGAAGGAACAGCCATGGGAAGTCCTCTTTCTCCAGCTTTAGCCAACTTTTATTTGGAACATTTAGAAAAAGTCCTCTTCACATCTAGTTTCCCTCTACCATCTTTTTGGGTAAGATATATAGATGACATATTTGCTATTTGGCCTCACAGTAAAAACACTTTATCTTCCTTTTTAAACAGTATTAATTCCTTACATCATCGCATAAAGTTTACTATGGAATTAGAAGAAAACAACCAGTTATCTTTTTTAGACGTTCTCCTCATCCGATCATCTTCAAATATTCTTACAACTACAGTATACAGGAAACCAACATTCACAGGTCGTTATATTCTGAAAGAATCAGCCCATCATCCATGTCATAAAACAGGAATTATAAAATGTCTCATCAAAAGAGCCAAAACTAATTGTTCTACTTTTGATTATCTACAGAAAGAACTTTCTACTATCCAGCAACACATGAAACTCAATGGCTTTTCTGAAAAAAGTATTCAACGTCTTCTTACATCTTATAATCCTCCACAAAACAACAAAGATTCAATACGTCGAGTACCTATTCCTTATATCTCCGGTATTTCAGAACCTATCGCAAGAATTTTGAAGAAATATGATTTAACAGCTACGTATTCTCCTATTAACAAATTGTCTTCTCATTTTCCTTCTCCTAAAGACAAACGCTCAACTTTATCTCTTCCTGGAGTTTATCAAATTCCTTGCAACTGTGATCTCTCTTACTTTGGACAGACTGGACGTTCTCTTGAAAAAAGAATCCAAGAACATCAATCATCCATTCTTCACAATAAACCTGAAAAGTCTGGTTTGGCTCAACACGGGATTGAAACTGACCACAGCATCCTTTGGTCCAAAACGCGCCTCTTACATAGATCCCGTTATAGGTTCGAACGTTTGTTCAAGGAAAGCGTGGAGGCCTTGCTCCATCATCCCAACCTGAATCGTAATGACTGCATATCTATATCAAAAATCTGGGAAAGCCTAATCAAGATTACTCATTAATTTTTTTTTTTTTTTTTTTTTTTTAATAGCAAATTCAATCATGTTTCTACTTCAAAATATTTCGTTTCATACTTAGTGATATAACATCACGCGGCATGTTCTAATTTCAACGATCTATTGTTAGTATTCTAGCTTGTATATTTTTTAAACTGTTCTTGTAATACCACCGACAATGGTCTGCTATTTCCAGACCGAAATATTTGGTTAAATAAATATCTTTCTTGTGATTACGTGATTATATCATTCATATACTAGAGATATCAAATTCAAACTAGGTTATAGGATGTGACCTTCACCTGCAGGTGACCATGAAATAAACCTATTATTTATTTTTTAAGAAAATTTCTGGTTTTACCTATTAAAGTTTCAGCATACCCAACTTCAGTTTTGCCATTCAAAATAGAGTGAAATGAATAGTATTGCTGCCTTTTTCTGATCTTGGGCAAGAAAGACATCAGAAGAGTCGGTAAATAGCTTGGATACTGATAAGAATTCTTCTGATGTCTTTTTTGACCCAAGACCAGAGAAAGGAATGAAGTGAGCTTGTCTTGGTATAGTAGGAATTGATAAGATCTATTTATCTACATAACAATTAAGGAAAAGAATGATGCCAGGATGTTAGCCTTATCTTTGGTGATGCCCAGCACTGATCCCATCTGTGTGTGTGTGTGTAAATTACCTCCTGGTGTAACCCTACCAGGAGGTAATTTATTTCCTACATGCTCCATTGCATACAATGCATATATTACATGTAACTTTCAAGTATTGATTAACATATATATTTTTACATTTATATTTATGTATTCCGACGTTTACTTCCATATTTATATTTATGTTTTTATATATGCATATATTTACAGTGTATAATTCACACAATATCAATAATTTAGTTACATTACAACGACTGGAAGTTGATCTTATTAGCAAAATTAATTAATTATGAGTATTAATTTGAATAATTATCCAAAAGTATAAGTCTCTGTTTTGACACTGGTCACTTGACTCCAGAAGTGGTGATAATGTGTTTATTAGGGGCATCCGGATGTAGTCCAGTAGCTGACAGTCGTAAACATGATCGACAGCCTGTTGAAGGAATGCGTTAGCAGAGCTAATCTCAGGTAGTATGGTCACTTAAACAGAATGGGCGAGGAAAGATTAGCAAAACAAGTGTCCTTTGCCAGTTTGGGAGGAAAACGACCCAGAGGAAGACCAAGATATAGGTGGATTGATACGGTACAAAGTGCCATAGACAATAGAAATACAAGATCTGGTAATGTTGGAGGTTTGACAAGTAACAGACTGATTTGGAGGAAAATTGTAGATAGGAAGTTAGTAATGATGTAAATTTTTCATGTAGTACTATCATATCCTGTATACCCCTTGAGGGTACATGGCAGGAATTTGATGATGATAAAACTGATTTTGTGCATCGATTTATTACTATGGATGAGACTTGGATTTACCAGTACACACCAGAATCCAAACAGAAAACAGTGGACAGAAGTTGGTTGTTCAGCACCAAAGAAGACAAAGTCATGTCATCGGTGTTTTGTGATGCCAAAGGCATTTTGTTTATTAATTATCTTGAAAAGGGTAAAACAATAACCAGGGAATATTATTCCAATCTTTTAACCAGACTAGATGAAAAAATTCATAAGAAAAGACTTGGTTTGCAGAAGAAATTCTGCCTATTCCCCACATTTGGTTCCCTCTGACTTCTATTTCTTCACAAAACTAAAACTTTTCCTCTCTGGTCAGCGTTTTTCTTTGAATCAAGAGGTGATTGCAACTGAAGAGGGGTATTTTTCAGATCTTACTGAGAATCACTACAAGGATGGGATAATAGCCCTGAAGCATTGCTGGAATAAATGTATTTAGTCTTAAGGGAGATCATGTTGAAAAATAAAAATAATTTTGAAATTGTAAATTCATTTTTTCATTGTTAGGCCGAGAACTTTTCAGACCACCCATGTACAAGGAAAATCATTGTATTAACATCAAGTACTTCACCAATAAAACCAATCTAAACATATTTGTAAAAGCATTAAAAAGAGAATTTGCCTGCCTAATCTCAAAGCATCGCTTTGATGGTATCAGAAACAGCTCAGCTTAGACAAAAACCTAGCCATCTCAGCATTAGCACAAGCTGATATAGATTTCCTTGCTTCTGAGCCAGCCTTAAAAATACCAAGGTTTTAATACAGAGCTTATAAATATTTTACCAAAACAAGTTACCATAAGGTGCTTTGACATTATTAAATAAAAATCTCAGGATGAGAGATAGATGTAGAAAGTTTTTTACCTTGGGTATAATATACGTTAAAGATACCAAACTATTTTAAACCTGGTTTTAATCCATTTCCCAAGTAAGCAAACAGACAAAGTCAAGTTTGCGCATGCAAATAGTGCAAGTCTGGGTGACCCCACACGTAGTGCAAGTCTTAGGCAACTCGTGGTAAAGGTGAAATAAGCTCTGATCTTGGCTCCCACTGATGAGACCTCAATAAAGGTCGAAACCGGTCTAGGTAGTGGCCCCTTGCCTTTAATACATAGCATCATACATCTCCTTAAGGAGATATGCTTTGCATTAAGGATAAATACCAAGAATAGTGATCAGAGCTTATTCCACCTTTACCACGAGTTACCTAAGACTTGCACTAGCGGGTCACCTAGACTTGCACTACGTGTGGGGTCACCCAGACTTGCACTACTTGCAGGCACAAACTAGACTTTGTCTATTTGTTTACTTGGAAAATGGATTAAAACCAGGTTTAAAATAGCTTGGTATCTTTAATGTATATTATACCCAAGGTAAAAAACTTTCTAATATATATATATATATATATATATATGGGATAAATCTGAAAACATTTTTTGCTGCAGTGATGAGTTTGAAAGGAAAATCGTGGAGTCCAGGGAAATCCTCCTTAATCCTGAACATTTGAACAACAATTTGAGTTACAACGTCCCTGATAGCCATGCTGCAGTTGTTCAATACTGGCGTTCACGAGAACTTTCAAGTTCGCATGCAACAAACAATAGTGCATTAGATAGAACAACTTGAAAAATACAACGTTTTTGTGTCAATTATGTATTGCATTTTTTGCCTGTAATTCTCAGTTTTTTGTAACTTCAATTTTTATTACTGTGTTCTACCTTTAGTGGATACCTGAAGAAGGCTGTAAAAGGCTGAAACTAGTTGTATCATTTTCATTAAAACTTCATATTTTATCTCGGTTTAAGTCATTAAATATTTATTCTTTAAAAAAAAAAAAAAAAAAAAAAAAAATATATATATATATATATATATATGAGTGACTACAGTAGTGTGATAAGGCAGTACCATTTGAAAAGACCAAACGGTTGCTATCTTTAATATGATTGATGAAATAATAAAGCATATTCACAAGCTTTTCCTGTAGATGCATGTTTTTATTTTTTATAGGATTTGAAGTATTTTAAAGAAAACAAAACTCAGAATAATCAAAAAGTAAGTTGTTTCATATTCATTTTAAAATACCAGCTTTCCTGAAAATGTTCATGTCCTTAAGTTAATATGAGAAACCTTTTAAGTCTTTTTGAGATAATTTTGTTATTTTAGAGCATCAGTATACCATTTCCTTTAGCTGACAGTAGAACATATAGTCTGAGATTGTGTGCCCTTTATAATAACGCATAATGATTACTTGAAAGTTCGTATACTGTTTTATTTTATTAGATACTTTTTCTTTTTAACCTTTAATTAGTCGTATGGGGTTTATTTGATCCCAGCCATCATTCAATTTCAATTTCTGACAAAACCAATGACAGATTTTTGTTGCAATTTCAAGTAGCTGAGTTTCTTGTTGTTCCTGCACCAATGCCGGCTGTTGGCGCAATCAGTTGTGAGTAAGGCGTGATTTCTGATGTTCTGACCCCATATGACTACTTACATGAGTATTTTTTGAGTGATATATGTTTTTATTTCTGGATATTCCTGGGGCCACTGTGTAATATATCCAAGATCAAAGGATCATAAAAACAAGGACAAAGTGAGAAAAATGTCTGAGCTTTTGTTGCAGTGAGGATTCTACAGTAAGATACAATAATTCTATGGAAAAATAAGACTAAATGAAAATGTTAATAATTAATATAAAAATAAAGCAATATTAATGATTTGTTTATTTACTCACCATAATCAACCTTATAATAAATAAAAACATTTCATGAGAAATTAAAGAAATATCATAACTTTAATTTTGAGGTCAAATAAGCCCCATGCGACTAATTATCTAGCAAAAAAAAAGTGCAACTAATTAAGGGTTAAAATGCATTTTGATATATGTCTGGCTTAAAGGAAGGTTTGGTAAGTTAAAAAAAATTTTTTTTTTCTTTTTCACTTACAGACAATTATGACAGTTATAAATTACAACACAGTCTGGTTATAAGGAAGAATATTTAATAGAAAACAAATTAACAGTTTTATTTTTTCCAAGTCTCATGAACATTTTTTGTGTTAGTAGAAAAAGTTCACAAGCATAGAATTGGAATAGCAATTTAAATTCACATAACAGAGATGTAATACACTGAAACTGAAGTTGAGTGTGGTCTAATCTATGATAAAAGTTCATCATCAAATTCATGAAAAGTACCCTCAGGGAGAGGGGGGGGGTGTACAGGATATTATCACTGTACCAATGAAAAATTTAAATCATTCTTAACTTTTTATCAGCAAATTTCCACCCAATTATTCTATTATATGTCAGGACTCCAATATTCAAAATATGTCAGATCTCATATTTTAGTGTTCTTAGGCACTTCTTAGCATATCAATCTACGTAGATAATGGACTTCCTCTGGGTCTTCTTCCTGTCAAAAAAAAAAAAAAAAAAAAAGTTTTGCTAATCTTTTCTCTGCCATTCTGTTTAAGTGACCTTACCATCTTAGATTGGCTCTGTCCTCACATTTCAGAATGTTAGTAGCAAGTTCTTTCTTATTATCCTCATTTTTTATATGATTCTGCTACTGATGTTCTCTCTCTTAATTTTTCTAAGAGATGTGGTCTCTAGTCATCTTTAATTAGTTGTTTTACTTCTAACCCAGTTCTCAGATCCATAATTACTACTAGTTCAGTGTTTTGACTAATTTTTCTCTTATTTTATATAAATTTATTTATTTGACTCCCAATTATACACGTTTTACATATTCTGTTTTCTATGTCCATATTTAATTTGCTATCTTCACTAAAAATCATACCCAAATAGCTAAAATTCTTTAGAAATTTGTTTGTTCTATAGCTTCTATTCAGAATACAGTTAATGTTTGAAAATTTTTTCCCCCATAATGCATAACATTATACGCATGCAAGGAGATGTGCTTTGCATTATGGGATACTAAAGAAAATGATGAGAACTTAGTCCACCTTTGCCATGAGTTGCCCCAGTTCTGAAGATACTTCAGGTGCAAACTTTGTTTGCACCTGAAGTCCAAGTGTAAACTTGGATAAAGGATTAAACTAAATATATAATTTAAAGTTAATGTTTGTTGAAAATGGTGTAGAGCTTGCATTTATTAGTATTCTGGCTGTGTTTTCAGATGTCTTGTATTAAAAATGATGGTACACATGATCAGAGTTCATTAGCCCTAAATGAGAAAAGGATAATTGCATTTACAATTAAATAAAAATAATAAATAAAACATTACCAATAATGTCCTGAAATTAACAGAGCAACCAAAAAAAAAAAAAAGCTTTAGTCATTTCAATTTATGGAGAAGAGTTTCACAGTACTCTTTTTAGATACATTTCTACAAAAGAATTAGCTTCTGTTGAGAACTTTTGTGTTATGCAGTCTTAAAATTTTCTACAGATTCAGAACCAGAAAGATTTGTCATTGCAGAGTAAGAATGGTATGCCATTTAATAAGTATAGAGCATCTCACACACTCCTGGATGTGATAAAGGATGGAGTTTATCTTTAGATGAGCAGATAAGAGTCACTAGTTTGATATACAACTCGAACAATGTGAAGCTTGTATTTATTAAGCACTCTAGCTCTCTTTTTATCTGTATCCTTGATATAAGGAATGATAACATTTTGGCTGTGGTCTTATCTATTAGTGTGTATTATTAGGAAAGGAGAGATGATAGGACTTTTTAGGGAGGAGGTATAGCCATTTGTTAAAATTGTGTAGCAAGGAAAGGTGAGGTCAGTGGCAAGGGCAGTGTCATTGGAAAAAATACCTTAACTTTCTGTGTTAGCGTTTTAAGGATCATACTAGGACTGGATGACAGTGTGATTGTTTGTGTAAAAATCTTCCGGTGTCTGTGTTAGCTTCCTATCAAATGAAAAAAAAGATTGTTAACCAATTTGACAAGCATGAAACTAATGTATCCAGAAAGGGCAAGCAGCTATATAATTCTTTTTCTATTGTGAAGTGGATTTTTGAATATTGTTTATTTAAATGTGTTGTCAAGATCATGGAGCCAAGTTGCAAATGCATAAGTAGCCAGATTACAGATTTGAGGGCTCTATGCAGAAATTGTTCAAAGGTGAAGAAAGGGTGACATCCCATTGCTATTCCATCCAGTTGTTTTTATATATTTGCAAATTTGAATAATTCAGATATGGCTTGGAGGAAATGAGACTTTATCAAACCAAAGATGGTGCACCAGCCTGGTTGGCTGAGTGGTTAGTGTATTCACTCTCCAGCCAAAAGGCCGCAGGTTCAAATCCCGCCGTGGGCATGGATGTTTGTGATTGTCTGTGAAAATACTAGTTGTGGTGGTGGTCAGTAGATGGCGATGGTGTAGATGATAATTGTAGTTGCAGTTCGTTGTGGTTGGTGAATTAGCGGTGGAGACAGAGTTGCAGAGTGGGTGCCCTCCCTCAATGAGCCATTGGACTCCCTGGAGGTGTCATGTAATAATAATAATAATAAATAAATATTGAAGCAATGTTAATGCTAATCATGATTTCTGAAGTTAATATAGTTTTAAATGAACAGTATTTTTTTTTTTTTCCAAAGGAAAGAGTGTTACTTGTGTGTTTAGGGTGGGAGGGGGATTAGTGCAGGATTTTACCAACTGTTTAGCAAATTTATATGTAAGACTGCATCCTATCCTCAGTTGGGTGGGGGGGGGGATATCAAGTTAGTGAATTTTTGATGCTCTGTATAGCCTTATTCATTCTATATGAAAAGATTTGAGCTTGTTAACAAAATCCTTTGTGTACTTTTTTTGTAATTTAGAAACTTTAAATTTGATATGTAGAATTATCTTGCAGAATAGTAGCAATACCTTCACCTGCTTTTGTTATAAGTCTTGTTGTTATTGTATAGCATTTTTAAGGCTGTTATTTATAAAAAAAAATA
This sequence comes from Typopeltis vanoorti, assembly GCF_054136105.1. Classification (NCBI taxonomy): domain Eukaryota; kingdom Metazoa; phylum Arthropoda; class Arachnida; order Uropygi; family Thelyphonidae; genus Typopeltis; species Typopeltis vanoorti. Next base: position 29,880,236 of record NC_143560.1, read on the forward strand.
TATATATATATTGGCTGTTATGGTAGATAGATCTTATATCCCATGTCAACATATGCTATTATTTCCAATTTCAATGCTAGCCTAGGTGTGACAGGAATCAAATTCAAATATGACAGAAATCAAAGTCAAAATAGGAAAGTTTTGACTTTGATTAAGCAAGAGTTGACATCTTCCATTAAGGTTCTTCTTGATTATTCTGCAATTGAGCAGGTTCTTCTTTTAGTAGCAGAAACTTTCCTTCCACTCTCTTCCGTTCTGAGCCTTCTCTTTCAAGGTTGTGTATCTGTCTCCATTCAGCATGTCATCTAGCATCGTTTTCCTTACTCTTCCTCTGGGTCTTTTCCCGTTTATTTTTCCTTCGATGGTATCGCTGATGATTCCTTCCCTCTCAGAATATGTCCGATCCAGTTTCCCATGCTTCTTTTTATCCTCCTTAACAGACTTCTTTCTTCTTCTTCTACTCTTTTTAAGACCTCTTCATTAGTTATTTTATCTGCTCATTTGATTTTTTCCATCCTTCTCCAAATCCACATCTCAAAACTTTCCAAAATCTTAATTTCTTCTTTCTTCAGTGTCCAAGTTTCAGCTGCATAGAGGACAACACTCCACACATAAGAGTTTATTAGTCTTTTCTTTAGGTTTCTATCCATTTTACTTCTGAATAAATTCCATTTTCTATTAAAGGCATCTCTTCCCATTGCTGTTCTTGCTTTTATGTCACTTTTACATCTTCCATCATGCATCTTCCATCTTCCATCTGCTAATAACACTTCCTAGATATTTAAATGTCTTTACTTGATTCAATTTTTCCCCATTTATTCTGATATCCATATTTGCCTATTTCCTTGCTATTTTCATTATCTTTGTTTTTCTGATGTTAATTTTCATTCCATAATTGATACAGGATTCCAGTTATCTATTCAACAGATGTTGTAGTCCTGTTTCAGTGTTTGATAATAATGCCTTGTCATCTGCATATCTTATTGCAAATATCTGTCTACCTCCAATCTTTATTCCTTCTTCGGAATTCTCCAGTGCTTCTTTTAACATTGCTTCAGAATACATGTTAAACAAAATTGGTGACAGGGAACAGCCTTGTCTTGCTTCTCATCCAATGCTACCTGGTTCTGTTCTACCATATATGTCTCTCACCATGGCAATTTGTCCCATATATAGTGAAATAATTAGCCTTCTGTCTTTCCAAACTATACCAATCTTTTCCATTACTTCCGCTGTCTTATCCCATATTACAAAGTCAAAAGCTTTGTCAAAATCTATATAACAGATATTAACTTCTTTATTCACTTCCAGACTTCTTTCACTTACTATTCTTAACAGTCCAATCGCATCTCTTGTTCCCCTACCCTTCCTGAAACCAAACTGATCTTCTCCAAGAAATTCTTCCACTTTAGATGCAATTCTTCGTGTTAAGATTCTTAAGTATTTTGATGTATGGGAAATGAGGCTTATTGTTCTAAAATCCTTGCAGTTCACTGCATTACTTTTCTTTGGTATAGGTATAAATATTAAGATCATAAAATCTTTTGGTAGTTCTCCTTTGTTATAAATTAAATTATTATTTTGGTTATTTCTTCGATTTCTTTCTTCTGAAGTTGAATTCTGCAGGTATTTCATCTATTCCTTCTGCCTTTCCACATTTTATTCTTTAATAGCCATTTCTACTTCTGTCTTCAAAATCTCTGGGCCTAGATCATCTTCATTTACCTTTTTTAGTCATTTGGTCCATTTTCCTTGTCATGTAGATCTTCAATGTATTCCTTACATCTCATTAAGATTTTATCTTCTTCAGTTATGATTTCTCCTATTCTTATTTTCTATGCCTCTAGCTTGAATTCCATTTCTCTTGTGATTCATGCTTCTTGCTTTTTCATATAAAAGATCATACTTTTCCTCTCTCATAATTTTCCATTTCTTCACATTGTTTTTTAAGGCAGTCTTCTCTACTTCTTTCTGCTTCCCTTCTCAATTTGTCATTCAGGGTTCTATATTGTATTTTCCCATCTAGGATGTCTTTATTTTTCCATTTTCTTCTTTCTTCCATTAGAGAAATTATCTCATTAGTTATCCGAGGTTTTTTTATTCTTTTAGCTTTTGCATATCCAATTTCTTCTGCAATCCTCTTTATTTTTTCTTTAACTTGTTCCCATTTCTTTTCTGGATCTTCAGTTTTGACAAAACTTGTTTCCTCTAATTCTTTCTCCAATCTATTTCCAAATTCCTTGGTATTTTTTAATTTCTCTAAGTTCCATTTTTTCCTTTTAATAGTTTCTTTTATTTTCTTTAGTTTCACATTTATTTCTATGAATAGTAGGTTGTGGTCAGAGTAAATATCAGCTCCAGGATATGTGCAGCAATTTTTTACATTATTCTTGTATCTTTGCTTTACTATAATGTAATCAGTTTGATATTTTTCCGTATCTCCTGGTTAAGGTTAGGGATGATAAATTCACAGCAATGGGATCTTCATACAGTTGTGGTCTACCTATTTGTGCACTGTAGTAAGACTTCAGGTGCCAGCTTTTAATTTTTTTGAATTCATTATTTGCCGCAGCTTTGGAGATATTGAAAAAGACTGTCCACAGTTCAGTATTTCATACAATTCCTCATGCACAGTATTGATAGCTGTATTTATTTTTGAAAGCTCTGCTTGATAAGAGTTGATTTACTCCTGTATTAGTGTTAGGCTAGCCTCTTTGTAAATGCATTGGACCTTGGCCAAATGAAACTTTTGTTTTAATCTGACACAGTTATGTCAGATTAAAACAAATTAGTGTCTTGGCATCTTTTTAAGAAGGCAAACCTGTTAAGTTGCCTTGCTAAATTCAGTTTCCACTTACTGAATTGCTATGCTTTTGCTTGCGATATTATCTGTGTGAAGTATCTTCAGATGTGTAGATAAGAGTATATGTTGGCAGTTGTCCATCTGTAGTCTTGTAATTAACTCATATCATGAATGAACAAAATAAATATGATAATTATTTATTACTATAGCTACTAATATGTTGCTGGTTTTATATCCACCTCTATCATCAAAACATAAATAGTTTGTCACAAATACTAATACACCAAGAAGAAAGTTTAAATTACTGAAAAAAGTTGCATCTTTCTGCAAAGAATTTGTTAACAAATTATTCTGAAGTTTCATTCTGTTGCTAATTTTTATTATTAAACAGCCACTATCCTAAAATACACTTCAGAACGGAAGTCTGTCTGCCATTAGTCACATGCCTTTCAAATGGTTTATAATCTTTGTCTGTTTGTATAAAGCCTGTACACACAGGTTTTACACATGCCTGCACACACTGAAAAATATTTACCCAAGAATTTACACTATGGAGTCCAACAATATGGCATTAAAACCTTAACGCACTAATACATGAAATCAGAATAGTTTGTTTCAATGCTTTTGCCACTGAACTTGCCTACCCTTGCACATTTTTAGCCAGTGACTGTAACTCTCAAAACATAGATAAAATACTAAATGCCCTGTTATATCCCCTTAATACATGGGACCACAGAAGAACTGTTGCCATCTCTTATATCCTTATTTTCTTACATCTCTTAACATCTGAAAAGATAGACTGAATGCTTAATAAATATAAGCTCCACACTGCATGCAAACCATATATCAAACTAGCAGCCCTCATCTGTTCACCTTTATCACATCCAGGAGAGTATGATATCCTGTACTTGGGATCTGGTTTTCCATGGACACATAGGATCTATTGACATTTGCCTTTGAAAACATAAAAATACATTCACAGCCATTATTATTGCAGGTCAAGACTGGCAGACCCTGCTTTAGATATGCCTTCATATGAGCTTAGGTAGAAGAAAATCAGACTACTGTGCAGAAGTCATTATAGATCATTGAGACTATTTTCATTAGCATCTATGAAACATTCCCCAAAATTAAAATGTGTGACTATTAAATTTTCACAAATCTGGTAGAGAGTCATTTTCATCATAAAACATGTAAACTTCTCTCTATACAACAGATGATGCCAAATTAGGACTGCTAGCAGAGACCCTTGATTCAATAAGGCCCATTAATAACTGATTAGCAATCCCACTAATAACTGATTGTTAGAGTTCAATATTTTAGGCAGACCACTTACTGAAATGGAATTCATGGATTAGCAAAGTCTATGACTTTGCCTGTAACAGTTTGCTGTTATGAATTTGCTATATTATATAAATAGAGACTTACATCAATAATAGCAAATAAAATTTTCTTTGAAGTGACTTCTTTTTTAAATGTGATTTCCTTCTTTAAAGGTTGTAAACCTTAGTAATTTGGGTGGACCAGGGGTCAGATCACTCAAAAACATTACTCTAGAGACCAAATATTTTCAAGCCCACTAAATTATGTGGTGGTCTCAGAAGCATTGAAATTCATATTGTACATAAAAATATTCACGAATATCTGTTCCTGAGATTCAAACTCATGATCTGTTTGTTGGAGAGTGGAACTATCCACTTGCCCTCCAGGCCAGCAATTTAAAGCCAAGCATTTCACTTATACCATATTTAAATTCATGTCCCATCCTCCAGTATACCTCAACTGAATTTAAAGCACACTTCATTAGGAGGGAATAACAGCATCATTAATAGAATACTAATTTCCTAATTTGGATGTATGATATTGAAGATAATTTGAAGGAATATATCAAATTCTGCACTGTTTATGCCAAGTTGGGGAGAGCAGTAATAAATTAAACAGATCCAGAGGTTTGCAAGAGGATTTGATAAGACTGACATTGGGGGGAAAAAAATCATGGTTACCATCTGTTCCAACATTTCACAGCGTAAAGTGTCCGCACGGTTAGCCTAGTGGCTTTGCGCTTTGCAACCATGTGCCTTGGGAAGGAACGTCCTAGGTTTGATTCCCGTCAACGACGTGAGGAGCTTAAGGGTCTTCCTCAGCCATAGCCAAGTTAGCCGGTTTTGGGTGTGTACAGCAGGGTTTTTTCTGCCAGTTTATCTGGTGTTTTTCATCCTGCAAGCAGGCAAACCGGTCTGAGGACACATGGATTACAGTCAGAAATACTGACCAGCCATAGGTCTGATTCATCAGCCTATGCCGGTTCCGGAGCCCGGATAAAATTTGGGGAGACTAGATGGTACTGTGAACTCCCGTAAAAAGGGGGAACGCAGTATCATCACACGAAATTTTTTTTACAGCGTAAAGTTATGCATTTTGGATTGAAGACATTAACAGTTATACATTACATTGACAGGACTTCACTGCAAGAAATTGAGCCTAAGGATCTTAGTGTGATAGTAAAGAGAGAATTGAAATTCAGGAGACTTGCTAAAAAGTGGGACAAAAGAAAAGCTTAAAAAAATCACCCAGAAATCGAATCTCTCTGTCTCACTTAGTCTTTGTTATCTCTACTCCAAGCAGGAATAAGAAATGGGAAATGAAGTAGTGAAGAGAATTATTCAGAAGTAAACAAAATGGTAACAGTTTTATGGAATGCATACTCTGAGAAGATATTAAAGTTAAGTAGGTTGCAAAAGTTTGCTAATAGGTAGAATATTATAGAAACATAAAAATTAATAATATTTTATAGGATAGATGCAGAAGAAATTTTTCAATGCATCAGTAAGAAGAGAGAACAAGATCATTCCTGGAAATTGAGTGAGAGAGTGGTTAGCAAGGATGTAAGGACTGGATTGTTTTGGAGATTCATTGTAAGAATCCCACTAATGATATATCCCTCTCTCTCATAATGGGTCTCCTGTAGTGAATCCTAGGACTCTGTGGAGATTAATTATTATTATTATTATTACCCATGCTGACTTAGGTGAAATAATATTGAAATAGTCACAGAAAACTTTTATTACTTGTAAGGGACACTATTCACCATATGGTTGTAACATATCTCTAGAAACCACATCTGTAGCATAGTAAGGTAAGAAGGTACTGTCGTTTAGTTGAAAAGACCTGAATTTAAATCCCATCCAAAACATGAGGAACCTCTATAAGGGCATTGAAGGTGAGTTTGCTTGTATTGTGTGAGCATGTATGTGTGTTACAGGGGTTTTCTTCCCAGAAACTGGTTTGTTTGTTTATTTTATCCTGCAAAATGGGAAAGCTAACTAGAAAAGAAAACTTAAAACATAACATGATATATAATTCTCCTAGCTAAGACTATGACACTGTGATATTTTATCTGTTATATTAGGCTTCAGCCATAATTCTCTCTCTCTAAACTCTATCTTTAGTGATCCTGTTCAGTTTTAAATTAATAACTAAATAAACTCTTAAATGAAACCACTTCTTAGAATAGTGGGTTAAACAAAAAGTACATGAGCATTATGTTAAACCTTCAAGCATCTATGCTTTACTAGAAATCCAAAGGGCTAATATTTTTCTCAATCCTTGTGGTAAATTATATATGTATGTTCTGATTTATAAATTGGCAAAACATTATTTCAGGCCGTCACTTAGTTCCCTCCCTCTGGTACATTAATTGATTTGGATCTAATCTTTTTACCAGTATTTTATTATCTGACATATTTGAACAAAAGAAAAAGGCTTTCCTGGTGATATTCTCAGATTATTTGAATTCACATTGCACTCAAGATACTACATCTTTCACCTGTCAAAACCAATTAAACAAGCTTGATGACACTGTGGTGGTTCTACAATATCATCTACTCTGCCAGCCTTTTTAAAACAATACATATTTCTCACCCACTCCCTTTCTGTCAGTGTAAATGACATTTTTGATGTTTGGAACTCTTCATTTACAAGTCTTGCATATCTTCTTACATAAGATGAATTCCATCCAGCTTAGAATTAGTTTATTTTTGAAATATAATTTTGCATTTATCTTTCTTTCAGACTCATCCTAAGGTAACCAGATAATAATCTTATTAATCATGTTAATATATTAATTCATTAGTGCAAATAGCTAATGAAGAGATTAATTAGTTATAGCAAAATGTTTGATACCCAGAACTTGAATCCAATTAATCTCATCACATTATAAATTTAGCTTTATTTTCCTTAACACAGTTTCAAGATGTTCAAAGATCAAAAGAACTCTGTTATGTGTAAATTGTGTGCATCTGCACATAATCATCTGTCATCCACTCTACTCCTCCTCCTCTACATTAATTTTCTATTTTTACCTCTAGCTGCTTCACAAATTTGCATTTTCAGATTTCAATGTTATTCAGAAGCATTGCAGTCCTCATTTATATCTGTTTTTTGCCTTAGGTACTGCTGATATAGTTTGTAAATGTTATCATCCTGCAGCAGGCTCAGCATACAAGGTATACCTGGGCTCAACAATTTCTCTTCCATCCCTTGGAGAAACTGTCTCTTGGGGTTCATAATTCTAAGAAAGCAACTTTGTTAAGAGGTATTGTTCAGTATTGTTATATTGCATTCCATTCCCCCTACATGCATTGTGACATCCTGAATAATTATTCTTCTAGCTAAAATATAGTCTGTTATTGACATCGTCTTCTTAGTAGGTTACACCCATGTAAACTTATGGATATCTTTGTGACAATAAAAGTTGTTCCTAACAGAGCAATCTTGTCCCTTACATACTTCTGTTAATTTTCTTCCATTATCATTTTCTATAGTTTCTCCAAATATTCTGTAACATCAACATCCTGTTTATTCCCAACTTGGCCCATTAAAATTCCATCATAATCAAAAGTTCTTGTTTTGAAGATCTTTCATCCATAGAAGTTTCATTTAGGTCTTCAAAGAAACTAATCTTGATTAACACTGAGAATCATCTGTAGGGGCACAAATACTAATCACTATTAGTGTTCTTCCAAATATTTATAATATTATTTTTACTAAATAGCTTAAGGAAATTACAACGTATACTAGGATATACATTAAAATAAATTTTAATACACTTCTAATATTTCGGCAACGTCACGTTGCCATTTTCACAGGAACTTAAAAACAAGACACGTACATGCAAGCACAACAAACAGTAAATGAGGATGAGGCAGGAAGCTATTCTTTCTCCTAAAAGTCCTGATGGTGCTCCCCTGGTGGGCAATGTTTGTATTCTTGGGCGATTGGGCTGAAGGTCTTCTGATGTAGGTTTCCAAATTTGGGGCAGTCTCATGCACCCAAATTTGTTGAGGTTTGGATTGTTTCTTAGGGCTGAGGCTGATTCCATGAAAAGCCTTTCGTATTTGAATTTACTACAGTGTATTATCGTGGCTTTCTTCCACCGTATTCTATGGTGGGTATCCAGCACATGGTCTGCAAGACCAGAGTGGCTGTATTGGTGAAACCGGATGTAGTCCTTGTGTTCTGAAATTCTGATATTAGTTGTCCTGCCTGTTTGGCCAAAGTAGGACAGCTTACAGCTGTTCGTTGTGCTTGCGTGCACGTGTCTTGTTTTTAAGTTCCTATGAAAATGGCAACGTGACGTTGCCGAAATATTGGAAATGTATTAAAATTTATTTTAATGTATCTAGTATATGTTGTAATTTCCTTAAGCTATTTAGTAAAATGCATAACCAACGTCTAAGCCTTTCCATGAGAATTTATAATATTACTTTAATCAGCCTTTCATTTATGGCTTCCCAATTTACAATCTTATATCTTTATCTCTTGTTTTGATAATAAAATGGAGCCTTAACATGCTTCATTTTATTACTCTGCTCCACAGATATATATATATATATATATATATATCCATTAAACCTCCTTCAGTACTTTTTTGTGAGCACTTTCACTCCTAAGTTTTTTCCTTAATTTGTTCTATTATCTCTTCAATTTTGCTAATAAACTTTGTAGCCATTTCCATAGCCACAGTCAGTTTCCATTATTTCATCCAGCTTTATCCTTGTTGCCAGTTAATGTAGCTTCAGGATTTTTCTTTAGGTAGAGTTGTGCTCTGTGCTGAGCTACCAATCTGGAGGACCTAGTGACTTAATTTCAGGCTTTCCTTACCTTAGAACGATTGCTTTTGCTACAGCTGCAATATTCCCCCCCCCCCACCCTATAAAAAGGGATGAGGCAGAGTACATAAAGGAAGGAAGCAGAAAGACTTCTTAGCCCACAAATACTCTAATAGGATCAGAATTGGAATTAAAGAAGAATTGGTCAAGAGAAGCCACATAGGAAAAATAACAGTTAGAGGTCTAACTCAAAGAAAGTGGAAGAAGAAAATAGATCTAACTAGGGAACCATAGGAGAGTCACTTCTCTTGTCATCAAGATGATAGCCATGTGGCCCTGTTAATCATTGCATCCTTATTCAATATATTCATACCACCCCTTCATATCTAGTTGTCCACTGGCTGCAGGGGATCCTTCATCCCCTGCAGCCAGTGGACGTGCTCTCAGGGTCCTCTGAGATTATTAAAATTAATTAATATATACAAATACATTTGATTATAAATGTAATTTATATGCAGATACATTGGTCACTTTTTTCTAAATTTGTTTTCTTTTACATTACATGTTATTTACTTATTTACCTATTTATTTTTTATTACCTTGTGTGCTTCTGTATCCATTGTAATGGCAGTACAACTTCTGCTGTCTTTTCACGAGTAAACCACAAACCAACCACCAAGCCATCCACCATTCACACTTCTCAGATCTTCCACATCCTAGACCAGGGGTGGACAACCTTTATAACTGTGAGTGCCAAAATCGTCAAATCTTTTATGCAAAATTTTTCATGTGCCAACTGAAATTTTGGGGAACATATTATTATGTGGTATCTTTTAAGTATTGGGAGAGCCTTTTCAAATAATCAAAAATCACACTAGGGCATAAAATCAAAGAATATTGTAAGAATGATTATTGTAAGTCAGGTAAGATTGAATGAATGTAAAAAATGACAAAATTTTTACTTAAAAGTCCTTCTACCCTGTTGATAGCTTGGATATTTTTATTTGCCTTTAAGTGTAATTGTAGCTGCCATATACAGCCACACAATTTAAAGACACAATTTTTAACATCAGCAAAAGAGTAAACAATAATTCTGAATTTTTTTCTTTTTGTTTTTTATAAAGATCAATCAGACATAAGTTTTTTCAATATATTAGAGTGCACAATCTTATAATCGTTTTACTTGACTAAAGCGCAATAAAAGAAAGTAAAATTAAAGATATTATTTTATTAATTCTTAATCCCTTACAAGTAATACATAAAAATTACAGATAAAATAAAATGTTATTTTACCTACATAATACATTAAACAGAAGTTAATCTTTACCATTTTTTAGCATCATAAAAACATCAAATCAAAACTAGAGAAAGAAAAATAGTGGACGTTTTATTTAGCATCAATGAGACTTCTGCATCACTGATGACAGATTATTTATATCAGGTTTATATTTTATCTTTTAGAGATGTGTAGGCGATACTAGTTTCATCTGTAAGGCTACTCCTATACTTAACAAAGTTCATCACTGAGAACAATGATTCATAAGAATTTTTAGATGCAAAAATGGATAGTAATGCTGTTGCAAGGGTTTATAAACACACAAAACTTTTTGGAATAGTATTCCAAGTCGTTAGTACCTTGTTTTCAGCTCTTCTCTTTGTTACTCCTGTTTCTAATTGCTCCTTTTCAATATTTTCCAAGTCAGCTCTGAGGTCAACAAATTTCTTCCTCCAAATTGACTACTTGAAAATCAATCAGCTGCATGTCAAAATCATCCTGAAAGTTTAATTCATCTCCACTTTTATAGTGTCTGGAACATTAATGAATTTTGCAATCTCTTCTAATTCTCCAAACTTAACAAATCTTAGAGAGAGAACTGCTCAACAGTTGACACAATGATATTTATAATAGCTTTTGAAGACAATCGCGATCTGTTTTGTCATCCTTTTGGAGATCATTGATGCATTTCTTTAGATTTGGAAAATATCTAAATCTCTCACTGTCTACATCCCTCTTAAAAACTCAGCTTCATTTCAAATGCCTTTATGTCATCAAACATATAACCTGAGTCTTACCATGTAGTTTAATGTTCAAGTCATTTAAATGTTTGCAAAAATCTTCAAAAACATCACTTTCCCAACCCACACAATGTTATACATTTCTTTATAAGACATTTGTTGATTAGTCACAAAGGGATGTGTGAAATGGATGAATAAAGAGATTAAGCATGCAGTACAGAGAAAAAAAGGACATTATGTCTACAAAGACCAGGCAAGGCGGGTGACTTGGTTGGTGAGGGTAGCTAAAGTGAGGTATGAACAGCAGTTAGCTAAAGAAGCCAAACAGAATCCTAAGGAGTTCTTTCGATACGTAGCCAGCAAAAGAAAGAATGATTATGGAAGGATGACATTGATTGGAGAAAATGGTATAAAGACAGCTATTGCGGAAGGTATGGTGGAGATACTTAATGAGCAGTTCATAAAGGTCTTTCAATCTTGTGAATGTGACTTCATGAAGAGATTGAGAGCATTTGATGATAGAGAGGAGAGACTGACTGTAAGTGAGCACGAGGTGTATGGGGAGTTGAGCAAACTAGATGTAAATAAGGCTGTGGGACTTGATAATATATCACCATGTATTCTGAAGGAATGCACCAGGGAGTTGATGCTGGCCTTGACATGTATTTTTAATACGAATCTTGCACTGGGTCAAGTTCCTAATAATAAAGGAACTTGACCCAGTGCCACTTGATAAAGGAAGTGATAGAACTCAAGTATCAAACTATAGGCCTATCTGTGTGTTGTCAGATGTTGTAGTTAAGTTGTTGGAGAAGCTTGTGAGAACTAGGATCCAGAATTGGGTTGATGACAATGGTATTATCTTTGATGGACAGCATGGATTTGCTAAAGGGAGGTCATGTTTTAGTGATCTACTTACTTTTTACAATAAGGTGACTGCTTCCTTGGACAGAGGAGAAGGATACACAGTAATATGCTTAGATTTTGCAAATGCGTTTGATAGATTACCGCATGATAAGTTGATAGTCAAACTAGAGTGGATGGGGTTGGATATTAGATTGGTGCATTGGATTGGAGACTGGCTGTCTGATAGGTATCAACAAGTTGTGTATGGGGGAGCGATATCCAGGAAAAGAAAGTCACTAGTGGTGTGCCTCAGGGGTCTGTTTTAGGGCCATTGCTGTTTAACTTGTATGTTAACGATATTGGTGAAGATTTGGATGGAGATATTCAGTTATTTGCAGATGATGCAAAGTTGGGACGAACCATGAAGAGTAGAGAAGATGTTGTGGCCTTACAAGATGGCTTGAATAAATTGAGTGATTGGGAATGGGGATATGAGTTCAATGTTGCGAAACGTAAGGTTTTAAAATTTGGAAAACAAAGATGGGATGCAGAATTTATGCTTGATGAGGATATGTTGTCGAGGTGGAGGAAATAAGAGATCTGGGGGTGATAGTGGATAAAGATCTAAAATTTAGGGGACACATAGTCAAAATTGTGAAGACAACACAAAGGCTTCTGGGAATGATGTGGAGGACACTGACTTGTAGGAGTAGGGAGATTCTTGTTCCATTGTATTAGGTTTTGATTAGGCCAAACATGGACTATTGTGCCCAGATTTGCTCACCTGGTTTTCAGAAGGACGAAGAGATGTTGGAAAGGGTCCAGAGGCAACTGACTAAAGTAGTTTCTAACCTCTGGAATGTCGAGTATGAAGAAAGATTGAGAAGGTGCAACTTGCAGATTGGGGGACAGGAGGAAGAGGGGGAGATATGATAGAGACCTACAAGTTGGTAAGGGGTTGTTTTAGGATCAATGCTGGAGAGGTTCCACAGAAAACAGTGGGAGATCAGGGGAGAACCGAGGTCACCCCTGGAAACTATATAAAGAGGGTGTGAGTAGGGGAGTGAGAAGCAGGTTTTTTTTTCATGCAGAGTTTTGAATGATTGGAATGCCTTGCCTGAGAGTGTGGTGGCTGCAGAGCATTTGAGTGAGTGTGTGTTTAAAGCACGGTATGATGAGCCGTGTGTATGATAAAAGGATTTCCCAGATGAGTCTTTGACTCCATGGGGTCTTGGGTAATAATAATAATAATCTCATCCAGGCATTCAACAAATCATTTCAGAACAAGACCTCAAGTAAGCGAATGAACATTGTTATACATTATTAGTCCTTTGTACACCAAATCCACCTCATTCAATACATTCTAAAATTGTCTTTTATTCAAAGCTCATGCCGAAATGTAATTAACCACCTTGGTTACTTGGTTACAAATGAGGCAAACATCTCAACAAATGTTTGCTTCGTTTGTTGAGATTCCTTTAGGCCAGCTTTTGCGCATAAAGTCTCCTCATGTATGATGCAATGAAAACCTATGAGTGGATGACTAACATGCTTGGCAAACAGATTTACAAATCCTGCTTCCTTACCACTCATGCTGGGTGCACCATCCGTTATGATGGATACCACTTTTGAAATATCAGTTTACCGAATAGATAATTCATTCTTAACTGCTTTACATATTTCAATCCCAGTGATACACTCAGGTAGTGTTACCTCTTCACATACTTCGTCAATCCAAAAAAATCGGGCAAAGATTGCTAGCCAGGCTGATGATGTAATGTCTGTGCTCTCATCAACAGAAATAGAAAAGAACTTACATGAAGGCAACTCTTTTGTTAATTGTTCTGCTGTATTCCTTTCCAACTTAAGTATCCTATCCTTAACTGTTTTTCTACTAACAGACAAATCTTGAATGAGCTGAATAATTTTTACCTTTTCTGAAAAATTGACAAAAAGGAAAAGGAGCACATTCTAGAAATGCTTCTTTAATATACTCCCCATTACTGAGTGGTTTTCCATCTTGGGCAATAACTTTTAAAACCTCAAAACTAGCAGCAACTAAGTTGGTGCTAGTTTTGAGGTTTCAAAATAGGGCTACTTGAAATAAATTTCATCAAAGTATTGGATTTTTTTTTTTTTTTTGCTTACTCAGTTCAGGAGAAATTAATTCTCTTTGTTCTTACTCACTTTTATTGCTTAAGTTCTTATGAACAGTTTCAAAATGTCTCTTTACAGAAGAAGTCCTACAAACATCTGATTCAGAACATAAAATGCATAATGCTTTATTATCTTTCTTAAGCATACCAAATTTTTCAGTCTAGTATTCTTTAAATTCTAATTCTCTAATATCCTCTTCATTTGAATGTCTGTGCTTCTTTTCTTGTGGTTATGACATTTTGTACAATCTGTTAAGGGCAGGAAACAAATAAAAATATCTGATAATGGTATATTTATATATATATAGCATAAATATGAATAGAAAAAAAGAAGAAAGAAAGAAAGGATGTCAAGAAGAGAATTAAGTGAAAGGCAAAAGGAAAAAACTAAATTACAACTGAATGACCAAAGTTGTACAATCACAAGGTACATACAAAAAATAATTGCTTTCTTCATACAGTTTCCAACTTTAATGAAAATCGGATCATGGGGGTGTAAAAATGTGGACAGAGACATATCGATACTGACAAAAATTATAATTTGGACTCAGAAAATCTCATCACGATCACTCTCTGCATACACCTACCAAGTGTAAGCAAACACCAAAAATTAGTACAGTTATAAGCCTACCTACACCTACATACATGCCAATAAAAGAGAAGGGTATGCATGCCATCTAATCACGTGCAGATAACACTTTATAATCCTAAATATTGATAATACATTTCACATAGCTTTAACAATAACTTATGTTTATGGCAATGTAATGTAGTTGGAAAGTCATGGGCTCTTAATTGCCTGTTAGGACCATTGATGATGATAATATGGCAATGTAAAAAAATTTGAATTTATATCTAATAAATTAAACATATTAATTGACAATAAATACTTCCAATCCATATTTTAATGACTTACGATTTAATTAAATCCAAATACACACATATATACACAATTTAGAAAACTAATAAATTCTTTACAAAACAAAAAAATATATAAAATGATGTTAAAGGAGAAATACTTCATAATCCTGAATATTGATAATACATTTCACATAGCTTTAACAATAACTTATGTTTATGACATTGTAATATAGTTGGAAGGTCTGGCTGCCTGGTGAATGATGCAACAACTGAACTGGACAAAACTTGTATGTCATTATATCACGGAGATAGATGGCTTGGAAATAGGATGTTTGTTTCATTTTCTTATTACTTATTGTCCGTTCGCAACCATATGACTGGGAAAGGAGTGTCCCGGGTTCGATTCCCGTTGAAGACGTGAGGAATTTGAGGATCTTCCTCAGCCATAGCCAAGTTAGCCGGTCTTGGGCGCGGGCAGTAGGGTTTTTCCCACAAGTTTATCTGGCGTTTTTCATCCTGCAAGCAGGCAAACTGGTCCTGTGAACACATACAGATCTACAGCCATAAATACTTAACTCCCCCATGAGGGGGGGGGGGGGGCTCAACTCGCCCCAATAAGGACACTCCATATGAATGAATGAATGAATGAATTACTTATTATTACTAAAACAGTGATATGTTTGTTTCTTTATTGCATTTTTATTTGGTATCAATAAAAATTAATAAAATTGTATTCTATTAAGTTAAAATATACAGTGTAGCGAAGATGTTGAATACACATTTATTTATTTAATTATTTTTTAAGGTGAGCCCTGAGTTGTGTGCAGAAAAAAAGTCATTGCCATGCGGTCCAAGGGTTCCCCACCCCCTGTCCCAAGACCACAGTACCAACCAGTACAGTACAATACAGTATATAGTCTTATCTCCTACACTCTGGAGTTTAAAACCTTGCATTTTTCAGTATTGAAATATTAATCCATTCATATGTCAATGCTGAGAGTCTCTCAAAATCTTCCTAAAGGGTTTTGAAATCAGCATCATTCCTTGCAGCTCTCCCCAACTTTGCATCTTCAGCAGATAACTGAATTAACTGAATATCTCCTGTCAGTCCATATGTACCAGAATATCGTTGATAAGTCATATAGTAATTGCCCCCTCTCATGCTGCAGGTTACTTTCCTTTCCTGGGATATTATTCCCCCCCTCCCCTTTTTTTTTAACAGCTATATTGGTTGGCAGAAAGATATAACTGGTTATATCTTTCTGCCAAGCAATCGTCTGTGAAATAGATTTGCTTTTCCTGAAAATATAGGCTTCCATTTCTTTATACAAAGTTTTAATATCATTCTTAATTGTGTGAAATGGGCAGTACCATATATTACTAATGTAGTATTATAATTATGTAGGTATTCACAAATAATAATCTAGAGTAATCCACAAATAGTAATGTGCATTAATTTGATTGCATGTTGTATCTAATTTGTAAATAAATAAATAAATCCTCTTAATATCTTTTCATCTCCAAAAGGAATAGACTGAAATGTTTTATTTCACCTGGTTTCTCACCCTTTGTCATCAACCATAATTGAATTCATTTCTACCAACAATAGACATAGTATGACATGAGTATGGTTGATGATTACCACTGTCTCGTGTTCCTAATCACAACTAGTGTTGCTACATGAAATATTGTGAATTCTATAGTAATTTTTTTCAGGTTACACGGTTTAAAAAAAATCTGTATTTCTGGAAGAAATCTTACTTGCCTTAGCCAAAGATTTGAATTTATTGAAAAAAACCTGAAAAAATTCCTGTAGTTGGTGACAAGAATTCCATTGATCTTTCTTTTGCCAGTCTGCATCCTAGAAGTTACCAAGAACACATGATATAAATTTTAAATCTACAGATGTAATTATGTTCACATTAAAAAAAAAAAAAAAAAATATATATATATATATTAATATATTAAGATACCAAGTAATTTTATAAACATGGTTTTTTTACTCCTCCCAAGTAAGTAAAACAGTTAAGTTTGCACCTGAACGTAGTTCAAGTCTAAAGGTAGTGCAACACCAGGCAACTCGTTGTAAAGGTGGGTAATCACCATTCTTAGTATTTCCCATAATGTAAAACACATCTCACTAAGAGATATACATCTCTTAGTGAGATGTGTTTTACATTACTACCCAGACCGTTGAAAAAAGTTGAAACTGGTCTGGGTAGTGACCCCCCCCCACACACACATACCCATAATGTATAGCAGTATACATCTCTTAGTGAGATGTGTTTTACATTATGGGAAATACTAAGAATAGTGATCAGAGCTTTACCCACTTTTACAACGAGTTGCCCTGGTGTTGCACTACCTGTAGACTTGAACTACGTTCAGGCGCAAACTTAACTGTTTTGCTTACTTGGGAGAAGGAGTAAAAATACCAAGTTTATAAAATTACTTGGTATCCTTAATATATATTATCCCCAAGATAAAAAACTTTTCACACATATATATATGTGAAAAAAAAAAGACATCAATGATTGTTAAATACACGCATACACCAAGAATTTTAAAGATTATTTCACTTTCTTTTTTTTTTTCTTTTGTATTCAAAATAGTGTAATATATATCACTTATTGCACACTTGAAAAATAACATTTAAAATTTGTCAGCACTATTTAAAACATCATAGGCTCAACTATAGTTGTGAATATAACATAAACACTAATGGAGGTTATGATCAAATTATGAAAATTTGATCATAACCTCCATTTGTCATATTCTTTTTTTCCCCAAGTTTCTCTTCTACAATTTTTCTTATTCACTTCTCAAGTATGTTTGCATAAATCTTATCTGAACATCAGATTAGGAAAATTCCTCTGTAATTTTCACTCAGTTTTATTTTGATTTTTTATAGATGGGCTATGATATCTCTACTCCAATTCTCTGGAATTTTACCTTCTCAGTACAGCTTCAACTGTATGCCATGCAACCTGTAAAACTTTTGAATCTCCATATTTGAGCATTTCTTTTCAAATATGATCTATGTTAATTGCCTTTCCATATTTCAGATTTATGGTGACTTTTTCTATCTTAAGTATTGATATGTATTCCTGAATGCATTTCTCTTGAATATTTTCTACTAGTGTTTAATCATGCCTTTTATCATGCTCATTTAAGTCTTTCAAATGAATTACTCCAGACATTCAGATTGTCTTCAGTTTGATGACACCTTTATCATCTCTGATTCCTTTTAAAGTACTCTCTTTCCTCTATTTTTGCAACTTTTCTTTACATAATCTGTAAAACATTTTGCCACCTGAATTCATGATAGTTGTCTTCTGTGTTAAGTCTTCTCATGACTCTTTTGTTTATATATGTTTATACATACTAAGTTATGATTAAATATCTCAGGGCATCTGCTGATTTACTTTCTGTGTACTTTCACTATGATTTTGCCTCTTTACAAGGCTTTGATAGGACCTCACTTGGACTACTGTGCACAGGTCTGGTCTTCTGGTTTCCGTTGTGATTCTGATACAGTGGAGAGAGTGGAAAGGAGGGTGTTAAAAATGATATCAGAATTGTGGAATACTGATTATGAAGACAGATTGAGAATTTGACTGCAAATACTAGCAAACAGGAGAAAGAGGGGTGATATAATTGAGACTCACAAACTTCTGAAAAGGTCATTGATGGAATTTTTCATTTTATGGAGGGTGGGGAAATGACAAGAGGGCATCCTTGGAAGCTGAGAATGAATGTTGCTAAGAAGGAGGTGAGATCTAGATTTTTCTCTCTTAGAGTTGCGTGTGATTGGAATTGCCCTTGGATGCTGTGTGTGTGTGGAAGCAGTGAGAATAAATTCAAGAACAAGTGTGATAGCAGGTGTGTGTAGTATGTGGCCTCTCAATGAGTCCCTGACTCCCTGGAGGTCTCTCTTAATAATAATTTCTTCTTTTCTTGGGCTGTCTTTTTAACTTCTTAAGTTCACCAAGAAGTTCAGATTTTTCTGTCCTCAATCAGTGTTTTCTTCATAATTTGGCACTTGAGTATTCAACGTTTTTTTTTTTTAATTTATTTTTCTCTGCTTTCAAATGCTTTTATGTTTTTTTCTTAATGATATTTGTATTTACAGTTCACTTCTGAATGCTATTCAAGTTTGATTATTTTTTTAACTTTGTTATATATTCTTCTTTTCTATATGATATTTTTAACATTTTTATATCTCTGGTATTCATTTTCTTTTCTGCTGTTTAGATTGCCAACAAGAATCAGCTTCTTATTCTTTATGTCAATCTCCTTCTCTAATGATTCAAAAAAACTCCTCCACTTCTTTCTTATTGCAACCTTCTGTGAGACTATAGGCACAAATAACTCACATTGTCAAGTTTCCCATTTCAAATTTCTCCACTTGACCTGAAATTGCCTGCCATTCAAAGAGCATAGTTTTGTGTTGTTTAATGCTATAGCTACTTTTTCCTTCTTCCTTTTCTTGATCACTTTCCCTAAATATAACATCCTATAGCTATTATTTACAGAATTTCACCTGTTTTAGCCTTCTTCTATCAGTATTACTAACTATATCAAACTGGTACTTCTCTAATTCTTCTGCTAGTCCCACTTCCTTTTCATTGATACTTTTTGTATTGATAGTTCTTATCTTCAGTTGTATTGATGGTGAATTTAAGTTTGTTCAATAGCTGAATTTTGACTGTTCTTCTGGTTTCCCCAAAAAACAGTTGGGAGCCTTATTCAGCATCCCAGTTGTCATGCCATTTGATCATGTTTGGTCAGCTACGTCATAAATTTCCAGTCGATCCTTGTTAGCTCACTATCAAATTATCTTTCTAATGGGACATGAGGTCTCTTCAGTGGGAGCCACTGAAGAGACCTCAATAAAGGTCGAAACTAGTCTGGGTAGTGGCCCGTCCCTTAATACATAACATTATACATACCCGCAAGAAGATGTGTTTTGCATTATGGGAGATACTGGGATAGTAGTGATGGGAGCTTGCACCACCTTTGCTACGAGTTTCCCAGTGCTGTACTACCTTACCCCAGTCCTGAAGATATTTTCAGGTGCAAACTTTGTTTGCTCACACTTGGATAAAGGATTAAACTAAATTTATTATAGTCTAACCAAGTGAAAAATAAGCTTTCAACAAAAAAACCTGAATAAACTCCTCTCTGATATCTCTCCATCAACTCTCTCCATCATGTTGCAGTTTACGGATTAGAATTCCATATGGTATCATGTCAAAGGCCTTAACCAGGTCCAGCAGTATCACTGTAAACCCATTACCCTTATCCAGTTCAGCCGTCACTGTGTTATAAAACTTGAGCAAGTTACTGAGGCATGATCTACCCTTCACAAAGCCATGCTGTCCCCCACACAGTATCTCATTTTCATCAATCCATTCCTGTATTTTTCCTTTGATTACTTTTTCCAAGACCTTGACAATGACTCCTGATATGCTGATCGGTCGGTAATTTGCAACAGTAGTCTTGGATCCCCCTTTATGCAGTGGAACTATTTTCCCTTCTTTCCACACCTTCGGGACTAAACCAGACCCGAGACTCAGATTAAACAACATGGTCAATGGCACTGATAATTCTTTAGCTGCTTCACGTAAGACCCATGCCGGTATGCCATCCAATCCCACAGATGTATTCACATTAAGGTTCTGTAATAGACTGTTCACCTCCACTTCATTCACCACAATTCCCATATAAACTAATGGTTCCTTCATTCTTTCAATGTCACCACCTGGATGATATACTCTTGCAAAGTGCTCACTCAGTAATTCCACTATATCGACTGATTCCGTGACCTCCTTGCCATCGGCATTCTTTAAAATCATCTGCCGTGTATAGTTTTTCTTTTACTTGCAGCATATTGAAAGCACTGTTTGGGATTCTCTTTAGTTTGCATAGCTAGTTTCCTTTCATAATCTGCTTTTGCTTTTCTTACCACACTCGTTACCCTTCTGGACTGCGCTTTATACCGTTCGTGTACTGCAGGTCACCTTTCTCTTTAAATTCCCTCCGCAGTTGTTTCTTTTTTTGCAGTTCAAGCTTAATGGTGTTATTCATCCATTTAACCCCTACTTGTTTTACTATTCGGAACCTAGGTATAAATCATCCATAACCTCCTGCAAATGCTCCTTGACCACTTCCCATGCTCTATCGACATCCAGCCCTTGCAGTTTTACGTGCCATGGCACTGAACCAAGCAATCTCCTAAGCTTGTCATATTTGCCAGCACGGGAATTCCACATATACCCTCTTCTACATTTTACACAAATTCTACACCTTTAGCCACCTCCTAGGTCAAGACCTTATGATCACTCTCACCAATAGGTGGCAACATAGTCATATTCATTACAGTCAAATTCTCAGATGCTATTACCAGGTCAAGCACTCCCAAACCCACAGTATTTTCTATTACATGCTGTCTCAGATAGTTATCCCTTAGTAACTGAATAAAATCCAGTTCCTTCCTCACACGTGTCCTCTCCTCCTCCCAGTCATTGTTACCATAGTTGAAATCCCTCATAATAATTACCCTCCTTGCACTCATTTCATTAATTTGTTTATGCATACTATCTCCATCATCTATTCCATCACCTGATCTATAGCAGCACCCAACTGTATATTTTGTTCTGCTAGTCTCAATCTCACACCAAATAGCCTCAAATGAGCTCTTTTCTCTATCCTGCAATACAACTTCAATTCTCCTTGGCTGCAGTTCATCAGCTATCATCAGTAACACTCCTCTCCCATTTTATTTTCTCTCGGTCCCTCCTAAACACTCTATAACCTACACATTCTATCCCACTAACTGTATCATCTTCCGTCAGCCATGTTTCACTAATGCCAATAACCTGTGGCCAGGAAGAGCCAACCAAGGCCAAAAATTGTTCCTTCTTGTTCCTAATACTCCTGGCATTAGTATACATGAAATGCAGAGGTCCCTTTGTCCCACCCCTATCTTGATGCATTATTCTAACTATTCCATCCTGATTTCTTGTCCTTAGTATTGGCTAGGGTACATTATATACATTCTTACACTCAACTGTCTCACTGATGTCCGCATATCCACTTCCCCCCTCCTTGATAGTTCTAGTTTCCCTGGTTCTGCACATCTATTTTCACTTCATTCAGCAACACTTTTTCCAGGCTCCACACACCAAATCCATTCAAATGCAGGCCATCTTTCTTGTACAAATCCTTTTGCCCATCAAACTCATTCCACACGTCCACGAATTCCACTCCACACCGTCTGCATAACCTGTGCATAATGTCATTTGCGATTATGGCCCTCCTTCTAAACTCCTCTCTGTCATGCCGCGGCAACAGACTCACCATTCTAACTCTGTCACTCTTTTCTTTCGCTACCTTTAACAATACTTTCAAGTCCTCTCTTATAAAATATTTATCTCCTTTCAAGTCATTCATACCGCCACAACTATCAATTCTTTCACCCTCTGTTTTTGCACTCCAATACTCTCACTTACATCCTTAAAAGGTTTACAAGTTTTATAAGAACAGTATTTTTTCTATTTGTATCTCATTAGAGGAAAAAAAGAAAGGTTATTGGTAATGAAGGTGCTTATTTTTCTGAAGAGAGTTTTGTGCTTTCTTTTTCTTTCTTTCAAACATATTATTTTCTCAAAAAAAAAAAAAAAACACCTTTCAAACTTTTTGGATGTTTGTTTTCAATCATTTGAAAACAATCATTTTCTCTCTCTCTCTCTCTCTCTCTCTCTCACGCACACAGAGAGAGAGAGAGAGAGATCATCATTATAAGAAATGGTCATTCATTCGTTACTGGGAAAGGTATATAAACTTAGCAGATAGATACGACATAAACTGACAACCCAAAACAAGCTATTTAGAGATTGTGAATGTGCTTATCACAATAATGAGTCATTTTTGGACCAAATTTTCTTGTAAACTGTGTGACAATACAAAGTTTTTAAGGTCAATTTTGCAATGAGCATGTCAGAATTAATGTGCAAAATTAGCTTTTATTCACATTATCAAAACCTTTTTGACTTGAATAATAGGTGAGTTTTATATTCATTATAAGTTTAGTTACCCCCTTTTTTTTTGGATTCATAATAAAT
Organism: Typopeltis vanoorti; assembly: GCF_054136105.1. Taxonomy (NCBI): domain Eukaryota; kingdom Metazoa; phylum Arthropoda; class Arachnida; order Uropygi; family Thelyphonidae; genus Typopeltis; species Typopeltis vanoorti. The sequence goes on from NC_143560.1 coordinate 29,903,154, forward strand.
AATTACACAAGTTATTGTTTGTTATTGGTATTGTCTTTATTTTTAACTGCTGTGGGAAATTTTAGTGAAGAATTTTATTTGATCATGTTAAACAAAAGACTGTATATCAAAATTTTATCTGATTTAAACAGTATCCATTTGAAAGAGCAGAGAAGTTTAACAAAGGAATCAGAAAACTTGGCCTAAATGAAGATGGACAAAGTTATTTGGATCAATTTAGAATTCTCATCAGCCAAATTGGTATATTACTAATTTTCTTTCTAATCTTTTATGTATCATTGATCATTAAATAAATAAATAATAATAATTATGTGATTTCATAGTACCTTATATTTTTTTAATGAGGAGCAGAAACTATATTTAAGAGTAACAGTTAAGAATTAAAAAAGATTTCAATGTAAACAGTGGAGAAGTTCAAATTGTATAGTAGATGCACTTGACTATATTACAAATCTAACATAAATTATGTAGTATCACTAATTAAAACTGGGAAACACACACACACACACACACACACACACAGTGTTTTGAAAGAAGTTGTGCAAGTTTGCAGTATCTTAAGAATAAAAGAATTTCTAACTATTGCTGTGATGAACTTGAAGAAAGGCTAGAAGAGTAAATCACCCCAAAAAAATGTGAGAGAGCTGCTTTTTTTAAGATCAATTTTGGATATTATCTTTCTTTCTTTTAAGACTGAAGTTCACAGGATTGTTTTCATCCCAGTGAAGTGTAACAAGGAGATCGCTCTGTTTTAAAGGTGGATATATGGAAAATCATAGCTTAAGGTTTTGAACACTGTGCAAAGTTTATTAAATGAAGAAAAGAATAGAGTATACTGTCATCAGAAAAACTACGAATAAGATTGAGATTAGTGAGGGAGAGTGTAGGCTGAGAGTGAGAGCACAAAATCCTAGAGCTGCATTGGTGGAGAAATCTGAAGTGAAGAAACCACCACAACATGTAACAAGTATACAGACAAGAAACTTCTGCCAGCCCAGTCTCAAAGAGTGGAATGCAGAACATAGGTGATAATTAGGCTGCTGTGTACAACATAAATTTATACCCTGGAAATGTCAAGCAATTGTATAAGTTCCCCCAAACATTTCCATAACTTGTGTCCAAAAGCAGATGATGTTAGTTAGAAATCTATTCTGGAATTTAGAGTGACAGGATACATATTGGTGGTCATTGAAGTAGTGAGCCTCCAGATGGCGAAAAAGGTTACTGTCGATTACTGTCTTCATTATTTTTAGAAAACTGAGATGAGGGCAATGGGATGATACTTTGATGGTTGACTTCTTTTTGGAATGGACTGAACAGAGACTTACTTCCTTGCTACACAATAGATGCTATATGAGTGTGAAAGATTGCAAAGATGAAATAGAATGGTTGTTAATTTCCATTGATCAGTACTTAAGGAGACCAACTCCAACCTAATGCCTGTAATTTTTTTTTTTTATTGACTTTAAATGGCAGCAAATTAGGATGTGTTAGATCTTGTTTGCTACAGTTTTGAATTGTTCCCCCCCCCCCTAATAACCAATTAGTAGTGATTGTGTACTGTGACAAACTGTTTGTGTATGGAAGAGGCTGGTTAGAAATTCAAATGAAATATTAGCAGCGAATTATCTTTTTTATTGTGTTCCTTTGGTATCATGATTTACATTGCAAAATCTATGAAAAACTGAAAAACACTTGAGTGTATCTACATATTCAGAGATACTTGGAGCATTTTTTTGTCTTCATGTTGAATGAGAAGAATTATTTGGAGGGGATCAGCCTTAACTTTGGGTGGTATTATGATATTACCATCTGGGTGTGAGAGGCATCGAAGAGTTCGATGGCTTTGATGAGTAACTAGGAAGCTGAGTTGCCATTTGAGTAAAAGGTAAGTTATCTGTGCTTTTCCCTTTCAAGATCAGATATAGATTTGTCAGTGATCTCTCTCTCTCTCTCTATTATTATTATTTTATTTTATTTTATTTTTTTAAACTCTTGCAACATCCCATTTGGTGTCACCAAATGGAATGACCTCAGTGTTTTATATCTTGGATGAGATATGATTTTAGTTACCAAGAGGAAATTTGATATTCACAATATATTTGGAACTAGGCAGAATTATGAAGTAGTCAACAATATTAGAAAGAATGATGAAGATTATTCAGTATTCTGGCAGGTGGATAGACAGTTTGTGTTGGATCATTGCTAATCTCGTTCAATTTGATTAGTGGAATTGGAGAAGGATGAACAGTTTGAGTTGTAGACAGTAACATGGATTCCAGCACGAACTTCAAACTGAAAAGCAAGTTTCAAAGATAAATTATCAAAGAGTTCAGAATAGTTCTTGAAATTTGGAAAGCAATCAAAAAAACAACTGAAATGTAACTGAATTGGCAAAGGAAATTTTGAACTAGAGAAGATCAGTAATGAGGAATTCAGTTTTGGTATTAGAGCTTGTGGATATTAATCAGATCTAACTAAATTCTGGTGATGAAGGAATCATGTAGAATGTAATTTGTGAAATTAAGTGGGCAGTAGTTGTTGTGGCCACTAGGTGTGATTCTATTAGCAATAACAATCTGTAAGTACACTGGTGTGCATTCTTTATGTTTATGTTAAGGCCATCAATGTCAGTGAAGTGTTATTTTTAATGGAGGAGAGCTTGTTGTTGTTGGATTTTTTCTTCTTTCTTTACTTTACGATTAAAGATGGGAACGCCGACCCCGTTTAACATGGGATAAAGGCATAGAGAAAGAAGAAGAAGATAGATGGTATTATATAACATGGTAGCTCCAATCTCATCCGATAATGCATAATATAAACTTGAACATTAACCTATGAGAAAATTATGGTATGGTGTACAATATGAAGGCAGCATAAGTTAAAGGTCGACTTATCCATAAACCAGTATGTAGATTTTCCATTCTTGAATGGAATAACCTCATTTGAGAAGTAGAATAAAGCAGCCTTTTAGCTTCTCAAGTTTCTTCATCAAAATGCAAATCTTTATTTGATTTCTTCTTTAAGTATTGTTGTGCATAATTGGGGGATACTATTTTTAGGTACTAAATAGTACTATTTTTAGTATATAATAATATTATTATTATTACCCAAGACCTCATGGAGTCAAAGACTCATCTGGGAGATCCTTTTATCACACACACACACAGCTCATCATACCGTTCTTTGAACACATTCAAACTCCCTGCAGACACCACACTCTCGGGCAATGCATTCCAATCATTTACAACTCTGCATGAAAAAAACCTACCTCTCAATCCCCCTACTCACACCTCCTTTATACAGTTTCCAGGGATGACCTCAGGTTCTCCCCCGATCTCCCACTATTTTTTGTAGAACTTCTCCAGCATTGATCCTATAACAACCCCTTACCAACTTGTAGGTCTCTATCATATCGCCCCTCTTCCTCTTGTTTACCAGACTGCAAATTGCATCTCCTCAATCTTTCCACATACTCGACATTCCAGAGATCAGAAACTACCTTAGTCAGTCACTTTTGGACCCTTTCCAACATCTCTTCATCCTTCTGAAAACCAGATGACCAAATCTGGGCACAAAAGTCCATGTGTGGCTGTACCCTAAATTTCAGATCCTTATTCACTATCACCTCCCAGATCTCTTATTTCTTCCACCTCCAACAATGTATCCTCACCAAGCATAAATTCTGCATCCCATCTTTGTTTTCCAAATTTTAAAACCTTACATTTTACAACATTGAACTCACATCATCCCCATTTCCATGCCCAATCACTCAATTTATTCAAGTCTTCCTGCAAGGTCACAACATCCTCACTACTCTTCATGGCTCGTCCCAACTTTGCATCATCTGCGAACAACTAAATATCTCCATCCAAATCTTCACCTATATCATTAACATACAAGTTAAACAGTCCCTGAGGCACTCCGCTAGTGACTTTCCTTTTCCTTGACATTGCTCCCCTCATACACAACTTGTTGATACCTATCGGACAGCCAATCTCCAATCTAATTCACCAATCTAATATCCAACCCCATCTGCTCCAGTTTGACTATCAATTTATCATGAGGTATTTTATCAAAAGCCTTTGCGAAATCCAAGTATATCACTGCGTATCCTTCTCCTCTGTTCAAGGAAGCAGTCACTTTATTCAAATAAGTAAGTAGGTTACTAAAACATGACCTCCTTTTAGCAAATCCATGCTGTCCATCAAAGATGATACCATTGTTATCAACCCAACTCTGGATCCTAGTTCTCACAAGCTTCTCCAACAACTTAGCCACAACATCTGACACACAGATAGGCCTATAGTTTAATGCTTGAGTTCGATCACTTCCTTTATGAAGTTCCACAATCTTGCCCTCCTTCCACTCCTTAGGGACTTGACCCAATGCAAGACTCGTATTAAAAAAATATGTCAAGACAGGTGTCAACTCCCTGACACATTCCTTCAGAATACATGGCGATATATTATCAAGTCTCACAGCCTTATTAACATCTTGTTTACTCAACTCCCCATACACCTCTTGCTCACTTACAGTCAGTCTCTCCTCCCCATCATCTACTGCTCTCAATCTCTCCATGAAGTCACATTCACAAGATTGAAAGACCTTTATGAATTGCTCATTAAGTATCTCTACCACACATTCTGCAACAGCTATCTTTATACCATTTTCTCCTATCAATGTCATCCTTCCATAATCATTCTTTCTTTTGCTGGCTACATATCGAAAGAACTCCTTAGGATTCTTTTTCGCTTTATTAGCTAACTGCTGTTCATACCTCTCTTTAGCCACCCTCACCAACCAAGTCACCCTCCTTGCCTGGTCTTTGTATACCTCATGGAATTGGTTATTTCTACTTTGCTTATGCTGCCTCCACAATGCCCTCTTTCTCTGTATCGCATACTTAATCTCTTTATTCATCCATCTCACACCTACTTTATACAACCTCCTCTCCTTTGGAATATATTTAGACATTGCATCTACTAGATAGTTTTTGAAAATCCCACAAGCTGCATTGATCACTTTTTCAGCTAACTCCTCATTCCATGTTACACCCACAAGCTGTCTTCTGAGCTCTTCATAATCACCCCCCCCCCCCTTGTAGTTCCACCTATACCCTTTTCTCACAGATGTCCTCACACTGCTGGCAACCACCCAGGTAATCACCTCATGGTCATTCTCACCAATTGGTGGATGATTTGACACCTCATTTATAATTACATCCTCTGATGAGATGACCAAATCCAAGACTCTCAATCCTCGCATGCCCACTGTTACATACTGTCTGAGGTAGTTATCCCTCAAAAACTCAAGACACTCATTTTCTTTACTTCCAGTTGCTATCTCATCATTCCAGTCTATATTGCCGTAATTAAAATCACCCATAATGATCACCTTTTTCTTATTTGCTTGGTTAATTTGATTATACATTTCATTATCACCATCACCCACATTTCCTGGTCTATAACAACATCCAACCAAGTATTTGATTCCATTCACCTCTATTTCACACCATACTGCCTCAAAACCACTGGCACTATTTCCCTCTTGCATCTCTACTTTGTATGGACATAACTCTTTCTCTATCATCAATAGCACTCCCCCCTCCTTTTTACCCTTTCTATCCTCACGAAACACATCATACCCTTCCATCTCTATTCCTGTCAGGATGTTGTCCTCTTCCAACCATGTCTCATTTATTCCGACAATCTATGGGTGAACAGGCGCAATTAATGCAACCATTTCATCTACCTAGCATTTGTATACAAACAGAACAGCTCATTTCTGGATCTACAGATAGTTCCACTGATACCACCCACTCGATGTGATCTCTCAGTGCTCGACTGGGGCCATTTCCCTTTCTGCTTATTTATTTTAAAACCCTTTTCAATTCCAACTGTTTCTTCTTGATCTCAGGTCATCCCATTCCTTTCTACACATGCTCTCACCTCCTCTCGGAGCATCCACCTTTCTCATGCTGTGTACCCCTGTCCACCCTGAGCCTCCCTGTTTTCCTGTTCCTCTTGCACACCCATTCTCACATTTTCTATACTCATACTACATACTACTCTCTTCCTCATTCATAACCACTTCTTCAGTCTCTCCTAACTTACTCTCCTGCTCTTCCACATCACTTCCCACTTGATCTGATTTATTGTCTATCACTCTACTCACTTTTCTACCTTCCAGCAGCAGTCTCTCCAAGCGACTCACACCATAACCATTCAAATGCAGCCCATCGCTCCCATACAGCTCACTTGTCCCTCAAACTCATTCCACACATTAACAAACTGCACTCCCGTCTCCTTGCACATTTCAGCCAGCATATCATTCATAATCCTTGCTCTCCACTTCATCTCACCACAGTCATACCTAGGCAACACGCTGACCACCCTTCCTGTCACACTATTCTCTTTTATCCTTCTAAGCAGCCTCCTGATATCCATTCTGGTGCTCTCTTTGTCTCTGTCAAATCATTCGTACTGATTAAAACCATTAACCCCTTGCTCACTCCCTCCTCATATCCATTGCCTCAATCACTCTGCTCATTTTACCACTTGGAAAACATACCTTATGCATCTTATCATCCAGCACACCTTTAATGATGGAGTCGCCATACAACGCCACTCGCTCATCTTTCATTAACTCTTTCTTTCCATCATGATTTGTTTTAATATGTTTTACCCGAATTTTCTTAATTTCATTCCGCATCCATTTCATCTCTTTCCTCATCCAATCCAGTTCAAATTCCAATTTATTTTTAGTAGTTTTTAGGTACTAAAAATAGCACCACTCAAACTCACCATGAGATGGCAGATTGTGTGTTATGTTATTAGCTCTGCGAAAAGATTTTTTTTTTCGTGTTTTAGTTATTAGGTTAAATCATTGTGTTTTTTGTTTTATACAGGTGCATGATTGACTGAGTTTAGTTTGAAAGTAAATGTTTTTTTTTTTTGTTTGTTTGTTTTTGTTTTGTTTAAATATGATATGGTGCCATTGTGTGGTAGAACAATGGTGGCAAAGATGTCATTAGTGTGTGATTCTGTATGCAGTATGTGTGAGATGTCTTCAATTGTAGAAATTAAAAGATTTATTATTACCCCAAGACCTCATGGAGTCAAAGACTCATCTGGGAGGTCCTTTTATCACACACACACAGCTCATCGTACCGTACCTTGAACACATTCAAACTCCTTGCAGACACTACACTCTCAGGCATGGCATTCCAATCATTCACAACTCTGCTCTAAAAAAACCTGTCTCTCACTCCCCACTCACACCCTCTTTATACAGTTTCCAGGGATGACCTCTGGTTCTCCCCCGATCTCCCACTATTTTCTGTAGAACTTCTCCATCATTGATCCTATAACAACTCCTTACCAACTTGTAGGTCTCTGTCATATCTCCCCTCTTCCTCCTGTCCTCCAGACTCTGCAAATTACATCTTCTCAATCTTTCCTCATACTCGACATTCCAGAGGTCAGAAACTACCTCATTCAATCACCTTTGGACCATTTCCAACATCTCTTCATCCTTCTGAAAACCAGGTGACCAAATCTGGGCACAATAGTCCATGTGTGGCCTAGTCAAAGCCTTATACAACGGAAGAAGAATCTCCCTACTTCTACAAGTCAATGTCCTCCGCATCATTCCCAGAAGCCTTTTTGTTGTCTTCACCATTTTGCTTATGTATCCCCTAAATTTCAGATCCTTATCTGCTATCACCCCTAGATCTCTTATTTCTTCCACCTCCAACTATGTATCCTCACCAAGCATAAATTCTGCATCCCATCTTTGTTTTCCAAATTTTAAAACCTTACATTTTGCATTGAACTCACATCTCCATTTCCATGCCCAATCACTCAATTTATTCAAGTCTTCTTGTAAGGCTACAACATCTTCACTACTCTTCATGGTTCGTCCCAACTTTGCATCATCTGCAAACAACTGAATATCTCCATCCAAATCTTCACCTATATCGTTAATATACAAGTTAAACAGTAATGGCCCCATAAACAGTAATTTATGGAAGGAAAGTGAAACTGGTGAACAAGTGTGTGTTAAGCGTTTTGACAGTGAGTGCCAGTTAGAATGCGAAAACAAAATGACTGTTAGAATAGACAGTCGAGTAGATAGATGGTAAAATGGAAAATGTTAATGTCAGAATTAATAATGACATGTGATGGTGGAAATATAGGAAAATGAAATAGACCAAAATAAAGGAATAGTGCACTTGCATGTTATACTTCACAGGTCAAAGTGCAAAATCAAAAGTTGCAGAAACAGCAATAGATTAGCAGGGCTGAGAAGAGAAAGAAGCGGGTGGGCCAAGGTAAAAATCAGAATCATGTGAACTAAGTAGAAAATTATGTACTGAGACTTTATGGTCAGAAGAGTACTTAACGAAAGTATAACAAAATCATGTTTATCTAGTGCAAAAATTAATGATATTAGTCATGCCATCTGGATGCAAATATATAAGGCAAAGGAAAACTAATTGTCTTGATTAGAACTAATAATCTGAGAGGTCAGAAGTACTCTATGAATGAAGATGTGAAGAAGTTGTTGGACAAAGCAAAAATGGAGAATGTGAGGATTGTAAGATCTGCCACGCTGTGTTAGAAATGAATTGAAGAAGATGACGTTGATAGCAAATGAATCAATATGCAGGTTGTACAGAAGGAATGATGCAGAGTTTGTGAACCTATGGCCTCAGTTTAATAGAAACAAGGATTTGTATAATGCTGACAAACTGCATCTAAATGGTTTTTGTGTTAGGTGTCTAGAGAGCGCTTTGTTCCCTAAGCATGCCGAAGTGCAAATTCACGATTGTGTGTGTGAAGGCATTCATAAGGTGAGTGAGTGTGAGAATGACAAACAAGTGCACAATCTAGTCTCTCAAGCAAAAGTATTGAATAAGGTGGTCAATGCAGGAAGTAAAGGTGGTTGGAGCCTACTTTATTATTAGTGATGCTGCAGTTTCTATATACTAATATTAAAAATATCAGGAAAAGAAGGAGGAGTTTTTGGCATTGGTTAGTGCAACCTTACCAAAAGTTATACGCATTAGTGAGACTTGGCTAACAGCAGATGATGTAGTTACAGGGATAGAATGGGATGGGTTGAGTATTTTCAGGGTGGATAGAGAAGCTAGGATATGTGTTGGAGGGGACTACTGCTGATGATAGCAGATGAATTGCAACTAAAATGAATAGGAGATAGGTGGTGGTGGGGGTGTTCATTTGAAGCTATCTGGTAAGATCAAGGTTAATAAAACGAAATACAGTAAAACCCCGAAGTTACGTGGTAGGTGGGATCAACAAAAAGCGTGTAAGTCGAATTCACGTAACTCGTGGTATAATTTTGCATGTAATTTATATATACAAACATACAATTGGGACCAAAGGTTTACAAAAACACCTATATTTTTTAAGAAATATAATCATAATTGTAGTTTTTTGTACATAAAAAAAAAGAAAGTTATTTCAATGTCAATGGTTTCATAAAATCTAATAGATTCGTCTGACGGCATAATGTCTTTTTCTTGTCACGCAAAATTTCTTCATGGCAAGCTAATGATTTTTTTTATTCCTTGCCTTGTGGGTACAATTTGTTCCTTGTTAGAATATATGTCCTCCAAAATCTGTAAACCTTTCTTTTATGATTGTTCTTACTGTGGATTCCTGTAGATCGAACTTCTTTGCTAGCTCACATATTTTCATTCCGCCTTCAAAATCCTTAATAATGTTGAGTTTTGTTTCCAAAGTCAATGTTTTTCTTTTCTTGCTAGCTGTAGAAGAATCGGACTTGCTTCTTTTGGATGACATTATTATTTTTTATGGTGATAATATTTTTATCAAACACATAACATTAAACAATCACAAGGTTTGTAGACTATAAAAATCGTGTATGAATGGAGACCGCACGAAACACGTCAGTGCTGGTTCACAGCATGTGCAACACTGGCGAATGCTGCCGGCACCTGAAAGATACGACTAGTGGTGAGGCGTGAAGTGGAACAGGAATACGTACACATAAGAAACCATAACTCCGGATTCGCGTAAGTCAGGGTATGACTGTATATGGTTGGTTGGTTGTAATGGGGGTGGGGGATTCCAGGGATGATCTGGAAGACATGCATCAGCAAATTAGTACAATGAGTGCAAGTCAAATGATTATTATGGGGGACTTCAATTATATAGTTATAGATTAGAAAGTAGAGAGATCACACAGTAAGAAGGAAATGGAATTTAACTACATACTGAGAGACAATTATTATTATTATTACGGGCAACTCCAAGGAATTGATTGACTCATCGAGGCAGGCCCTAACATCATGTCAAGAACAACTATTCAACATTCACACAGTATCTATCATACCTCGCCTTGAACTCATTCACAGTCATGGCACCCACAACAGACTCTGGCAGCTTATTTCACTCATTCACCACTCTCCAAGTAAAAAACCTAGCTCTAACACCTTTGCTAACCACACTCTTGCCCAGCTTCCATGTATGGCCCCTAGTCCTCCCACCACCAGTCCTATTCTCAAAATTATCGTCTGAATTAATCTAATAGAAACCCCAGAGACATTCAAATTATATAATTTGAATGTCTCTGGATCTCTCTATAATGAATCTTATACAGACATTCAAATTATATAATTTGAATGTCTCAATCATATCACCCCCTTTTCTGCCTATCAACCAATTTCTGCAACCCACAAATCTTCAATCTGTTCTCATAAGGTTTGTTCCATAGGCCTGCTATTATCTTGGTCACTCGTCTCTGAATCCTCTCCACCTCCTCCCCATCAAGAAGAAACCCTGATGCACATATCTGGGCACAGTAATCTAGATGAAGTCTTATCAAGGCTCGATACAGAGGAACAATAACCTGTTTGTCTCTGCTTGTTAAAGTATTTTTCAGCAACCAAGTGATTTGATGAGCTGATTTAGCCACTTTTGCGATGTGCCCTCTAAACTTCAACTCCCTATCCACTAACACTCCCAAATCCCTGTCCTCATCAATCTCCTGGAGCACGGTTCCGCCAATGTGATATACTGCTGCTAATCTTTTCACTCGAAAATGCATCACCTTACACTTTGCCACATTAAATTGACATCCATTCTCCTTAGTTCTCTAAACTATCCAAATCATCCTGCAAAATTTTGACATCCTGTGCACTCACAATTGCTCTACCCAACTTTGCATCATCAGCAAACAAATGAACACTTCCTCTCAGATCCTTTCCTATATCGTTAATGAACAAATTGAACAGTAGTGGTCCAAGAACAGAACCCTGCGGCACACCACTAGTCACAGGCCATCTTTCAGACTCTACTCCTGAATAAACCACTCTCTGATATCTCTCCATCAGCCACCCTCCTATCCATCTCACCAACCCTATATCCATCCCCATATGCTGCAGTTTACTGATTAGAATTCCATGTGATATCCTGTCAAAGGCCTTAGCAAGGTCCAGTAGAATCACTGTAAACCCATTACCCTTATCCAGTTCAGCCATCACTGTGTTATAAAACGTGAGCTAGTTACTAAGGCATGATCTACGCTTCACAAAACCATGCTGTCCCCCATACAGTATCCCTTTCTTTTTTTTAATTTTGTTTATTTATTTATTTTTTATTTTTATTCATTTGTTTTTCTTTTCTCTCACTAGAGGTCAGGCTAGAAAAAAGATTTATTAACTACGTAGATTTAGTTTACTGGTATAGAAAGCATGAGCATGTAGCTTGGTTCTGTATACAGTTGTATTCTTCCGATGATGACCTCGATATAGAGGTCGAAAAGTCAAGTTTTATTTTATTTGTAATTAATAAAACAATCTGTTCAACACGTGTGTTTTTGAGTCCCTAAATCTACAAATATGAATGCATACAGTATCCCATTTTCATCTATCCAATCCTGTATTTTCCTCTTGACTATTTTCTCCAAGACTTTGACAATGATTCCTGATATGTTGATCGGTCGGTAATTTACAACAGCAGTCTTGGAACCTCCTTTATGCAGTGGAACTATTTTCCCCTCTTTCCACCCCCTCAGGACTAACCCAGACCCGAGACTCAAATTAAACAAAATATTCAAGGGTACTGACAATTCTTTAGCTGCTTCACGTATGACACGAGCTGGTATGCCATCCAATCCCACAGATGTATTGACATTGAGGTTTTGTAATAGACTATTCACTCCACTTCATTCACCACAATTCCCATATAAGCTATTGGTTCATTCATTCCTGCAATGTCACCATCTGGATGATATACTCTTGCAAAGTGCTCTCTCAGTAATTCAACTATATCAACTGATTCGGTTACCTCCCTACCATCGGCATTCTTTAAAATCATTCTGCCATATACATTTTTTCTTTTACTTGCAACATATTGAAAAAACTGTTTGGGATTCTCTTTAGCCTGCTTGGCTAATGTTATTTCATAATCCGCTTTTGCTTTTCTTCCCACACTCGTTATCCTTCTGACCTGCGCTTTATACCATTCATGTGCCTGCCGGTCACCTTTCTCCTTAAATTCCCTCCACAGTTGTTTCTTTTTTTGCAGCTCAAGCTTAATGATGTTATTCATCCATTTAACCCCTACTTGATTTATTATTTGGACTCTAGGTATACAGTCAGCCATTGCCTCCTGCGAACACTTCTTAACTGCCTCCCATGCTCTATCAGCATCCAGCCCTTGCAGTTTTGCATGCCATGCCACTGAACCAATCAAACTCCTAAGCTTGTCATACTTATCATCCTGGTTATTTCACATGTACCCTGTCTTAATTGTAAATTCCACACCTTTAGCCACCTTCCAAGTCCAAGACCCTATGATCACTCTCACCAATTGGTGGCAACGTTACAGCCAAATTCTTAGATGCAATTACTAGGTCAAGCATTCTCTGACCCCTAGTATTTTCCATTACATGCTGTCGCAGATAGTTATTCCTTTATAACCGCATAAAATTCAATTCCTTCCTCCCATATGTCCTCTCCTCCTTCCAATCAATGTTACCATAGTTGAAAACCTCCTTAATAATTAACCTCCTTCCACTCATTTCTTCTATTTTCTTATGCATACTGTCTCCACCATCTATTCCCTCACCTGGTCTATAGCAGCACCCAACTGTATATTTTGTTCTGCTAGTTTCAATCTCACACCAAATAGCCTCAATTGTGCTCTTTTCACTATCCTGCATTTCCACTTCTATTTTCCTTGGCTGCAGCTCATCAGCTATCATCAATAACACTCCTTCCCCATTTTATTCTCCCTGTCATTCCTGAACACACCATACCCCTCACATTCAATCCCACTAGATGTGTCATCTTCTGTCAGCCATGTTTCACTAATGCCAATAATCTGTGGTCTTGAAGTGCCAACCAAGGCCAAAAATTCTTCCTTCTTGTTCCTAATACTTCTGGCATTAGTATACATGAATTGCAGAAGCCCATTTGTCCCATCCCTATTTTGATGCCTTGTACTAACTATCCCATTCTGATTTGTTGTCCTTCATACTCGCGCACGCATATTACACACATTCTTACACTCAACTGTCTCCCTAAAGTCTGCATAACTACTCCCCCCCCTTAATAAATCTAGTTTCCCTGATTCTGCACATCCACTTCCACTTCATTCAACAACACCTTTTCAAGTCTCCATACACCAAATCCATTCAAATGTAAACTATCCATCTTATATAAATCCTTTCCCCCATCGAACTCACAGCATGTGATGAAGGGAACTTGCGGTGCAAGAGTATTGGACCTGGTCATAGGATCAGAAGAGCTATCTGTAATTAAGGTGGCCACATTGCCTCTGATTGGAGAAAGTGACCATGTGATCTTGACCTAGGAGATTGTAAAAAAATGAAGAATATTCTTTCTAGAAGTGTTATGTGGAACTATAAGGCGGGTGACAAGCTTCAGAGGAAGCTTGAAGTTGTGCCATGGCATAAAATCCTGCAAGGAAAGGTTGTTAGTAGCATGGGAGATAGTTAAGGGACATGCAGAGGAAGCAATATTAAATTGTATACGTAAGGTAAGGTTAATTATATAGGAATTAGATGAATGAGTAACGTCATTCAGCATTTTCTGTGCAAAAGAAACTTCTGTGGAAGTTATATAAGGAGAAAGATGACCAGTAAACTCATGAACAGTATAGACAAGGTTCAGGCAAAAAAAAAAAAAAAAGATGACATTATGGTAAAGAAGGCAAAATCATATTACAAGAAGAAACTAGCCAAGCAGGCCAAAGGAAGTCTCATAGAGTTCTTTCACTATGTGGCAGGTAAGAAGAAAAGAATAACCTTAATGAGTGTTGATGGTCACAAGGTAACAGAAGCACTTGAAATAGTTGAGTTACAATCTGAGTGACCACTTTGCAAGGGTATATCATATAAGTGAAGTTAATACTGTTACATATGCGACAGAGACTTATGTGGGAACAGAGGTGGATGAATTGGAGATTCTTTGGATATTTCAGAATCTCAATGTTTAAGTCTGAGCTTGGATAGAGTTCTAAGGGAGTGGAAAGAGGGTAATTCCCTTGCATAGGAAAGGTTCTATGACTGCAGTAGCAAATTATAGACCAATCGGTATCTCAGCAGTGAAGTACTGGAAAAATTGGACAAAAAAAGAATTCAAGAATGGATGTGCAAGAATATGATATTTTTACTCGTATACTCAGAGGTAACATGGATTTATGAAGATTTGGGCATGCCTTAGTAATTTACTAACTTTTTTTTTCTAATAGAGTTGCAGCTGAGTTTGATAAATGAAATGGCTACATGACGATTCTGCTGTATTTTGCAAATACATCTGACCTAATAGCATGTGGACCTCAGTTACGCAAATTAGAACAAATGGGGTTGCATATGACATTGATCATATGCTACCCCAGTGAATCGAACAGCGATATTTTAAAAAGCTTAATGTTGGAATTGTTTTGGAATGTGTATTCTTCTAACACTTTCAGTCAAGTGACTAATTATATATTATGTAATATTGGTTCAGCATACTGGATTTTCACCACTACCATCACTACCTTCTGTGGATCTTCTCATATAAATAGCCTAGGCATTTTGTCAACACCTGTGCTTCTAATTCATTTCAACCACAACCGTCCTTGTAGGAAATAAACAACATGCACTGCACTTGCTTTCATAGACTGCCTAGCTGGAAATAAAAAGGCTCATTCCCATGCTGGTAGCTGTGGCATTATACTGGTTTGTTTGTGAGGTCATAGTGATACATGTGCCCCTATGGTGAACTTTAAAGTTGTTTAATTAAATATCCTAAATTACCTAAACTGAATGTAGCTATTAGAATCATTTAACTGTATCAGGGTTTTTGCTTTCTTGAAAATAATTTATTCTTGATTAGGTTACTTTTAAGTCAAATTAGTTTAGAAAGAAAAATTATTTCTGAGAATTTCCTCATTGTTTAACACAAAACTTCAATAATGAGATTTTGTCCCACTGCATTGAATTAAAAAGAAAAAAAAATTGAATATTTTGCAGTAAGTTATGTTTAGATTTTGGGCTATGTCATTTATGACAAATTTTTAAGCTTTGTTAAGCTGTATTCTTAATGGGATAAAAATACTTGGCATTGGGGCATTTGGAAAAGGATATGCTGCTGTGTATTCCACTCTCAGATCATCTAATCTAACAACTATAGGAATGATTCAGAATGAGTAGTCGGCTCAGCCATGCTGTGTTATTGTTATTAATTGCTGAAGAGAATGGAAAGTGGGATGTAGACTTAAACTTTTCAGTCAGTAAACAGGAAATGCAAGAAGCTGTTCATTACATAAAAGGCAAGAAAAAAAAAATCATGCTTATAAATTTTGATTGTCATGATTAACATAACATACCTTACTCTAAGCATAGTGACAAGGCATACTGGAATTTCACAAGGAAATTAAAAAAAAAAAAAATCATATATTTCAACAAACATTATTCCAAACCATCATGTTGTTTATATATGTTTGGTGTAATTATTTTTTGTGCAAGCATTTGAAAATAACACAAAAAAATTCCTGCAGTATTTTTCAGAAACATAATTTCCAGAAAAATTAAAGAACTAAAATACTTTGTTCATTACATTGATTAGAATAATAATAATAAAAAAAAAAATAATAGTAAAAGATAGCAAAGCAAATATTGCTGGTAATAAATAAATGTATTGCTAAGAATAATCTCATATTTCAAAATAGATGTAATTTATTTTATTTCCACACATAAAAAAAAAAAATATATCTCTTGTGAATAAATGAAATAAATAAAATGTGAAGTATAATGTTTTTATCCTTGAAATATCATAAGGTGGTTTGTGTATTTGATGCACTTCGTAGATTAATGGTCAGATGTATGGCGGGCTCATTGGACATGTTTCATAGAACCACTGTATTTCCAAGACTTCAGATAGAGTGTACTATAGTATATTTCCATAATAAACATTCCTATATATATCATGGCACTGGTTAGAAAGTAGTATACTTGTATATATAAGACATCAAATTTTCTTTGCAACATAGTACTGTTCTCCTTTTAATTTTTGTTTTATTGAAAGTAATAGTGGAATGGCATCAATCAACAACTAGCAAGAAGGGAAGAAATTAGTGATATTAAATATTCAATAGAAAATCAAAATCATAAAAAAAAAGATCAAAGGGATGCCCAGATCTTGGATTTCGATACTGTGGTAAATACCTTAGCAAAAAATAAAGTTTTATTATTTTTTTATTTGCATGGAATCTTCTACGATGCTAAGAAGACACTGACAAAACTAAGAACAGAGATCATTGATGAAATGATGTGTAAATAGTATTAGCAGCAGTGAGAAAAGAAGATTCCCATGCTAGGTTTACTGATAGAGAAAAGGCAAAATAGTTTCCTGAGAAACTGAACACACGTTCAAATTGCAGTATAGTGAGAGATGGTTGTACAAGTTTAAGTAGTGTCAGTGAATCAGGTGCATAGTCATTTGTGGTGAGAAGCAGTCGTTGGATTTCAAGGCTGCAGAAGACTTTGTAAAAGCTTTCCAAAAAAATCTTCACAATAAGTATATAACACAGATAAAATGAGCTTGTTTTGGCAGATGTTGCCCACATCAACTATGGTGCATGGCAACAAATGCGACTCATCAGCTGAATATAAAGAGATAAAAGTAGGTTAATATTTTGTGGTGTGAGAGTGCTGCTTGAATCCACAGATGCAAACTCCTTGTGATTTCAAAAACCTGTCCTCAGAGCACTTCCAGAAGTCTCTCTCCCTGTCATTGATATAGAGGCCAGAAAAATCCATGGATGAGGAAACAGATATTCAGGAATAATTCACATGTAATTTGTACCCAAAGTAATCAGACATAACAAAAACACATGGACTTACAGCAACCACTCACACAGTCTTATTATTAGATAATAGTCCTTCACTGATGATATTACATGTGATATAACAAAAGTTAATGAAATAATTTAATAAAGGAAGGATAAGCATTGATCTGTTTGCCTAGTAACTTTCGTTTGCGGTACTTGGCTTAACAGGCATGCACCAGTTAAACTGTGCACTGCATAATTAACAGAATTATTATTGTTAAACTAGCACTATTTGTAAAAAAAAAAAAAAAAAAAAAAAAGAAATTGGCAAGCAACATTGCTTTAAATCAGAATGATGAATACTTTGCAGGAAAATGAATAACTAGTTTGAAGGAAGTTGGGTGTTCCAATTTGAAGTGACATGGCACTTCAGAAGCAGAATTATTATTATCATTATCTGAGACCTCCAGAGAGGCAAGGATTCATTGAGGGAGGCTATAAATCACCTAAACCAGCTATCATACCTTCCCTTATATTCATTCACACTAGATGCACTTACTATCCCTAAGATCAAATTATTCCACTCACTCACTGCTCTCTAGAAGAAAAACCTAGCTCTTACCCCTTTTTTTGACTGTGAACAAACTTAACTTCCATGGATGCCCTGTGTTCTCTCTCCATCTTCCATATAATAAAAAATTTCATCAGTTGATATCCTATAACACACATTATACCCATTCAAATGTTTATAGACCTCTATCATATCACCCCTCTTTCTCCTGTTAACCATAGTCTACAATCCACATATTCACAATCTGGATATAATCTTTGTAACTCTTCTTTTCACCCTTTCCACAACTTCTTTATCCCCTTTGAACCCGAGAGACCAAATCTGCACACAATAATCCAGGTGTGGTCTTATCAAAGCCTTATAAAGAGGCAAAAAGACTTCCTCATCCTTACATGTCAAGGTTTGATTCAACATCGCAATTATCCTCTGAGTTTTATTTGCAACTTTTGCTATGTGACCTTTGAACTTTAAATTCTTATCCACCAATACACCAAGATCTCTTGCCTCTTCAGTTTCTCGTGGCATAACCCTGCTAATATAATATGCTGCTGGAACTCTAATCACACCAGAGTTCATAACTTTACACTTTCTAACATTAAACTGACAGCCATTTTTGTTTTCCAAATTTCCAGTCTATTCAAATCATTTTGTAATTGCTGAATATCAATAGCATCCCTGATTGCCCTGCCTCTCATTGGCAAACAATTGCACATCAGATGCTAGATCCTGCCAGATGTCATTAATGCATAGATTGAACAATAATGGCCCAAAGACTGATCCCTTAGGTACACCACTGGTCACCTTAAATCTGGCAGATTCACACCCACTGTATACCACTTTTTGATATCTGTCAACCATCTCCTGATCCAAGTCAAGAGTTTATATTCCAATCCCATATTCTCCAGTTTATGCAACACCCTTTCATGTGATATCTTTGCAAATGCCTTAGCAAAATCTAACATTATCATCGTGTATCCATTCCCTTTATCCCACTTGGCCATAACATTGTAATAAAATATGAACAAATTGCTAAAACATTACCTTCCTTTAGTAAACCCATGTTGTTCCTTGCAGAGTATGACATGTTGGTCTACCCATTTCTGTATGCGAGTTCTTACCAACTTCTCTAAAATCTACCACACCAGAGATACTGATAGGTCGGTAGTTAGACACATCAGTTTTTGCACCACCCTTGTACAATGGAACTATCATACATTCCTTCCATTTCTGTGGTATCATTCTTAAGCTGAGACTCAAGTTATACAAACATGTGAAAGGCATAGCCAAGTTGGCTTAACATTCCTTTAGCAAATGGGCTGATATTCCATCTATTCTTATAGATAAATTCTTATCCAGGTTATGCAACAGCTATTTAACCTCATTTCATGAACCTGTAATTCTTCATCCAATGTAGCAGTAGCACTATGCACCATGTTACATACACCCGGATGATATATCTTAGCAAAGTGAGCACTCATTAACTGAACAATCTCATTAGCTTCTGACATTTGAGTACCTTCTGCATTCAATAAAGTTATTCTTCCACATTCATTCTTTCTTTTGCTTGCGGCATAGCAATAAAATTCTTTTGGATTGCCTTTAGCTTGCATGGCCAATTTCTTTTCATATTTCAATTTAGCTTTCCTCACAATACTCGTTACTTTTTTGGCCTGAGCTTTATATATTTCATAACTTCTCTCACTCTTATTCTCACAATATTCTTTCCACATCATCTTCCCCTTGTGGATCTCTTGCTTAATAAGGTTGCATGTCCATTTCACTACCAACCTATTTATTCTTTGAACACTAGGAATACTTTTAGATACTGTATCATTTAAGCACTTTTTCAAAGTGCTTAAATGAGACCCCTTCTGGTTCCTTCGAGTTCCTTCTTTCACATGCTGCTTGAGAAAGTTGTCTTGCAACAGTTCAGTAAATTCCTCTTCTTTCTTATCATGAGATTTTTTTTCAACCCAATCGATGTATGGAAAATTAAAGTCACCCATAATGATCATTCGTTTGGTACCTGAATGCTTAACAAAAAATTTGTTTGTTTATATGGAGAACTTGGGAAGGAGGAGGAGAGAGAGAAAAAAAAAAACGTGATAGCAAATACAAGAAAATACCATAAAAATAAAGTGAGCAAGAAGTCAAGGGAGCTTTAATCTAACAACTTCTGGATACTCCTGCAAGTTACCTATTTTGGCAATCTTTTATTATTTTGTGCTCTATTAACTCTTTGGAAGCTAGATGAGTTTACTGCAATTTTCGTAGCAGACTGGACACCATTATCTGCTTACTGTAATTTTTTAAATTTAGTTTATTATTATTTTATTTTATTGTTATTATTATTATTTTTTTTTTTTGGAATTGAAGAGAGTTAGAATTCTCCATTTGATTGAAAGGAAATAAGTTATAAACTGTTCAGGAAAGCAATGACTTTCCATTAGAAACTGACTAAATATAGCAAGTGAAACTATAAATTTTGTTTATAGTTTGTAATAATTTTCTCCCTGCTTCAGCAATCTTCTAATGGCTGCTTTTTTTTTTGTTTGTTTGTTTACTTTCAAAAAAGCCATTATCTTGAAATTGTTATTTACTACTCATTTTTTTTTTTAAATTAATGAAACAAAAAGTTTCAGTAATTATATTTTAATTTAATAATAATGTGAACAACATGCATTGGCCTGAAGAGAAGTGCTTCCCTGTAGCTCACTGAGCATACCTTCAAGTTAACGATTCTTTGAATTGCTGAATGTAATTCAGCAATACAAAGAATCAAAGAATTTCCCAATGAGGTTGGATAAATGGTAGATTACCTGTAATCTTATCTCTATTATTTGCTGTGTGTATCAGTGGGTTTATCTGTTCTGCATTATAAAATGAATTCTGATTATAACACTTACTGACTTATTTTTAGTTAAAAAATCCTTTTAAAGTTTTCTTTCCATACAATGATGGGATTGGAAATCATATCCTTCCAACTAAAGTGCATTTTTGCTAACTGTTATGCCTCTTATAGTATAGGAACACTCGGTTTATTGAATATTATTGGTAAATCTTGCGACAACAGAAATGTCTGCATGGCTATAGGTAAGTAACTAAAAATTATAAAAGTAATAAGGTCGAAATGTAATAGGGCACTGGTTGAAAAAACAGATTATAAAATGTGAAAACAAAGAATAAAAAAATCCAAACATTATAGACATGAATTCATTTCCTAAAATATGGGAAATATTGTGATAAACATTAACTGAAAGAAGAAAAAAAAAACATAAGGACACAGTTAAATTACATCGGAAAAGAAGAGCTGAGCTGAGATTGCATGCAAGATAAAGGTGACATTCTTGTATGGCATATCTTCAGCTAGTGGAAATGGTCAAGTGAGTGTCATTAGAAAGGTTCAGTTCAGAGACATTTCTGATCTTCTTAAGACATTGTTTTGAAAAGATTTATTTTTCAAAATGATTTTCTTATTACAAGACTACTAGGAATGGAACCAAGTTTTAATGGTTGTTATTATTATTATTATTATTATTATTTCGGGCGACTCCAATTGTTATGACATTAGAAGTTGTTCAAATACCAACTAGTTTCAGAAGAAAAAGGACTATTACTTGCTTCTTCAGGATTAAAATTATGAACTTAGATCACAATTAAAATATATCAGGTAAAACCATTAGAAATGGCAGCAGAGAATAGTTTTGTTCAGAAGTTTGAAATACAAAAAGAAAAAAACATATCACCAAAAGAAATAAAAAATCTGGGCTTTTGTATTTATTTGTTCACCACACATCACAACATAGATACAGCTTACCATGCCTTATCTGGAAAGTAATTTCCTCTCACATCATATTAGGGAATCTTCTACTGTTATTCACAGGAATTCCTCATCAGAAACAGGAATTTATCTAAAATGTCTGGAAGTCATTAATAATCCACTAACATACTGATTTGAACTTTTCAAACTCATCTCAAGTCTCATGCAGAACAGATGACATGCACTGTGCCTCATTTCATTGTCATTCTAATGGTTTATCTGAGATGTGCTTTAATTTATCATTCATAATTTTATTCTTGAAGAAGCACTTTAGTCTTTTTGTTGCCAACACAATTGGTATTTTATTACCATCTAATATTTTAACTATTAAAACCCATTTTCCTTGTTTACTGAAGGCTCAGTAAAGTGACTGGAGAAATACTATTCTCTCTCTTTCTAGAGCAGTGGTTCTCAACCTTTTATGCTTCACGTACTCTCTCCCTGGAAATGTGTCTGTAACTAGAGTACCTCTTGTCTAGATAGATAAAACTATAGTTATAGTATAACAATGAGAATAAAATAAAACACACACACACACACACACTCAGGTAACCCCCATATAACACAGCATTCCTACAACACGTTCTTGCTCTAACACTGTTCGAGAATTGGGGGAAACCCTGTACAACATGGGACGTGATGAGAGCTTTTAAGAACAAGCACCATCTCATTCGATATTTTTCATTCGAGTGTGTATGTTGTGTCAGATTTGCATACAGAATTTTAGAATTTATTAGAATTTTTAATTCATTTTGTTCGTGGAGTATTAAACATATTTTAAGACCCATATTGTTTCTTAGCCAAATAAGAAACTCAAAGAGTTTCATGCCGAATATAGTAGAAACTATATAAAAAGTTCAGCGATTCCAAGCGTAAGCAAATACCTGGATACTGCAGCAACTGACCCTAAAGGTAGTGCAAGCTGTGGCAACTCGTGTAAGAGGTGGAGCAAGTTCCGATCACTATTCTTGATATTTACCCATAATGTGAACTTAGCTCCTAGGAGCTATATTTCTGTTCTACATTATGAGAGAAGGTCACTACCCAGACCGGTTTCAACCTTTATTGAGGTCTCATCAGTGAGTAGGTAGACCTAGTTAATATCAAGTTTGTAGCGAACAGAACTTTCAACCCTTCTATGAGTATTGCCGAGAGGTGTTCTAATAAATTATTAGATATATGAAGAGCCAAAGGCTTCAATTCGGCGACATATGACTTGTTGAAGTTAAGGGATATTACATCCCATATCGTTTCTTAGCCGAATAAGAAACTCAAAGAGTTTCATGCCGAATATAGTAGAAACCATATAAAGTTCGGTGATTCCAAGCGTAAGCAAATATCCCTTAACTTAAATAAGTCATATGTCGCCGAATTGAAGCCTTTGGCTCTTCGTATATCTAATATTTTAAGACTTTCACTGTTTTCTTCTTTGTATGTATTATTGAACCTTTTTTAAGAGTGCTTTACCGGTATATTGGACAGCAAATAAGAAAGCTTGGTTAATTACTGATTTTTTTAAAAAATGGTTTCTAAACTGTTTTGTACCAAGTGTGGAAAACTACTTAAAGCAGAGAAATCTAGATTTTAAAGTTCTACTGATATTGGATAATGCACCTGGCCATCCGAAAGATTTAAATCACCCAAATGTCAAAATAATTTTCTTACCACCAAATGCAAGTTCATTACTTCAACCATTAGATCAGGGAATTATAGCTACATTTAAAACTAATTACATCAGGAAATCGTTGCAATGGATTTTGATTAAAGTTGATGACGAATCTATCGAAGTCATGGAGGCATGGAAACTTTTTACAATTTTGGACTGTATTAATCTCATAACTTCGTCCATCAACGAAATAAAACCGACAATGTTAAATGCCTGTTGGAAAAATATATGGTCAGAGTCAGTTCAAAGCCAAAATCTAATCGAGCCAGCAGAAAACAGAATGGATGCAATAATAGAACTTGCTAAGTCTCTAGGAGGGGAAGGTTTTGATGATATGAATGTCAAAGATATTCAAGAATTACTGGTGGAAGAAAAGACTAATGAAGCAAATTTGGTGGAAATGGCATCTGGGATAAACCAAATTAATTCAGAGGATGATAGCACAGATAGAAACGATGCAGTTAAACATTTTACCCTAAAAAGCATAAAGAAAAGCCTAGACTTAGCCAAACAATTGGAGTTATATTTTCTAAATGAAGATCCTTCCACTGAAAGAAGCACAAAATTTAAGAGAATCTCTCAGCTAAAAGCAAACAATCAAAAATAACAGATTATTTGCAAAAAGTAGAGTATAGAACTCAAGATGCTGCAGAAGAAAGCTCAGAAGATGAGGATATTTTGCCAGAAAGAAAACATCCTCATTTAATGGTGCTTAGTAGTGATGACAAAGAAAACATTATGTCATAATATTAATTGTAATACTTTTGATCAGTTATTGTTTTAATAAACATACATTTCTCTTAGTTATAAAAAGAAAATAATATAGTTTTTTAAACTTTTGGAACCTAACCCTATTTTTTGTACTAGTTCTTTGTTTCGTATAACACGAATTTGCATAACAAGCCATTTTTTAGGAACCTAGCGACCGTGTTATACAGGAGTCACCTGTATGTATATATATATATATACACACACATTAAATTTTGTATACCCTTCCGTAAATTTTGTGCTTCCCTTCCGTAAAACAGCTATTAAACCTAGGCAAATGAGTTGAAAACCTGGAATAACACCTTAATACTATGATTGATACCTACTCCTCCAAAATCCGAAAGTTGGAAACTAAGCTCGAGATACTCGGCAACCAGCTCCCGATCGCAAGTGCACCCGTGCCCGCTAACGAACTTTGCGAACTAATCGCATTAACGGTACATGAGTCGCTCGAGGCTGAAAATAGGAGACTTAATGCTGTTATTTTGAACTTTTCGATGGAAAACAGTACATCATTAAAAGAAGATGTCGGCAAACTAGCAGGAGAATGCAACTTTGATCTTAGAAATATCATCAAATGGCATCGTTTCAGACCCGTAAACAAAAGAAAGGCAGAACAAACTTTCCATGTCTCATGAAAGTGACCTGCAACACACCGACAAACACATCCAAATTTATAAGGGCGATAAACAACAAGCTGAAGGACACTTACCCCCAGTCACGCGTACGTGCTTGACCTGATTTAACTTTTGCCCAGAGAGAACAAAGACGCCAACTCCGAAGACAACTAGAAGAAAAACACTAAAATGGAGACAACAGTTGGATGATAATCTACAAAGAAACCAAACTAGTGCAAAAACCAAGTGATGCCACCAAGGAGACCAGTATGCAGGAACTGCATAGGAAATGTGCAAGACCCTTGTAGTCAAGTTCATACCTCACAGACCCTTGCATATCCACTTCACCACCATCTGTGGCCTCAACTCCAACCTTAATAGTGTCCACTACCTTTTGCAGTCCACCAAATCCCACCTACTCTTTTTAACAGAAACTCAAATCTCACCTTCCCCCAGCATTATCCATCTCAGCCTTCCTAACTATACACTATTTAACCTCCTTTTGACCCAACAGTGGCATCTGTGCATATATCCACTCTGACATACCCTGCCAGAGAGCACCTAACCTAGAATCATCCAACTTTGACCTTCTTTGGCTGAAAATATCCCTCCCCTGCTCATTCAAATTCATCTGCTATCTCTATCGCTCTCCTAATACCACCAACCACTTTGAGCTCTTTCATTTCCTCTCCTTAAAAGTTGATTTTCTCCAGCCACACTCTCCTAACAGTGAAATCATCCTCCTGGGTTGATTTTAATGTGCATAACACCAATTGGCTTTCCTTTCCCAGTTGTACAGATCCTGCAGGCATTGATGCTGAATCATTTGCTATCACTTACACAAATTGTTTAAAAGCTGACCATAATACCAGATAACCCAAACCACTCCCCAAATACCCTAGATCTCTTCCTTACCAATGACCCCTCCAAATATGCAGTGAATGTAGTTAGTCCGCTGGGTAATTCTGACCACAACTTATCTCCTCCCCATGCAACAATGCTTACACAGTCACTCCCACACAAGAGTAGTTTGGCATTATAACAGTGCCAATTGGGACAGTCTCTGAGACTACTATGCTTCATTCCCATGGTTGGATTATTGTTTCTGGTCTTCCAGACCAAACACATGCAGCAAATATATCACTAAAGTAATCCTTACTGGCATGAATACATACATTCCCCACACTACTCTGAACTGCCATCCCCTATCCAAACCTTGATTCTCCAAAAGATGTGCCATTCCTGTACAAATTAAAAATCAGGCATACCACAACTGGCTCAAATCAAGAACCCCCATCCTCCTTCGATCCTATACTGAAGCCCGAAACAGATGCAAGAAAATTATGAATGCTTCTAAAACAGAATTTGAATGGGCAAAAAGCAGCTTGCAGCCTGTCCAAATGGCAGCCATGCCTTTTGGTCTCTCACGAAGGCAATTGTTCATAACTTTTGCCCTACACTATTCCCACCCCCTATCATACCCATATGGCTCAATTGCATCATCACCCACAGAAAAAGCTAAGCTCCTGGCTTCACACTTTGCTTCTAATGCACACATAACTGACAATGGCAAATGCCCTCCAGTCATTCCAACTGCCCACCATACAATGCCCCCTGTATCCTGTTGCCAAAAAGAGATCATAAACCTGTTGTCTAAATTAGACGCAAAAAAGTCGCCTAGCCCTGATGGCATTCCTCCAATTGTCCTCAAGATCTGTGCACCAGAACTTACTCCTATCCTATGCCATCTGTACATACTCTCTTACTCCACTGATATATATCCCAAAGCCTGGAAACTGGCCTATATTCAACCCGTTCCTGAAAACGGTGAGAAATCACTGCCATCTAACTACCGCCCTAATCTTACTCACTTCAGTCCTATCCAAAGTGATGGAGAAAACCGTCAACTCTCAGCTCCTGTTCTACCTTGGAGGTACTCAGCTATTAAGTGACCACCAGTACGGATTCCGTTGATGCTGATTAACAGGAGATCTACTTTTAAACATCACCCACCGCTGGACAAATGCCATGGAGAAATTTGGCAAATCCCAAGTTGTTGCACTTGATATCTCTAAAGCCTTTGACCAGGTCTGGCACAAAGGCTTGCTAAGCAAACTACCATCATTTGGACTGTCTCAGGACTTCTGCAGATGGATTACCAGCTTCCTGTCTGGATGCATGCTATGTGTGATGGTAGACGGCTCCCTATTCTCTCACCATCCAACTAATGATGTGGTCACACAAGGTTCAGTTTCCTCGCCAACTCTCTTCCTACTGTATATCAATGACCTACTTCAGTTGACCTCCAACACAATACACAGTTTTGCAGACAACGGCACATTGCACTCCTCCCTTTCATTTGACAAACCCTACTCTGCACAACTTACTTCAGCCCACAGAGCATCAACCACCACTGCCCTTAATTCTGACCTCCAAGCCATCCTCCAATGGGGCTCAGATAACCTTATCAACTTCAACTCCAGTAAAACCCAGTTCTGTCTTATTTCTCACAAAAAATAACTATTTTCCCCCAGCATTATTTTTGTAACACTCAAATTCCCAGACAACATGAGATTTCTCTTCTCATAAATACATCACAACCATTGCATCCTCTTCCAAAATGCTAGGTTTTCTCTTTCGCTCAAGACTTTACCTAACCTCTAAACAGCTGTTAACCTTATACAAATCGCAAATCTGCCCAGCTATCAAATACTGCTCTCTCACATTTGAAGTAGGGCTCCTAAAAGCTCCCTCAAAATGCTTGACTCAAAACAGAGGAGAGCAATTAGACTGATAAATGACCCATCTCTTACCAATTCGCTCCCCTCGCTCTGCTATGTGAGAGCGAGGCCTCACATTTGCTATGTGAGGTCTCTGCAATTTGTATATTTTATAAATATTTCCATGGGAAATGTTCATCTGAAACAGCATCAATAATTCCCCCACTCAGTACTAAGTCTGTTGGAACACTATCAGCTTCCACCCAACATCTCTTCATGGTACATCTTGAAATCCACAGAAAAGTTTCTTTTCCTCCTCCTTCATCCCTGCTACTGCTGTATTGTGGAACAGTCTTCCCTCGATATGTTTCCCAAGGAATACAATATACAGGCTTTTAAATCAAATGTAAACAAGTTTCTCCTTACTCAACCCACTACCCATATATGGTACTAACGTACTATAGGTTGACCAGCCAACTTCTCATATATGGGCCCAACATTAAAAAAAAAATTCATAAATTACATATATCGATAAACACAGAGTGACATAAGCAATTTAACAAATCATATAAAATTATAAACATTTTGCTGGGTAATCTGTCACTCAGTTCTCATAAATTAATCAGTATCAGTGTTGCCAACTTAGCAATTTTGTTACTAGATCTAGCAACTTTTGAAAATTACCCCAAGAGGTACACATACCACAGGTTGAGAACCCCTACTTTTGAGGATATCTAGATTTACAATACCCAAGGCTACCCATAAATGTGTTGCATTTAATGCTATTGGTGGAACTTTTAACACTAATTAAATAAATTATGCTTATCTTCACAGATTTTTACCTTTTTTACAGTTCCACCTATGATAAATTGTGATGCCTATAATGCATTAATGTGTGGGTGGATCAGAGGTCAGGTGAACTTGTGGAACCCTGCTCTAAAGACTAAACAAGATTTATGCTACTTCAGATCTTCAACACAAGATGTTTTTGTCACATTTGATGATGAAATGATATACCACTGAATGTTAGGTTCAGATTTGCAGTTTCATTTTGGCTTTTATTTCCTACCACTGCTCAGTCCAAAAAAAAGTTCCTTAGTTCTCTTCCCCCTTAAATTGTTATCATAGTATATGCTTGTACTGCAATGATATTATACACAGAATGTTTCAGGTAAATAATCTCTTTTTATTTTTATATATATCTGTTTCATTTTTAGACTTAAATAATCTTCAGTAATAAGTCCATTCATTTACCTTCCCCCATTAAAAATTACTCACTGTCTCTCAAATATGAAAACAGCAATCTATGAATGAAATGGATTCATGCTTGATCTCATTGGAAATGTATGGTATTATACTATGTGCATAAACAGAAATACACAACATATATATATATATGTTTTTGTAATATGATTTAGTTCTCTCTCTCTCCTGTGAATTCATTTATTAATATAGTATTTTTTGGACTAATACGCCACTGCCATTTAAACACCTGTATGAATTTTTGCACTGCAGCAGTGTTCAAGTAAACTAAACAATTTTTTCATCAACTTTATAGGTAATGCTCTTGGATTTGTGAGAATGATACGATCAGGTGGATTACACTGCTGTAGTAATGCCATCTGCTTTCTTCCTGACCTTGATGATATCGTTAGCTTTGAAGACTTGTGTAAAGAAGAATGTATGTCTGAAGAATGTGAAAATGTTTCTGCAAAGCTTGATGCAGTCATTAGCAATCTAAATAAAAATTTCTCTGAAGGTACAGAATATTTCAAGGTAATATAATATCTAGATATCATTCTGCCAATAAAAGAAAGTACTTGAAGTTTCAACTTTAATATTCCTTACAAAAAAAAAACTACTGATCTGTTTCTTAGTTTCATTCTAGTACCATTTTCCTTCACAATAGCTAAGCAAACTGAAACACATCATCACAAGAAATTAATAAAACTTTATGAAATCAGATATTTTGATATAAATCTAACAGATCATCTGCAGTGAAATGGCAATTCTAAAAGAAAAACAACAACACAATAGAGAATTTTTAAGCAATATGAGCCACACACACACACATTAGTGTAATACAGTATGGTAGATTGCAAGATGCAGTTCTTCTTTAAGTGCTATTTCCTAGCAGAGCTCAGCGACCACCTTTGCAAATTTACTTCTATCTTTAGTAGCCCTTATTAAGAGCTCTGCATTCAGTTTAGTCCAGTTTTTTATAATTTCTAGCTATGATATTTTTCTTCTTCTTCTAGGTTTTCTCTTTCCATTGATTTTACCTTCTAGTATTACCTGGAGAAAGTTATATATATGGTTTTTCATTAAATCTCCTAAGTAGGCAGTTAATAAGTTCATGTAGTACTATCATATCCTGTACACCCTTGAGAGTATATGGCAGGAATTTGATGATGATGATGAAGTAGGCAGTTTTTCTTCTTTTCACGGTATTCATTAATTCTCGATATTTATTTATTCTTCTCAGTACTTTTTCATTGTTCACCTTTTCTATCCAGGGATCTTGAGCATCCTTTTAAATATCCACATTTTTAAAGCTTCCATTTTTTTTTAATTTTTTTTTTTATTGTATTTGCTTTGTTTCAACTCCATATAGTAAACTTGACCATATATAGTACTTCATCATTCATGCTCAAGTTTCAATGGTTAAGTTGTTGTTACATAAAATAGGTTTCATGTTGACGTACCTTCTTGATCTTATCTCCATTTCACAGTCGAAATTTTCATTTAGCCAGGATCCCAGGTATTTGAATTTGTTCACTTGTTCGATTTTATTTCCACTTAGAATTAAGTCAGCTGTTATCAAAGGGTTGTTGCTTATTATCATAAGTTTTATTTTTTTGGTGTTAATTTTTAGGCCCATTTCTGTGCTTTCTTTGTTGATACATTCTAGGAGTAGTTGAAGATCTTGAATACCATTGCAATTAAAGCAGTATCATCTGCATAGCATAAGTTATTTATTAATTGGCTGTTTATGATTACTCCTTTCTTTCTTCCTTTTTAAGGCCTTGAGAAATAAGACTTCTGAGTAGACATTAAACAGAAGTGGAGAGAGTACACATCCTTGTCTCACTCCTCTTTCAATTTTGATATTGCTTATCCTGATGTTGTCTGTTAGGACAGATGTAGTCTGGCCCCGGTAGAGGTTTTTAATGATTCTAACATCCTTATCGTCTAGGCCTAGTTGTTCTAAGACGTTTATGAGTTTATTATGCTGAACATTATCAAAAGCCTTTTCGAAATCAATAAAATAAATATACTGATCAGTTTGTTGTTCTTATCCTGGATTGTTCTTATCCAAGTTTCTCTTCCACAATTTTTCTCAGCCTCTTTTCAAGTATGCTTGCATAAATCTTATCTGGAACACTTAATAGAAAAATTCCTCTCCTCTACTTCTCACATTCAACTTTACTTCCTTTTTATAGCTTGGTACTGTGAGAGCTCTACTCCAATCATTTCATATTTGACCCTGTGTGACTAGGCCTTCTGAATTATACAGAAAACTTTTATACCTCCATGGTTAAGGATTTCTGGTCAAATAGCATCTACTCCAGCTGCCTTTCCATATTTCAAGTTTTTGACAGCTTGTACTACTTCAAGTATTGATATGTACTCCTCTTTGCATTCCTTTTGAAAATTTTCCACTACTGTTCTGCCACTAATCATTTCATCTAACAGTCTTCTTTCAAAGTAATTATTCCCAACATCTAGGATATTATTATCTTCAGTTTTCATGTCACCTTTATCATCTTTGATTCCTTTTACAATACTCTTTCTCCACTTCTAAACTTTTTTACTTTCCTCCAGAACATTTTGTGAACTTTTTGATATTTATCTTCTATATATTCTTACTGAAGTCAGGAAGACAACCATACGGTTCAAGCTGGAATAATGTAGTAGTGCTTCAGGACTCTTTATGAAAAATTTTTTTATTTGAAATGGTGTAGCAGATGAGTTCTTAGATCAAGATTCTGTGGTCACTGTCAACTCTTTATTGTTTTTTCTAAATGATTTCTACTGTTTATTCTAAATGATATATGATAAGTGTTCCTGAAGACAACAGAATGCCTGTTTATCCAAAGTGAAAGAGATTGCAATTACAAGGAACTCAGCAAACACCTAGGAGTGATAGAGGAGAACATTTATCCTTACTGGAAGCTGACAAAGAAGAGAGTTTGTTGATAAGAAACAAAGGCCTCTAAATTATGTTTCCTTGAGGATCTTTGAAATTGGCTCAGAGATCCCAGCAGCATAAGGAATTGGAAATCTGCTTAAAGGTTAATGGTTCTTAGGAACATGCCTGTAAAAGTTCAAGGATGCATTGAATCATCTGTGAGGAATTCTGTTACCAATACATTATACAAGCAATTCTGTTGTATAATGTATTGGTGTCCAAAACCTGAGGACAAACACTATTTCTAAAGATTACAACCACATTTTTCTAAAGATTACAACCACATATTTCTAAAGATTACAACCACATTACAACCAACAATTACAATCTGACTTTGTTGAATGCTTTTTCAAAATCTATGAAACACATAAAGACAGATTTCTGTTTTTCTATGCATTTTTGTATCAATATTTGGGTACAGAAAAGAGCCTCTCTAGTACCAAAACCATTCCGAAAGCCGAATTGTGTTTCACTTAGAGTTTCTTCACTTTTTCTATAAATACAATTCTGAATTACTTTCAAAAATATTTTTAATGTTTGGCTCATTAGACTAATAGGTCAGAAGTCACCACAGGAATTCGCTTTGGGTTTCTTTGGGACAGTGATAAATGTAGATTTGAGCCAATCTGATGGAAATTCATCACTTTCATATATTTTATTAAATAGTTTTTCAAGAAGTTTGATGTTATCTGGTTCTATTAATTTTAAAAATTCTGTTTGCACACCATCTGGTCCACTGGCTTTTCCTGTTTAACTTGTTCGTATAGCATTCTCTATTTCGCATTTCATGATTGCTGGTCCTTGAATGTTATCTTTTATATTTATAGGCTTCTGTCTAGTATCATTGAAAAGTTCTGTTACATATTTTATCCAAATCTGTGCTTTATTCTCTTTTTCTAGAACTATTTTTCCATTTTCATCTCTTAGAGACACTATTTGCTTTTTCCTCAGTTTTCCAGAAATTTCGTTGATTTTCTTATACAGATTGAAATTATCATGTTTCTTCTGAAGCAGTTCAATTTCAGTACATAAATTTTTCATCTAATTTTCCTTGGCTTCTTTTATTTTTTTCTTGATGATGTTATGTGTTTCTGTATACCTGGCAAGGTCTTTGTTTTTGTACATTCTTCTTGTATCAATAAGAGAAAGAATCTCATCTGTCATCCATTCCTGTTGTTTTATATTATTCACATAACCTACTTCTTCAATACTTGTTGTTACGATGGCATTCTTTAAGCTATTCCAAAGAGATTCCATACTTTTATTTTCTTCTATGTTAATCTGTTGTAATCGCAGGTTAAGCTGTGTCTTGGCACTTTTATTTATGTTCGGGTCTTTCAGTTTTTGTACGTCAATTTTCTTTTTCTTCTTTTGTGATTTTTTAGTTGATTTTAATCTAAGACGTACTTCTGCAACTATGGGATTGTGGTCTGATGAGATATCTGCTCCAGGATAAGTCTTTGCACTCTTTATACTACTGTGGAATCTTTTATTTATCAGTATATAATCAATTTGATTTCTAACAATGTTATATTGGTTATCTTGAGGCGATTTCCAAGTGTACAGTCTTCTGGGTGGAAGTTTAAACCAGGTATTTGCTATTGTTAGATCTTCTTCCTGACAGAACTGGACTAGGCGATCTCCTCTGTCGTTTCTGGTGCCTAAGCCATGTTCGCCAACATTTCTCCCTCACCCCCTCTTCCCACTTTTGCATTGAAG
Source organism: Typopeltis vanoorti (assembly GCF_054136105.1). Lineage (NCBI taxonomy): Eukaryota > Metazoa > Arthropoda > Arachnida > Uropygi > Thelyphonidae > Typopeltis > Typopeltis vanoorti. The sequence goes on from NC_143560.1 coordinate 29,936,560, forward strand.
TCACCCATCACTATGTTTATATCATGTTTCTTTGTTAGGTTTTTAGTCTCTTTTAGGTGTTCATAAAACTCTTCAACATCTTCTTCACTTTTGTCAGCTGTGGGTACAAGAGCTTGGATGATATTTATGTTAATGGGGTTTCCCTTAAGTTGTAACAGCATTATCTTTTCAGAAAATGGAATCCAATTTATTACTGATTTATTGATTTCTTCATCTACTATTACAGCTACACCATGTCGATGTTTGTTCTCATCATTCCCAGAGTAATACATTGTCATATTATCTTGTTGACACTTTCCAGATCCTGGCCATCTTGTCTCGCAAATTCCCAAAATCCGGATGCCCAGCCTCTTCATTTCTCTTGTGGCATTTCTTAATTTGCCAGCTTCATACAGAGTTCTGACATTGCAAGTTGCAATTTTAAAAGTGGACACCATTTTGAGCCCGGAGATTCTTCACACCCCTGTCCCATTTAAGGGACGCCGGGAACTTGGGGCGAATTGTAAGGGTTTGCTCGCCATGGTGGTTGTTCTGGAGATAAGGTAGAGCAGTAGTTTCTCCATTTGCTTTCTGCTCTGCAGTATTACAGACGTACACAATATAATCATATTGCCATCTGCAAATCTCTGATCACAAGCTTTTCCGTCATCATTTGGCTTCAACCTTGTGTCAGTACTGACAATGCTGCTTCCCAATGTCAGGGGCAGTGACCCCAGCAGGTGCTTATTTAATGGCGGCACTACTCGCCATGTCACCGAGTTGTCATTGGGCTTTGTGAGGTTTTAAGTGAAACAGAGTTGCCACTTCGGCTCCCCCACGCCCTGATAGCTCAGTCGCTGTTGGTCCATGGCTGCTTATTCGCCAGATTGCTCTGCTTATATCGCAGCTAGCCTCCATATCTGAAGGCTGTTCCCCGATCCGCCACCTGGGGACGCACCCGGTAGTAGTCAGCTCTGCCCCGGGATAGGGTAATTTAATAAATACAAAATATCATTGTTATTAAATTAATCAGAACAAATCACTGAATTGTGCACTGACAGTAATACCTGAGACACATAACTCTCGTTATGTCGCAATTTTACTATTTATAAGTATTAATTACTAGGAATGGAAATTGATATCACTTGAGACTGACGTCATAGTCCTCGAGAGTTTCAAGAATTCTCCGAGATTACAACTATGTTTGTTGCACAGGCCTATTTTCTTTTACAAAATAAAATATTAAATACTTGACTCACGATCTTCGGACAAAAACCATTATTAAGAAAAATAAATGTAGATTTTTAACATCGATTTTTGCCTTCGATTCGAATTCGCTCAATTTTCACAATTTATTTCTTTCCAACATCAAAATTATGTCTCTTTTGTAAAAGATCTTCTTTGCAACCGATACTGTTGTATTTGAGATCCTGATTTTTGTCTTCTTCCGCATATGGATTGGTGTGCATTAAAGTGAACATCCAGAGCTCTCGAGATTGGCTTGCAATGCAGGAAATTGAGCTGGTCTCACGAGTATCAAGACTCTCCGGTTCAATTTCTCATCACTATTAATTAAAAAATGTCGTAAATTATTTTTCCATTCTTGCTCATTATTTAGCCATGTCAATTCACAACATTAATTAGCCGGGCAGTCAGTAAAACCAGCCGGGCGGTTTGCCCATTCAAAAGGTCCTGGGGAGAACATAGAGCATAGTCTACATGGTTTGAAAAGCTAGCATATTCTGCTGTAAAAAATAAATAATGATAATAAATAAAAATAAAATAAAAGCCTTTACAAAGTAAGAAGTGATGAAGATTTTGGGGTGAGATTCTTTTGTAACCTTTTGATTCTTTTGTAAGTGTGTATATACTGGAGAGTGCAGTTTATGTGAACACCATTATATGCATTATAATATTATGTTTGAGTGCCTCGTAAGCGAACAATTCTGATATGATTAGCTAGGCATGTTCTTCCAAAACTGTGTGACACAAGGACATCAGTATCTCATCAACAGTGTATACAGTACATCGTCAAGTGTAAGTAGACAATTTTTGGTGTGACTTGTCTTTTGAAATGGCCCTGTAAACTATAAAGTTTACAGGGCCATTTCTATAGAAATTCCTATTTTAGTAAGGAAATATTCTAGAATTATTTCCTTACTAAAATAGGATTGGGTCATGGACTATAATATTGGTAATAAATGATATAGTTACATTAATATATCATTATCTGTTAACAACTAACATCCTCAGAGCATTATTACTAAGATATTAAGAGAGAGTCAAAAGAGCATGCATTATGAAACATGGCCACAACTGAAATTGATGATGTCAACAGCAGTAATATGACATAAAGGTAAATATTAGATTTTTAAAAAATAATTAATAAATTTTACGTATTCCTCTTTTGGATAACCACTTTCCATACCTTTGATCAGCATAGATCATTCAGTGAAATAATGCTTCATTACCAGTCTTTCAAATTTGAAAGTACTAGAATGAGTAAAATCATATGACCTAAGCAAGATTTTCCATTGTGAAGTAATGAATGAATATCCATTCAGCAATATGTCCATTTTATCCATAATAATTAAGGCTACAAAAACAAGGATTTTTATAAACAACAGAGAGAGAGAGAGAGAGAGAGTGGGCAAATTATATCTACGAGGGTGGTCTGAAAAGTTCTTGGCCTCGATTACAGATGGCAACACTATTGGTAAGATTTTTTTTTCTAAGTAGGTACATCTATCATAAACATCCCTGTGAAATTGCAAGTCATTCTATCAAGTAGTTTGTTTTATACAGCTGTCTAAAGCAAAAGTGTTGTCTGTATCCCTTGAAATGGGTAAAATTGAGTATCGTGCAGTTTTAAAATTCTTTGTAAAAGAAGGTTTAACGCCAAAAGAAATTTATTCGAAGTTCATAAAAGTTTATGGGCACTCTTCTCCTTCATTTTCGACAGTTAAGAAATGGGCTGCCAAGTTTTTAGCCATACCATCCTTGAAGATGATCCACGTGAAGAACTTCAAAAAGTGTAACAACACAGAAATTATCGATCAAGTGCACGATATGGTATTGGATGACCAATGAGTCAAAGTGCATGAAATTGCTGAGACTATAGGCATTTCAAAAGAAATGCCTATAGTCTCAGTAAACGTGTAGGATATATTTTGCATGAAGAATTGCAAATGAAAAAAAACTTTGTGCAAGATGGGTGCTGTGCTTGCTCACAGAAGATCAAAAAATGGCATCAGTGTCTTGGGATGCTAAAGGCATTTTGTTTATTAATTATCTTGAAAAGGGTAAAACAGTAATCGGGGAATATTATACCGATCTTTTATGAAAAAAATTCGTGAGAAAAGAACCAGTTTGCAGAAAAAAAAAATCATCTTTCATCAGGACAGTGCACCTGCACACAGAGGTGTTTTGGCAATGGGAAAATTAAGGGATCTGCACTATGAATTGTTGGAACATCCTCCGTATTTCCCAGATTTGGCTTTCTCTCTGACTTCTATCTCTTTCCAAAACTAAACTCTTCCTCACTGGTCAGCGTTTTTCTTTGAATCAAGAGGTGATTGCAGCTGTAGAGAGTTATTTTGCAGATCTTACTGAGAACTACTACAGGGACGGGATAATGGTGCTAGAACATCGCTGGAATAAATGTATTAGTCTTAAGGGAGATTATGTTGTAAAATAAAAGTAATTTTGAAATTATAAATTTGTTTTTTCATTGTTAGGCTGAGAACTTTTCAGACCACCGTTGTAAGTGTAGGCAGAATAGAGGACTTTTTTCTCACAGGTAAAGAGGATATGCAGAAGTTGAACCATTTTAGGGTACTTGTATTGTTTTCAGAAATGCTTTTTTGTAGGGAATGGAAATTGGTAGAATGCCTTCTGCTACTGGTTATCTAGGTTTGCATTTTTGTAGAATTTTCTGAATTATTTTTCAACTAAAATTAAGAAAGAAGTCTGACTGAATGTGTTCTTATTCTTGTGACAGAAGGTTGTCATTATCAAATTCCTGACATGTATCCTCAAAGCATGTTTAGGATATGATAGTACTACATGAAAAATTTACATCTTTGCTAACTTCCTATCTACAATTTTCCTCCAAATCAATCTATTACCTGTCAAGACTTCAACATTGTCAGATCTCATATTTCTATCTTCTAAGGCACTTTTTACCATATCAATCCACCTATATCTTGGTCTTCCTCTGGATCTCTTTTTCCTGCCAACCTGGCAGAGAGAGAGAAAAGGTTGTTATTAGAATAATGTTAGCTCTTCAAGCTGCAATGTTAATATTAATGCCAAGCATTTGATCTGGATAATGTGAGTATGACTGTATGATCCTGGTCCTCTCAAAGTGGAGTTTATATTTTGAGAGGACCAGGACCAGATTAAAAGATCCATCTGAAAACCTAGTGATGAGGTAGTTTTTAAAAACAATAATTTTATTAGTTTTCTTTTCAGTAGTGAACTAGTAAACTTGATTAATTGGGAATACCATTATTTATATATTTATTTATTTATTTATTGTACAAATTACATCAACACTTGACCACCTTTCAGCCACTTCGGAAGATTTCTACCACACATACCACAGCATATGTGTAGGTCCCAGGCCTGGTCCTGGTCCCTTATCTTACATATGAAATAAAGCTGATACCCCTTTTTCACTAACAGAGTGATGACCTTATTCTGGCTTGGAAATGTAACAAAAGTTATATGCACTATTAACACAAGTATGAGGCATCACTATTGCTGTATTTACATTGCAGGGATCACTTGTACAGTACTTATAACACAGAAGTAAATGGTAGTCTAATGATTGGATCATCTTATGATCGCAATATCATGACTCAACTGCATTGTATCAGTCAATGATGCAATAATTCCTGGGGATGTTGTGTATGATTGGCTGATGCAGTATGAGGTGTGGTTTTTAAATAACGAGACTGGTTGCAAAAATGTGGTTTATTATTACAATTGTACAACTTAGTTGTTATCCCTTTCAACATACTCCCCTCCTCTATCTATACACCGTTGCATACGAATTTTCCATTGTTGGAAGCAGTGCTGCAAGTGATCAGGTGTTATCTGCTTGTAACACTGCCGTTTTCTCCTTTACCTCATCCACTGACTGAAAAGGTGCTCTTCAATGTGGATTTCAACTTTGGAAAAAGGTAAAAGTCGCATGGAGCTAAGTCCAGCAAGTAAGGTGAATGGTCCAACACTGAATCTTCTTATCAGCCAGATACTGCTTTATAGACAGTGCACTGTTGACCAGAGCGTTGTCCTGATGGAGAATCCAAGTGTTGTTCTTCCACTGATCGGATCTCTTCCTCACTTGTTCTCTCAGCTTGGCCAGAACCTCAAGGTAATAATGTTGGTTAACTGTCTGACCCTCTGGTACCCATTCAACCATTACCACGGCATTGATATAAAAAGAAAAACGATCAACATTGCCTTCAGTTTTGACTTGCTCATTCTTGCTTTTTTCATTCTTGGTGATGTGGGAGTTTTCCAGTGCATCAATTGTCTCTTTGTTTCTGGATCATACTGGAACATCCACTTCTCATCACATGCGATGCTCCTGCAAGTCACCCATTTTCAGTCAATAGATGAGGTAAAGGAGAAAATGGCAGCGCTACTGAAGCAAATAACACCTTATAACTTGCAGCACTGCTTCCAGCAATGAAAAATTTGTATGCAACAGGATAGATAGAGGAGGAGAGTATGTTGAAGGGGTGTACAATTGTAATAATAAACCATATTTTTGCAACCAGTCTCTTTATTTAATAGCCACACTTCATTTAGTGCAATATGTTGCAATCAGGTGATTGAAATGCAGCATTGCAATGCTACTTATGTATGCAATGTGGACTGAGTCTCTCCTAAACAAGAGCCAGTCAACAGATTTTATTGTCATTTTCATGTTCAGCACATCAAAATTAGTAAAGAATCACTATTTTCATTTCAGAGACAAATTGTGTGTTGTCCAGTGAAATTGGAGGAAACCTTAAAAACTGAGATTTATGAACTCATTGAATGATATGACAAAAAGAAGAAATTCCAGTTGATTGGAATACAGCCATACTGTGCCCTATTTTTTAAAAAAGGAGACCCTATGATAACCAGTAACTATACTGATGTCTCTCTCTTTATCTCTCTCTCTCTTTTTTAGATACTTGCTACAAAATGCTGTTTACACTGATCTGGAAAAGAATTAATGCATATCCTTGAAACATTGTAGGAGAGTATCAGTGTGGCTTCTGCAAGGAAAAGTTGATGACTGAAAATATGACTGATCAAATTTTCACTCACCAACAATTACTAGAAAAACATGAATTTGATAAATAAGTACATATACACTATTTGTGGAATATAAACAAGCATATGACAGTAAACATTGAAATAGGATGCAGTGAGACTTTTTAGAATACCACAATAGTATATAAATATAATAAGAATTTGAAATCACCACACCTGCAAGGTGCAAGAGCATTCTTCAAGTTTTGCTAGATTCCATCAAGGAGGTGCTTTCTTTCTAACCCTATTCAGTCTAGCATTGGAAAAAGTTTGACATCTAAAGGAACAAAGGAGGATGGAAATGAATGAAAACACAGCATCCTCATTGCTTGTAGCAGTGACATTGTTATCCTTGGAGACCCTCGTGAGAATGTCACACACACACTACATCTAATTTAATCAAAAGGCGAGTAAGTATGTGTGACTTGTCACAAATCAAGAAAAGACTAAACATCTGTCCATCTCAAGGATCCATCAAGACCAATCCAGTTTGGTTGATAATTATATCTTCGAGCAGGTGGATAATTTTAACTATCTGGGAGTCAACATTAACAGCTGCAATGACATGCATCAGGAGATAGAGGAGAGAATTGGAAAGGCCATTTGTGGATATTTGTGGATGCAATTTACAACTCCTGAAGTTTAGAATATTATGAAGAAAAACTCTATTTATACTATCTACGACCAGCATTAACCTATGGTTGTGAAACATGTTCAACAACAAAGGGAAATAATAGAAAACTTATCACATTTGGAAGAAAAGTACTGAGTAAAGTTTTTGAACTGTCTTACAATCAAAATGCTGGTGTATGGACAAAGACATAATGAGGAACTACGAAACCTGTTTCAGAGACCTGGCATCATATCATTTATAAGAAGGAAGAGGGTTGAGTGGTTTGGTAATGTTTGGAGAGCAATCAAATGAGTACCTACAAATAGAATTAACAAGAAAAGACCCACAGGAAGACTCTAAACACATGGATAGATATAGTAATGAGAGACATATGACCACTGGATGAAACTTTACACCAGGTGTACCTTATGACAGAGACTGATAGAGAAACCTAGTTATGGCAGCACTTTAATAGTCCGTTAAGCTGAAAGAAGAAAAATAAGTGTGTGATCTTATCATCAGACCTCCAAATAAGCAGGATGCTTATTTGGAAGCCTGAAGTTGCTTTAAAACATTTCATGTTTAATCTTTACAGCAAAGTTTCTGGACTGTGTAAAAAAATAAATCAAATATATACACTGCTTGGAAAGAAATCACCAGACACCCCTATTGGCAAGGTGCATCGTGAGATGTCACGTGTCTGGATAAATTGGAGGAATAAGATGCTCCCAAGTCAATACAACTGCGTCCAGGTGAAATGGCTGCAAAAAGGGAACTGATGGAGTTTGAAAGAGACATTGTAATAGGCTGCCATGTTGCAGGCTATCTGCTTGGCAAATTATTGACAAATTGGACCATTCCAGATCAACAATCAGTGATACCATACTGAGATGGGGGGGGGGTGCAGGTAGTCAGCTACAAGTGCTAATCACAGTGGAGAACCCCCCCCCCCCCCACACACACACACTCACCAAACATGACCATACAGTGCTATGAATGATACCACCATTCATTGGCCGATAGACTGAATGTGGAGTTCTGGGCATTGACTTGAACATGAATCTACACAAAAACATTCAGAATCAAGGCTCACAACTGTGTTGTGAGCCTTGATTCTGAACTATGAACCACAGAAGATTCTGCCACAGCATCATCTTCTGTGGTACAAAGAGCTGTACAGCTGGACATGGAAGCTTGGAAAGCTGTGTTATGGAGCTATGAATCACGCTACACCCTCTGCAAGCAGATGGACTGGTGTGAGTGTGGCAGATGCCCATCTTACCAGAGTGCATAACTCCAACTTTAAATTTGGAGATGGTGGTGTAATGATATGGTCATGTTTTTCATGGTTTGGCCTCGGACCTCTGTGGTGCCATAAACATTGAACTGTGAAAGGTATCTGAACATTCTGGATAATGCAGTGCTTCCTACTTTGTATGGTTTATACTGAACTGACCATTGTCTATTTCAGCAAGACAATGCAGCATGTCATAAGGCTGCTGCTGTAGCTCTGTGGCTTGTGGACATGAATGGGACCACATTTGACTGGCCTACATAGAGCCCTGATCTCAACCCTAGTGAACATCTGTGGGATGAACTGGAGTGTTGGGTGAGGTCAAGGGACTTCTGCCTCACAACAGTCCAGAACCTCATTATATGCCTATAGGAAGAATGGTCAAAAATTTCCATTGATCGCTATTGTATGCTTATGGAAATTATGCCCTGTAGGATTGCTGAAGTCATTGCATCAAAAGGAGGTCCTACTGAGGTAGGTGCCATGGCTGTTTGTTCCCCACGCTATGGCATCTGTTGACTTCTTTGTAAGCTGTTGGTTTTTATAAAATCAATAAAAATAGAATAGATGCAAAAAAAAAAAAAAAATTCCTATCCCATTCATGGGATGAATGTTCTGCAGGTTACACAAAAAAATACATTTTATTAAAAATCTCTAATTTATTAAAATGCTGAAGAAATATACCACCACCTTTTAGTATAATAAACATGTAGAGAATCTGTAAATAACAGGTTTGCTATAGTGAATAGTATAGTTGCTATGGCAGCTTTGGACAAGACTTTCCAGTAGTTTTTAATAACAGGAGCGTTTGCCATATGATTATTCGCTCTAGCAAAAGCTGACTATAACTGCCTTATAAGACACAAATTTATTACTTTATTGTACTCTATTTATTTTATCCATAAAATGTATTGATATTTATTACTCTTCTGTTTTCCATTACTAATAGCTCCTAGTTGATGTATTTGCTTCTGCCTTCAGAGATCCTAAAAATATCCATTTAAGAAATTTCTTTGTCATAGTTCCTCCTTTGGTGAGTGAAACTTATATATATAGAAAACAGGTTTTTATTTAATATTATTTTTAAAAAAAATTTGAAGGGAATGCATTACATATTAATTTCTAGTGTACTGTATTATGCATTTATTTCTAATGTAATATATCCATGATTAAGTTATTAAAGAATGTTTTTCATTAGCTAAATGCACCAGGTATTGAGATTCTAACATAATTAAGATTTTGCAAGTAGTTTTTGGTGAGCAAAAAATTTCATATTGATTCCCTAACATTTTAATCTTCAAAAGCATTCCCAATTTCCATACTGAAGTTACCATCTTCACAATTTTTAAGGAAGGATAAGTAAGGTGGGAAGCCAGATAAAATGGAATAAGGAGAGAAATCACTCGATAATAATAATAATAAAAATATTTGTGATCATTAATATACAGGGTGATCAAAATTAAAGTACCCTTGTTTAAGGCCTTGTGAAGTGCCACCTAGTAATGATTCAAATGTAGTTAAACTTTCCAGGAATACATTGCCTCATGTAGAAGCAATATCTGAGAAGAAAAAGAAAAAAAAAGATTTTTATTCATTTTTATTCACTTCCATTATGCATTCACTGGCTGTACTGTTCAATGTCCTGCCCTTCCTAGTATGCCACAAATTGCATCCTTTGCACAGTGTGTGTTCAACAGCAGAATGCAGCCTGCTGGGACTGATGTTGAGCACATGCTGTGTTATGCTGTCTTTTGACACTGGCAAGTTATCAGGATGATTCTAATAAACCATGGATTTGAGAAATTCCCAATCAGAAATCACAAGGGGTTGTATCAGGTGAATGAAGCAGTCATGCAGTAGGAAACACATGGCTGATCACTCTAGCTTCTGTGAAATGTTCTCAAAGAATCTCCTGTATGGATCAGCCGATGGGTAGAGGGCTCCTCCCATCCTGCATGAAAATGATTGAATCCATGCACAGGTGGCTGTGGCACAACAAAATTTTTGGTCATATTGCGATACATCTCTGCAGTAACTGAGCAAGTCACAGGATCCAAAGCTGTAAACCTGTACCAGACAGTAACTTTGTTGGATTTCAATCAGGTTTTGCATAGCCGATACCTGGAAATTTAGGGTATTCACAGCTCTGTTCAAGTGAAAATGAGCCTCGTCTCCCCAGAAAATCATTCATGGCCATGCAGCATTCAACTCCACTCGAGCAAGAAATGTTAAACCAAATGTCATCTGACTTTCAAAGCCGAGTTTCAAAGTCTGGATGTGCAACTCCTGTGTTAGGGTTATCTTGAAAGGATAGAAATGCAGAATATTGCATAAAATTTTCCACGCAGTTGTGTAAGGCATATCCGTGTATCTTGATACAGCTCATGCACTGCAGGAACCAATATTGTTATTCATGGCATGCTCCACAATGGCAATAGCAACTTCATTCACTTGTTGTGAACTGATTAGTTTGCAACATCTGCCTGATCTAACTCCCAATGATCCCATTTCATGCAAGCAACTAATTATTTGTTGCAGAGCACATGGAGATAGTGGACTTTGTCAATATTTGTTAAGGTGATAAAATTCGTGTAGTGCAGCATTGTAATTGTACTACTTGTTTATGTAGTGAATTTTGGAACTACTTGTTTTTCTCAGATATTGCTTCTGCGTGATGCACAATGTATTCATGCAAAGTTTTGTAGCAATTGGATCACTGGATGGTGTTCCACAAGGTCTTAAACTTCGATACTTTAATTTTGATTGCCTTGTATTTCCATGATTTCTCTGCTATAGGGAAAAAAATTAATTAGCCACTTCATTTTGGCTTAATTCTGGCTCAATTCCAGCTTGCTTATTCTTCACCAATCTTCTTAACAAATTTTCTTAGTTTTTTCCCTCCTTGAGTATGTTTGCTATACTTAGTAAGGAAATTTCTCTATAATTCTCACATTTTTTATTTTCCTTTTTGATATAAAGGGAAATAAAAAGAATTTGAGAACTATAGAGGAATTTATCACTTGTTAACATTATTTAATAATTTTTCAATTAATTACTCTATCCATAAAGGATTCATATATTAATTTCTTTCATAGTTATGTGGTGATCAGCCTTCATTCTAATAAATTATGAAGACAACTGTTGTGTTATAGTAATAACTTCAATTTAATATAAACCAAAATAATCACCTGACATTTTGACCTTTATATTGAGGTCATCATGATGTGTGTGTGTGTGTGTGTGTGTGTGTGTGTGTGTGTGTGTGTGTGTGTGTGTGTGTGTGTGTGTGTGTGTGTGTGTGTGTGTGTGTGTGTGAAGATATCAAAAATTGGTATACAGTGGGTGTAAATCTGCCAGATTTAAGGTGACCAGTGGTGTAACCTCAGGGTTCAGTCTTTAAATACGTATGTATATATATGTATTTAAAAAAAAAAAATAAGGCTAAAGGCATTTTCAGCAGAATTGGCTAGGCCTTTAACATGTTTGTATAACTTGAGTCTCAGCTCAGGAATTATACCACAGGAATGCATGATAGTTCCATTGTAAAGGGTGGTGCAAAAACTGATGGTGTCTAACTACCAACCTATCAATATCTCTGGTGTGGTAGTGAAGATTTTAGAGAAGTTGGTAGGAACTCGCATACAGAAATGGGTAGACAAACAAGGTATACTCTGCAAGCATCGGCACTGGTTTATTAAAGGAAGGTCATGTTTTAGCAATTTGCTCATATTTTATAACAATGTTATGGCCAAGTTGGATGAAGGGAATGGATACACGATGATAATGTTAGATTTTGCTAAGGCATTTGTAAAGATATCACATGAAAGGCTGTTGCATAAATTGGAGAATATGGGATTGGAATATAAACTCTTGACTTAGATTGGTTGATGGTTGATAGACCATCCACCAATCTAAGTCAAAAGATATCAAAAAGTGGTATACAGTGGGTGTAAATCTGCCAGATTTAAGGTGACCAGCGGTGTAACCTCAGGGTTCAGGTCTTTGGGCCATTGTTGTTCAATTTATGCATTATTAACATTAGGAAGAGTCTAACAGGAGATGTGCAATTGTTTGCAGATGATACAAAGATAGGCAGGACAATCAGTGATGCTGCTGATATCCAGCACTTACATAATGATTTGAATAGGCTGGAAACTTGGTCAAATGAAAATGACTGTCAGTTTGATGTTAGTAAGTGCAAAGTTATGCATTTTGGCGTGATGATATTTCCAGTGGCATATTATATTAGTGGGGTCATGCTACAAGAAACTGAGAAACTGATGAGGCTAGGGATCTTGGCATAATGGTGAATAGGAATTTGAAGTTCAACAGTCACATAGAAAAATTTGCAAATACAAGAAAAACCTGCTTAACGCAATTAATTAATCCATCAATTAATGTGTGCTTAGCAAAATCGCGTTAAGCGAATACAATAAACAATAGGAATAATTATAATTCATCCATCAGTTAGTGTGAATTTGGGAAAAAATTAAAAGTATAACCTATATTACAAGATAAAATCATCAAAGTTAATAAACATCAATTGCTTAAATGTTTATGCTTTTATTGCTTCAATTAAAAGTTTAATTGCTTAAACTTTTAATGTCTAAACAGTTGATTGAGCTGCTTTTTTACAAAAAAATTAAGTAAAGATGTTTGAATCATGCTCGACTTTTTCATCTTGCCATGCAATTTGCGATAGCTAACGATTGCTTTATGAAGATTTTGGCAGACTCTGAAGCTTTATTACATATCTGGATCAGCATCAAACAAAATTTCCATAGCATACTCAATGTGATGGAAAACCAGCTCAAGTTCTTTTGCAGTTAGCTTCTTAGTCATAATATTCTCTTCTTGTTTGCACTCCTTATCTTCTTCTTCAAATGCACCAGCTGTTCTTCTAGTTAAAGGAGATCATTCTTGCTTAACTGTTCTGAATGGGAATGGAACAAGTTTCTCACATTTTCTTACGTTCTTTTCCAAAAATCATGTGCAAAATTATGTTAGTTTATCATGTGCAAAATCTTGGATTTTGCACATGATAAACTAACATAGGCTTGAGTTTAAAGTTGCCTTCTGCAATGCCTTCTAATAAAAATGTAACACAATCTTTAGATACTTTGTATCCTGGTTGAGATGCTTCAGTTTTAGCTAGAAAAGTTTTTGTTGGCATACTCTTCCAAAAGAGACCAATTTCGTCGACGTTGATTATTTGCCAATCGTCATAATTACCCTCCTGAATTATCCTTTTCAATTCCTCAGGAAACTTGGCAGCAGAATCTTTATCAGCACTAGCAGATTTAGATGGCTTCTATTTCGAGTGATCTGCATGCTTAAAGAAGTAGTAGCAACTTTTCATTGTTCTTTGTATTCTTTGCTCCTATTTATATAGTCCAAACTGTAGACTCGCTGTATCCCAGGTTTTGCACAATCATTGTATTACTAGTGCCACTTTGATGTCTCTTAATGACTTCTAGCTTTTCCGCTCACTGCAGATTGGCAACAAAAAATTTTGCATAATGTAAAAAAATTGCGTTAACTGATTAATCAATCACACAAACTCATTATCGCACATCGAATTCGCATTAAGCAAGGATTTCCTGTACAATTGAGAGGATAATTGTGATGTTGAAGCAAACCTTGGCATGTAAGGATAAGGAAGTCATTTTGCCTCCTGATAAGACCACACCTGGATTATTGTGCACAGATTTAGTCTCTCAGGTTTCAAGGGGATAAAAAACCTGTGGAAAGGGTGCAAAGAAGAGTTACAAAAATTATATCCAGATTATGGGATTTAGATTATGAGGACAGATTGTGAGCATGTGGATTTTTGTTAATTTGTCTGTTAGTAATTTCTAGCCAAACAGATAACAGGACTAGCTTTGATATAGTAGGTTTTTTTTTTTTTTTTTTTTTTTTTTTTTTTTTTTTTTTTTTTTTTTTGGTTGACTAAATTAGTGTGACTTTAGTATACTGTGTCTATTGTAATGCAGCTTGTCTTTTTTTGTATGTATATATACAGGGATTATCAAAATAATGGAAACACCTATAGGCCCACCTCATGCTGTTAGAACATCATGAATTCGATGTGGAATAGACATACAAGTTATCTACATAACATAAGGGAATTTGGGACCATTTTTCCTGCAAAATATATCCCAACTATGCCAGTGATGTTGCAGATGGAAAATGCGATCAAACCTTGGAGAACTGATTGGAGACAATTTATTGGCATGTCTGTTTCCATACTTTGTCATGATTTTCGATACTGTGACTCGTGATACACCTATGATTTATGCTGTTTAGTTGCGTCGGCTCCTGCAAGCTTCATTCCAACGATCATACCTGCACTCCAATGATCATTGGAGTGTGCTTTTTTATGATATCAGCTATCACATAGCAGTGCCATAGTCGATGTTGAATTAGCTGTTGTACAGTTAGTGTGCAAAATGTCAGACCTCACCCAAAAGGTATGATCATTGGAGTAGGTGTATCATGAGCCACAGTATCGAAGTTTATGACAAATTATGGTAACAGACAAGGTGTTGTCTCCAATCGGTTCTGCAAGGTTTGATTATATTTTCCACCTGCAACATCACTGGTACAGTTGGGACATGTTTTGCAGGAAGAATGGTCCGAAATTCCATTATTTTATGTACATGACTTGCATCAATCTATTCCACTTCGAATTCATTGTGTTCTAGCAGCTCGAGGTGGGCCTACAGCTTATTACTAAAACAAAAATTCCCCCAAAAATTTGTAGGTGTTTCCATTATTTTGATAATCCCTTGTATATGTGTCCATACATACATACATGTATACTCCAGATGATGACCTTGATACAAAGGTTGAAACATCGAGTGATTATTTTGGTTTATGTTCTATTGAAGTTATTACTATAGCATGGTAGTTATCTCCATAATTTATTAGAATGAATTAATATATTCTGTTTTTTATATTATTATTGTCTTTGATTCTTTTTGTGATACACCTTCCTCTCTTTCTAAGAGGAAGAAGCACAAGAATTAACAACTTTTCTTGATACCCTTCAGAACATTTTATTATCGTCATGATATCTGTCTTTGGAACGAAAACAGATAGCACAGAACAATTCTTTCCAAAAACTTCCCATGAGTTTCATTTAGCTACTTTTGCATGTTTATCTTATCTATGTTTCTATTTTTCTTTAAGAGCACTTACTGACTAGCCTAGAACTCTGTGAGTTTTCTTTTCATGGACTGCTTTAACTTTTTGTATCTACTGTAGAGATCTTATTTTTCTATCTTTGCAGATGACTTCTCAAAAGGCATTTCTGTTCAAGTCAGTATTTTCTTCATATTGGTTAGTCATTCTCTATGGTTTGGATTCTTGTTTAGAAACTCCTTTGCCCTTTTCCCTCAATAATATTTATATATTTGAATCTGCAGTTCACATGCGAGAGTTGTCTGACTTTGATTCTTTTTGAAATGCTAGTGTATATGTTTCTTTTCAGGAGGATCATTCTTATTCTATAATTTCTCCTTAAAAGAAACATATAAGATTATGATATAAAAAATTCATGCAAACAGTTATCTGAGGAAAGGCAAGGATATTATTGGCTCTATTTGACTTATGTAAAATTCAGTTAAGCAGAATATAATTATAAAAGAGTACCCTTAGAATATACTTGATCTCATATAGATTTGGGATGGGAGGATTTTTCCTGTGAAATTTAATAATGATAATAATCCTTCAGTACTTGGAGTATTTAAATTAAGGCCAATTTAAGGGCCCCAAACAATGAGGGAAGAACTCCAGAGTGCTCTATCACCTCGGGCCCTGTCCGCCTCAGGAAAAGTACAAGTACGGCCCTGACTCTGCCACCTCTATATATGTAGCACATGTCGCCAAACCAAATAACTCTTCCAGATCATGCAACGAGGGTGTCTGAGTGTAGCAGCATGCAAAGGACACTGCTGAAGCCATGTATGGAAATCAGAGCAGATCTGTGTGTGTGAATATTCATGAAAGTGAGTCTGTTTCCCGCATGGCTTTGCTCTGTAATTAACTTCCTGACGTCACCATCCATGAAAGACACTGTGAGAAAATACAACAATACTGTTGATTAAAAAATTTCTCATAAAAAATATGATTATGAATTGCTGTGATCTAACATTCACTTTGAAAATGTACGCATGCATGTGCACTCCCACACACTCACAATCCATTCTGAGAAGAGTAAGAAGGGTGCCAGTTCTTTACGTCATAGGTAACTCTTTCTTATGACACTATATGTGAAATTGGGAGCATTTTTTCAGAGAATTTAAGTATAAAAAAAGTGTCATTCTCATGAGAGCAAAAACTGCAGAATATATTTATATTTTTTATAATGGTGAAGAGTTATTGGATATTTTTGTTTTTTAATTAAAGAAAAAAAATAGGTTGCCAGAAGTAGAGATACTGTCATCAGTTCCTCATATGAACCTTCAAAGGGTGTGCATGATACTATGAAAGTACTACATAATCAAGTTTGCATTATTACTAGTTTCATATTCAAATATGTTCCTCCAAATTAATCATTTTATTTCTCAGATCTCAAATATTGTCTCATCTTGCATGTTGGTCTTGCAGACACTACCAGCTGCATTAGTACACCTCCATTATCATATACCCGTTTTGTTAACCATTTTCTCTCATTCTGTTCCAATTACTATACCATACTATTTAGAGTATCTTTGCTCATACATTCTTATCATCAAATTCCTGACATATAGCTGAAAGAAGTACATTGGATAATGACAGTACTACATAATAAAATTTACATTATTACTAACTTCCTATCAGCAGTTGTCTTTCAAATTAGTCTGTAATCTGTCAGAATGCCAGCATTATCAGATCTTAGATCCTAGATATTGGTCATTCTCTTGGTCTTTTCTTGGCATCCAACACCTGCTTTGGTAATCTTTCCTCTTCCATTTTGTTTTTTAAGTGCAACCTGAGATTAGCTCTGCTCACACATTTCTGAATGATAACAATGTCAAGTTCCTTCCAAAATAACGCTTCCTTTCTATTGTGATTCTGCCTTTGATATTATCTGTTCAGTACCCCAGTAATGCATTGATATATTTGAATCTATAGTTCACATCTGAAAGCTGCTACACTTTTGACTCTTTTTAAAACTTTCATGCATATTTCTCTTTTCAGTATGATACTCATTTTTATCCTGCAGCTGGGGATCATTTTTTTTTACTTGTACAGAGATTGTCAGGTGTAGAGTTTTTTTTAGAAATGAAATTCACATGAAATGGTGAAATGTCTAATATATTTCAAATTCCCTATCTCTCTGATACAGAAGTGAAATTAAGATAAATAGCACCTGCTTATTCTTTTGTTCCCTATCTATTTCTTTCTTTCCCTCCATCCCTTTTACTCTATTTACTCGACTTATCCATTACTTAAGGAATAATATCAGACATACATACCTGTTAAATCTTCTTAGAAAAGTACTTAGTGGAAAGCAATGCATTCCACTCACCAGCCACTCTCCATGCAAAGAACCTGCTCCTCAATCCTCCTTATACAATTTCCAGTGATGGCCTGTTATTTTTTATCTTTTACTGTTTCTGTAAAGAGATTGTTTTTATATTTCAAGTGTTTATTAATTACACAAGGGTTCAGTTCTGATTAGTGTAATGGCTTTTAACTATTTCGTTTAGAATCTGGAAAATTATTGACTCGAGACCAAATAAAAAAATATATACATTTAATGACCTAGTTCTGCTTAGCTCTTCTACTTCTACTTCCAGCGGACCCTGGATAGGTTTGTAGCTGTTTGTGCAGAAGCCGGGATGAAGATCAGTGTGGCCAAAACGGAAACACTTGTGGTCTCAAGACAACCATTCCAGTGCCCTCTACATGTGAGTGGAGTCCCACTGAGGCAGGTGGAGAAGTTAAATACCTTGGGTCCATATTCACGAGTGATGGAAAGTGGGACGTAGAGCTAGATACTCGAATTGGCTCAGCAAGTGCAATATTGCAGAAGCTTGACCATTCGGTAGTATTGAAGTGGGAGTTAAGCCAGAAGGCAAAGCTGGCTGTCTTCAATACAGTCTGTGTCCCCATCCTCACCTGTAGTCACGAGAGCCAGGTAATGACTGAAAGAATGCGGACATGAATCCAAGCGGCTGAAATGAGGTTCCTTCGAGGGGTTGCTGGGCTGACAAGACTCGAGAGAGTCAGAATCTCTGCAATTCGGGAAACCCTCAATAGTTAACCACTGCTTCTCCGTGTTGAGAGATCACAGTTACGATGGTACGGGCATCTGGTCAGAATGCCACAACAGAGGCTCCCTCCAGTAGACCCTTTTTGCCAAGCCAGAGGGTGGGAGGCCAAGGACTCGCTGGATAGATTATATCCAAAACCTTGAGTGGACACGTCTGGGAGTCCCACTAGAACACCTGAGCTCGGTGGCAGAGGATCGTGACCATTGGAAGTCCCTTTTGCAGCTGCTGCCCCGACAACCCAATTAGGAAAGGTGGGCCTTGAAGATGGATGGATGGATACATATAATGAAACTAAAACAATATACTTACATTTTAAATAAAGTTACATAAATAACTACAAAATTAACTGGATCCAAGGCCTTAATCAAATCTACACTGTAGAGATTTTCTTATTCAAAAATATTAAAAGCATTCATTCTCTGACTCATTCTATTATTGGATTGTTTGACATATACTTAATCACATCTACCAGACTAAACACTATTTTAAAAAGTGTTCATCAGAGTCAGTTTCTTGGTTAGGGCCTTTTCAAAAATATAAAATTTTCTTCTTCTTTTCCATGGATCTGTTTTTTTATCTCCCTTATGTAGCATACAATATTATTCCTCCTGTCTCACTGAGGTATAAATATTCTTACCTATTTGTCACACAATTTACTAATTTTTGTACCAGAGAAAAAGTTTCTTCTTCTTCTTCTTCTTCTGCTTCATAAACAACATATCTAAGTTGAGCCTCTTCATGTTAAGCCACTTTACAGTTTCAAATTTCACCAATTACTTTTTCCATAGTAATCCAGTGTCCTTAAGACAGAAGATGAAACTTTCCATTCAGCATTTCCTCAAACATTCAGTTAGAACATTAACTGCAATTACCTTGATGGACCTGTGATTTCAGTCATTATTTCTTCATGACTGCTTCATGACTTGATGTACAGAAATAGGATGATAGTATAGATCAGGGGTATTCAACCCGTCGATCGCAGAGCAATTTTTGGTCAATCTCTTGTGTATTCCTCCTTACAAATTTAATTAAAACTGAAAACATAATATTTTATTTATCATTATTTTGTATTCTTTTTAATTCGCTTTAAGTGTATTGCCATTGTTTATTTATTTTTCTTTAAAATTGTCAAATCAGTAATTTTCTTATAAGTCCGGGTAAATGAATTAATTTGGATCAGTGGAAGTCAAACAGCGAGCCGAGTGAATACGATTATAAGCAAAGTGTAAAAACTTGATTGTAGCTTAAATATTAAATATTCCAAAGCGCATTACATCGATTTTTTACTTAGGTTAAATCCCATCTGAATATTCTAAAAAAATAAACTTTGTTTGTCTCGGTATAGTTTGTATTAGATGTTTTTGTAAATAACTCTTTTGAAGCTAACTGTATATACTGCTTTAATAAGAATATGTCAGAGTGTTAAAAACAAAGGTAATGTTTTTTGTCGCCGAAGCTGTATGTGGCGGCATTAGAAAGATTGTTATTGAAACTTGTATGTATGAGAAAGGCTTGAAGGCTCTAAGTGTAAACATCTCTGAAGTCAGTCAGAAAGAGTTCAAATAACTTTCCGATGGCCAGCAACTTACAATCAAAAGAAAGCAGAGGAGAACAAAAGGTGTGCCAAACTTGAAACTTAAGATGAAAGACTCATACCGATTCTTTGGGGGTTGCCAAACTTTATGCGAGGTCTCAGAGGAGGCCTAATAAAAAGGGACTGAAGCAAGCAGAGGGGTCCCGGTTCCAGAATTGCTGTCAGAGAGGAGGCCGCCCGGTCCAGAGTCGCCGTCAGAGACTGCCCGGATCCACATTGCTTGAGAGAGGAGTTTCCCGCTTCCAGAAAGGAGCTTCTCGGTTCGAGACGTCGCTAGAGAGAGAGAGACTACTTCTAGGCCACAGACAAGGTTTCAAATTGCCGGAGAAAAGTTTCCAGGTCAGGTTAATGTCAGACATTCACCAGTGTGTTGCGTTTTCATTGCAATTTGATGAATCAAACAACTTCACTGATATTGCTCAGTTAATGGTATTTATTCGCATGGTATTTCAAGATTGTTCAAGTAAAGAACTTTTGAAAATTATACCATTATTGGGTAGGACTAGGGGAGAAGACATTTTTTCGGCATTTGATGAATTTGTGAAACAACACAAACTTCCGCTTTTTAAAGTTGTGTCTATTACTACTGATGGTGCTCCTGCATTGATAGGTAATAAATCAGGCTTCATTTCATTGTGTAAAAACGATGACAAATATCCAGATTTTTTAATGTACCACTGTATTATTCACCAACAAGTAATGTGTAGTAAAAGATTAAACACAAAAGATGTTCTGGATATTACATTTAAAGTTGTAAATTCTGTTCGAGGAAAAGCCCTGTAACGGCGGTTATTTAAATTACAGGCAGATGATGATAGGGAACTTCTGTTGTACAATAATGTTCGCTGGCTCAGCAGAAGTCAATTTTTAGAAAGATTTCTTGTATTAATTAACAATATCAAAATTTTTCTTGATGAAAAAGGAGATATTTATCCACAATTGAGTGATAAAAGATTTCTGTATGAAATTAAGCAATTTAAATTTAGAGATAAAAATTTAATTGACATGTTAAGTTCAATAAAAACTTTCCAACGATACTTACTTTTATTAAAGAAAAATATAAATGACCGCGAATTTAGACATCTCCCATATTTATTAACATTTTTTGAACAAAATCAAGAAATGCTTCGCTATGATTTAAATGAATTTATTCATGAAATAGAATTAATTGAGGAAGAAATAAATTCAAGATTTAAAGATTTTAATAAAACTGAAATGATTATATCTTTTATCAATAATCCATTTCAAGAAAACTTGAACATCACAGAAATTTCAAATAAAATTAGTGGGCTGTTTGATGTAAACCAAGCTGAAGTAAAACTCGAGATAATAAACATTCAGAATAGTTTACATTTGAAATCAATAAACAATGAAGTCATTTGAAGTATGCACATGAAAAATTCCCAATATTAACTGATATTGCATGAAAAATTCTGTCATGTTTCAGATCGACATACTTGTCAGAATCCGCTTTTTCAAATATGAACATCATAAAAAATCAATTAAGAAACCAAATTACAAATGATCATTTGGATGATTGTCTGCGATTGGCTACTTCTTATCAACTTGACTATGAAAATATTGCGAGGTCCAAACAATGCCAAATTTCACATTAACTTTTTTTTTTAATCAACCAGCATTTCCTGTAACTTGCGAGTTTGTAATCAATCTGTTGTTTTTTCTAACTTTGGTTTTCCAAAATAAAGAAATAAATATTTTATTTTAATATATTTGTTTTTTTTTTTTTTGTATTAAAATAATTAAAAGTGATAAATAAATTTTTAAATACACAAATAAAGTTTTTAGTTGTGTATTTTTTTTTAGTTGTTTATTTTTAGTTTTTTATTTGTGCATAATCAGATATCAGGTTGGGGAAACGTGATCTATATAAGAGAGTAGATCACTGAATAACTTTTTATAGAAAAGTAGCTCGTGTAGTAAATAAGGTTGAACACCACTGCATACTAACAATATAGCATGTGTGAGATGCATCTGTAATGCATGCTCATAAATAGATTTTCATAGTTTGATATATTATAACTATAATTATTATTATTTAGACACTGAACTTTGTGGAACAGTCAATTATTTGCAAAGAGAACATGACAAGGAAGAATAAAACTGGAGCAGCTTTTACGGATGATGGTTTTGCAATGGGTAAATTTCAGCATATTTATTCGATTGTCCCAAAGTCTTTTGGGTATAAACATTGATACGAAAGTATAATATTTATATATAGATTTTAATTGAATATCAAATATTTATTAATTCTTATTTTGTCTAATTATGTATTTATAATAAGATGTTATAAGAGATGAAGAGTAATTAAATTTATTTCATTTTCTTAAGCAAAATGTAATTACAATAATATCAATAAATATTATCAATAATTGTGTGTTGATAATATTTAACTATATATTGTGATAATATTTATCTAATATTGTGTAATGTTAATAATGATAGTATAATTGATTTCTTGTTGTGAAGCTATACACAATTACAGAAAAATGAAACACATCCGGTGCATACAATATCATTAACAGACCTCCCTGAAGGGATATCTCACTCAACCAGCAATGGATTTATTGTAATGAACTTTAAAATTTATTCACATCTTAGTATTCACATTGCACTCTAGCAGCACACACATTGCTTGGAAAGAAGTCATCAGACACCACAGTGTGAAGAACAAACAGTATCTTATTAAGGTAGGCACCCACCTTAATAAGATACAGGACCTCCTTTCGTTGTAATGACTGCAGCAAACCTACATGGTATACATTATGGTATACATGGTATACTTTCCACAAGAATACGATAGTGATCAGTGGGAATTTTGGACCATTCTTCCTGTAGGCATGTAATGAGATCCTGGACTGTTGTGGGGTGGATGTTTATTGACCTCACCCAGTGCTCCAGTTCATCCTATAGATGTTCAATAGGGTTGAGATAAGGACTCTGTGGAGGCCAGTCGAGCGTGACATTCATGTCCACAAACCACTCAGTTACAGCAGCAGCCTTATGACAAGGTGCATTGTCTTGCTGAAAGAGACAATGGTCAGTTACATAGAAATGCCACAAGGTAGGAAGCATTGCATTGTCCAGAATGTTCAGATACCTCGTGGAGTTCAGTGTTTATGGCACCACAAACAGAGGTCTGAGGCAAAATCAGGAAAAACATTTCCATACCATCACACTGCTACTTCTGAATTTCATTGTTGTGGTTGTGCACCATGGTAAGACATTCTCTGGGCATCTGCTATATCCATCCATCTGTTTGTAGAGGGTGTAGTGTGATTTATCACACCAAAACACAGCTTTCCAAGCTTCCACTGTACATGCTGTTTGCACCACAGAAGATCATGCTATGTTTTGAGCATTGGTTCTGAATGTTTTTGTGCAGATTTGTGTTCCAGTTGATGCCCAGAACACTACATTCAGTATGTTGGATGATGAATGAAATTTTTTACAAGTTATCCTTCATAGCACCCTATTGCCACGTTCAATGAGTGTGGTGGGTCGTCCACTGCAGATAGCACTTGCAGTTGACTCCCTACATTTCCATCTCAATATGGTATTACTCTTAATATATGAGCACCTCCATGGAGTCTGAAGACTAATCGTTGAAGACCCAATCTATCCACACGTTCTATCATACCTCTCCTTGAATCCATTAACAGACAAAGCACTTACAGCTGACTGTAACAACCCATTCCACTCATTCACAACTCTCCAAGCACAAATTCTAATCTTCACACCTGCACTAACCACACCTTTATTCAACTTCCAGGGATGACCCATTGTTCTGATTCCTCTAGCCAAGTGCTGAAACATTTCCCCTGCATCTATCCTATTAAACCCTTTAAACAATTTAAATGTTTCTAACATATCCCCTCTTTTTTCTCTTATTAGCTAACTTCTGCAATCCACACCCTTAATCAATCCACATAGGAAACATTCCACAGGTCACTTACCATCTTGGTCACTTGTCTCTGAATCCTCTCCTTGGCTTCCTCATCCCCAAGAAATCCAGGAGACCAAACTTCAGCACAGTAATCCAGATGTGGGCATATCAAGGCCTTGTTCTTCAATACCCAAGTAATCTTATGGACTACCTTAGCAATATGTCCTCTAAACTTTAACTCTCTGTTTACCACCACCTCTATATCTCCAGCTTCATTTATTTCCTGGAGTAAATGCCATCACTGCAATACATGGCTTGTAATCTATTTATCCCAAAATGCATAACTTTATATTTCTCCACATTAAACTAATATCCATTATCTTTTACCCATACTGACAGTCTATTTAAATCATCCTGTAAACTCTCCACATCATCTTGATTAACTATTACTCTACCTAATTTTGCATCATCAGCAAACAACTGAATATTTCCTACATCATTTGTGTATAAATTAAACAGCAATGGTTCCAGCACTGACCCTTGCTGCACACCACTAGTCACCTGTTTTTGCCTCGATTCTGCCCCTCCATATACCACTTTTTGATATCTGATATTTTGATAGCAGCCACCCTCTTATCCACTTAGCCAGTGTCATGTCCATCCCCCATTTGTTCTAATTTGCATAACAGAGTTCCATGTGGTATTCTGTCAAATGCCTTTGCAAAATCATCATGTAGGCATTTCCTTTATCTAACTCAACTGTTGCTCTATTATAGAAAGTTAGTAAATTACTAAGGCTCATCCAGCTTCCACGAAGCCATATGAAATCTCATACAGTATCGTATTTTTATCTACCCATTCTTGAAGTCTCATTTTTACCAATTTTCTAATACTTTTACCACCATACACACCTGAGATACTGATTGGTCTATAGACCAATATATACTGCAAAGTATCAAAGATTTCAAAATAATTCCCTTATGCAAGGGAATTATTTTGCCTCTTTCCACTTCCTTGGAAATTTATCAGAGCTGAGACTTAAATTAAATAGCCTAGCCAAAAGCATTGCCAGTTTTCTTGTACAGTCTCACAAAACCCTAGATGATATCCTCTCTAATCCCACAGCTATATTTGCATTGAGATTCTGCAATTTCCTAAGGAGGAAAAATTCATCCACCTCTGTTTCCACATTAGTGTCTGTCACTGATTATTGATCTGGAATGATCCAATTTGTCAACAGTTTGCTGAACTTATGGCCTGCAACCTGGCATCCTTTCACAACACCTTTCAAACTCTGTTAGTTCCTTTCTCACAGCCATTGCCCCTGGACACAGTTACACTTATTTGGGAGCATTGTATTTCTCCAGTTTATACTAGTGTCTGTTGTCTTCTTCCCAAGCAGTATGTATATATATATTTGTTTGCTGCTAGAGTGTATTGTGAATATTTAACTGCATCAAATACATATATATTTGATGTACCTAATGAAGTTTTATAAGATGAAACTAGTTGTGCATTCATATAAAAAATAAATAGTTTTATTGTCATAACTAGATATTTATAATGTAAATGTAAAGATCAAGGAATATATAGAGAGAAATGGAATGAAGATATATTTAGGATGGAAAGATATCAGCTATCAAAAGAAGTGGATAAATATAGATCAAAGGGAAAGATAGAGAGAGAGAGGAAAACCAGTGTATCCAGAACAGGCAAATGCCTAATCCTTGAAAAGAAGGAGAAGAAGGTATATTATTATTATTATTCATGCACCTTCAAGGAGTCCAAAGACTCATCGCAGGAGGTCACCTACTGTGCAACTCTCCATCTCCACTACTACACAGAACTTTTACCACCAATAACCTACATCAACGCCATATATATATATATATTTCATAGATGATGTTTTCACAGCTATTGGACATGTTTCAAAGAATAACTTATATGACTATATAGCCAAGTGAATTTATTTATTTCTTCTAATTTATTTTTAAAGATACTACTAGCTTCATCTTTCTTGAAGACTTCATCAGGTGCATTATATTGAAGTGAATAAAATCAGAGATTTTATTTTCCATAAATTTTCCATAAAAATATGGAAAACGACAAGAAAACAAAGTATCTAGTTGATGAGAACCATTGTTGAGAGTGAATAGTTCAGTCTCCTGCAATGTACAGTTTAAGAAAAAAAAAGTTTACATATTAATTATTAATGATTTATTATAACTTTAATGATAATTTTAGTCAGGTTTGGTTGTGATTGAGTGTGGCATATTTGCATTTGGAAGTTATTCAGTTTGAAGCATTTTTTCAGAATAACACTTAATGGGAGCAAAAATGGTAGGAAGAACTAGGTTAGCCAGGTGCATGGCATGAAAATCAAGTATGTTAAGTAGTGTAGATTTTAGACTTGTCTCATTATTTCTATGCTAATGAGACAAGTTGTTTTATAAGCATTCCCTATGAAGACTAGTGCTTTAACTTTCTTATTGACCTTGATGTGTTTACACATCATTAATCATGGAAGCAAAGCACCCGTTGACATTGAAATAATGATTAGATACTGTTCAGATAACAAGGATATGAAGCATGAATTAGTTATGATATATTTCATCCATATGTTAGCAATGGGACCATTGCTGTTTAATTTGTACATAAATGATATAGGAAATAGCTTGAAATATTCAGTTGTTTGCTGATGATGTGAAATTAGGTAGAGTAATAGTAGTTAATTAAGGTGATGTGTAGAGCTTGCAAGATGGTTTAAATAGGCTGTCAGTATGGGCAAAAGATAATGGGTGTAAGTTTAATGTGGAGAAATGTAAAGTTATGCATTTTGGGATAAACAGATTTCAAGCTGTGTATCATATTGGTGGCACTAACTGAATAGCAGAGAAGTAACAGTCATAAAGGTTGTAACTGAGGTTGACATTAAAGTGAACTGTACTCCAGGAAATAAATGAAGCCAGAGATTTAGGGGTGGTGGTAGACAGAGAGTTAAGGTTTAGAGGACATATTGCTAAGGTAGCTCATAAGATTACTTGGCTATTGAAGAACAGAATAACAAGTAGAGATAAGGAAGTTGTTATTCTTCTTTATAAGGCCTTGATATGTCCACATCTGGATAACTGCTCACTTGTGGATGAGGAAGCGGTGAAGAAGATTCAGAGCTGAACAACCAAGATGGTGAGTAGTCTGTGGAATGTTCCCTATGAAGATAGATTTGAGGGTGTGGATTGCAGAAGTTGACTGATAGGAGAAAAAGAGGGGATATGATAGAAACATTTAAGTTGATTAAAGGGTTTTATAGGATTGATCCAGGGGAAATGTTTCAACACTTGGCTGGAGGGGCCACAACAACTGGTCATCCTAGGAAGTTGAATAATGGTGTGGTTAGTAAGGGTGTGAGGACTAGATTTTTGCTTCAAGAGTTGTGAATGAGTGGAATGGGTTGTCAGGGTCATTTGTGAGTGCTTTGTCTGTTAATGGGTTCAAGGAGAGGTATGATAGATTGTATGAATAGTTTGGGTCTCCCACAGCGAGCGAGCTTTCAGACTCCAGGGAGGTGCCCATATAATAATAATATGTCTATTTGGGTGATTAAAATTTTTGCATAATTGAATTATTATCCTGCTAATGTTTTTTTTTTTTTTTAATCTTACTCTTCTTTTTTATGGTTTCTTTTCTTTATTTTCCTTTAAATTGATGAAAAGATACATGTAAGTTATTCATTTCCTGTAGGTTTTGTGCTGATTCTGAAATTAATACAATATCACCTATGTATCTTAAATTAGTTAATTTTTCACTTTTTATTGTCATGCCTTTGGAACTCCAGTTAATTTTTTGAACCATCTCCTGAAGTGCTGCTGTAAAAATTTTAGTGGTATAGAATCTCCTTGTCTTATCCCCTTTTGTATAGGGATCTTGTTGCTTTCTATTTGTTGTCTTATAGTTGCTGTTTCATTTTTGTATATTTCTTTACATTGACAGTTCCACATATTCACTTGGTATGGATTGATTACCTACCAGAAATGATAAATATACTGAACATAGTAAGGAAGAAGATAGGTCTTAAAATAAATAGAGAAAAAAAGTTATGTTCAATAGGCACTTTAGAACAAAAACAATAAAACTTGGTGATGAGCCAATAGAAATAGTCTCCTGTGTGTACTTGAGGCAACGTTTTGACATTGAAAATGAATTACAGAGCAAAATTAAAAGAAGAATACAGTTAGCCTGCTATTCATTTATGAAATTGAACTACATATTCAAAAATAACTTACCCATCTGCCTGAAAAGTAAAGCATTCAACCAATGCATATTACCAGTACTCACCTATGGTTCAGAAACCCGGGCACTAACTAAACTAATGGAAAAACAAATATACTAGTAATGGAAAGAAGAAGAATGGAGAGAATCATCCTAGGAATAACACTAATGGATAAAAAGAGGAAGGAATGGATCAGATCACAGACAAAAGTCTTGGATGCAATAGAAATTGTAAGAGCATCCAAATGGAGATGGGCAGGACATCTGGCTTGAGGATCGGACAATAGATGGACCAGGAAAGTAAAAGAATGGATGCCAACTGGAAAGAGAGAACAAGGACACCCAAAAACAAGATGGGCAGATGAAATTGAAAAACTAGCTGGAAAGAGATGGATGGCAGAAGCAGAAGACCAAGAAAATTGGAAGATTTTCTTGAATTTTCACTGCTGAATGAAGGCCTCCTCATATAGGAGGCCTTCATTCAGCAGTGGATTGAAAATGGCTGAGAAAGAAGTTATTGATACTACAGAAATTGTTTTGAACCTCGAAAGAAAAAAAAATTTAATAATTAATAATATGAGAATTGTGGTTTCAGAGGCCAGGGATACTTGGCTGATTATGGTGTTAAAAAGAAGAAATAAATTACATGGTGTTTGAACAGCTGGATATTCTGTGATCTATTTTCCTACATTTGTCTGCTCTTAAAATTTCTCTATGTAACATTGTTAACCTATTAATTTATTTTGATAGACATCTTATTCATTAAAAATAAATCCTTTGCAATGTTTTTTATATGTTTCCATCATCATAAGGAACAGTCCTTGCAGTTCTTTCTTCTAAATCTTCTTATTTACAGCTTTTCCTCTTCATTACCATATAATTTCATCCATGTGAATGAAGTTTATCTTCTAATATAGTGAACTGACATTATAGTAAACAGTACCATAACTACACTAAAATGAACTACAGAAAAGTCTCATAAAACTAATGCTATTTTAAGCTCACTATTACAAACAGTAAAAGCTCAAAACTTTCACAATAGCAAATTGAATTTCTTAGCAAATGATATCTCAATGAATAGACAAAAAAATCACAGAAAATTGTACATTGGTAACAGAACACAAAGGAAAATCATGGGAAATAAAAAGGAAATTGTGGAAAAATAAAACAAAAGAAATCAAGGGAAATAAAAGAAATTGCAATAAACAGAACAACAACAATGTTGTTTTTTTCACTTGGTTATGCTATAAATTAAAGATGCCAAGAAATTATATTATTGGTTTCATCCTTTATCCAAGTGTAAGCAAACAAAGTTTGCATGTGAAGTAACTTCACGACTGGGCTACTTGTATATCACATCACCATACATGGAGCACACAAAATGACATGAAAAAATACAAATGCTATAAGAAAGAACTGGAAGGGTATGACATTATTAAAAATGAAAATCCAGAATTAGTTTCAATTTTGAAATATTACAGTAGCTTAAATTACTTCACTTACCTGAAATCTTCAAAATGAACCAAATATGTGTAGACTGTACCATTATAATCAAAAAATTTAAATCAGAAATTTTGAATTTTTTATCTTATAGATAAAGAATCTTTGAAATACAAAATGAAGCTCTTTAATATAAATTTAACAAAAAATACCAAAGCTTATTGGATAATCTTTAATTTGGTTCTTTATTGGAAATTCTTTAATTTACAGTTCTAAGATAACAATATCAGTTTATGCCAACTATATAATATCATTGGGTCTATGTCCAGTTGGGAAGCTGACATTCACAATTACTATGTCAGTTACTAACCCCCCCCCCCCCCCCAAGACTGACTGATACAAATTAATGTTCATCCCTTGTGTCTTCTTCCTCTTTGTAATTGGAGGTTACTATCAGCAGTCAGTTATAAAGGTAACTGACTGCTAAAATGTTCAGGTTATTTCTGATTTTAATGGCACAGACTGAACTTATTTAGTTTATTATGCAGATTTCAGGTAAGTTGACAGATCAATTTAACCTAACCTAACATTTCAAAATTCAAACATTAATTCTGGATTTTAATTTTTATAATTTCATACTCTTCTAATTTTGTTTTGTATCCCATTATTGTTTGCATTTGCATTTTTTCACTCTGTTGCTTTGTGTGTTTTATGTATGATTCCTACCATACATACCATTTCTTTCATTCTGTTTCCCATTATTTCTTTTGTATTATTTCCCATGATTTGTTCTATTTCTGGCAATTTCATTTCATTTTCTGTTCCCAATAATTTCTTTTGCTTGATTTCTTTCATACTCTTTCCCATGATTTCCTTTGTTTTATTTCTCATGATTTTTTCTTTGTTTACTGCAATTGTTTTTATCTATTGCCAAACAATTTCCTTTGTTCTATTTCTCGCAGCTTCATTCATTTGTTCTGTTTATTGTAATTTTTTCTGTTCTTTTTCCTGCCATTTTCTTTGTTTCATGGTACTATAACAAACTGTCTCTGGTTCCTAAGAGTTCATTTAGTGAGTATCTGCTGTAATGTAATATATGAATCATCCTCTTTTTTTCCCTGATATCTTCTCTTCTAATATGTTTACAGTCTATTTGTTATATCTCCCTCTTAGTCCCAGGAATTTCGTCTTCCTTCCTATGATTGTCTTCCATAATATTCTGCGCTATTTCATTTCATGTAAGACATGTAAGACATTGGTTTTTCATAAATGTTTCACTTCTTTTCCAGTCTTTTGCTGTAATAGTCCAAGTCCTACAACCATATTAAAAATACTAATATTTTTTAAATCTTTTTTGCCTTTACTTTAGATCTTACTTGATAAATGATCTCTCTTTCTTTTTCTTTCACCATGGCAGTTCATATTATTTCCAACTTACATCTTCTACATTCTTGAATAGTTCTTCCAAGTGTATGAATGATTTTACTTGTTCAGTGTTTCTTACCTCTAATTACTATTTTGTCTGTGTTTTTTTTTTCTCTTTTGAATCTTCCACCATTATTTTAGTTTTTGCTGTATTTATATGAAGTCCATAATAATAAAAAAAATATCTTCCAATTCAAACAATATTTATATTTATTATATCTGTATTAAATTCCTTTCTCAGCTAATACACCTATATCATTAGCAAAGTGTATCAAATGTATTTGCACTCGACTTATACCTAGAGTTGCCCTTTTCATTTCTTTCTTTCTTTCTTTCTTTTAGAAGAAGTAAAGAAAGATTCATTTTCCTGTATTCTTATCTTTATTTTTTGGTTTGCATACAATTTCTTAATTAATCTCCTATTTTTTCAGTCAATTACAATTTCTTTCATTATTTGAAAAAGTTTGTTTTATTGAACATTATCGAATGCTTTTTCCCAAAATATATAAAGGCATATATGTAGATTTATTTACTCAGTTCTTTGGTAGTATCACTTCTCTAGTTCCCTATCCATTGTGAAATCCACAACTACTTTTCATCAGATGAACATTTAATTTTTGATTTAATTCTATGTTTTACTATATTTAGTATAATTTTTGAGACAAGACTTGAGCAAACTTAGTGTTGGATCATTTTTAATTTTTGTTGCATTCCCTTTCTTGGGTATTTATTACCATCAGACTTTCATAGAAATCATGTACTTTCTTTCCCTCTTTATAAATTAATCTAATCACTTTAAATAAATCTGCACATGTTGCACTCCCAGTGTTTTAAAAATTCAGCTGGTATATTGTCACTTAAGTAATTCATTAGTCAGTAGGTAATTCATTGATTGCTCTTTTTAATTTCTTCATCCAAGACTTTCTTTTTCAAGACTTGTGCAAGACTTTCTTTTTCAACTTCATATTCTGGTTTGATAAATTCATTATGCATATTTTATCCATTATATAAGTCTTCAAGATATTCTTTCGATCTCTCTCTACTATCCCTTTGTTACCACTAAGTAATTTTTTGAGACCAGGAGCTTCTGTTTTTTACATATTTCTTCCATCTAGTTTTCATTTGCTTTAATTGCAGTCTTTCTTAATTTTATTCCTTAATCTTTAGTATTGTCTCTTTCCTTTTTCTGTATAGTCTTCTTTTTTCCTTGCCTCTTGTCATTTATGGAGAAATTGGAATATACAGTAGTATACAATATCTCATGCACATTTTAATTGGGGAGGGGGTATTCAAACTATTTTTTATGAAAAAGTTGTAATTAAATGTTAGCATTTTGTAATAGGTGTAAAACACCAGATTAAATTTTATTGTCTCTTAATATTACATTTTTGAATTATATGTTACAAATAAAAGAACTGCATTGCATCAAATAACTTATTTTCTGTTTTAGGAGTGGCTTATATCCTAAAATTGTTAGATCAGTACCAGGATTTTGATTCTCTTCACTGGTTCCAGTCAGTCAGAGACAAATACAACCGTGATAGGGTAAAGAATTCAATAAAAATTCAACAAAATTAAAAGCCACATTAATCATCCCTATCTTTAATAATAGCATCCGATAGTAACAATGGTTCTTATTTAATTTTTAGCAAGAAGCTATGAAACAGAAAGAAGGAGCAGTTGGAAGAGATGATGAAAAATTGCAGCAGACAATGACACTTACAGTTAAGAGGCTTGATGTCTTTCAGCAGGTAAATTAATTTTGTATTCAATATTTCTGTTACGATATGCAGTTCAAGTACACCACACTTGAACTTTTTGGCATGGATTGCAGCACTCTTATCTTAGCTTTCATCATTATGTGTTTTCTGATTAAAAAAGATTTTCCTTAGAAAGTTATTTTTATTAAATAACAAATATTCTATTTTGCCCTGTCTGCAGCTGCTTGCAAACGACCAAAATGTCCTCTCATGGGCAAGTTTATTTGTCAAGTCCTGGTCATGATTCATAGAGGATTTCATAACTTGCGCCATAGACCGTTGAAAGATGATAGTAGGGCAAGAGTCTCAGATGCATGTGCAAAATTATATAGCCATCTAGTTACTATGGTATGTCCAATAAAAATTTTCCCGGATTCCTATAGATCTTCCACTAACTTGAAAAACCATAGAAGCAGTGTTCTGTATTCAGGTTCTTTCATGTGGTCATCTCCATTATGATCCTTCAATCATGCTGAATTAACAAGACTGATCTGTCACAGTGCAGCATAATAAAGTACAGTCCCCTTGTGTTTCAGTGTCACTATTGGGTGACTTACTTCTAATTATTGTGAGAGATAAGAGTGGGGAGTTCTGAAAAAGTATGCACTTCTTGATTTATTCTTGTTTAAATGGAACTGCTGTTTAAATTCTTGACATTAACCATTGCTACAAAATTTTCCTGCTTGCAGAAGCAATTTGCATTGAGTTCATTGATAGTATCCTCATAGCCTGTAAGGAATGCTGAGAACTGACTGAAGGATTCTGACCCCATATTGTGGGGAAAATTAGTTCACGTTCGAAAGAGAAGGATAGTGTGAAAGAGAGGCGAAAGAATGTTAAAAAATCATTAAAAAAGAAAACGAGTGATTTAAAAACTGTAACGGATGTTAATAAGGATGGAAGTGAGGCGAGAGTGGTGGAAGGAAATGAAATCGAGAGAACAAATGAAACTGGAAATGGCATGATGCAGGAATCGAAAGTGAAAAAATTCAAAAGAATGAATGATAGCGAAAGTCGGACGCATGTTGGACCGAAAGTATGGAAGCGCAGAAGGATGAATGAGAGTGAAAGTGAGAAGAGAGTGTTTCGATAGTTAGAAAATTAGAAAGAATGAATGATAGAGAGAATGTGACGCGAGATTCAGAAGTTGAATTGGATTGGATGAGGAAACAGATGAAATGGATACGGAATGAAATTAAGAAAATTCGGGTAAAAACTATTAAAACTAATCATAATGGCACAGAAGAGTTAACGAAAGATGAGCGAGTGGCATTATATGGTGACTCCATTATTAAAGGTGTGCTGGATGATAGGATGCACAAGGTATGTTTTCCAGGAGGTAAAATGAGTAGAGTGATTGAGGCATTGGTATTGAGGAGGAGCGAGCAAAGGAGTTGATAGTTTTAATCGGCATGAATGATTTGACAGAGGACAAAGAGCAAGTTTGAAGGAAGAAGTGAACTGTATGGTTCACTTCTTCCTTCAAATTTTAAATCAGAATGTTAAAAAATTAGTAAAAAAGTAAACGAGTGATTTAAAAACCATAACGAATGTTAATGAGGACGAAAGTTTATAACTTGCGCCATAGAGTGTTGAAAGATGATAGTAGGGCAAGAGTCTCACATGCATGTGCAAAATTATATAGCCATCAAGTTACTATGGTATGTCCAATAAAAATTGGCTTTTTATTGGTGGTTATGGTGTGAGTCGCTTGGAGAGACTGCTGCTGGAAGGTAGAGAAGTGACTAGAGTGAGAGAGAATGAATCAGATCAAGCGGGAAGTGATGTGGAAGAGCAGGAGAGATTGAAGAGGTGGTTATGAATGAGGAAGTGAGTGGTATGAGTATAGAAAATGAGAGAATGGGAGTGCAAGAGGAGCAGGGAAATGGGGAGACTCAGGGTGGACAGGGATACACAGCGTGAGAAAGATGGATGCTCCGAGAGGTGGTGAGAGCATGTGTATACAGGAAAGAAATGGGATGACCTGGGATCAAGAGGAAACAGTTGGAATTGAAAAGGGTTTTAAAATGAATAAGCAGAAAGGGAAATGGCCCCAGTCGGGCATGGAGAGATCACATCGAGTGAGTGGTATCAGAGGAACTAGCTGTAGATCCAGAAACGAGCTGTTGTGTTTGTATACAAATGCTAGAAGTATAAGAAACAAAGCAGATGAAATGGTTGCATTAATTGCTTCTGTTCACCCAAAGATTGTCGGAATAAGTGGGATATGGTTGGGAGAGGACAACATCTTGACAGGAATAGAGATGGAAGGGTATGATGTGTTTCGTGAGGATAGAAGGGGTAAAAAGGGTGGGTGAGTGCTATTAATGATAGAGAAAGAGTCCATACAAAGTAGAGATGCAAGAGGGAAATAGTGCCAGTGGTTTTGAGGCAGTGTGGTGTGAGATAGAGGTGAATGGAATCAAATACTTGGTTGGATGTTGTTATAGACCAGGTAATGTGGATGGTGGTGATAATGAAATGTATAATCAAATTAGCAAAGCAAATAAGATAAGGGTGATCATTATGGGCAATTTTAATTATGGCAATATAGACTGAAATTATGAGATAGCAACTGGAAGTAAAGAAAATGAGTTTCTTGAGTTTTTGAGGGATAACTACCTCAGACAGGATGTAACAGAGGGCACGTGAGGATTGAGGGTCTTGGATTTGGTCATCTCATCAGAGGATGTAATTATAAATGAGGTGTCAAATCATCCACCAATTAGTGAGAGTGACCATGAGGTGATTACCTGGGTGGTTACCAGGAGTGTGAGGACCTCTGTGAGAAAAGGGTATATGTGTAACTACAAGTGGGAGGGGGGGGGGATTGATTATGAAGAGCTCAGGAGACAGCTTACAGGTGTAGCATGGAATGAGGAGTTAGCTAGAAAAGAGATCAATGCAGCTTGGGGGATTTTCAAAAACTATCTAGTAGATGCAATGTCTAAGTGTATTCCAAGGGTGAGAAGGTTAAATAAGGTAGGTGTGAGTTGGATGAATAAAGAGATTAAGCATGTGATACAGAGAAAGAGGGCATTGTAGAGGCAGCATAAGAGAAGTGGAAATAACCAATTCCATGAGGTCTACAAAGACCAGGCAAGGAGGGTGACTTGGTTGGTGAGGGTAGCTAAAGAGAGGTATGAACAGCAGTTAGCTACTGAAGCCAAAAAGAATCCTAAGTAGTTCTTTCGATATGTAGCCAGCAAAAGAAAGAATGATTATGGAAGGATGACATTGATAGGAGAAAATGGTATAAAGACAGCTGTTGCAGAATGTGTGGTGGAGATACTTAATGAGCAATTCATAAAGGTCTTTCAATCTTGTGAATGTAACTTCATGGAGTGATTGAGAGCAGTAGATGATGGGGAAGAGAGACTGACTGTAAGTGTACAAGAGGTGTATGGGGAGTTGAGTAAACTAGATGTTAATAAGGCTGTCGGACTTGATAATATGTCGCTACGTATTCTGAAGGAATGTGCCAGGGAGTTGACACCTGTCTTGACATATATTTTTAATACGAGTCTTGCACTGGGTCAAGTTCCTAAGGAGTGGAAGGTGGGCAACATTGCGCAACTTCATAAAGGAGGTGATCAAACTCAAGCATCAAACTATAGGCCTATCTGTGTGTCAGGTGTTGTGGCTAAGTTGTTGGAGAAGCTTGTGAGAACTAGGATCCTGAGTTGGGTTGACAACAATGGTATCATCTTTGATGGATAGCATGGATTTGCTAAAGGGAGTTCATGTTTTTGTAATCTACTTATTACAATAAAGTGACTGCTTCCTTGGACAGAGGAGAAGGATACACAGTAATATACTTAGATTTCATAAAGGTTTTTGATAGAGTACCTCATGATAAATTGATAGTCAAACTAGAGCAGATGGGGTTGGATATTAGATTAGTTCATTGGATTGGAGACTGGCTATCTGATAGGTATCAAGAAGTTGTGTATGGGGGAGTGATATCCAGGAAAAGGAAAGTCACTAGGTGGAGTCCCTCAGGGGTCTGTTTTGGGGCCATTACTGTTTAACTTGTGTATTAACAATATAGGTGAAGATTTGGATGGAGATATTCAGTTGTTTGCAGATGATGCAAAGTTGGGACGAACCATGAAGAGTAGTGAAGATGTTGTTGCCTTACAAGAAGACTTGAATAAATTGAGTGATTGGGCACGGAAATAGAGATGCGAATTCAATGTTGCAAAATGTAAGGTTTTAAAATTTGGAAAACAAAGATGGGATTCAGAATTTATGCTTGGTGAGGATATATTGTTGGAGGTGGAAGAAATAAGAGATCTAGGGGTGATAGCAGATAAGGATCTGAAATTTAGGGGATACATAAGCAAAATGGTGAAGACAACACAAAGGCTTCTGGGAATGATACGGAGGACACTGACATGTAGAAGTAGAAAGATTCTTGTTCCATTGTATGAGACTTTGATTAGGCCACACATCGAAGAATATTGTGACCAGATTTGATCACCTGGTTTTCAGAAGGATGAAGAGATGTTGGAAAGGGTCCAAAGGCGATTGACTAAAGTAGTTTCTGACCTCTGGAATGTCGAGTATGAGAAAGATTGGGAAGATGTAATTTGCAGAGTCTGGTGGACAGGGAGGAAGTGGGGAGATATGATAGAGACTTAAAAGTTGGTAAATGGTTGTTATAGGATCAATGCTGGAGAAGTTCTACAGAAAATAGTGGGAGATTGGGGGAGAACTAGAGGTCATACCTGGAAACTGTATAAAGAGGGTGTGAGTAGGGGAGTGAGGGGAAGGTTTTTTTCATGCAGAGTTATGAATGATTGGAATGCCTTGTCCGAGAGTGTGGTGTCTGCAAGGAGTTTGATTGTGTTCTAGGCACGGTACGATGAGCTGTGTGTGAGTGTGATAAAAGGACCTCCCAAATGAGTCTTTGACTCCATGAGGTCTTGGGTAATAATAATAATAATAATATCCAGTCCTTGCCTTCTGTGGTTTTGTCTCATTACTAGGTATCCATCTGGACAATGAATAAAGATGAGCTTGTACCTTGGAGCTTATCAAAACAAATTGTGTTTGGTTAAATATCAGCTTAAATCACACAAATGTGATGGTATGTCATGATCAAATGTCATGCTGTCTAAATGTTTTGCCTAGTTAAACAAAGCCTCTAATTTTTTTGTCATGGAACTAACAAACATTGAAAAGTCAGTGTTTGCTTGTTTCCTGCTACTGGAACAACCTCAAACTCAAAAGAACCAAAGATAGCCACCATAAACATAAGAAGCATCAAGTTAAAGAGACGGAAGAATTACAGAAATAACAGGTTAACCATCTGATGATGTATTGTGCCCTGTCAAATGGTCAGCACAACATCATGTTGCTAGTTCTGTATATACTTGACTAAATGTTTTGTTTCCTTTTCTTCTTTAATTTTAGATTTTACAAATTTTAGGTTTAATAATTTTAGATTTAAATCTATAATTCATTCCATTCATCATCTTCCTTGTTTACAATTCATATTCATTTCATTCTTGGCTATTCAATATATGTATCTAAATCCATATAACTGAGGTTCATTCTCAACACCTTTCTCATACTGTATATTTTAAATTCTAGAGTTCAACTCCAAATATCTTGTTATCTCTTCTTTCTTAAAGCACACTGCTGGATATGTTATTTTAACTACTGTTAATACAAGCTAACTTTTGTATTAAATGTAACTTTATATCAAATGTAAATTTGCCTTTGATTGGTATCAGGGTTAACTCCATCACCCAGTAAGCTTTGCTATTT
The DNA here is from genome assembly GCF_054136105.1 of Typopeltis vanoorti. NCBI lineage: Eukaryota > Metazoa > Arthropoda > Arachnida > Uropygi > Thelyphonidae > Typopeltis > Typopeltis vanoorti. Next base: position 29,975,187 of record NC_143560.1, read on the forward strand.
CTATCACTATAAAGTGTTTTATTTAAATTCGGGCAATAGTGATCAGGGAAAGAAAGAAACAGTATTTGTCACCAAACCAAGCATTTTCAAGGGAATGTATATACATCTCATTGTCTAATTTCTTTCTTTGAAGTTTGCATACATTTCTTAATTTATTAAGAATTTTTTAAGGAATTTAAAAAGAGCTGCCAAAGTGAAGTAAAAGGAAAAATCTGGTTCTTGTTAGAGACATAAGCAGCAGAGTAGGAAATAAATCCATCCTAGGTACATAAAAATATTTTGGGAAAATTTAGAGAAAAGAACAAAGCAAATAATAAGAATCTATTGGATTTCTGTTCAGAAACATGTACACCAGCATTACCGATGTCATTCCTCATAAGGATTTGCATCAGTTCACATGGAGAGAAAGTCAAAAGTAAGAAAATTCTTATTGATTATGTTCTGGTTGATCATGATGTTTTCAGACAGGTTCAGAATAGACCTTTAAGAATACAGTGGATTTAAGATAGGATTTGAATAATGATCATTTATAATGATCATAATCATGATTATAAAGTTTTAAAAAATAATCAGTCAAGCTGTTTTCAGAATTGAAGTGTAGACTCAAATATTATTGGACATGGAATTTGAACACAAGCAAATCTTAGAGAACAACATCTGACAAAAACCTAAAGAAAACATTGATTGATTTAGTCAAGAAAGCTTGAGAGTTGTCTGTAAGGATAGAAAAATCAGAACTTTATATATTATATTATTATATATATATATATTATTATTATTATTTGACACCTCTAGGGAGTCTAAAGACTCATCGAGGGAGAGTGTGCCAACAGCATCAAATGATTGGTACCCTTCCAACTACTAACCGCGCTCAAACTTACTTAACTGAGCCATTAGCAGCAGAGGCTCTACCAATCGACCAACCTTTATGGTGGACTCAAGAGGAAATTGAGTGTGGGGAGGGAATCACATATAAAAGTTCGTGGCAAGTAAATCAGCGTGCACTCTGTGGAGTAAAATGTAAGAAAGTTATATTCATGTAGTCAAACAATAGTCATGGGAAGATATTTGGGAAAATAGAGATAAGAAATATCAGTGACAGCAAAATTCACTGCTATTGATAAAGCTTAGAAATGGATGAAAGAATAGCAGTCAAAGATGATAATGGTACAGTAAAAGCTAAAGATAAGGATATTCTAGATGTTTGGAGTCATTACTTGGAAAAATATTAAATGGTTAAGAAGTAACAGAACAATCATAAAATACTCAGAAGGAATGTATGATGAGTACATTTCAGTATTGAAGGTGGGAAAAAAGGCCTCAGAAATCTGAATGAAATGCAGAATGACATCTAGAGTAGACAATATTCAACCAAAAATGATCAAATACAGAAGTTAAAAGTTTTAATAGTAGCTATGCTGCATAAGTAAGGTCAAATTCCAGATGATTAGAATCAAGCTCTCACTGTACCCATTTATAAAACGAAAAATAAATCAAAGTGTATTTTTATGCGATTCCAATCCATGGAATCACATGGAATGTTGTAAACCAATAGTACATTAATACTGTGAGTGGGCCAAGGATCTTTTTAGAATTTTATTTATATATTTTTACTTAATCTGGAAACCCTGTTCTAGAGAGAGACCAAAAATGAAAAACTTTTTCAAGCATCCAATAAGAAAGATGGTGGTCTCGTACTGCACCCTATGGATGAAATTCTTTTTCTCCACTTAAAGACAGTCATTAACATCCATGCCTCCAAGGATTCAAAGCAGCAGCCTGTTTGTTGGAGAGCAGATGTGCCAACTAGGGGCCAGGAAATTAGAGAGGAATCTCCCTTCTGAGTGTTGTAGGAAAGATTTATGAAAACATACTTGAGAAGAGGCTAAAAAAAATTGCAACAGAGAAACTTAGGTAAGAGCAGGTTGGATAAGGATTGTCAAGATCAGATTTACACTTTAGGACAAATAGTTGAGAAATCATGGGAATATAACAAGTGCGCAGATTTGGTCACCTGGTTTTCATTGGGATGAGGAGGTATTGGAGAAGGTTTAATAAGTTGGTGTTAGATCTATGGAATGTTAGATACAAAGAAAGAGAGAGAGAGAGAGATTGAGGGAATGCAACTTACATAGTCCTGTGATAGAAGCAGAGGAATATGACTGAGACATATAAGTTGTTGAGGGGTTGTTACCAGATTAATGTGGAGAAGATATTTCAGAGTAGACAGAAGCAAGGGTAGAACTAGAAGCCATCCATGGAAGCTGTATAAGGAGGGTGTGAGGAGTAATTGGTGAGTGGAATTGCATTGCCTGAAAGTATGGTGAGCATGGAAACTGTAAATGGGCTCAAGACACAACTCATGGATCTTAAAGAGTATAGACCTCATGAAATGAGTCGTTTGACTCCATGAAAGCAGATAATAATAATAATAACAAGGATCCCTATTTAAAGGTGTTTTTTTTTTTTTTTTTTAGATTCAGAAGAGGTGCCAAGAGAAAACCCATTAAAAATGTTATATGTCATAAATAGCACATTATAAAACATTCATAGTTTATATCCAGTTTATATTTAAGTTGTAAGTCAGCAGTAGTAATAATTGAAGACTGGAGGAAGTGCTAAAAGATGGATTGCTGTAAAATCAGATATAAGACTAGGGTACATGCTATCACGACCCTTATTACCAATATATCATATTATGGGTTAAAAAAGGGAAAAAAAAACATAACATAAAATCATCATCATCAAATTCCTGCCATGTATCCTCAAGGGGTGTACAGGATATGATAGTACTACATGAAAAAGTTACATCATTACTAACTTCCTATCTACAATTTTCCAAATTAGTCTGTTACTTGTCAAGACCCCAACATTATTAGATCTTATGTTTCTATCATCTAAGGCACTTTGTATCGTATCAATCCACCTATATCTTGGTCTTCCTCTGGGTCCTTTTCCTCAACCTGGTAGAGAACACTTGTTTTGCTAATTTTTCCTCTCCCATTCTGTTTAAGTGACCATACCACCTGAGATTAGCTCTGCTAACGCATTCCTGGATGCTGACAATGTCAAGTTCTTTCCTAATATCCTCATTTTTAATATGATATTGCCATTGATGCCATCTGTTCACACCCCTAATCTTTCTCAAGACTCTCAGATCTGCGGTCTCTAGTTTTTGGTCAAGTGTTTTACTTCTGACCCAGCTCTCAGATCCATAAGTTAAAACTGGTTTGAAAACTGTCTTGTATACCGCTAATTTAGTGTTCCGACTAATATTTCTCTTATTCCATATGAACTTATTCAGTTGACTTCCTACTATACCAGCTTAGTTGATTCTGTTGTCTATTTCCATATTTAATTTACCATCTTCACTAAAAATCGTGCCAAAGTAGCTGAAATGTTTTACTTGTTCCACAGGTTCTCCATTCACAATGCAGTTGACATTTTCAATGATTCTACCTATTTTCATTGTCTTATTGCTAACCTTCATACTATATCTATTACAACAGTTATTCAATTTAGTCAGGGAATCTTGCAGACTTGTAGCAGATTTATTTAGAAGTATAACATCATCTGCATAAAGCAAAGAGCTGACATTAGCATCTCCAATTTTGATATCATGTTTAATACCACTTTCCTTCATAATGTGGTCCATATAGATAATGAATGACAGAGAGGATAATGTACATCCCTGTCTCACGCCAGATTTAACATTAAACCATCTTCCTGTACTTCCTTCAATTCTAACTGCTGACTTACAACTCAAATAAAGACTAAGTATGCTTGATATAATGTCCCATTGACACCATATAACTGTAGCGTATTGAATAGCTTCTCTCTTGGCACCTTGTCCTATGCCTTTTCCAGATCAACAAAACTTAAATACAGATCTTTGTTATATTCCCATGCTTTCTCAACTATTTGTCGTAAAGTGAAGATCTGATTCTGACAGCCTCTATTTGGCCTGAATCCAGCTTTGTTCTTCACCAAGCTTTTCTTTCACATTCCTTTTCAAACGTTTCTCAAGTATACTTGCAAAAATCTTACTTGCAAAAATCTTACCAGGAACACTCAGTAGGGAAATACCTCTATAATTCTCACATTCAGTTTTATTTCCCTTTTTATATATGGGTACTATGAGAGCTCTACTCCAATCGGGAATTCATACCTCTGTCCAGGCCTTCTGAACTATGCAGTGCAGCCACTGTAAGACTTTTATACCTAAAATAACCTCATCTCTTTATTTAATGGAGATGATGCTATACATCTAAATTAATCTGTTATAAGTGTTTGGAACTCTTGAACTGAACAACAAATTTGCAATGAAAATTAGCAATACAGAAGTAGGAACATGGAAAAGAACAACTGCATTCCTAGTGGAGAATCTGTACGTCAAATGAAAGAGTTCAGCTATTTAGACATATTTTGAATGAAGGTAGAGATAATTTTTTATTGTAAATTATTATTCAGAATAATGTAAATATTATGAACACGAAGGTGCTCATATATCATATGAACACCTCCCTGGAGTCCTAAGACATCGTGGGAAAACCCAAACTATCCACACAATATCTATCATACCTCTCCTTAAACTCATTAACAGACAAAACACTTAACAACTGACTCTAGCAACACATTCCATTTATTCAAACACTCTCAAAGCAAAAAATCTAGTCCTCACACCCTTTCTAACCACAGTCTAACTCAACTTCCTCTGGTTCTTCCCACTCTAGCCAAGTGCTGAAACACTTTCCGTGGATTAGTTCCTATAAAACCCTTTAAGTAACTTAAATGTTTCCATTAAATCCCCTCTTTTTTTTTTGTCTATCACACAGTTTCTTCAATCCACAAATCCTCTAATCTATCCCTGTAGGAAGCATTCCACAGACCACTCACCATCTTGGTCACTTGGGTTTGGCTCGTCTCCACTACTTCCTCATCCCCGAGAAACCCAGGATTCCATACCTGAGCACAGTAATCCAGATGTGGATATATCAAGGCCTTATAAAGACAAATAACAACTTTGTCATCTCTGTTGTTAGTGTGTTCTTTGATAACCAAGTAATCATGTGAGCTACCCTGGTTACTTTAGCAATATGCCATCTAAACTTCAACTCTATATCTACTACCACTCCCAAATCCCTAGCTTCATCTATTTTTTAGAATATCATTCCATCAATGTGGTACACAGCTTGTAATCTTTTTATCCCAAAATACATAAGTTTACTTTTCTTTTACTTTTTTTTTTTAATTTCTCTACATTAAACTGATGCCCATTATCTTTTGCCCATACTGACAGTCTGTTTAAATTATCCTGCAAGCTCTCCACATTGCCTTGATTAACTATTACTGCTACACAATTTTGAATCATCAGCAAACAATGGAATATTTTTCTTCAGATTATTTCCTATATCATTTTTGTATTAGTTAAATAGTAGCTTAAGACACACCACTGGTCACCTGCTTCTGGATTCTGCTCCTCCATGTGCCACTTTTTTGGCATCTGTCCATCAGCCATCCTCATACACATATAACCAGTGTCATATATCAGAGGATGTTATTATAAATGAGGTGTCAAATCACTCTCCAGTTGGTTGGTGGAGGATGATTTGAAACACTTTTCACACTGCTGGCAACCACCCAAGTGATTACCTGGGTGGTTGCCAGCAATGTGAGGACCTCTGTGAGGAAAGGGTATATGTGGAACTACAATGCTGGTGATTATGAGAAGATCAGGAGCCAACTTGCAGGTGCAGTATGAAATTGGAAATTGGATGGAAAGGAGATGAATGCTGCTTGGGTGATATTCAAGAACTAGCTAGTAGAAGCAATGTCTAAATATATTCCAAAGATCAGAAGGTTAAATAAGGTAGGTGTAAAATGGATGAATGACGAGATTAAGCATACAATATAGAGAAAAAAAATGCATTATGGAGGCGACATAAGAGGAGTGGTAATAATCAATACCATGAGGTATTGATTATTACAAATACAATAGGAATACAAAGAACAGGCAAGGAAGTCTCAATTGATAAGAGTTTCAAAAGTTCAGTATGAGCAGCAGTTAACTAATGAAGCCAAAAACAGTTCCTAGGGAGTTCTTTCAATATGTAGCCAGCAAAAAAAAAAAAAAAAAAAAAAAAAAAAAAAAAAAAAACGATTATGGAAGGATGGCATTGATTGGAGAAAATGGTATAAGAATAACTGCTGGAGGATATAGTTGAGATATTTAATGAGCAGTTCATGAAAGTCTTTAATTCTTGTGAATGTGACATCATGGAGAGTTTGAAAGTAGTAGATGAGAAAGAGTGACTGACTGTAAGTGAGCAAAAGGTATATGGGAAATTGAGCAAACTTGGTGTTAATAAGCTGTGGGACTTGATAATATATCACCACGTATTTTGAAGGAATGTGCCAGGGAGTTGGCATCTGCCTTAACGTATTTGTTTAATATTAGTCTTGCACTGGGCCAAGTTCCAAAGGAGTGGAAGGAAAGAAAGATTGTGCTGCTTCATAAGGGAGGTGACAGAACTCAAGCATCAAATTATAGGCCTATCTGTGTGTCAGTTGTGGTTAACAACAGAAGCCTCTCAAGTGTTGGAGAGGCTGGTGAGAATCAGGATTCAGAATTGGATTGACAACAATGGTATTATCTTTGATGAACAGGACAGATTTGATGGACAGAATGCTAAAGGGAGGTCATGTTTTAGTAATCTACTTATTTATTACAATAAGTCTTAAATAATTCAATAAAAGGCTTAGAAAGATGGGCAGAGGAACTTAAATTACCGATAAACCCAGAAAAAACTGAGCATCTTCTCCACTGATAGAAAAAATAGACACAATTTCAACCCCCAAATCAAAATATATAATACCAAAATAGAAAAAAACAGAGTCTCCAAAATTTGTGGAACAAACTGGGGTGCAAAACCAAATACACGCAAAATTACATATACTGCACTCATACGACCCACTATGGAATATGCCTCATCAATCTGGGCTCCAGCTTCTACTAGTTCAAAAGTAAAACTTGACAGAGTACAATCAAGAGCAGCAAAAATTATTATAGGTGCCGTCTCATCCACAAATAATTTGAAAGCTCAACAAGAGTGTGGACTTCACATATTAGAAGACAGAAGAAAACTCTCCGCAGTTAAATTCACTAACAGAATCAGGAGCCAACAACAGGAACACATCTCACTCAGGACTTTCGACATCTGCACAAGAAAAACTAGACTAAAGAGATCATCCACTTTACAATACGATCATGAAATTAGAAAACAGATAGACTTAGAGCACCTGTCCATTGAAATAAGCAAAGAGCCATTTTTTTCCACTAATCTACCAAAAAACATAATGATAAACTTATATGCGTGGATAGGCTTATGTGTTCGCCAGACATGTTGTAATAGGTTTCACGGTATAATAAGAACACAGATGGTTAAGAAAATAACTATTTATTAACTTAAAAGCTAATATTTCGCTGGTATTATATCCAAGAAGTGGATATAATAGTGGATATAAAGTGGATATCCAAGGAGAAATGTGGACATCCGCCTCAGTGAACACAAAAAATATATCCGACACTTTAGCTATGGTAAGTCGGGTCTGGCAGACCATGCTTTGGATACCCCTGCACACAGGATCAATTGGAAAGAAACAAAAGTAATGCACAGAAGCTTCTGCAAGTCAGAGAGGTTATTCCTGGAATCAACAGAAGCCTTAAAACATACTCCAAACCTTAACAAGTATGGCTGTATAAATCTACCAAAGATTTGGGAGACAGTCATCCTAAGACCAAATTAATATTTATTACTTTTATTTTTTAATTTATACTTTTCAAACTTTTTAAGACTATCATTTGGACTACTATTTCAAAACTTTGAATTTTTTTTTTTTTTTTTTTTTTTTTAAACCTAGATGGCGTCATATTAGGACTTTAGTCTTGTGTTGCACGCTGCAATCACTTTTACTAGCCCCACTGTTGCACCGGATTGTGGTTGTCTTGCCTTTGTAACAGACTCTGTGTTGTGTGCTCTGAAGATGCTGGATATAATACCAGCGAAATATTAGCTTTTAAGTTAATAAATAGTTATTTTCTTAACCATCTGTGTTCTTATTATACCGTGAAACCTATTACAACAATGATAAACTTAAATCTCCTAGAATCTTGTTCAAAAAAGGATTCACAAGAAGAAAATAAAAGAAAAGGACTTGGCACTATACATCACTTAAATAATCTAAACCATGTCGTTGCCTGCATTGATGGATCATTTGATGAAGCACCAAACAAAGGAGGTTCAGGGGTTTTTCTAACTACCTGGAGGCGAGGAAATGCAAATTAAAACCTCAGCTGGCAAAATAGCTTCAAACTTCACTTGTGAGTTAACAGCCATACAAACAGCTCTCAATTTCTATCTCTCTAATCCAGTAATAAACATTACAGAAGGAATAACCATCTACAGCAACCCCAAATCTGCACTTGATTTAATGCTTCAAAGCATTAAAATATGGAAAAACAAAACTCACACAGAAAATTCATGAACAATTAACAACATTAAATTTGAAAAATAAGAACTGTATACTGCAATGGATACCAGCCCATGTAAATATTGAAGGCAATGAAAGAGCAGACAGTCTATCCAAAGAAGTAAGACATTTACCTCAAAAATTACACCCACTATCACTAAATGATACTAACTCTGTCGCCAAAATAAGATTGGTAAAACAAACACTTCAGAAGAAGAATGAAATCAGTGAAATTAATGAAAATAGAGAAATAACCACAATCATCACCAGGCTAAGGACAGAACATTTTAAAGCATGAAAATTCAGCCAGACGGTAGTAGGAACTATTAAACATGCAAGAATTGTCCAGGAGTTGATCTAACACCTGCCCATATCTATTCTTGTCCAGCAATTTCTGCTGCTCTACAGAAAATTGAAAAACCCCTAGAGAAAAGCTCTACTCCATCAAAGTTCAACAGATTGCCAAAAGATCATCACCAGGCTAAGGACAGAACATTTTAAAGCATGAAAATTCAGCCAGACAGTAGTAGGAACTATTAAACATGCAAGAACTGTCCAGGAGTTATTATGTTAGTTCCATATATTACAGTATTCTAGATATTACAGTTCCACTGTCATATCTGGAAGCTCTTCAATGGACTCGACAACAATACAATAAGGTGAGGGCTTCGTTGGACAAAGGAGATGGATAATACACAGTAGTATACTTAGATTTTGCAAAGGCTTTTGATAGATTACTGCATGATAAGTTGATAGTCCAACTAGAGCAGATGGGATTGGATATTAGACTCATGCATTGGAGTGAAGATTGACTATCTGATAGGTATCAGCAAGTTGTGTATGAGGGAGCAATATCCCAGAAGAGGAAATTCACTAGTGGTGTACCTGAGATGTCTGTTTTAGGGCCATTGCTATTTAACCTGTATATTAATGATATTGGAAAAATTTTGGATAGGGAGTTTTTTGCAGATGATGCAAAGTTGGGACAAATTATGAGAAGTAGAGCAGATGTTGTGACCTTACAAGAAGAATTGAGTGAATGAGTACAAGAGTGGGGATGCCAGTTCAATGTTGCAAAATGTAAGGATTTAAAATTTGGGAAACAAAGATGGGATGTAGAATTTAAGCTTTGTGGAAATATATTGTCGGAGGTGGAGGAAATAAGAGATCTTGGGATGATGGCAGATAAGGAACTAAAATTTAGAGGACACATTGCCAAAATTGTGAGGACAAGACAACGAATTTTAGGAATGGTGCAGAGGACACTGACTTGTAGAAGTAAGGAGATTCTTGTTTCATTTTATAAGGTTTTGATTAGGCCATGCATGGACTACTGTGCACAGATTTTGTCACCTGGTTTTCAAAAGGGTGCAGAGATGTTGGAAAAGGGCCAGAAGCTACTAAAGTAGTTTCTGTCTGAAATGTTGAATATGAGGAAAGGTTGAGAAGGTGCAATTTACATAGTCTAGTAATAGGAGGAAGAGGGATGATTTGATAGAGATGTACCCCTTACGTTGGTAAGGGATTGTTATAAGATCAATGTTGAAGCAGTCTCTCATAAATGATAGGATATCAGGGGAGAATAAGGAAGTGAGAAGCAGGTTTTTTGCATGCAGAGTTGTGAATGATTGGAATGCCTTGCCTGAAAGTGTGGTGTCTGCAGAGAATTTGAGTGTGTTTAAGGCGCATTATGATGAGCTGTGTGTATCACAAAAGGACCTTCTAGATGAGTCTTTGACTCTATGTAGTCTTAGGGGAATAACAATAATATAAATAATAATATCCATCCCAATTTGTTCTAATTTGTGTAACAGGGTTAAATGTGTCAAATGCCTTTGCAGATTTTAGCTGAATCATGGTGTAGCTATTCCGTTCATCCATCTCAGCACTCTAAGGCAAAACCACATTATGAGAAGTAGCTGAGCAGGTAAAAGGAAATTCCAAAGAGATTTTTCGTTATATGGTAAGTAGAAAGAAGAATGACTATGAAACTTCCCAAGTCAAGACTGCATGGTCACTCTCCCGAATCAAAGGCAATGTAGCCATGTTGGTTATGGATAACTCTTCTTATCCTATGATCAGATCCACTCTGGTATCCCCAGTCTCCTCCATCACATGCTACTTCAAGTAATTATCTCTCAGTAGGTGTATTTCATTTTCTTTCTTCCAGTCTATATCTCCATAGTTGAAGTCCTCATAATAATTACTTGACCTGTTCTCATTGCTTGTCTTCCAGATCATTCCTGGAAATCCATGGCCTATAGCAGTAACCAACTGCATATTTTATCTTATTGGCCTTAATCTCAAAACAGAGTTCAAAAGAAGCAGTCCCACCCCATTCCTGCCAATTTTGTTTAGGAATATTTTGAAAAACAAGCTTTTAACTCAGTCCCTTTCAAACCTTCTATCTGGTTAAGATAAATCAGCAACTTATCAAAAACCATGCTACCAAAGCCAAGCTAAAAAAAAGTATTATAGGTATTAGTGTTTCCCATATTTTGGGAAGTTTTGTGCAACCGTATTTATTTAAACTAGGCTGATTTTTAAGAGCAGCAGCAGATTCTAAAAAGATGAGAAAGACAACAGCCTTTCTCTTCTAAATTGCTGTGATGGAGCATGATAGTCTTTATCCATTTGGTTCTGTGAAAAAAGAGATCTAGGATATGGAAAACAGTACTTTTTAGATGGCCCATATTACAACCAAGCATGCATATTTAGCATTGCAGACTAAATGATAAAATAAGCATTTTATGAACATTGATATATAAATTATTGAAATAATTCAAGAAATATGAAAACCAGTTCAGATTCATTTTTTAATTTTATTTAATTTTATTTATTTATAGGAACTAGACTTGCTCAATTACTCTCTAAGTAGTGCACGTATTTTTTTTCGGGCTGATCTCACTGCTGCAGAAGAAAAAGAAGAGATTAAAAGTAAGACAACAAGATATTAAAAGTTACATGAATAATTATTACAGCATACAAAATATACAGATGCTGAACTTACTTGGACTTTTGTAATAACCCTCACTAGTCCAGTGATCACTGCATGAGATATTTATAATCATTTTTGTTTGCAGTTATATAAGTAGCAAAGATATTTGCTATCCTTGTTGGCATAGCAGATAGTCTCCATATTTTGACCAACATTTGGCTGGCATCTGAATCCTACTGTGGCATGGATTTTAGGTGGTAAATGATTTCAATTCCCAGGATGGAACATTCACCGTACCCATTCTCTAATCTTGAAACATTTAACTTTGGGATCAGCAATAACATATCCATTCTAAGGTGGACAAACAGTGAGTTCTGTATCTACCTTTCACTTTCTGGATCTTATCCCATACAATTTTTGCACTGGTTGTTTGAGTAATCGATGAGGTAAAATGAATCCAAGATTTGTCTCATATAACATGCTTTGGCCTGAGCATGTTTAAAAGCTATTAAGTTTGATTAGTGGGGTAACGTCTGCACGGTTAGCCTAGTGGCTGTGCACTTCGCAACCATATGACTGGGGAAGGATGTCCCAGGTTCGATTCCCATCGAAGACGTGAGGAATTTGAGGATCTTCCTCAGCCATAGCCAAGTTAGCCGGTCTTGGGCACGGCAATAGGGTTTTTTCCGCCAGTTTATCTGGCGTTTTTCATCCCGCAAGCTGGCAAACCGGCCCCGTGAACACACACAGATCTACAGCCATAAATACTTACCCCCCCATGGGGGGGGGCTCAACTCACCCCAATAGGGACGGGGGAGAAAAAGGGAGGAAACTCCATACAAATAAATAAATAAAAGTGGGGTAACTACGAAATATACCCAATGCTATTTCTTGATTTTTTTTTTTTTTCCCTGCCTGAGTTCTCTGGGTACTTCCACCAAGGCTTTGGACAGAGTGGATGAGATGATGTTTCTGGAATTGAGTCTTTTGCTGCCTGGACAATATAATCTGTTACATACTTTGCTACTTAATTGATAGGTGTTTGATTGACTGTATCATTAAATTTCGAAAGATGGTAAAAGGCATTCCAGTCAGCCTGGTCCATGGGATCCATGTGAGAGCATGATTCCTGTGAAGACATCGTGCAAAAAACAGGAAAGTGATCGCTATGTTCTCTTCAGCATCCCATGTTAGCAGTGGAAAAATGATAGCGGAACAGTAAGACCTATTGCAGAATATGAGTGGGTAGGCATATGAAAGAAGGTATTGAGTACATTATTCAAAAAGGGAGAGGCATTATTGTCAAGGACTCACTCAGTGATACCATTTGTGTCAGCACTACCCCACAGAGTGTTGTGCTCATTAAAGTCACACATAAGAAGTATGGGCTCAGGACTCAGGCAGTTGCAATATAAGATTATCATATTCCTTCTTTTTTATCTCATGATCTGGTGGTAAATAGATTGAACATACTGTAATGAGAAATCCTTCAGATAAGTTAATTGCTACGGCTTAGAGCAGTATTAAGCTGGACATGATGGAAAGGAGTATTACTGCCCACTAGGATAGCTACTCCACCATTTGCAGGACCATCTCAAGTTTTCTGTCCATCTGTATAACAGTGAAACTCTTAAGGTGGTTTCCTCACCAAGCTTCTCTTCCACAATCCTTCTCAACCATTTCTCAAGTATACTGGCATAAATCTTACCAGGAACACTCAGTAGAGAAATACCTCTGTAATTTTCACAATCAGTTTTATTTCCCTTTTTATATATGGGTACTATGAAAGCTCTACTCCAATCATCTGGAATTCGTCCTTTTATCCGGGCCCTCTGAACTATGCAGTGTAGTCATTGTAAAACTTTTATACCTCCATACTTGAGCATTTCTGGTCTAATATCATCTACTCCGGCTGCCTTTCCACATTTCAGACTTTTGATGGCTTTTTCTACTTCAAGAATGGATATGTATTCCTGATTGCATGCCAGGTCAGTGTTTTTTATCACTGTGCTGTCATCACCGCTAGTTTCATTTAGCAATTTTTCGAAGTAATTACTCCATACTTCAAGGATATCTTTTTCATATCACCAGTTTTCATATCACCTTTATCATCTCTAATTCCTTTTACAGCACTCTTGTACAGCATTCCTTTTACAGGTTGAGGACTTATCATGTTTTAATCTATCGATTGATTTTGGGAAGTGTGGATGGCCAATGTCCATCTCTTCCTCTGAAAAAAAAAATTCAATACACAATCTGATGTGTCAGAATCAGTTGGTAAGTTTAATTTACTTTCAGTGGATATTGAAGTATCCACATTTTCGGTGGGGTTGTCTGTGGTTTATCTTTAAGTGATATCCATGCCATAATTTTTTGACAAGTAAGGGTCTCATCAAATGGGACCATTTTTGAAGTTGTTTCTTGAGTGAGACCGGATGTCAGGCATTTAATGCACTCAACAGTGAAGCACTCACAGTCATATAATTCAGGTATGGTGAGATAGACATATGAGTTTGAGTTGCTGTTTACATTTTCTTAACTGCCATCCCAGCATAACAGGATCTCAGGATAGGTGTGATGGTAATCTGTCAATCAGAATGGTAACTAACTTCCATTCTGATTGACATGTTTTGTTCTGTTTTAATCTTTTGTATTTCTTTTTATCTTTCCCCTTCTGACATTAATGGGAGTAAGCTGGATGATATACCTGACAGTTGACACATTTAACTTTCTTTGCAGAACAAGATTTGTTATCATGCTCTTCACTACCACATTGGGCACAGGTGGGAGAGTCACAACAAGCAGTTTGGTCATGTCTATATTTCTGACATTTGAAGAATCTTAGTGAATTATTGATAGTTGACAGTTGAGATACCCTGCTTTTACAGATGGTGGAGGCTAAGGTGTCTCTTCTGATTCATCTACCATACAGTTTTTTTTTATGTCAAAGCTAGCAGTTTATTGTAATCACCAGCTTTATAATTCCATATACACTCAGGTCTCTTTTTTTTTATGCGTATCTTTTTTATACGGATTTGAAGTTATGCAGTGCATAACTTCAAGATACGAGACCTTTCGACACTTCTGCACATGTCAAAGAAGGAGAATCCATTCCAATAATAGAGTAATCCAGCATTTCTCAAACTTTTTCTACGAAGGAACACTTCACAAATCCTGAAATTTTCGCGGAATACCTTGGTTATTTTGTAATGTGTTAATTAATAACACTGGCCAACAAAAAAATTTTTTTTTCTGCTGATTATGATCTGACACTTGTTTTTTACTAATTTGGGTGCACTGATTTCAAATATCAAACCCATTTTTCTCTATCACATCAGGTTTTTCCTCTATGGCATTTTCTTTTTGCTAATTTGTAAGTTTTTGATAGTTTTAAGGAGGCAGTACTATTTAGAGGATCAAAAAAAATCGATTTTTTAATATTATTTTCTGAAAGTATGTACTTTTAAAAATCTGTTCCTAACTTTTTATCAAGAAATTCGAAAAATTCCCGAAGATATAGCCTATTATTCAAAGATGTGCGCAGATCAGAATCGGAGTGCTCACCGCTCTCGCTGAAAATGCCATAGAGGAAAAACCTGACGTGATAGAGAAAAATGGGTTTGATATTTGAAATCAGTGCACCCAAATTAGTAAAAAACAAGTCTCATATAAAAGTCAGCAAAAATTGTGTTGGACTGTGTTATCTTAATACATTCCCTTTCCTGTCAGAAATGTAATTTCACTTACTTTTTATAACAGGAACAATCAGAGCATTGCATGAAATATATGACTTCATGGCAGTTTCAATTTTATTTAAATAGAAATTCCACTGATTTTTTTCTGTAAAATAAAAAATGATGTGTGTAAATAATAATACCGTATATCTTAAAATATGCTAAACAATAAACCAAAAGTTCACTGTAACATTAATATATGTGAGAATGCTTGCTTTAACATCAATATATGCTAAGCTAACATGGTTAAACTATTCTTGAAGTGTATAATAAATTTAGTTTAATCCTTTATCCAAGTGTGAGCAAACAGTTTGCTCCTGAAAATATCTTCAGGACTGGGGTAAGGTAGTACAACACTGGGCAACTAGTAGCAAAGGTGGACCAAGCTAATAAACTTTCAACATCTTTCTCTAAATCCAGAGTAATTTAATAAAAAGGTGGCACACCTTTTGGCAACTCCTATAGGTAAAGATGACCTCGCCATTGCTTCTGCCTGGTATCTCCACTTCTGGGCCTGGCTCCCACTGAAGAGACCTCAATAAAGGTCGAAACTAGTCTGGGTAATGGCCCTTCCCTTAATGCATAACATTATACATATCTGCAAGGAGATGTGTTTTGCATTATGGGAGAATAACTGCAAAATATTTTACTTTTTCTATAGAAAAAAGTAAAATATTTTAAAGTTCTGTGTTCATAACGTAGCTGATATTTTCAGTGCGTTTTCATAGTCATTGTCATTTTATTGCTAGATTTGAACAGCAGTTATTCGGTTTAGTCGAAGGAATATGCAGACTTGTACTAGATTTATTTGAAAGTATTTGATCAGACCAAGAAAGTAGTGATCTACTTTTAGTGGTAGACCAAGAAAGCGATGGACAGACTACCTGCATTTGAAGTATTGGGGATGCAGCAAGCTGAAGCTTAAAGCAAGAAGTATTTGATCAATCATCCACATAAAGTAAGGAGCTGACACCAACATCTCCAATTTTGATAACAGGTTTAATGCCACTTCCAGTATAATATGATCTATACAGGTGATGAATTATAGTGTACACACTTGTCTTATACCTGATTTTACATCAAGTCATTTTTTGGAGGGTTGTATGGTGAAATTTTAACAACTGGTTCATTTGAAAAGAAAGAAAAGTAAAAAAATAAAGTGGTGGATTCTCCCTTTGTGAGAATTGCAAATCTCCCCCCCCCCAAAAAAAAAAATATATATATATATACTGGGGGGGGGGGGGGGCTCTGCATCTGTGTGAAAGTGGGGGAAGTGAGTTGGTAAGAGATAGGTCATTAATAAGTCTGATTGCTCTCCTCTGTATGGAGTCGAGCAATTTGAGGGAGCCTTTGGGGGGGCCCCATTAGTATTCGATGGTTGGGTGGATTTGTGATTTGTATAAGGTTAATAGCTATTCAGGGGCGAGGTAACGTCTTGAGCAAAAGAGAAATCAGTTTTTTAGAAGTTGAGGATGCAATGGTTGTCATGTGTTTATGCCAGGAGAGGCTTGATGTCAGGGTAATTCCAAGAAGAGAAATCTTAGATTGTCTGGAAATTTCAGTATTGTCAAAAATAATGCTGGGAGAAACTGGTTCTTTTTTTAATGAGAAATGAGACAGTACCAGGTTTTATTTGTATTGAAATTGACTAGGTTATCTGAACCCCATTGGAGGATGGCTTGGAGGTCTGAATTGAAGGCAGTGGTAATTGCTGTTCTGTAGGTTGAGGTGAGTTGTGTGGAGTAAGGTTTATCAAAGAAAGGGAGGAGTTCAATGTGCTGTCATCTGCAAAACTATTAGGTTGGAGGTAAGCTGGAGTAGGTCATTGATATATAGTAGGAATAGGGTTGGTGAGAGGACAGAACCTTGGGGAACCCCAGCGTTAGTTGAATGGTGAGGGGATAAGGAGCCATCCACCACCACACATAGTGAGCATTCAGACACAAAGCTGGCAATCCAACTACAGAGGTCTTGAGATAGACCAAACGATGGCAGCTTGTTTAGTAAACCCTTGTGCCAGATCCAGTCAAAGCCTTGGAAATATCAAGTCCAACCACTTGAGATTTGCCAAACTTCTCCATGGAATTTGACCAGAGATAGGTGACATATGTGAGCAGATCTCCCGTTGATCGGCAGTGACGGAATCCATTCTAGTGGTCGTTTATTAGATGGGCAGCTTCAAGGTAGTGTAGGAGTTGGTAATTGATGATGGAATTGATGAATTGGTAATTTTCCATTACTTTAGACAGGACTTAGGTGAATGAGAATTGGGCGATAGTTGGATGGCAGTGACTTGTTGCCCTTTTTGGGAATGGTTGAATATAGGCCAATTTCCAGGCTTTGGGATAGACAGTGGAGTAAGACAGTATATATAAGCGACATAGGACAGCAGACAGTTCTGGTGTGCAAACCTTCAGGACAATTAGAGGAATGCCATCAGGGCCAGGAGACTTTTTTGTGTCTAATTTAGACAGTATTTTGCTGATCTCTTTCTGGCAAAAGGATATGGTGAGCATTGTATGTTGGGCATCTGGAATGGTTGGGGAACATTTGCCATTTTCGATTATGTGTGCATTGAAAGCAAAATGTGAGACCAGGAGATTGGCCTTTTCTGTAGGAGATGATGCAATGGAACCATCTGGATATGATAGAGGTGGGAATGGTGTTGGGCAGAAGTTACAACCAATTGCTTTGGCGAGAGACCAAAAGGCTCGGTTGCTAATTTCCTGCTTTTTTGCTCTTTCAAACTCTGTTTTGGAAGTATTGATTGTTTTTTTTTTTTGCAGTTATTTTGGACTTGGATATAAGCTCTAAAGGAGGATGGGGTTCTTGATCTGAGCCAGTGATGGTATGTTTGGTTTTTCATTTGTACTGCCATGGCTCATCTTTTGAAAAACTAGGGTTTAGTTAGGGAATGGCAGGTCAGAGTACTGTGGGGGAATGTATGATTCCATGCCAGTGAGGATTACTTTGGTTATGAGAGTTCAGTGCATGTGTTTGGGTTGGTTTTGCAATAGTCTAATGATCGGAATGAGGCATAGAAGTTGCGGAGGCTGTCCCACTTGACACTGTTATAATGCCAAACTAATCTTGTATGGGAGTGGCTGTGTAAGCATTGTTGCATGGGGAGGAGATGAGCACTAGGTTGTGGTCAGAGTTACCGAGCGGGTCCTCTATATTCACTGTGTATTTGGAAGGGTCATTGGTCAGGAAGAAGTCTAGGGTATTTGAAGAATGGTTTGGTTTATCAGGTATTCTGGTTGGTATCTGAACGAGTTGTGTAAGGTCATTAGTGATGCCGAATGTTTCAGCATCTCTGCTACTGCAAGATCTGTACAGCTGGAGGAGGAAAACAAGTTGGTATTGTGGACATTAAAATCTCCTAAGAGGATGATTTTGCTGTTGGGAAAGTGGGACTGGAGAAAGTCAATTTTTAGGAAGAGGAAATTAAAGAGCTCAGAGTGGTTGGTTGCATTTGGGGAGCGATAGAGACAGCATATGAATTTGACTGAGTTGGGTAGGGATGTTTTCATCCAGAGAAGATTAAAGTTGGGGTGAGGAGAGGTCCTGTAGTAAGATGATGGAGAATGAGACTTTTTTCTCGTTAATGGAGCAACTTACTACAGGAGCATGCACACAGCCAAGGTGGCGATGAGCCGCCCGAGAGAGTGTCGGGAGTGCATTGCAGTATCGTCACGGTCATGGATTAAGTACTATATCCTATGACTGTAGCCTGTGTGTTCATGGGGCCAGTTTGCCTGCTTGCTGGATGAAAAACCCCAGATAAACTGGGGAACCCCTGCTGTCCACACCCAGGACCGGCTTAACTTGTCTATGGCTGAGAAAGATCGTTAAACTCCTCGCGTCGTTGACGGGAATCGAACCTAGGACACTCCTTCCCCATGCATACGGTTGCAAAGTGCATAGCTACTAGGCTAACCATGCAGACTAGTGTGGATAATTCCAATAATGGTGAGATATTACGTATCCTATTATTGTGTAAAATGTATACTGAGTCTCAGTAAACAAAAGAAAATTCTTAGAAAATGAAGCAAAATATACATAAACCAGAGAAATGCACATAACATGTACAATAAATTTTACGAGATGATTTGCTCCTCCATCAAACTACTTGTATTCCTGCCATGCCTAAATGAATCAACTGATAAACATTATTAGTTCATTAAATTAGCCTTAATTACTAAATGTATACAGTGGCTGTTTATTATTGGTTAGTTATTTATACTTTGCAAACAAATCTCTTTCCCTCTCCTCGTGAGTGTTTTTTAATTATGCTATTCACTCTACCCAGCAACTTATAGGACACATATCACAAATGCCGATTATTAATAATTCATTTGCCATTAATGAAAGTATTTCTACTCACACTAATCCTTTCCTTTACATTTCTCATTCTCACATGACTTATTAATGATGGTTCACATGTTTACACCTTTGAGTAATTCAAATATACCAACCAAATATAACATTCTCCTTCATTATTGTTTTCTAATATATTTAAAAACAAACACATTGTTCCCCCACTGTATGCAGATTTGGTTATAATTAATTGACAAATTAAAGATTCAAAGTTGTCCTACAATTAATTGCATTGGACGAATTAAGATGCACTGTACACTTAAAACTTTCATACATCGATAAAACTGCAGTCAAACTGATAATTTTGTAGTGCTTAAGCCATCAACGTAAGCTGCATAAGGTGTGTGCTGTCAGTGGCTTACTGCATAAGCCACCGACAGCACACCAAACCGAAATGGGCACCCGACGTCACTGGTATAAATATATAGAAATGTATAAATATATATTATAAAAATATATAATATATTTATATATATCTTTAAAAGAAATATGTAAAGGGAAATTCCTCGAAATCTCATTTTATTTGCATCATCATCAGACATTATTGATCCACTGCTGTATTAAGGTCTTTCCAAGATTATATCAAAACTGTCTGTCAGTTGCTTTTTTCCCCTATGTTGCTCCTGCAAATCTGCTGATTTCATCAATCCATCATAATTTTGGTCATCATTGTGGTCATTTTGATTTTCATGGAATCCAATTCAGTACTTCTTTTGTTTACTGTTGCTCTTCCCTTCAAGCATCATGCCCAATCTATTTCCACTTCGGATATTTCACTTTTTCTTAATATCAGAGACTTGGATTTGATTTCTTATCCAAATTTTTGATTCATCATACAAATAGTAGAACCTTAGTAGAACCTTATGTGGGCCATAGGGGCAAATAAGTCTAATTGTTCAAAAACCCATTTTGAAATTTGGCCATCATACTTGAAATTCAATACAAAATTATCCATATGTTTAGTGTTGGCTACTATAGCTCTTCTTTTCTTTAGATGCTCACTCTTTGTAAATCACTGTTAAAATTAAAGAATATGCAGGTGGTTTGATCTAAAATCTTTTTAAACTAAATTCTTGATTTTTGGGTTTCATTTACACTTAATGCCGATGTTTTGCAGCCAGATATCAATATAGGAAGAATGCACTGGTTAAAAATTTATTTCCCTTTATATAGATGTGTGTTGCAAGATCCCTAATCCATTCATCCAGAATTCAACATTTTGAACATACTACCATTGAATTATGCAGTGCTACCACTCTAAAACTTGTTTCATACTTTTGTATTTGTGCATTTTTGACCAAATATCTGCTCCAGCTCGCTTACCACATTTCTGGTTTTTAATGGGCTTTTTTTTCTTTTTTTTTCCCTCTCTCCTATCTAAAGTTTTGATATGCATTTTGATATGTATCTTCAGGACTGCATTTTGATATGCAGTCCTGAAGATACTTCAGGCGCAAACTTTACACTGGATAAAGGATTAAACTAAATTTATTATGTAAATGAACAATCTAGTTGTAACTTATCATACTTAATAACTGATTTATCAGTTGTGTACTATTTTCATAGCTTAT
The DNA here is from genome assembly GCF_054136105.1 of Typopeltis vanoorti. Taxonomy (NCBI): domain Eukaryota; kingdom Metazoa; phylum Arthropoda; class Arachnida; order Uropygi; family Thelyphonidae; genus Typopeltis; species Typopeltis vanoorti. Next base: position 29,996,339 of record NC_143560.1, read on the forward strand.
AGTTTTTTCTTATAGCATATTTGTTTATAAACTTGATTATTCATCCAACTGATTTTACATTAAATTTTCTTCTTAGGATAAATCATGCATGGATAACTATTAAATTATGTAACTCACTATTGATTTTGTACTAGTCTCTTATATCCTAAATTTTAAGCTAGTTTTTTGAAATTCTACCCCTGATGTGTTACTAGTTATCATTTACTTCCTTAGTTTTAATATCTTTTCAAAATCAAATGATTAAAACATTCATTGAGTGTAATGTGTTTCTCTATAGCAGGATAAGATTTTTCTTCAACAGTGCAGTAGTTTGAAGAGAGAAATGATACTAGGAGGTCAATTTTTTTGTAATGTTGCAGGACCATTAGATTGAAGTAGAGAAAACAGAGATGGACAAAAGTTGCATGCAGTGGTTCCAATTAAGAACAAGGTGAAACAACTGCTATATGAACATGTGGCAGGTTTTTCAAATTTACTAACATACGTGCAGAGAGAAAAGAAGTGGACTAAGTTTACAGCCTATTGTCACATGTTTAACTTATCATGAATCACAGTCTATGATAACAAAGAAAAGAACTTGTAGAGCCATTGAAGAATGTCAAATGCAGAGAATCGTTAAAGATGTCTTTTGTGGAGGGGGGGGGGATTATATCAGATTGTAGTCTGAGCTACACTGGGGGAATAGGCAAGATGATCAGAATTCTGGTAGGTGCATGCACAGTTGGATCAAGTATTGTTTTATTTTCTTGTTGATCTGGACCGGTAGAAGTAGAGAAAATGAGTTGTAGAGGGTTTTTTTTGTTTGTTTGTTTGAAGTAAATGTGAAAAGGTAGCAAGTGAAGAAGTGCACGATAAGATAAGTGTTGATCAAGAATATAGAAAAGTGAAGATAATACGTTCAAATTGTGCTAACCTCTGGATTTGATTTGAGATATCAGAGTTCATATATCACACACATCCCACCTTTAAGGCAGAAAAAAAATCATGGCAGATGCATTTGGGAAGGGTGAATCAAAACTCAACCTGAAGCAGGTAAGGTTTGGGGCGAAAAACATGTGATTTGTGAGGACCATAGATAGTAGTAAATTTTGTTAGGAACAAAATTGATTTATGTTTATGGGAGTATTTTGTGAAATTTTGAGGAGGTTAATTTTTTAAAAAAAATCTGCAGATGGTCTATTCATGCAATTTTGAATAATAGATATAATATTAATCATATGGGATTCCCCCCTCCATTCTTTTTTATGGGGAGGGGAGTGATCCCTCCTGATGAAGGATTAAGTATATCTGTTTTTTGTGCCTGTAAATCTGTGTTCACAGGACCAGTTTGCTAGTTCTGAGGGATGAAAAACCTGAGTTTCCGTGTGGAAAACCATCTACCTGCATATGAGACCGGCTGACTCACCTTTAGTCAAAGGTTCCTCACATCATAGATGAGAATCGAACTCAGGGCTTTCTGACCAGAGACCAGAGGGCTTCGTCTATGGTGACTGAGCTACAGAGACTAAAAAATAGATATGAAAGTTGAATATGGCACGGAGATAAAGATTTCTAATGGAGACATGGAATATATGAATATTTATGAGCACTTGTGGATAATAAACAAACAGATTATTTGAAGAAAAAAAATTAACGCATTGGAAATAATTCAAACTTATTAAAGAACAGTGATGGCAGTATAGGTGAATTTGAAATGTTTTCTTACAAATCCAAAATTTTACAATAAATAGTTCAAAACCTGCATTGGAAATTTATCTGAATGATATCATGTTCTGTTGAAAGACATACCCACCTAATGATAAATTTTACAGTGGAAAAATGAAGTACTTAAGTTAGTTTGAATTTCTAAAAATTATTTTCATGTAGCTCCATGGAGCTGATAGACCTAGTCTAGCAGTAAATACTGTTGCAACTTAAACAGCACATAAACTTTTAATTTATCAGTAAATCATTTACAGCTTTCAACACATACAAACCACATGCATAACATGCATATAACAACACTCAATGTTCAAAATGTCCCCCTTTTGCCTTCACACATGCCCAAAGTCTGTGAGACAACATATCAATGGAGGCATGCACAACATCCAACAGAAACACTGCTACTGCCTGCTCCAAATCCACCATCAGGCAGCTGACTATGTTGGGATGTCATTTCTTGCAGGTTACTCTCTCAAGCTCCAACCACAATTTGAAGTCCAATGGATTCAGATCAGTACTTCCAGATGGTGATGTGTGGTCGGGCACATTCACCTCTAACCACTATTGTGTGGTCCTCACCTTGTGTGCAGTGACTGAGTCGGTCCACTGCCTACCACAAAACAAAGTGTTCAGGGGTCGTACAGTTCCAGCACGGTGTCTTGATACATTTTAGCAGAGGTTTTGACCCCCTTTCTCACTGAAATGCAACTTAGATACCTTTATATGTCATCCCCTCCCCACCACCACCACCAAGCCATCACTGATGCAGGGTGATGACCTCTGAATCCTGGGTGCTACTGCATATGCTGTGCATTCATCCAGGGCATATACCTGATTGTTTTGACTCTTCAATGGTGGGAAAAATCTCATCTGTGAAGAGGTATCTCTGTCTATTGTTCACATACTGCTGGAGAAGTGCCTTTGATTTATCACTCTCTGCCACGTATATTGTGGTGTAAGGAAGTGTCCAGTAGAACGACGATAGGCTCTCATCCCAAGGGCATCATTTAGTACACATGACATTGTTCTCTGCAAAACGTTTATTTTTTCATTCTCACAGGATTATGGCAAAGGCATGCCTTCGCTGTCCTCACAAGCTATTGCATCCTAACACACTGTTCTTTGGCAGTCAGATACGTCTTCTATTGTTTATAATGGTTAATAGTCTGATACACAAACATCCTACTGATCCCAAATGTTTTAAGCGTGTTGAAAATAACAGGTGACTACAGTCCAACCTTGTGAAGTGCTATTTCAGCTACACGGTTCTCATAATATTAACATGCAGTGGGGCTTATACTCTACTGATTTTCTCTCTACTGATAAACATGCGAATGTTGGTTGTGCACAGTACCACTAATGGAACTGAGCTCGCACAATTCTGTGGGCAGTGCAGGTGTGTGTGTGTGGACATTGTAACAGTATTTATGGCAAAACTATGTAATTACATCAGAGGATCTATAATTATATCTGCTGATATAATTATAAATCCTACCTTTAAACCAGGAGGAAGCATCTGAGAAGGATGAAGACAGAATGGATCATAGAGTATGCATTTGGAAAGGGTAAAGTAGGTAATCAAAACTCAACCTGAATTAGATAACCAAAACTTGAATTTTGGTTATTTAATTCAGGTTGAAGTTAGGTTACCAATAACTAGTTTTCACTTTCCATAATCTGATGATGATTTAATTTGAAACACCTAACACACTATTATCATTTCTGCTGGTGCTTGTCATGTATATACTATAGTTTTTTTTATAAATCCTTAGTTGTTGTTTATTAGCTCTTTTGCAGTATATTTTTACTATCTCATATTGCTATGAGTGATTATTGGTTCTTTGCTGTCCACATTTTCAGTATTATACTATTTTTAGTCCATTATTAAGTTCAATATTAAAGAAATAAAAAAAGATAAAAAAATCATTTAAGTAGCTAAAGTTGAAAGTTCTACAAATATAATGATATCAGCTTTGCCTTTCAAGAATATATTTGTATGTTTTCAGTCAATATTTTCTTTAAACTTTAATCAATAATTTTTAAACATTTAATTTTTTAGCCTTAAAGGTTGGTTATACAGGAACAGTTCCATTTCCATTAAGCTTTGCTCTTTTATATTGACGTTAAATACATAAATTCGGATAATTTTTGTCTTTTATTTTTCCATTATGTCTTTAAATTGCAGATCTTTAATTAGTCATCTGCAGTACATAATTTAGCACATGTTTGAGCTAAATCCTAATGATGCATGTTTTTAATTAGACAATCAAATGGAACAACAAAGGAACACAACACAAGCATCTTCTAATCACAGCACATCCATTGGTAAGTTAGAAATACTTAAAATAATATTTTGTCATGCTTATATAAACTGGTGAAGGGGCCGATAAGCCATAGGTTATTTTAATGTATAGATAATACTGTTGTGCAACCACAACAAATTTGCATGAGATCTACATATTAACCCTAAAGCTAAACTTTAGTATCAATTCAGACAAACTTTGTAACTATGATAAATATGTCAGAATACTATCCTACGTTATATCATATACAATGTCAAAGCACACGCGATACTCCTCTAATATCATCAACAGAATATCAGTACCTGTATTTTCTAATTAACTGCACCAGTTCTTTTATTATTTTTTTTTTTCTTATTTACTAGTAATAATAAAGTGAAACACTCTTTTCTAAAAATAAAAAAAATATATATATAAAAAACACCTATGTGTTAGTGAATTGTCCTTTGTTTGGAAAAACCTGATTTCAAACTCCACCTGGGCTCTGAGGGTCCTTTAATAGTGGCCTTTCTGCTAAACTCATATCAAAGTATTAGGATTTATTATTCCACAAAACCCCTCAGACACATGGTCAACTCTCACTATAGCAAATTTATAGGGACTACAGGAATGGTTTGTTTTATTGGATAGTTTGCTATAGCGAATTTCCTTTAACATAGAATTTGTATATAATGGATGACTTTGGCTGGGACTTTCACTAGTTTGTTATAGTAATGTTTTCTGTAGTGAGAGTTGACTGTGTATATGCATTTTCAATATACAACCTTTTCTCCTCAATAACTGGATGTAAATAACACTAGACAAAATAGTATACTTTTCTAGCATTTCTCAACCTATAATCTATTGCAGACAAGTAGTCAAATATTGCTGATCCTTGGCAGAAAAATATTTGTTTTGTCTACATAAAAATAGTCATCATAGGCTCTATTTGAAATACAAATTATGACTATTTTTATGCATCAAAATATTATTATTATTATTATTCGTGACACCTCCAAGGAGTCCGAAGACTCATCGCAGGAGGACACCTACAATCTCAACCACTACACCGAACCTCTACTACAAATCATCTCCATCAACGCCATCTACCGCCCACCTCCACCACTACCACAACTAGTATTTTTTGTCTGTAAATTGTGTGTGTTCTGAAGGGCCAATTTAAATGATATAAACAAACATATTTGATATTTCTATATATGAGACAAGAATAATAACTAAGAAATGAAGTTTGAACAAGCAAACTTCTTGGTTATTGTTCTTCTATCTAGATAATTTAATGGTTGTAATAATGCATATGAGCTGTTGCATTAGAAATATGACAAAAACATATTTAAGTTAAGGGATATTACATCCCATATTGTTTCTTAGCTGAATAAGAAACTCAAAGAGTTTCATGCCGAATATAGAAACTATATAAAGTTCGGCGATTCCAAGCGTAAGCAAATATATATAGTTTCTATATTTGGCTAAGAAACAATATGGGATGTAATATCCCTTAACTTCATGTTGCCGAATTGAAGCCTTTGGCTCTTCATATAATTAGTAATGACAAAAACATATCCAAGAAGGCACAAGAATGTGAAGTTGTAAACTGCCACACTATTAAGATCCAGTATATACATACACACAGGTATTCTCTGACTTACTTAGATCCAGCTAACACTGATCAGGAGTTACAGATAATGTCAGGAAAGCTTCCAAGAAACTTGCCTTCAGAGACAATGTGTTGGAAGCATATTGTCCAACCCACAACATGCTGATTGCTGTAGTCTCTACTGACCATATAGCTACAGTATTGTTGCGCCTTTCTTTTTATTTTATTGTAATTTACAGGGTTAAATAATGATAAATAAAAGACCAAGTGATCTGAGCAGTGCATCTACTCATAAATAATAAGATTGATGTAGAGATGAATTCGAATATCATGAAGAAGTATAAGTGACTAAGGCATTGAAAACCTGTCATGTAACTTAAACTGGCTACTTCAAATGATTATGATGATAGAAAGTCAGCTCTGAGATCTGCTTGTTCATCAACAAATTAAATAAAATAACTATCACTACATTAATAAGCATGTAAGTTTCAATTATTCCATGATTAAGGTAGTGTTTAAATTAATAAACAAAACTCTTTTTTAGCATTTAACATTACGGTTATAAACATTTCTAACTTACATGGTAAATTTCTATTCAACATTTAGTTTTGACTTATGGATGACCACGAAGTCCATATGTAAGACTGCATGCGGGTGCGTGTGTGTATATATAATTTTAAAAACTTAAATCAAATTGTTAATAACAATTTCCCAGAATTTGTGTATGGATAGTCCTTTGTTAAGATTGGGACAATGAAGGAGGTTTTTGGCACGTTCTTTAAAACACATTCAAATTTGTAGATGCTTCTATATAGCAACTCATCATATAGCATCATCCCAAAGGATCCTGTGGATTAGTTTGTCCAAAGTAATATAAGCTACAGTTATAGAGAATTTGATAAGCTCTGGGCAGCAAAAAGGATACATAGTGTCTTTGGAGAAGATAAAAGTAGACCGAGTTGATTGATAGGCTCGTGATTGCTGTTTGAAATTTCTTAAGGGCAATGAATATGGACTGGAAATCCCATGAGTCATTTCTTCTTACAGGATTAGAAGAAAAATGGTTGTTGATTTTGTGTATGATTTTTGAGTTATAATTGTTGAGAGAGAGGAGACTTGCGTGATAATAACAATTTCTTGCTGAAGATATGTTTCTGAAGAACAAACAGAGTCATTTAGCCAGAAAGGATAATGTTCCTTTTTATTCTTTTTCTAGGGTTAATTTGCAAATCATTAAATATTTGCAGGAAGATATCTGGTTTTCTCTCTCTCTTTCTGTGTGTGTGTGTGTGTGTGTGTGTGTGGCAAAAAAACATCATCAAAGTAATGATGATGAATGTTGAGTGGGTAGCATATCAAACAGGAAACTACAGGTTTGAATCTTGCCATGGATCTTTGTGATTGTCTTTAGGTGAGAGAAGAATTTCATTGTCCAATTTGAGACTACCAATCTGCATATAAGAGGTTTGAAAAAGTTCCAAGTTTGGTCTCTAGAGCAGAGTTTATTCCAGGAACTTTTTTAAAATGTGCTTGAAGCAAGAGAGTTTGTATTCTTAATCATGATGGCATAATATTTCATATATGGTTTTAACAAGTTTGTGATTAAATTGGCTATAGTATGGTCCAGTGATCTCTTTTAAGAGATGATAAGGCATAATGGATTACCAGGTTATATTATGCCTTATCATCTACGTAAGGGCCTTTGAGTTGTGGAAATACTTTCTGAATATAAATGCTGTGCCGAACAGAGTAGCATTTTGCAGCTGCCCGATTTTTAATCCATCTAACTCAAGTGCTTCTAGATGTTTTTTCAATGTTTTAGGGATGCCGCCTAAAGCACCTATTATTATGGGAACAACTTTCGTTTTCTTTTTGTCAGATTCGTTCAACTTCGACTTGCAACTCACGATACTTTGTAATTTTTTGAGTTTCTTTGTCATCAATCTGATTATCTCCTGGTACTGATATTTCGATAAACTGTGAACACTCTTGTTTTCACTTTTTTCAACCACTGTTATATCCGGTGTATTACATTCCAAGCTTTTGTCGATCTCGATTTTGAAATCCCAGAATATTTTAGCTTTTTCATTCAAATCACTTTTTGGTCAACTTTATGCTTCCAGTAGTCTTTAGATACTTTAAACTCGTACTTTTTACATAAATGCCAGTGAATTATCTTAGCTACATTATCATGCCTTTTACAGTACTCAATTTGTGCGATTTTGCTGCACTCACTTATGATGTGGTCTACCGTTTCTTCCTTTTCTTTGCACAATCTGCATTTACTGTCTTCTTGATTTTTTTGTATTTTTGCCTTCATAACATTAGTTTTGATGGCCTGTTCTTGTGCTGCAAAAATTATCTATTCTGTTTCTTTCTTTAGTGCTCCATTTCTCAACCATTGCCAGGTCAAGTTGCTGTCAGCACTGTCCTCTATGCTGTGAAGGTATTTTCCATGCAATGCCTTTTTTTCCCATCTTTCAGTTCTCACTTTTACTTGGTTGGTCTTGTATTCCAATTTCGCCTCCATGGGTTTAAATAAATCCTCTTTCCTTACCTCAGTTAGAAATTTTTCGTTGTTTGCTGCAGATAATCATTCAGATTTTGTTTTCTTCTTCAATAACTTGCTTTACTTGTAATAATCCTCTGCCTCCTTTTTTTGCATGATAGATAGAGCCTATCAATGTCACTGTGAGGATTGAGGGCATGGTGCATTGTAATTAATTTCAAGTTTTTCGGTCTAAATCCTCTACCTCCAGCTGAGTCCATTCAACAATGCCTGCTGAATATCTCAGAACAGGTATGGCCCAGGTGTTAATTGCTTATATCAAATTTCCAGCCTTAAGCATTGAATTAAAGAGTTTCCTTAGTCGCCTTATGTATTCTGCTCTAGTTTTTTCTTTGATCTTATTGTACAGAATTTCTGATGCTTCTAAAATTCCCAAATATTTGTAGCTATCTTCGAATTTTATTGCCTTTATTTTTTCACCATTGAGCAGCTCGATTTTGTTCAGATCTTCAAACTTTTCTCTTGTCATTCCAGAAATTATGCATTTGTCTAAGCCAAAATCCATTGATATATCTTGACTGAATATATCAATCTGAGTTCATTCTCTGATTTTGCGTACAACTTCAGATCGTCCATGTATGGTGAGATATCTTTGCACTTTGTTGCGCAGTTTGATAACCATGAGCAGTTTTATTTAAAATTCCGGTTAAGGGGATCAGTGACAAGATAAACAATAAAGGAGATGAGTCTCCTTGAAAGATACCCCTTTTTATGTTTATCTCTCCAATTTCTTCTCTATTTAGAACCAATGTTGTTTTCCAATTTTTCATGCTGATTTGCAAAATGTTTTGTATGTTTTCGTTAATACTGAATAGTTCTGTGCATTTTAAAATCCAACTATGAGGCACTGAATCAAACGCTTTTTTATAATCTATCCAAGACATATGAAGGTTGGTTTTTCTACGTTTGCAGTTTTTCAGAATCATTTTATCAATCAGCAATTGGTCTTTTGTGCCTCTTGAATTTTTGCTGCTACCTTTTTGTTCAACGGGAGAAAAAGATATCCTTGAAGTATGGAGTAATTACTTTGAAAAACTGCTAAATGAAACAAGCAGTGATGACAGCACAGTGGTAAAAAACACTGACCAGGCATGCAGTCAGGAATACATATCCATACTAGAAGTAGAAAAAGCCATCAAAGGCTTGAAATGTGGAAAGGCAGCAGGAGTAGATGATATTCGACCAGAAATGCTGAAGTATGGTGGTATAAAAGTCTTACAGTGGCTGCACTGCATAGTTCAGAAGGCCTGGACAGAGGGACAAATTCCTCATAATTGGAGTAGAGCTCTAAAGTACCCATATATAAAAATGGAAATAAAACTGAATGTGAGAATTACAGAGGTATTTCCCTACTGAGTGTTCCTGGCAAGATTTATGCCAGTATACTTGAGAAACGGTTGAGAAGAATTGAGGAAGAAAAGCTTGGTGAAGAACAAGCTGGATTCAGGCCAAATAGAGGCTGTCAGGATCAGATCTTCACTTTACGACAAATAGTCGAGAAAGCATGGGAATATAACAAAGATCTGTATTTAAGTTTTGTCGATTTGGAAAAGGTATATGACAAGGTGCCAAGAGAGAAGCTATTCAATACGCTGCAGTTATATGGTGTCAATGGGGCATTATATCAAGCAATACTTAGTCTTTATTTGAGTTGTAAGTCAGCAGTTAGAATTGAAGGAAGTACAGGAAGATGGTTTAATGTTAAATCTGGTGTGAGACAAGGATGTACATTATCCCCTCTGTTATTCATTATCTATATGGATCACATTATGAAGGAAAGTGGTATTAAACATGATATCAAAATTGGAGATGTTAATGTCAGCTCTTTGCTTTAAGCGGATGATGTTATACTTCTAAATAAATCTGCTACAAGTCTGCAAGATTCTCTGACTAAATTGAATAGCTGTTGTAATAGATATGGTATGAAGGTCAGCAATAAAAAGACAAAGACAATGAAAATAGGCAGAATCATTGAAAATGTCAACTGTGTTGTGAATGGAGAACCTGTGGAACAAGTAAAACATTTCAGCTATTTAGGCACGATTTTTACTGAAGACGGTAAATTAAATATAGAAATAGACAACAGAATCAGCAAAGCTGCTATGGTGGGAAGTCAATTGAATAAATTCATATGGAATAAGAGAGAAATTAGTCGGAACACTAAATTAGCTGTATACAAGACAGTGTTCAAACCAGTTTTAACTTATGGATCTGAGAGCTGGGTCAGAAGTAAAACACTTGACCAAAGACTAGAGACCACAGATATGAGAGTCCTGAGAAAGATTAGAGGCATGAACCGATGGCATCAATGGCAATATCATATTAAAAACAAGGATATTAGGAAAGAACTTGACATTGTCAGCATCCAGGAATGCGTTAGCAGAGATCTCAGGTGGTAGGGTCACTTAAACAGAATGGGTGAGGAAAGATTAGCAAAACAAGTGTTCTCTGCCAGGTTGGCAGCAAAACGACCCAGAGGAAGACCAAGATATAGGTGGATTGATACAGTACAAAGTGCTTTAGACGATAGAAATATAAGATCTGATAATATTGGAGTCTTGACAAGTAACAGACTGATTTGGAGGAAAATTGTAGATAGGAAATTAATAATGATGTAATTTTTTTCATGTAGTACTATCATATCCTGTACACCCCTTGAGGGTACATGGCAGGAATTTGATGATGATGATGATGATGATGACCTTTTTGTTCAATTGGAAAAAGAGAATTTGCTTTAAGATAGCTGTATATTTTGTCAGCTAGTATGCTGTGAGTAGCTTAAAAGTTGTTGGCAGGCAGGTTATTGTCATAGACAAGCTTATACGTTGGTTATGCATTACTAATTCACTTCAGGAATTGACAACGCACATAAGAATATAAATTAAATAATTTAATTTATATTCTTATGTACGTTGTCAATTCCTGAAGTGATTTAGTAAGGCAGGTTATTGATCAGAAGTTTTCTGGCTTTGGACCTTTATGATCAAAAACGTTTTCTCTGCTGTGAGTCACTCTTCTTTGCTTTGTCCTTGTAAAACATCGTTAAATTGGCTAGCAAGTCTTTCGTGTAAGTCTGTCAGATATTTCAACCAATAGCCATGTAATTCATCCTTCCTGGGTGTTGACCAAATTTTAGCCTTTTAGCTTGCTAACCATTTCAGTTGTTATTTTCAGTTGGTCCATTTATATATATATATATATATATATACACACATATTTTCATCTCTCTCTCTCTCTCTCTCTGTGTAGTGTTTTAATGGATAGAAACATTCAAACAAAGGGGAGCTCCATATAGTGAGACTTAGGTGTTGTTGATTATTCATGATAGCACTTCATGTTATAAATAACACAAACAGAGGAAAAATTAAATTTATTGCACTTACTAAAATTTTGCTGAATTTCTACCTGACATCTTCAGAGCACAAATTATAACTGTGACAAGCACATAGGTGCCAAACTAAATCATTAGAAACAATTCAAATTGTTTCAAACTTAAACAGAACTAATGTCCTAACATGGTGCCTCTGGGGCCAGATAATCATAAAGTTAATTTGTACAGGTCAAGCTATCTGGTCTCAGAATGACTGCTAGATCTTTGCAAACTGATACAGCCATACTTGTTGAGGTTGGGTGGGGGGATGCTTCATAGCAAATGCTGAATCTAAAAGTAGTCTCTCAGATCTATAGTGAATTCTGTGTAATACCGATATCTTTCTCCATTTAACCCTATGTGAAAGTGTATCCAGAGCATGGTCTACTAGTCCTTAGTTGCTATAAAAGATGAACATGGATGTAATTTTTGTGTTCTTAAAGGCAGATCCAAGAATATCATTCCATCTAAGGAAATATCAGCACTTAAAAGTTATACAGGAACAAAAAAAATCATTATAACCAAACCTGATAAATGAAATGCAACTGTTATTATGGACCTAACAGAAAAAGGAATCATTTGCTTAAGGACTCTATTACTTGTTAGATTATAGATTGGGATCCTCTTACTGAATGCTAAAAGAAAAAAAAAAGTATAAAAATTATTTAAAAAAAATTACAGACCAAAACAGATTATCAAAACTTAAACCTTTTTTATATCAAACCACCCAGGATATATGGGATCCCCAAAATTCACAAACTTAATAATAACCCCATTGTCCAGTAGTTGACAACGTTGACAGTCTCACCTACAGACTGGCCAAACTTCAAACTTGTATCCAAATCACTCCCCCCCCCCGAGGCAACTCTCTTTCTTTTATTAAAAATTCCCTGCACTTTAAAACATTAATAAAAAATTTAACCTTACCAGATTCTGACATCATTGTCATATTTCTCTGCTAATGTAATTTTATATTTAGTGGTCAGTGGTCTTTGGAATGTTGAGTACAAGGACAGATTGAAAGAATGTAAATTGCAAAACCTTGTGAATAGGAGAAAGTTGGGGGGGGGATATGATTGAAACATATAAGCTAGTCAGGGAATGTTATCAGGTTGACATGGAAGAGATTTTTCATAGAATGGGAGAGGGGGGAGCAGGGAATAGAACAAGAGACCATTGCTGGAAACTCTATAAGGCAGATGTGAGCAGAGGAGTGAGGAGCAGGCTCTTTGCATGGAGAGTGGTTGTTGGTTGGTGAATGGAATGCATTGTCTGAGTGTGTTGTGAATGTAGATAACATTGAATCAGTTTAAGGCAGGGTTGGATGAGCATTGTGTGCAATAGTAGTGTGTACCTCCCACAATGAGTCTCTGACTCCATGGAGGTCATATGTTATTAATAATATATATTGATCCCATAAACAAGAGGTCAAGGGACCTATAGCCACGTCAGTGGCATGTGTGGGGTGTAGATGAGAACTGAGAAGTTTTTTTTATTTAAAGAATTGCAGGTTGTAGTTATTTGGGAATACTTCTTGAGGAAGGCTATTCCATCATTGCCAATTCACTGGAGCAGTGACCATGGACATATCTGTAAAACAGACACAGTACTGAAACACTGAACCTGTGAGACAGTGGTTGAAGTGAGTCTGTAAGAGAAGGATCATCTGTGAGCCTAATTGCACATCTCTGGATAGCATCAAGGATTTTAAGGGAAGTTTTAGGTGCATCACCCCCAAACATGTGAGCAGTATTCTAAACATGGATGGATTTGAGATTTGTATGTAGAGTATGTAGAGAGCCTTTGTTCGCAAGATCACAAGAGTCAAGAACAACTGGATGGCACATAACAACATATAGTGAAGAGTTGGTTGGGTATAAAATAGGCTCTTGAACAAAAGAGAATGCTAAGTTTCTTGGATACTGAGGAGGCTATTAATGTGATGTTTATGCCAGGAAAGACTGAAAGGAAACATTAGTCCAAACAAAAAGATCTGATCTTCTCTGGTGATTTGTGTATTATTCAGGATAAAGGTATGTGAGCTGGGATCTCTTTTGCAAGAAAAGGCAAGTCTGTATTTTGGTGGTATAGAATAACAAGGTTGAGAGTATGTAGATCAATGTTTAAGGCACTAGTTGTAGATGATCTTGTAATCTGGAATGTCAGAGTACCTCGTGGTTTGTCAAATGAGGATGAGTGGAGATTTCTATTGTCTGCAAAGCTGTGGATGGGATTAGTGGTTATCATGAGTAGATCATTTATGTACAGGAGAAAGAGTGAGTGATAGGACAGAGCCTTGAGTTACTCCAGCAATTTTGGTGAAGCTTGAAGAGAGAGATCCGTCTACCATGACTTGAAGAGAACAACCAGAGAGAAAGCTGACTACCCAAATACAGAGTGGCAGGGAGACCAGAAGATGGCAATTTGTTTAGTAGGCCTTGATGCCACACATGGTCAAAACTTTGGAAATGTCAAGGGCAACTGGACAAGTTTCTTCGAACCTTTCCATGGTACATGTTCAGTGGTGGGATTCAAGATCCACAGTTGACCTTGTAGTCAATTAGTGGATCTTGAATGGCCAAATTCATATTGGTGGTTTTACTGATTAATTCGTGGGCTTCTAAGTAATGAAAGAATAAATTAAAGATGCCAAGAAATTATATTCTTGTTTAATCCTTTATCCAAGTGTAAGCAAACAAAGTTTGCACATGACTTTACAACTAGGCAACTCGTATATAGAGACTAATGACTTCACGTCACTTGCCTTAGTATCCCATAATGCAAAGTACATATCCGTATGGACATGTACAATGCTATGGAAATATGACTTCTCCATTACTTCCTCCTTAGTATCATCACCTCTGGGTCTGGCTTCCACTGATGAGACCTCAATAAAGGTCGAAACCAGTCTGGGTAGTGATCCCTTCCCATAATGCATAGTATTACACATGTCCATAAAGATATGTGCTTTGCATTATGGGATATTAAGGCAAGTGATGAAGTCATTGGCCTCTATGTATGAGTTGCCCAGTTGTGATGTTACTTCACATGCAAACTATTCATATTCAAGTGTAAGCAAATAAAGGATTAAAGGCAATCTAATTTCTTGGCATCTTTAATTTATAGTATAACCAAGTGGGAAAAACTTTCAACAAGTAATGAAGGAATTGGCTATTGATGACTTTTCCATTATTTTGGGGAGGATAGAAGTGATGGCAATTGGTCAATAATTTAATGGTAGACTTCTATCACCCTTTTTTGCAATAGGATGGATATAAGATTGCTTCTATGCATTGGGATAGGTACCAGATATGTATAATAAATTATAGAGATGACGCAGGATGGGTATTAGCTCTGGAGCACAATGTTTGAGGAGATGCATTTTTGAAAATTATGGAGACAACTACCGTGTTTGAATAAAAACTTTAGTTTAATATAACTAAAATCTACAATTCGACGTTTCGACCTTTATGTCAAGGTCATCTTCTGGAGCGTACAAATATACACAAGAAACAAGCTACACTACAATCAAACTGGGTTCGTTAAAGACACTGACCAACCACTACCACAATTGTTGGCCTGACCTCTGATGAAAAAAAAAAAAAAAAAAAATACAAATTAAAAATAAAAAATAATACATCAACGCTAGAATCCTATTATTTGTGTTGTCTACTATATACATATATTAACATTATTCCACTTGGAGTGGAATGGTTTCTAATACTAGCAGATTGGCTAGAGTCCTGACTTATGTTGAATCTTTCATATTAGGTTGGCTGAATGTGTGCCATCCAGATCCTTGGTATTTTCATACCATCTTTGTTATTGATATTTGGTTGGTTTATCAGGATTTCGCAGGATTCCTTAAATTTTCTTTCATACCAGGTTTTTGTGCAATGTAAGGAGCAGGTGCTTTTCCAGTTGATTTGGTGTAAGGTGTTAAGTGCGTGGTCTGAGAGGCCTGCTTCACCATAATGGTTATATTTAATGTGTCTAATGTGTTCTTTCTTGCGTATAGGGATTGTCCGTCCTGTTTCACCAATGTACGGTAAGTTACAGGTGCAGCGGATGCAATAGACTCCAGGATGTGCTAATGGGAGGAGAGGATCCTTAGAGGAGCTGAATATGGTTTTAAGTTTAGTGGGTGGTTTAAAGGTGGCATTGAGGTTATAATGTTGTAGGATTCTGTTGATTTTTTCTGATAACCCTTTAATGTAAGCGATGGCTATGGTTTTACTGTAATCTAGATTAGTTTTTGTTGTGGTTTTATAGAGTATTTTATTGACAGTAATTTTGTTATAGCCATTATTTATGAATGTGTCACTAATGATTTTTAGTTCTTGATTCAGGGCTTGCTGGTTAGAGCAAATAGTTGTGGCTCTGTTTTTAAGGGTGTTAATGACTCCATATTTTTGTGCTGGGTGGTGGTATGAATTCGCATGTGTGTATTGGCCCGTGTGTGTCGGTTTTCGGTAGACAGTGAAGGATAGACTGCCTGAAGGAAGACGTGTAACTAGTGTGTCTAGGAATGGGAGCGAATTTTAGTTTTTGATTTCGATGGTAAATTTTATGCGTTCGTGTTGTTTGTTTAGGTGGCTGAGGAATATATTTAGCTTTTGTCACCTGTGCGGCCAGATCGCGAACACGTCGTCGACGTATCTGAGCCAGACTGTCGGTCATAGCGTGGCAGAATCAAGAGCCCTTTGCTCAAAGGTTTCCATGTAGAAGTTAGTGATTGAGGGGGATAATGGTGAGCCCATGGCTGTACCTTCCTTTTGTAGATAGAATTTGTTTTGCCACATGAAGTAACCGGACTTTAGTACGTGGGCAAAGAGGGCCATAATGTCGGGCGGAAATTTGTTCTGTAATAGGAGAATTGTGTCATTGATGGGGACATTAGTGAAAAGGGCAGAAACGTCAAAACTGACTAATAAGTCATCTTTGTCGAGTGTTATGTTTTTGATTTTGTTTATAAAGTGTTGTGTGTTTTTTATGTAGGAGGGGGAATGACCTACCAACTCCTTGAGTGTTGTCGTTAATTTCTTGGCTAGGTGGTAATTGGGACTGTCTATTCCTTCCACGATTGGTCGAAGGGGCACATTTTGTTTGTGTATTTTCGGAACCCCATATATTCTGGGGGGTCGGGCGTAGTGGGGTTTGAGTTTTTTAACTGTGTCTGGTGGCCAAGAAGTGACGGACTTTAGGAGTTTTTCTGTTTTATCCTTTATCCTTTTTGTTGGGTTATAATTTACCATTTTATATGTGTTGTTATCGGCTACTAGTTGGTTCATTTTTTCCACCAGAGGTCAGGCCAAAAATTGTAGTAGCGGTTGGTCAGTGTCTTTAACAAACCAGTTTGATTGTAGTATAGCTTGTTTCTTGTGTATATTTGTACGCTCCAGAAGATGACCTTGACATAAAGGTCGAAACGTCGAATTGTAGATTTTAGTTATATTGAACTAAAGTTTTTATTCAAACACGGTAGATAGTTGTCTCCATAATTTTCAAAAATGCATTCGGATCACCGTGCAGGCCTAAAAGAAAGGATTCAGATCATCCATGGAAATGATACCCACAAGCGCTGCAATCGCTATGGTAAGCTAAAGATTCGTATTTCTCTCTTGATCAATCGGCTGGCCTTTTTAAAAAGATGCAGAGAAAATAACCTTATTCCGATCTGCATCAGGCTAAAAAAGAAATTTACGTCCGCTAAGGCACTCCATATCTATGACCACACAGAAAAAGCAATGCTTAGAGAACAGATTCAAACAGCCCGCCAAAACCTAGCTACAACACAAAATCTGGTTTCTAAATTACAATCAGAACTATCGAACTATGTTAATCCAGACATTCTACAAACACTTGAAAGAATTACTGACAATTCGGCCAAGCATACCCTGGAAAAGAATAAAGAAAAACTCGAGAAAAAATTCCACAGTTTGAAACAACGGCAAAATATGGTGGCCAATCACAGGAATCCATCCAATCAGAGGACTTCTTCCCCGAGAAACAACAATGAACAACAAACAAGGGAGACAAGGAGCGACCAACCACCGCCAAGCAAGAACCATGTGATTAACCTATCAAGCCACACCCTGAACAACGGCGAACTTACGTTACTGAATAAAGGACTGAACTACGCAATAGCACCGAAAAAGGTAAACAAATTGGATTTTATCTACCACATTGAAAGAGGCATCAGATCCCTACCTAACAATATAGCAGATAAAATATGACTAGAAACCAGTAATGTCCTAAATACCAAGAAAACCATACAGAACAATCTGACTAAAACAGAATTAGCAGCAATTAAATCATTAAAAGCCAAACAAAACATAATAATAACGAAAGCGGATAAAGGCAGTGCCACTGTTGTCCTTCACAGGTCAACATGCATACTGCAAATGAACCAACTAGTAGCCGATAACAACACATATAAAATGGTAAATTATAACCCAACAAAAAGGATAAAGGATAAAACAGTAAAACTACTAAAGTCCGTCACTTCTTGGCCACCAGACACGGTTAAAAAACTCAAACCCCACTACACCCGACCCCCCAGAATATATGGGATTCCGAAAATACACAAACAAAATGTGACCCTTTGACCAATCGTGGAAGGAATAGACAGTCCCAATTACCACCTAGCCAAGAAATTAACGACAAAACTCAAGGAGTTGGTAGGTCATTCCCCCTCCTACATAAAAAACACACAACACTTTATAAACAAAATCAAAAACATAACACTCGACAAAGACGACTTATTAGTCAGTTTTGACGTTTCTGCCCTTTTCACTAATGTCCCCATCAATGACATAATTCTCCTACTAGAGAACAAATTTCCGCCCGACATTATGGCCCTCTTTGCCCACGTACTAAAGTCCGGTTACTTCGTGTGGCAAAACAAATTCTACCTACAAAAGGAAGGTACATCCATGGACTCACCATTATCCCCCCCCCCCCCCCCCCAATCGCTAACTTCTACATGGAAACCTTTGAGCAAAGGGCTCTTGATTCCGCCACGCTATGACCGACAGTCTGGCTCAGATACGTCGATGACGTGTTCGCGATCTGGCCGCACAAGTAACAAACGCTAAACACATTCCTCAGCCACCTAAACAAACAACACGAACGCATACAATTTACCATCGAAATCAAAAACTAAAATTCGCTCCCATTCCTAGACACACTAGTTACACGTCTTCCTTCAGGCAGTCTATCCTTCACTGTCTACCGAAAACCGACACACACGGGCCAATACATACATGCGAATTCATACCACCACCCAGCACAAAAATATGGAGTCATTAACACCCTTAAAAACAGAGCCACAACTATTTGCTCTAACCAGCAAGCCCTGAAACAAGAACTAAAAATCATTAGTGATACATTCATAAATAATGGCTATAACAAAATTACTGTCAATAAAATACTCTATAAAACCACAACAAAAACGAATCTAGATTACAGTAAAACCATAGCCATCCCATACATTAAAGGGTTATCAGAAAAAATCAACAGAATCCTACAACATTATAACCTCAATGCCACCTTTAAACCACCCACTAAACTTAAAACCATATTCAGCTCCTCTAAGGATCCTCTCCTCCCATTAGCACATCCTGGAGTCTATTGCATCCGCTGCACCTGTAACTTACCATACATTGGTGAAACAGGACGGACAATCCCTATACGCAAGAAAGAACACATTAGACACATTAAATATAACCATTATGGTGAAGCAGGCCTCTCAGACCACACACTTAACACATTACACCAAATCAACTGGAAAAGCATCTGCTCCTTACACCGCACAAAAACCTGGTACGAAAGAAAAAATTTAAGGAATCCTGCGAAATCCTGATAAACCACCCAAATATCAATAACAGAGATGGTATGAAAATTCCAAGGATCTGGATTGCACACATTCAGCCAACCTAATATGAAAGATTCAACATAAGTCAGGACTCTAGCCAATCTGCTAGTATTAGAAACCATTCCACTCCAAGTGGCTGGAATAATGTTAATATATGTATATAGTAGCAACACAAATAATAGGACTCTAGCGTTGATGTATAATTTTTTATTTTTAATTTGTATTTTTTTTTTTTTTCCACCAGAGGTCAGGCCAACAGTTGTGGTAGCGGTTGGTCAGTGTCTTTAACGAACCAGTTTGATTGTAGTATAGCTTGTTTCTTGTGTATATTTGTACGCTCCAAAAGATGATCTTGACATAAAGGTCGAAACGTCGAATTGTAGATTTTAGTTATATTAAACTAAAGTTTTTATTCAAACACGGTAGTTGTCTCCATAATTTTCAAAAATGCATTCGGATCACCGTGCAAGCCTAAAAGAAAGGGTTTGAGGAGATGCCATTGGGAAAAGAAGACTTTAGTATCCAAGTTATTTAGTAGTTTTCTGAATGACTTTGTCGAAAAACTATAGGAGGCATACAGTACTTGGATGCTGGTATGGTAGGAGGTGATTTCCCTTTATGCAGGAGTTTGAGGAAAAGAGTGATGCCAGGAGGTCAGTGTTTGGGTGAAGTAACCGTAGTACTATCAGGATGAGACAGAGGTGGAAGTACAGGAGAGCAGTAGTTGCATCCAACAGCCTTAGCAAATGACCAGAAAACATGACTTCCATTTAGACAGAAAGCAAGTTTTCTGATTTTGATTGGATTTGGATCTACTGATGACTGATTTGCATATGTTGTGTACTTTAGTATAGGCAGGCCACATGCAATAAGCCAAATTTTTTTCTTTTGACTTCTTTGGCACATTTTGAATTGAACCAGGACATATTTATAGTCTAACCAAGACCTATAATAGACTATTATAGTCTATTATAGGTCTTGGATAAAGGATTAAACTATAACCAAGACCTATAATAGACTATAATAGTCTATTATAGGTCTTGGTTAGACTATAAATAGTCTAACCAAGTGGGAAAAAACTTCCAACATCTTTCTCTAAATCCAGAGTAATTTAATAATAAGGTGAGACACTTTTTGGCAACTCGTCACGTCATAGAAAGCTGACTACCCAAATACAGAGTGGCAGGGAGACCAGAAGATGGCAATTTGTTTAGTAGGCCTTGATGCCACAAGCTTTGAAAATGTCAAGCAACTGGACAAGTTTCTTCGAACCTATCCATGGTACATGTTCAGTGGTGGGATTCAAGATCCACAGTTGACCTTGTAGTCAATTAGTGGATCTTGAATGGCCAAATTCATATTGGTGGTTTTACTGATTAATTCGTGGGCTTCTAAGTAATGAAAGAATAAATTAAAGATGCCAAGAAATTATATTCTTGTTTAATCCTTTATCCAAGTGTAAGCAAACAAAGTTTGCACATGACTTTACAACTAGGCAACTCGTATATAGAGACTAATGACTTCACGTCACTTGCCTTAGTATCCCATAATGCAAAGTACATATCCGTATGGACATGTACAATGCTATGGAAATATGACTTCTCCATTACTTCCTCCTTAGTATCATCACCTCTGGGTCTGGCTTCCACTGATGAGACCTCAATAAAGGTCGAAACCAGTCTGGGTAGTGGCCCTTCCTTTAATGCATAGCATTTTACATGTCCACAAGGAGATGTGCTTTGCATTATTGGAGATACTAAGACAAGTAATGATGAGAGCTTGGTCCACCTTTACCACGAGTTGCCTCAGTCCTGAAGATACTTCAGGCGCAAACTTGTTTGTTTACACTTGGATAAAGGATTAAACTAAATTTATTATAGTGTCAGCCAGTAGTGCTGAACATTAAATTTAAATTTTTAGATTTTTTTAACTTTAATTCAGCTTAATTTAATTTTGAAGATAGCTTTATTTATTTTTATTTTTATTCCTAGGTTCAAGTCAGAATTCTCTTCCTGTTATTTTATAGTTGTGGCTTTCAGATTTGTATAGTACAATACACTGTGAACAAGAAGTTTCATTTAAACATAATTTGATATTCTGTTCATATTTAAGTATTCTGTATATTTTTTGAAAACAGTGACACTTGCCCTGCTTGGGTATGTAAAGTACATTCCAGTTGAAAAATAACTTGCATTCTGTTAAAACTGTGATCTTTATTAATGATTATATCATATATTTTCAATGTTCAGAAAAGGACAATTGTACAAACTATACACAAATTGTAAAGGACTTATAAATGTTTTTCATCTAGTGTTAGCCATTAATTTGTTTTATGCAACCATAATATCATCTCAGGAATGAAAGACTGCTAATAGACTCATAGGGACCAAAGAATTAGCTTTTTATAGTGAATTTCCCTTATGAATACCAATGACACTGAAAATATGGCTGGGCTTTCCAGTAATGGTATTACCTCTAGTGAATGTTGAACTGTATCTGTCAAGTTAGTGTTCAGAATTTTATTAGGTATATTTTTGAATAACAGACGTGTAATCTTTCATGAATAAAGGATATAATGTATAAGAGGATGAATGCTGATGAACAGGCATTAGAAAAAACTTGGTCTATATATAAATTACATATTACACTTATTCTGGATTTTTAGACTATCTCCCCTCCTCTATCCTTAATAAAAATTAATCTAACAAATAGGTATCCATCCCTGCCTGCAAATGTTCTGGATTTTTAGGCTCCCTCTATCCCCTCTCTCTCTCACCATCCTTTCACAGTAATAAAAATGATCTAACAAATAAGTATCCACTTCACAGAATATGTTATTTTAATATCTTGATTTTATAATATATATATCAGAAAGGGTTTTTTCTCCATTCATGCTTGGTATGCCAGCATCTAGCTTACTCACCACTTTGCAGTTCATAAAAAAATTAAAAAAAAAAAAAAAAAGTAGATGTTCTAAATCACTAATGATGATTGAGAAAAACATTATTAATAAACACTCATCAGAATTATTACTGAAAAGTACATTTTTTTTTTTTTTTTTTTTTGCTTTTCACATAATTTGGACCTACTATGCTTGAAATGTATAGCATGGAATGCACTTGATGCAGTAAGATGATTGTCACTTATTTTATTTATTTTTTTTATTGAAATTTTTTTATTTTCTTTAGGATGGTTACATCTAAAGATGTACTTTAGTTTTTAAAATTTCTTCAGTCAAACATCATTGCTTTGAATGGTAAGTTGATGTATACAAAATCCTCATGGCAAACAATCATCAAAAACTTTTTCAAAATTACTATTGAAAAAGTTTTAATATTACACTTTCAATTTGTTTCCAAACCTGAATTATTAAAAATTTTTATATATGTGTTTTGCACATATAAATCTTCTGTCCACATACACAGCAATGTGATTATGTGTTGAGAAGTTTCCACTGCATATTGTTTCTGGTTAGTCATCTAGATTGAATAACAATGTATTTATCAACTTGCAAATTGCTAATAAACACTAATAATACTGACAATTTTGCTGGAAAGAGTTTTTAAAAAAAAACAACAACTTGAAACTTAGCTTGATGGTAATAATTACTCATAAATTTGGTGATCAAGATGTTCATACGATCTTCACTGCAAACAGGTACTAGAAACTGAGTCGTGTGACTTAGTATTAGAATATTTATGCACATTTGGTTGTTCTAAAGTTAATCTGAAGATGTTTAAATGTAAAGGAGTTTAGAAACACTGCAAATGTTGGTCGATTAGTAGAGCCTCTGTTACTAATGGTTCATGCGGAAAGTTAAGCAAATTTGAGAGTGGTTAGTAGTTGGAAGGGATCAATTGTTCGACTGTTGGCACACACTCCCTCGATGAGTCTTTGGACTCCCTGGAGGTGTCACACAATAATAATAATAATAATTACAGAAAATGCCTGAAAAGGCAAAAATTCAGTCCACTCTTTTAAGCAATGTAATAACAGCATCAAAGCAAGTAGAAAGAAATGTAAATCAGGCTTTCATATGCTATTGCAATGTGAATCACTTCCAGAAGTAGATTTGTTAGTACAAACATTAGTTTCTACTAACAAATAACGATTGATCCCCCACTTACAAACTAGCTAAATATTTAGCCAAAGTGCTCTCACACTATACTGGCAACACACCATCACACATAAAAAACTCAGCCCACTTCAAAGACAGTATAGAAAACCTTGCACTCCAACACAATGACATAATGGTCAGTTTTGACGTCTCCTCCTTATTCACAAATGTCCCCCTCAAAGAAAACTTAGAGCTAATCCAAGCTAAATTTCCTCCCAATATCTCAGCCCTATTTCAGTTCACAATGAACTCAGGCTATTTCGTTTGACAGGAAAAATTCTACAAACAGATAGAGGGGACAGCCATGGGTTCACCACTTTCCCCACCCTTGGCCAACTTCTTTATGGAAACTTTTGAAGAGAAAGCCTTAAATTCTGCCCCACAAAAGCCTACCATATGACTTCACTACGTTGATGATGTGTTCACTATTTGGCCACATGGCCCGATACACTCCTCTCCTTCTTAACACACTTAAACAACCAACATCCTAGAATCAAGTTCACCCTGGAAAAAGAGAAAAACAATAGCCTCCCCTTCCTAGACACACTAGTCACCTGATGGAACCTTGGTTTTCTCAGTTTATAGAAACCCCACCCATACAAGCAGATACCCCTCACAACAATATGGAGTTATTAAGTCACTATTCAACAGGGCAAAACTAATCTGTTCAAATGACCAAGCCATCACTACTGACTAAATCACATCCTTAACACTTTCTCAGCCAATGGCTATGCCCCCAAAAAAATCCGAAAAATACTAAAACCAGTTATCCACAACCCACTCCCCCTTCACAAAAAAGATTACTCTAAATCCATCACCATTCCTTACATCCGAGGCACCTTGGAAAAAAGCAACAAAATCCTAAAAAAACATGACTTGACCTCTTGTTACAGACCATATATTATTATTATTATTATTTCGAGCTAGATAGGGCTAAATGGCCTCGCCTATTCCCGTATATGGGAATAAAAAGGCATTAGCTGATTTTTTTTTTTTATTATTTCGGGCAACTCCAAGGAGTCGACAGACTCATCAAGAACAACTATTCGACATTCACACAGTATCTATCATACCTCGCCTTGAACTCATTCACGGTCATAGCACCCACAACAGACTCTAGCAGTTTATTCCACTCATTTACCACTCTCCAAGTAAAAAACCTAGCTCTTAACACCCTTGTTAACCACATTCTTGCCCAGCTTCCATGTATGGCCCCTAGTCCTCCCACCACCAGTCCTATTCTAAAAAATATCTTCTGGATTAATCTTATAGAAACCCTTCAGTAATTTAAATGTCTCAATCATATCACCCCCTTTTCCGCCTATCAACCAATTTTTGCAACCCACAAATCTTCAATCTGTTCTCATAAGGTTCATTCCACAGACCTGCCACCATCTTGGTCACTCGTCTCTGGATCCTCTCCACCTCCTCCCCATCAAGAAGAAACCCTGGCGCCCATATCTGGGCACAGTAGTCCAGATGGGGTTCAGGGCTCGATATAGAGGAACAATAACTTGTTTGTCTCTGCTTGTTAAAGTATTTTTCAGTAACCAAGTGATTTGATGAGCTGATTTAGCCACTTTTGCAATGTGCCCCCTAAACTTCAACTTCCTATCCACCAACATCCCAAATCCCTGGCCTCGTCAATCTCCAGGAGTATGGTTCCACCAATGTGATATACTGCTGCTAATCTTTTCACTCCAAAATGCATAACTTTACACTTTGCCACATTAAATTGACATCCATTTTCCCTAGCCCAGTCCTCCAGAAATATAGAAATATATAAAATTTTCTATATAGAAATATAAAAATTGGCATCCTTTATGCGCTCCACTAAAGACCAACCACTTCCCCTAGACTTACCTGGTGTATACCAGGTCCCTGCAGCTGTAAATTGTCCTACTTTGGCCAAACAGGCAGGACAGCAAATATCAGAATCTCAGAATACAAGGACTACATCTGATTTCACCAGTACAGCCACTCTGGATACTCGCCACAGAATAAGGTGGAAGAAAGCCACAGTAATACACCGCAGCAAGTTCAAATATGAAAGACTATTCATGGAATCAGCCTCAGCCCTTAGGAACATGCCAAACCTCAACAAATTTGGATGCATGAGACTTCCCCAAATTTGGGAAACATATATCAGAAGAACTTCAGCCCAAAGGCCAAGAACACCTAATATAGCCTGCCAGGGGGCACCATCAGGACTTTATGAAAATGGTAGCTTTCTCGCTTCATTTCTCATTTGCTGTTATGCAGTACTTGTGTGCACGTGTCTTTATCTTAAGTTCTCATGAAGATGGCAACGTGACGTTGCCAAAATATCGGAAAGTATATATTAAAGTTGATTTAATTTATATTTCTAGTGTACGCTGTCAATTCCTTAAGTATTTAGTTATAACAAATATGCTGTTTGATAAAGTAGAATAAATATTCATATTTTGAAACCAAGCATTTTACCTTAAAATGAATCTTCACAATAAAAACTTAGGGTATCCTTTGGCAGGAGTTGTCTTGGGCTGCTCAAGTTACAAATCCTGTAGTATATACAAAGATAAGTACAGCCAAGGCAACTCAAGCTTCATATAATTTTAGACCTAGTACAAATTTAGATTTTCTCTTCCCTTTGCATTAGAACAATGCTGAAACAGCAACATTAAGTTTCACTGCATCTGATCATCTTGGAAAAATATGATGCAAGGGGAGGAGAGAAAGAAAGAAACATCAAAAGCCGAACATAATGTGGCAGAGATCAAATGTTGAACTGTTCTGCCTTTACTTGCTACTGAATTCACAAGGGTAGCAATTGTAGCAAATATAATTATTAAATGGGATGTGTCCAACATAAGAAAAATCACTTATTTCATTCCCCCCCCTCCCAAATCATATTAAACTTTGTTTTGAACAGAGAATATTTGAAAGTAACAGAACACACATTACCACTATTTTAATTGTTTTGCAGGAGTTAGAAACAAATTAATTCACACATTTTTCATTTCTTGTGTTTATAAGCATCATTGATATGATTAATTAAAAATGAACAGCATAGATTTAATAGAAGGCTTAAACAATATAGATGTAGTAGTATTGTTTAGTCAATATCCACATTCGAATTCTTATCACTGTCCTTAGCAGAAGTTCAGTATTACTGCTATGCCAAACAATAGAGCTATTTGCATTTTAAGAGAAAATGAAGATAAAAAAGAAAATCTATAAATTAGTATGCACAAAATCATAATGCACTACCACAGATTTAAGTTACAGCCTATTTCTCAACTATATTTAGATTTTGAAATGCATTGTTGCAAGATATGGGCTTCTGAGTCTTTTATTAACTACTTCACAGTTTTGCAATTTCCTGAAAACAGCCTTTCTAGAATATTATTGTGTATTGGTCAGAGAATGAACACTGTCATTTGTTCACTAATGAACAAATAGATAGTCTTTTGGCTTCAGAGAAACTGAAATGGATTGATCCTTGGTTCTGATACCTTATTTTGAAAAATGACTTCCTGTCTTGTTGATTCATTGTGTAAAGTTGTTCACTCTCGTGGCAGCCTAAACATAAACTAGTTTCATTTGCATGGTATTTGAAAATCACTTATCCAGTTTTGTAGAAAGCTTCCAGTATTGAGACTACATGTGTTTAGATAAATAACGAGTTTAATGCAATAACAAATAAACTTGTAGAGACAAGTTTTGTTAGTACTCCTGACAAAGTAAGTCATTAGACTTACATTGTCAGGAGTACTAGCAAACGTTGTACACAAAAAAAAAAGACCAGAAACAATTAATTACACATATTAGATGTTATCAGAACTTCACAATTACTACATACAAATAAGTAACCAGGATAAAAAACACTAATTATTATATATATGTTGGAACAATGCTAGTTTTCACATTCTGTAGCATCACATGTCATATCCTAGATCTGCAGCAATTATATTTTAATGAAAATATGGATGAGATTGATTGTGATGGTGGGAACAAATGACTTGAGTGGTGGTGTAAATAGGGCAACGAGAGAGATATGAGATTCTTGCTTGAGGTTGTACAAAAGAAGATACAGAGAGGAAAGATAGTGTGTGTGTGTGTTGCCTAGGTATGATAGTGACAAACTGAACAGAAGAATGGTGATATTGAATGGCATAATAGTGAGAATGTGTCAGAAGAGAGGATTAGAATATGTGGATGCTTGGAGTGCGTTTGAGAGCAGAGAGGAATTGTATGTGAGAGACCACTTGCATTTTTGAATGAGGAAGGACATGGGCATCTGGAGAGATTGCTGTGCTGAACGAGTCAGTGTGTCCCAGTGTGAATGGTTGCAGGGGTGGCCTCTTGTGGGAATGGGTACTTGGGAGAAGGGGGACGACATCAGGTAACGCTGAGCCCAGTGGAGTCTAGAGGGGATAATGCTGGGTATAGAAACAATGGCATTTTTATGCTTTATACTAATACCAGGAGTATTCGGAATAAGGGAGAGGAATTGGTGGCACTGATAGCATCAGCCTGGCCAAAGATTATTGGGATCACCGAGACATGGTTGACAGAAGAGGATTAACAGGAATAGAAGTTGCTGGGTACAGCATTTTTCAGCAGGAGATAGGAAGGGAAAGCGTGGTGGTGGAGTACTGCTTATGATAAGTCACGACTCATGTCCTCTAAGAGTGGAGGCTTTGGAAGGCAGTGACACTAATGATTTTGAAAGCATATGGTGTGAGGTGGCCAAGAGATGATATTTAGTGGGGTGTTGCTACAGTACAAGGAGGACAGAGGGTGGAGACCAGGAGATGTTGAGACAGTTGAGCGTGGCAAGTGCAAGAAGAATGATTGTTATGGGAGATTTTAACTATAGCAGATGCATGTAGCAATAAGGGAATGGAATTTCTTGAATTCTTAAGGGACAAATGTCTTAGGCAACATGTAACAGAGGGAAACAAAAGGTTCAAGAGTTTTGGACTTGGTTATAGCATCAGAAGAATTGATAATAACTGAGATGACATCTCTCCCACCAGTTGGAGAGTGACCATATGGTTTTTACTCGGAAAATGAATAGACATGCAGGAGTATCAAAGAGACGGGAACTTATGTGGAATTATAAAGTAGGTGATTATAATAGTCTTAGACGTCAACTTGGGGAAGTTTCATGGAGGGAGGAATTGGAAGGCCGGGATATCATTAGTGCTTGGGAATATTTGTTAGCAGCAATGGTAAGCTATATTCCATGAGTGAAGAAGAAGACACAATTTGGAGTAAAGCGGATGACAAACAATATTAAACAGGAACTGCATGCGAAAAAGAGGCTATGGAAGAGATATAAGGAGATAGGTGAAAAGAAGATGCATGAAGAATATAAGACACGGGCCAGGAGAGTGACTAGTGTGGTAAGGAAGGCAAAACTGAAATATGAGAAAAGATTGGCCCTTAGATCCAAGGGAATTCTTTAGCTATGTGGCCAGTAGGAGGAGAAATGACATTGTGGGATAAAAATGGGAATAGAGTGACTGATGCAGATGACATATTGGAATTGTTCAATGAACACTTTTTTTGGAGTATTTCATCCTGTAGGAGTCAATTTGAATACTAGAGGGATAGGGCAGGTTCAAGGTTTAGAGGTGCAGGAGGAGAGTGTGTTCCACATACTGAGTACTTTGAATGTTAGTAAAGCTGTAGGACTGGATGGTATTTCACCACGAGTTTTGAGAGAATGTGCTAAGGAACTGACAGTGCCTTTGACCTGGCTTTTCATTGAAAGTCTGTCTGCGGTGAAGGGGTCCATGGAATGGAAGGAAGGTAAGATAATGCCATTGCATAAAGATGGTAGCAGACTGGAAGTGTCTAAATATAGGCCAGTTTGTGTGTCATCAGTAGTTAGTAAGATCTTGGAGAAAGTAGTGAGAGACCGTATACAGCATTGGGCAGATGAGGGTAATGTTATCTGTGAGATTCAACATGGATTTGTGAAGGAGCGCTTTTGTTTTAGCAATATGAAAGCCTTTTATGATAAAGGTACAACAGCATTAGATGAGGGAAAGGCATATACTGCCATTTTCCTAGACTTAGCAAAGGCATTTGACAGGGTGCCACATGATAAGCTGATATTCAAGTTGCAGCATGGGTCTGGATGTCAGATTGGTCAACTGGATTCAGGATTGGCTAGCCGATAGGTATCAGAGAGTTGTGTATGATGGAGCAATATCAAAGAGGCAGAAAGTTACAAGTGGGGTTCCACAGGGCTCAGTACTGGGACCTATATTGTTTAACCTTTATATCAATGACATTGTCAGTGGAGATTCAGTTGTTTGCAGATGATGTGAAGCTGGGAAGGGTTATTAGTAATAGTGTAGATGTTGTAGCCCTGCAAGAGGATTTGAATAAGCTAGATAGATGGGCAAATGAATGGGGGGTCTCAGTTTAATGCAGAAAAATGTAAGGTCTTGAGGTTTGGGACACATCGATGGGACGCTGCATACTCTGCGGGAGGAGTTAAACTGAAGGAAGTAAGGGAGACAAGAGATCTGTGGTTAATGATTGATAGAAACCTGAAATTTAGGGGACATATTGCAAAGGTAATGCAGCGGATTGCTGCAATAATGAGAAGGACACTGACCTGCAGAGATAAAATGGTTATCATTCCATTGTATAAGACTCTGATCAGACCACACTTAGACTATTGTTCTCAGATCTGGTCCCCAGGATTTGAAGTGGATAAATTAACTGTGGAAAGGGTACAAAGGCAGATCACAAAGATGGTGTCAGGACTGTACAATGTTAGTTATGAGGATCGGCCGAGGGAGTGTGGACTGCAGAATTTGGTGGATAGAAGGAGGAGAGGTGATATGATTGAGACTTTTAAACAGTTGAGAGGTGGTTACAAGGTTGACACTGGGGAGTTCTTTTGCTTGGCTGAACAGCGGGAAGGAGTCATGACAAGGAGCCATTCCTGGAAGTTACGAAAGGAAACTGTGAGAAGGTGAGGATTAGTTTCTTTGCATGGAGGGTGGTTGAACCATGGAATGCATTGCCTGATAGTGTGGTGAGAGCGGGAACGGTCAATATGTTTAAGGAGTGGTATGATAGACTTTGTGTTTCCTAGGAGGGGACCTCCCTCGAAGAGTGTAGATAGACTTGTTTTTCTTAGAAAGGACCTCCCACGATGAGTCTTTTGACTCCATGGAGGCCTGAATAATAATAATGAAAGCAGACCAAACTTGGTGTAGGATTAAGCCTTGATTTTTGTGACATTTTGTGGGGATATCCTTAACATTTCAGTGGCTGCCTTGAACATTTTTGTAAAACAATTATGATATAAGGCATTTTTGTTTGTTGCCAAACGACTTGATGGCATGTGATAGTTGTATGGGATGCCAAACTTGATTTATGCTGTCTTCTTTTTACATGTTCAGACATGTGGATCTCCTCCCAACCTTACCGTCTGGCCTATATGGCAAATGCCACAAGAGCAATGAATCTCATAAATGCCTAGTTTTTTCAGTGAATGATGTGAAGGTTTAGGTTAATGTAAGGGGAGATCCGCATGTCAGAACATGCAAAAGACGTCAAAAAAAAAGAAGCATAAATCATGTTGCATCATACAAATAAGATGCTCTTAACTCTGAATTATTACTTGGTTCAAGAAACAGAAACATATAACTGCTATTTTTTTTCATGTAAGTGTCCAGGACACTTCAAGGAGGTTTACAAACTCCTTTGACACTTATAAGCCCATCCCCAAGAACTCTGAACACATACATGCATCTCATATATCTCTGAGATATCCAGAAAAGATACAATTTAGTTCTTACATTTTTCCCTATCAACAAAATCTTCTCTTGTTTACCATCCACAAAAAATAAACAGCCTCCTGTCTCCCTGGTGTTTACTAGGTTTAGTGTTTGATCTGTTCTATTCTGTTGAAAAACAACTACTACAAGAAGATGAATATCAATCTTAAATCAACAATAAACTGAAAAATCTGGCTTGCTCAACATAGAGTGAACACTGAACACAGTATCCTGTGATCCAATACTTGCCTTTGACATCAATGCAGGTTTATGTTTGAGTGGTTATTTAAAAAGTGCTGAAG
Organism: Typopeltis vanoorti; assembly: GCF_054136105.1. Taxonomy (NCBI): domain Eukaryota; kingdom Metazoa; phylum Arthropoda; class Arachnida; order Uropygi; family Thelyphonidae; genus Typopeltis; species Typopeltis vanoorti. The sequence continues at coordinate 30,027,958 of NC_143560.1, forward strand.
CACTTCTGCATTGACCAAATTTAAATCTGAATAACTGCCTCTCTATTGCCGAGATTTGGGAGAGTCTTGTCCTTGTAAATGATAAGCAATAGTGCACCACACACACACTTTTTTTTTAATGTAACACTATGTCATTCCATTTATTATTTAAATTTAATTTTTATTTCAAATAAATTTTAATGTTGGCTTTAATTGTAATTCTCTTTTATTTTGTTACCACCCACTCAGTATAACTCTCGATTTACCAAATATCTTGGAGACAGTCATTTTAAGATCAAATTAATACTTGGTAACTTCTCTTTATCCAACAATAGATGGTGGTAATTGGGACTTTCATTCTTTGTTATGTTGTCTGTTACAATCTTAAAGTAGTTCACTATTAACTAATTGCAGCTATTTGCATACCATGACAAACTTATTGTGCTCTAAAGATGATCGTATTCTATTACAAGACAATGAAATGACTTTCAAAAATCAGTTTATGAATTAAAATAAGTCTATATGATTTAAACATTTTTCAGACAAAAATAAAAGTCCTAGTATTTGAATATTGAGATCATGTTGGATCAAAAATAGTCATAGAAGATAAAACAGGTGACAGTTTAATTATTTAGATAGCATAATAACATATCTAAAAGACAATGACAGATGAAAAAACAGAAATTTCAGTCATCTGGAACAGTTAAAAGGACACTGAATATAAAAAAAAAAAATTAATAATAATCCATCCACCAGTGGCTTTAACAGGTACTTAAGTGCCTATAGCCTTCCAAGTAGTCTTGGACTTCCCAACTGTAATACGAGGATAAGGCGGTTATCCCTATAAGCATTCTTGTCTGTAAATTGCATGTGTTCTACTGGCCAGTTTGTCTGTTTTGAGGGACAAAAAACACTAGTTTATGGGAGAAAAAACCCTCTACCTCCATATGAGATCAGCTACTGTGTCTCACCTTTAATCGAAAGAGACCAGATAAAGGTTCCTCACATCACTGATGGAAATTGAACCCAGGTCCTTGGGAACAAAGGATTTCGTCTCTACTGACTGAGCTACGGAGGCTCCTAATAAAATCCATCTTAAATTTTACAAAGTAATGGCCACTCCCACTCTGTTATATAATTCAGAAATATGGACTATTAAAAGAAAGAAAATACAGGCAGCAGAAATGAGATTTTTTTTAAGAACAATTAAAGGACTTGAAAAATGAAAACATTAGAAGAAGCTGGGCATTTACAATGTAAATAAAAAGATCAAGAAACAGAGAAATGGAAAGATATTGGCTTCCAGAAAAAGTAGATAAACATAGATAGACCACAGAGAAAAGGGGAAAGACCAGCTGCAAGATGGTATGACCAGTGAAGCTACAGCAGGCAAATGCATTTATTTTCTAATTGCTACTTTCTATTTTTATATTTGGTTATGGTTGGCTGAGTGTTTCATAGCTGATGCTGATTCTAAAAATTCTCTCTCTGATCTCTAGCAACTTTCAGATGTCAAATAATATCTAGATGTGCAATATATAATTTGTCCTCTTCCCTTTAATCATGTGTAATGGAATGTCAGAGCATGGTCTGACAGTCCTGACTTGCCATATAGGTGATCACATAGTTATGTTCAAAGTGAATGTTAAGAGGTCTGTCAGTCTGTCCAAAGCAAGCTAAGTTGCATGCACAAAGAACTATATACAAGAAGATGAAGCTGATCCTTATGAGAACAGATGAAGGCTGCTATTTGGATGTGTAGTTTGAGAGAAGTCTGGAGATTATATATTTACAGCAAACTTCAGCTATCTTTTCCAATGTACATCATTGAATAGGAATAGAAATAGTTTTGATTCTAGCAGGACATAAAATATACTACAGAGGTTCTAACCATTAAAAGCCAAGGCTGTGTCATATGAAGACTATTCCTGGTTCTATGTGTAAGAATTTTGAGCATCCCATACTGTTGGAATAGATGACTGTGCAATTGCTCATTAAGTACCTTTCACCATGTGTATGGGTTTCCTGTAAACAGAAGTAGTGTGTAACTAGGGAGAAACAATTATTAGTTTGTTTTTTCTATAGCAAAGTGTATGTTAGTAAATGTAAATTAATCAACACAGCTACACACTAACTGATAGTTTGGCCATGCCATTTGTGTGGGCCATGAGGCTAACTAGCAACCACATCATCTACATGGCATGACCAAACTATCAGTTTGTGTGTAGCTGTGTTGAGTGGTTGATTTTCTAGAAATTCTATGTGGAAATTGGATGGGGGGGGGACACATTGTAGTCTTTCCTTGCCCAATCTCTATATGGAAATTCTAGAAAAGCAGGCACCCAACACAGCTACACATAATCTGGCAATTTGGCTACATTATGTAGATATGTTTGCTATTGGGTGCATCAGTGATGAGACAGTGAGCTCATTAACTAAAGAACCCTAATTTCTAACAAACATTCTTGCAGAATGATTATGATAAAAATATACTATCTTCAGATTCCTTTCAAGCCAACAAATTCAACAAAGCAAAAGTTAAAGATTTTATTTCCCTTCCCTATATGGCTTTGTTTCAAACTAGCCAAATTCTACGTATAAAATAAAAACTGCTTATTCTTTCCATCAGAATATAATCCTTACTTCAATCCATTGAGCTCAGAAACTATCCTCTAAAACACTCTGGAGTTTATTCCTCATAGTGTAACTGCACGTTCTTCGTACCACAGACATGCAGTGAAATCTACCGACTAGTGCATCAAAGAATATGTCAAAGACTCAGAATACCACAAATGCAAAGCCATAGCACTATTATATTGCCTTCAAAGTCAATCTGCATGATGCCTCAATTAAAGGCATCTAGTTCTTTGGAATACATCAGAAATCTTACACCACTGTTATGGCTAGACAGAGAAAAATCTGGGAGTCTACTGAGATTACCTTCTACATGTGAATATGAACCCTAGCATTAGTCTGGCCAAATGTTTCTAAGCTATGGTATACCTATTATGAATACAGAAGTATGCATGTGCATCACAAATTGTACTTGTTGATACCACATTAATCTTTTACTATTTGTAAGTCTGCCCCTCTATATATTTTATTTCTTTTACACCCAAACCTTAAGGCACTTGCAGTTAGAACAAAAACAGTCTAGTTGACATTCAAACAATATGGGAAATGTTAAGCTGGTATATTCGTCTTTAATCCTATGAAACATATAAAAAAACTAATTTTCTTTTTTGCTATGCATATCTTAATTTTACAAAATTTTCAGACTGGAATGAAACTCATGTACAATGAATAACATTCCTTCTCAGCATACTGCACAGACTCAAGCAAAGTAGAGTTACATTATCAGTACAATGTCCTAGCAATTTATTTCAAAATGATTAATATTTATTTTAAGAATTTTTGACAATCTCACATATTATCCTTCCATTGTTTTGCTCCAAGAAAGAAAAGACTTCAGTTTAAGTTTATTTGCAACTGCTAATTCCCTACTTCCCCACCAAAAAAGAGAGGGATTACCTGGAATAAGAAATTATGAAGCTTTCAAAAAATATGCATTTTAAAACTTGTTCACCTGAAACTGATAGAGAAATATGTGAAATGTCATATTCATGGGATTTTGAATTTTCTTTGGTAAATAAAATCAAAGGAGGTTCATGATTATTTTATAAAAGTAGCAATAACTGTGGTGTACTGTTGTATTTAAACCAATGATTAAAATGCTACTTAATGTAACATCGATGAATTGATTAGAACATGCAAATTTTTCTTTCAAAGGAGTTCCCATTAAAGCAAATTTTCATTCAATTAAAAAAAAAACTTTCACTGTAAAAAATAAGTGACCACAACAGTTCGTAATACTAGAGTAATGAACCAACAGCAATATTGCTGGAGTTATGAGGAAGGGAGGGATACAGACTGTAATGATTGCATTTGTAAATAATGTAGGATATAACGAATTAAGGTTTCCATGACTTGAAGTTTTTGTGGTTTTATGTCTAGCAAATATGTGCAACTTTTAAAGAAATTGCTAGTTTTGTACATCATTTTCATGTATAAGTTCTCATAGAATAATTCATTAATAATATGCAGGTCTTTTATACTTGCTGTCTATAGTTGATTTAAGATGAGACCTTGGTTTTTATTACATTGAGTAGGATATCATATTATTTCACTCACTTCTTTAAATCTACATACATAACTGTAGAATTTATGTATGGTCGTGTAGTGAGTTGGTATTTTTCTGTGTGTGTGAAATGCCAGTCCTGATTTATGTGCCTATTTCCACCACACACAGTCGATCTGTCTTCCAACATAGCAAATGCCACAAAGTACAGAAGATTTTGTTTGTATACCCCTGGTCTTTTAAGAGATCGATGAGGTTATCTCAGCAATCTTATCATGGATATCTTTTGTAGTGCTCAAAAGACAACTTTTATGTTGTATTATTTTAGAAACTTTTGCTGTTTTATGATGATATGATGTCCTACTCACTAATAAAAACCAAGGCCATTGCATAACTATAAAAGGTGCTGGTTTTTTACCTTACATTAAAAATATTAGATAAAATAGTAAAAGTTTTAAAACAACCTTTCATGAGTGGGAATCACAAAAAAAAAAAAAAAATCTATGAACTATTTGGCTTAAAATGAAAATCTGGTTCTCCCAATCCCTATATTGCTTGAACCCATCTTCTTCTAGGAGTTTTTCTTTCACAATTTTTCTTATAGTCTTCCAGAAATTCTCAAATATTGCAATATATAAAAGTTTTACGCTACCTGTATACTTGAACATTTACCCGAAACATGTCAGTAGGGAAATTCCTCTAATTTCATATAGTTATATTTTGCTTTTTATAAGTCAGTACATGATGGCTCTACTCTAATCATCTGAAATTTTACCTGTTAAATTATACAGCATTAATGTAAATCTTTTTATATCACAAATATCTGAGAATTTCAAATATCATTAAACAGAAAGAAAATCAAATTTGCAGAAGAACTGGAAAGTAACATGTGGACATAATTGGCATAACTGAGACAAAGAAGACTAAAACAATGATTATAGGATATTATATTTTGGAAATAATCAAGGAAAGAAAAGAGTAGCAATAGCATCCAACACCTAACATTAAGATTAAACTACCTTCCAATCAAGAAGTTTAAGTAGAGTGATGTGGGAACACTTCAAAATAGGTAAATGGACTGAAACTTATTTGTGCCTATACTCTCACAGAAGGTTCTGTTAAGGAAGAAGTGAAAGAATTTTTTGAGTCATTAGAACAGGCAGCTGACAAAGAAAATGAAAAAAGTCCTTGGTGGAGATCTAAACAGCAGGGTAGGAAATGAATCCCAACAAGCATATAGAAACATTTTGGTAAAATTTGGAGAAAAGGACAGCTAATAATAATGGTCAGTATTTGCTGGATTTCTGCTCACAACACAGACTAGTCACTAACACCATGTTTCAAAATAAAGATGCACAAGTTCACATGGAGAGAAGACACAAGAAATAAGAAAAGTCTCACTGACTACATCATGGATAGTGATGTCATCAGCTGGATCAAGAGTACAGAGGATTTGAAATTGGAAGTGACCATTACGTAGTGCTGAGCAAGATAAAAATAGATACTACATTGAAAAGAACAGTATGTAAAAAAAAAAAAAATTAAGAATTAAAATTGAGCAGCTTTTACAGGTAAACTGTAGCCTCAACTATACAAGCATTATTGAAGAAGTTCTGAAGCAGTTTGAAAACAAGAACCAAATTTTGTTGGCTCAGTGGCACTCTAAAAATACATTGATTGATTCAGTTAGAGAGATGTGTGGTGAAATTGTCTATAAGAATAGAAAAATTAGAACCCCCATGGTGGACAAAAGAAGTTAAAGAAACAGTTCTGGAAATACTGAAAGTTCCTGGCAAATAAGTTGGCAGATGCCCTAAAAGAATACAGAGAAAAATGTGTGTTAAAATATGCATAAAGGTAGCTATATTTTCATGGGAAGACTGGTAAGAATACAGGAAATAAATAGCAAGAATGTGGTAAAATGTTCTGGAGGCTATTGAAAAAGCTAAATGGAAACAAGACTACAGTAAAAGGAATGAAATATGATAAAGGTGACATGAAAACCGAAGATAAGGATGGCCTAGATGCCTGGTGTAATTAATTTGAAAGACTGCTAAACAAAACAAGCAGCAACAGAACCATACTGGAACATTTTCAAGAGGAATGCAAATCAATACTTCAGGCAGAAAAAGCCTCAAAAACCTGAAATGTGGAAAGGCAGCTGGAGATGATTTTCATGCTTAAGTATAGAGGTATAAAAGTTTTGCATAAAAGTGGCTTGTTATCAATCTCCTGATATGTATGCCTAAGGCTGGGGTCTTCAACCTTTCAGATAGCGCAGGCCACATTAAAAATTTCCATGAAGCCCGTGGGCCACTAACCTATACTGTGGTATTTGGAATTATAAGATCTTCAATGCTTGATGGTCCCTGTCTGTCATTAAACGCAGCCTACCCAACCATGGTTTTATTGTGCCTTCATGTTTCCACCTCACAATCACGTCACCAACTTGACTTGGGCAACTTGAGGGTTGAAATGTCTCTGACAGATTTCTTACTGATGTGGCAACCAATAATTAGTCCACGTTCAAAGTCACTGAGCTTCCTTGACCTACCCCATTCTGCTTGTACTTCTTATCACTGAACACCACACAGCTCCATGCCTCCTTCTATACCGGTAAGTGAAGTCATAGTGATATCTAGACATCATTTTATGAATTACAGAGGGGGTGTCTGGATACTTTTGATCAGATAGTGTATTTTGTTTAATAATTTTTTTTTTTTCTTCAGAGGTGACTGAGTAAATGATTAACAAACCATTCAGATTCATCTTACTTTCATGTAGTGTCATATAACTTGTGTCCTGTACATATTGTTTTCCTGATAATGACCTTAATACAGAAGTTGAAACATCAAATATTTTCTTAATTATAAAGTAATTATTCCAAAACATGTTTTTGTCTCCATAAATTCTTCACTATGAATGCTGACCACTGTGTAACCTTAAAAGAAAGCACTTATACAATGTTTGAAATATAATATGAATTACTTAATGACCTAATTTAAAATGCAAGAGTGGCTTTCTATCATAGGAAATGGTAGTGGTACGAAATATATCACGTTAAGATGTTAAATCATTTTTATTACTGGATGTAAAACTACTCAACTGTTTACTAGAGGACCTGAAGTCGCTGGAAAAAGATTCAATATTTGATTTCTGAAGTAGGATTACCAGATCATCTGGCCTGTGATTCATCTATGATATGATCTTTCATAGCTGATACAGTAGAATCAGCTTATTGTGATCGTGGATATTATCATCAATTGGCTATTGTTATCAAAATCAGTCGATCCCAAAACACACCATTTAAAATGATTTTAAAATAATCCATCTATTGTAATCAAACATTCAGTTATTGTTATCAAAAAACTCCAAAAATCACAATCTAATTGTGATTTTTGGAGTTTATTTTTGTGCTCTCTTTCAGTAAGTGAATTTGACTTTAAATGCTCGTTAAAACAGCCCTTAGCATTATAGCAAAAGCAAGTAAAAAAATTAAAGATTTATCTTTTCAAGAAAAGCAAAGAATTTTGAAGTGCTATGATAAGTTGTCCAAAACGAGTCACCATAGGGGAGCTGTGCATTTACAAATTTCACAACCGCTCTTGTGTAAGATTTAAAAAACTGATCAAACATTGAAACTTCAGCTCTTACTAATGAGAACATGGATCAGAGGAGACCCCAATCCGGTAAGGATACTCAAGTTGAATCAGCATTAAAAATTTGGTTTAGTAATGTTAGTGAAAAGAATGTTTCGATTAATGGGTCTTTGATGCATCAAAAAACAGAACTTGCAAAAACAATGGGAAAAGAAAATTTCACCGCAACAGATGGACAGTTTAACAGGTGGAAAAAGCAAGAGAATATTGTGTACAGAAGTGTTGATTTTTTTTTCAGGTGATATCTGGATTAAGACCGAGTGGCCAAAATATTCTCCTGAGGATATTTACAATGCAGATGAAACAGGACTCTATTTTTGTGCATGCCTGAGCATACTTATTTGTTTAAAAATTAAAGTACTAAAGGATTTAAATCTTCAAAAGAGCAAGTGACAGTTTTGTTGTGCTAACACGAGAGCTCCTAGTGGTTGGAAAAAAAGTAAAAATCATTGGTATTTTAAAGGTGTCAAAAGTTTGCCTGTTCTAGTGCAAATGCTTGGATGACTAATGACACTTTCAATAACTGCTTAGTTAAGTGGGATCTTAAATTAAAGCGAAAAATTGTGTTAGTAGACAACCGCACTGCACACACAATTTAGCATTAAAGAACATCAAAGTAATTTTCTTGCATTCGAACATCACATCGTTAATTCAACCATGTGATCAAGACATCATACAAGCTTTTAAAGCTTATTATCGCTTTGATAATATAAAATTTGATTACATAAAAGACCAATCTGATGCAAGTGCAATTGCAAAAAAGATTTCCCTTCTTGATGCATTGCATTTGGTAGCAATGTCATGGAAGAAAGTTTCAGAGAAGACTATTGAAAACTGCTTGTACCAATAAGGTGGATGTTTTAAGACAAACTCTGAAACTCCTTCTTCCAAAGAATTTGAATATCTTACAAATTAAATTTTTGATAAAACCCCAGATGGTATGTCAAAAGAAGAATTTGAAAATTGGTTGGATACCGATAACAACATTCAAGTGGTGGCTACAACGACAGTGTCAGAAATATGTCAAGCTGCTTTCAATGAGAACTTTAAACTATAGAAGAAAAAAATTTAGAAGCTCCTCTGACCAATGCCCAGATGCAAGCTCTACGAATACTTCATTGCAGTGTGCAACATGGAGCAACAAACTTTGAAAGCCATGAGTAGGAGCAATTTATCTATCTAGCACCTTATCTAGTGTTGTCTGCCATATTCCAAGACATGACAGACAACACTAGATAAGGTTTTTAAAATAAATTTTATGTTGTTATTAAAAAGTTGTTTATAACAAATTAAATAATGTTCATAACAATAAACTGAAATAAATGATGCAGTTTTTTATATCCTTTGCTTAATGTAATCAGCTGGTTATTGTTACTGAAAAGTGACTGTCCCAAAGTGATCACAATAAGCAACGTTTACTGTGTAATCATTAAAAACATACAATGCGAAATTTCAGTATATGCAGATAAATATGACATCAATAGTGTGGATGTATATAATAAGCATGTACTAAATATAAATGCAATGCCATAAATTTTCTAGATGAAATCTCTCTTCCATTTCTTACTTCTTTAAATCAAAACTATGACACTACTTTTTTTCCTGATAATTCATAATACCACACAATGTACAAGCCGCGCAGTTAGCCTAGTGGCTTTGCGCTTCGCAACCATATGCCTGGGGAAGGAGGGACCTAGGTTCGATTCCCGTCGGAGACATGAGGAGCTGAAGGATCTTCCTCAGCCATTGCCAAGTTAGCCGGTCTTGGGCGCAGGCAGTAGGGTTTGTTCTGCCAGTTTATCTGGTGTTTTTCATCCCGCAAGCAGGCAAACCAGCCCCGTGAACACACATGGATCTACAGCTAAGAATACCTTGAGGCATAGGAGTGACCATTCTATCCTCGTATTTCGGTCACGAAATCCAAGCATGCTTGGAAGGTTGTGGGCCTTAAAGGCCTGTTAAAGCCATTGGGATAGATAGACACAATGTATAAGAGGCAAAACAGATTTTTTTTAAATCTTATGTCAACTACCATAAATATTTATATTTAAAAAAAAAAAAAAGCTGCTGTTGTGAAATTCAATCAGTGGTGCTCACTGAAGTTTGTTTTTCCTATCCCATTTTCTCTCTCTCACACACACATCACTATAACAAAATAAATTTTAATGTTTTCATCCATGAATTGTCTTCAAGTTGATTCACAGTATGAATCCCATTTATACTCCTGCCAATGGAAAAATTCAAACAAAGATCCTGATGGGTATGCATTACACATTTTTCTTATGAAATAATGCTGAAAATTAAATTACAAGGTGCAGAAGGATTTCAGTTTAGCACTCGCATATTCAAAGCTCAAAATGCTATATGCATATATGCTAACTGTCCATAGCTACTAGCACATGAAATTCTCCAACAGAAAAGCACCTAGTAAGCTAATATAGGGTGCAGAGAGGAGAACAAAATCAAGATTTGAAAAGCTCAGTCAAAGTTTTTTGTGTGGAGAGGTATTTAATTTAGCATTTATGTTTTTTTATTTATTCCTGAAAGCTATGTGTGCATATATGTGTGTGCACCAAAGTGAAGGGGAGTTGATACTCTTATCTAAAATTCATTATAATGGACCTTGTGCTATAATTAATTTTCTTTGGGCCTTGGGGTTCACTGTTATGAGCATTTAATATAACTGCTATGCAAATATGAAATTTTGTAATACAGTTAAAATTTAATGCAATTTTAATATTATTTACTCAAATTTTATTTTCAAATGCAATTTCCCTATTATAGACACAAAAGACTTAGTTAACATTTTTTAATAGATATCACCAGGAAATCTTACATTACAGAAATTGAGTATGTTTCAGCTTGCAGTATGCTATGGTCTCCAAAACAGCACTAAAACACAATTTTCTGCTGAAGCAGATCTAGAAATATTTTTTCTGACCTTTCAAAATCAATTAAATTAGATTATGAGCAAAACTATATAATCAAATACCTTCCAATATTTCAAATTATTGTCAAATACATTTAATAAGTTAGGAATGAAGGAATTTAGATAATTCGTAAAAATTCATGCCACCTTTGATAGTTTTTTTTTTTTTTTTTTGACAGAGCTGATGTCATTATGATGACAACTCGGGTACCTTCATGGAGTCAGAACACTAATTACAAGATGGCCACATTAACCATTATTCACACACCTATCATGCCTTTCCTTAAACTTGCAACCATCTAACATAACTTATTCACCACCCAAGCAAACAATTAGTCATCACTACACTCTTACTTAACTTCTAGGGACAATCAACTTGTTTTCTTCCCTACTATTTTAGGTACTGAAAAAATGCTCCCAAATTTGCCCATGAAACCCTTTATATATAGTAGAATATATTTATAATTTATTTTATTTATCTTTATAAAATTTTCTACAGCATCTTGTCAATCTACAAGCATTCTATAGATTTGCATGATCTTAGTCACCAAACTTTGAACCACCACCACCTCCTCATTCTCAGGAAAATCCAGATGGCCATGCTTAGTAGTCTAGGTGTCTCATATCAAAGCCTTATAAAGAAGGATAATAATTTGCTTTTCCCTACTTGTCAATGTGTTTCTCAACATGTTTTTTTTTCCTGCTAATTAGTGCATGTTTGCAATATGACCTCTAACCTTCAACTCCCTGTCTGCTATTATCCCCAAAAATTTCCAGACTTATCAAATCACAATCCAAGAAATATAATGCACAGCTTATTACTGTTTTGACTACCAGAAAGATACAAGCTTCCAAAAGATTATCTTACACTTTGTCATATTGAACTGCCAACCATTATTCTGTGTCTACAATGCCAGATATCCAAATCATCCTGCAAGATATATTTACACTGTTATTTACAATTGCCGTTCTTAGTTAAGTATCATTAGGCAAATTAAGTAGTCACCTTCAAACCATTCCCAATATCACTGGTGTACAAATACACCAGTGATATTGGGAATCTCATTTTCAATTGAAATCTCAGAAACTTAAAAGCAAACGTCCACACATGGAGTTATGTAGCACATTAGTCACCTGATTTCTACAAGATTCTGCTTCACCATCCACTACTCTGATATCTATCAGCTATTCTCTGGTGTTACCAGCTTCATGCCTATTGTCATTTGCTCTAATTTACACTAGCTTACAGAGGTATCCCATCTTTGCAAAATCCAGCAGCATCATGACATGGACATATCCTTTATCCAACTCAACTAACTTTATTACTGAAAATAAGTAAATTATAGATAAGACCTCTCATTCACAAAATCATGATTCTCCCATACAGTATCATATTCCTATCTGCTATCTTAATAACTTTCCTAATACTTAACTACTGCTCCTGAGATACTGCTGAGTTTGTAATTCATGTTCTATTATGTAATGGAACTATCTTGCTCTCCTTTCATTCTCAGGAACAATGTCAGTGCTGAAACATTAAATAATTTGGTCAGCAACACTATTAATTCTCTGATACTATTTGCATTACAAGGACAGATATAGCATCTGATCCTACAGTCATATTTGCATTGAGATTTTGTATTAGAACGAGTGCTTCCAGCTCATCTGCTTTTTTTTTTTTTTTTTATACTGGTACACACCACATTATATAGGGCATTACCTTAACCTGAATGATAATACTTTCTTATCAAGTGATCACTCATTCATTCAGACCTAATCTTGTCTATCCAATAGACAAGATTAGGTGTTGAACATTATTCATAACTTATTTTAATGGTATTAACACCAAATGAACTATTTTATAAAAAAAGATGTTAATACTGTTATGATATTCATTCAACTATTTCTTCTGCTGTTATGTTTTTTGACACACTGAAGTTATCTTTCATAATCACTCTTCCACTCTACCTTTATTGTAACATCAGTCTACACAATTAGATAGTGCATTATCTCAACATGAATGATAAAACCCCTGAATAGATAAGTAATTACTAATTATTTCTTCTACAGCTATCATCTTCCAACAATCTACATTCATTAAAGTCATCACCTTTTGCTCACCACACATAAAATCACCTTGGGATTTCTTCTGGCCTGCTCAGCCAATTTCCACTTCCTTTATACTATGCTGAGTCACACTTGTTGTCTGTGCTCTTTTATTTTGTGGGCTTGCCCTTTCCTTACACTCCTCCAGCTTCTGCTCAATGATGCTGCCTATTGATTTACCTCTTACCCAATTTATTCTTTTAGGTATGCAGTCTGATGCCACTTCCATAAAACACTGTGCATAGTTTTCTTTTACAGTATCTGATGCCATGGTGTGCAAAATCTCTTTCTAAATTTGTCGTATTGCATCTTTGAAGTTCAACATATACCTTTTTAACAAAATTCCATATTTTTAGGCTCCAATGTACTGTCTTCCATCACCTTGCTATTACCTTCTTAATGAACCACTCATGTTGGTTGCAGTTCTTATTCTCTCATCAGCAACTCTCTTCCCTATTTTAAAATATAATAAAAATATATTTTTCCTAAAATATAAATATATCTTCCCCTAAAAATATAATATTCCTTACATTTTATCCTTTTAACTATACCTTCCTCTGCTACGACTTACCAATATTAACCTATATATATAAATGCACATATAATTTTTCACATCAGTAATAAGATCAATTTTTCACTTGATCTTATTACTGTTTAAAAATGCTTAACAGGATAGTCAAGAATAAAATAATAACAATAAAATGAGTATTTTTTAAGTATACATTCATTACATATATATATATATATATATCAAATAAAGCATGCTAAAATAATGCTGCACACTGTTATGGTGCAGATTTCATGTATGTGCAATGACTTATTCTGATTCCAGTTAAACAGTCAATAGCAAAATAAATGAGCAAAAAACAAGATTAATTATCATAGAACAAGACCTTTGTTACTAGAAACGTAATGTCATTTTAAAAAAATTGATAAAAACTATGTAAATAGGATTTTTATACATGATCTTATCTGGTGCAATACAGTTTAAAAAGGTTTAACAGTATATACATATCAAATATAACTTCATTCTTGCTACATAACATTTCAGATTATTTCATATGCTTCCATAAGATATGACTTTGGTACAAATCCAAGTTTCCCATTCAACTCTCCAATCCACCAAGAATATGAGTCATACTCCTTACTAATAATATTAATAAGTTCACCACGTGAAAAACTCAGTTCAGTCTCATCATCTCCTGCACAATCCCACAATCCAACATACCAGTCATGTGGATTGAAAGTATCTTTACAGTTTAATCTACCACTATGTTCATTAAATACACTTTCAGCATCTGTGTATAATTCTTCAAAAGCAGGTTCAGTTTTTTCACATGCACTATTATCACTTTTATCTACTGTGTCTTCTTCAACTATTTCATATATATCTTCATTATCACCTGCAGGACAATTTAATGTGTGACGTACTTCGACTTGAGCTTTATCTGAATTCTTCTCATTTTCATTACTTAATTGCACTATGAATAAAAAAAAAATGCATTATTATAAATGTTTAGCAAAACATACTTATTTCAAGTGTGTGATAATGAATAGATATGCAAGACATTGATGTAATAAAAATTCTAACATCTCATATATTCTAGCACCTCTATTAAAAATATGGCTATTTTACCATCAGATGGTGGCAGTGATCATGCTGTGCTTTCATGGGAAGTACCTAATTGCATTGATACTCCAATTAGAACAGGTGATATGCTGAACTATAAAGCTGGAAATTATGATCAACTTAGGAGACTACTATCTTTGGTCCCATGGTATCAGTTACTGAATGGGAAAAATTCAGCAATGCATGGGAATCTTTGAAAAAGTGCTTAAATGATGCAGTATCTGAAAGTATTCTAGTGTTCAAAGAATATATAGTTTGGGATGAAATGGATGTGCAATCTTATTAAGCAAGAGATCCACAAGAGGAAGATGGGGAAAGAATATCGTGAGAATAAGAGTGAGATGAGTTATGAAATATATAAAGCCAGGCAAGAAAAGTAACAAGTATTGTGCAGAAAGCTAAATCAGAGTATGAAAAGAAATTGGCCATGCAAGCTAAAGGCAATCCAAAAGAATTTTATCATTATGCCACAAGAAAAAGAAAGAATAATTTTATTGAATGCAGATAGTACTCTAGCTTTGGAAGCTAATGAGTGTGCACTTTGCTAAGATATATATATCAACCAGGTGTATAAAACATGGTGCACAGTGCTACTGCTACATTGGATGAAGAATTAGAGGAGTAAGAAAATGAGGTTGAAGAGCTGTTGCATAACTTGGATAAGAATTTGTCTATAGGGACAGATGGAAGATCAGCCTGTTTGCTAAAGGAATGTTCATCCAAACTAGCTAGGCCTTTCACTTGTTTGTATAACTTGGGTCTCAGCTCAGGAATGAAAGGGATGCATGATAGTTCCATCATACAAGGGTGATGCAAAACCTGATGTGTCTAAGTACTGACCTATCAGTATCTCTTGTGTGGTGGTAAAGGTTTTAGAGAAGTTGATAAGAACTCACAAACAAAAATGGATGGACAAACAAGCTATACTCTGCAAGGAGCAGCATGGGTTTACTAAAGGAAGGTCATGTTTTAGCTATTTGCTCATATTTTATAACAATGTTATAAAATATGAGCAGCCGAGTTGGATAAAGAGAATGGATATACTATGATAATGTTAGATTTTCCTAAGGCATTTCATAGGATACTACATGAAAGGCTGTTGCATAAACTGGAGAATATGGGATTGGAATATAAACTCTTAACTTGGATCAGGGGATGGTTGACAGATATCAAAAAGTGGTATACAATGGATGTAAATCTTCCAGATTTAAGGTGAACAGTGGTGTGCCTCAGAGTTCAGTCCTTGGGTCATTATTGTTCAATCTATAACAGGAGATAGGCAGGGCAATCAGGAATGTTGCTGATATCCAGCACTTACAAAATTATTTGAACAGGCTGGAAATTTGGGCAAAAGAAAAATGGCTATCAGTTTAATGTTAGTAAGTGTAATGTTATGCATTTTGGCATGATGAGATTTCCAGCAGCATATTATATTAGACGGGTTATGCTACAAGAAACTGAAGAGTCAAGGGATCTTCGCATATTGGTGGATAGGAATTTGAGTTCAAAGGTCACATGGATCAAAGCTATATAACTGAGAGGAGACTACATAGCCTTTAAAGGAATGCAGAGAACCGACCAGGGCTTCTGACCTAATGTCCAATCCTCACCTTCTCGTGGTACACCATGTTGGGTATCTACCTGGACACTGAACGAACGAGGATGGGCTGGCAATTTGGAATTTAGCCGACCAAATTGTATTCTTATTGGCTTAAACCAATATAGAAAATGATGGTACAACATGACAAAATTTCATGCCGGCTGGGGTCGTCCGGTTAAACAAGGCCCCCAGTTGTTTTTGCCAGGGAACCAGGCAAACAGCGAAAAGTCAACTACTGGAACAAATCTGAAAGCACACTCTGACTCAACATCACTAGAGTTAAAGATCGGTACTATCAATATAAGAAGCCTGCATGGCAAAGAAATGGAGCTAGCTAAGTACCAGATCGACATAATAGGGGTGACTGAAACAAAAAAGACAAAAATTGGCGAGATCTTTCTGAACAATGAATACAAAATGTTATTGTTAAAAAACGTTTAATTTTCTTGACCAAAAAGCTCTGGAATGACTTTTAATGGGATTATATTGATCAAGTGCATTATGATAAACAACTATGTTATACTACCAACTAGTTTCACCAACTAAGGCTGTTGGCATCTTCAGGGTACATAACTGATATAAGGCATTAAAAGTAAAAAACTGAATCAACCGATTCCAATTATATTAAACAACCTCTTAATACTTGGTTTAATATAATTGGAATCGGTTGATTATAGTTTGTAACAGTTTTTTACTTTTTAGTGCCTTACATCAGTTATGTACCCTGAAGATGCCAACAGCCTTAGTTGGTATAACATAGTTGTTTATTATATGCACTTGATCAATATAATCACATTAAAAGTCATTACAAAATGTTATATTCAGGAAATGACCATCAAGGAAAAGAAGGAGTGGCCATAGTATTCAACACAAAATACAAGGCTAATCTTCTTCAATGGCAGACAGTCCCAAGTAGAGTGATATGGGCAAATATCAAATTGGGGAATTGGACAATGAGACTTATTTGTGCCTATGGTACCACAGAAGGCTCTACTAAGGTAGAAGCAGAAGAATTTTTTGATGTTTTAGAAAAAGCAACTGACACAATGAAAAAGGAAAAGTTGGTCCTTGTTGGAGATCTAAATAGCAGATTAGGAAATGATTGTCAGACATACAAAAATATTTTGGGAAAATTTGGAGAAAAGAGCAAAGCCAATAATAATGGCAAATAACTGTTAGATTTCTGCTCAGGACATGGCCTGTTTATTACTAACACCATGTTCCAACATAAAAAGGTGCACAAATTCACATGGAGAGAAGAGGCAAGGAATAAGAAAAGTCTCATTGACTATGTTATTGTTGATAGTGATGTTTTCTCCCTGGTTGACATTTACAATGATTCTGCCTATTTTCATTGTCTTTGTCTTTTTATTGCTGACCTTCATACCATATCTATTACAACAGCTATTCAATTTAGTCAGAGAATCTTGCAGACTTGTAGCGGATTTATTTAGAAGTATAACATCATCCACATAAAGAAAAGAGCTGACATTAACATCTCCAATTTTTATATCATGTTTAATACCACTTTCCTTCATAATGTGATCCATATAGATAATGAATAACAAAGGGGATAATGTACATCCTTGTCTCACACCAGATTTAACATTAAACCATCTTCCTGTACTTCCTTCAATTCTAACTGCTGACTTACAACTCAAAAACTAAGTAAAGACTAAGTATTGCTTGATATAATGTCCCATTGACACCATATAACTGCAGCGTATTGCAATCTTTAGTCGTGCGAGTTTTGTAATTAATTAATGTGTATTCATATTGTAGAATAAACATGTATTCTTTTTCTAAACTGAGTCTTGCCTGATTAAGAGTGTCAACTCACCGCTCTAAAAATACGTACTTGTCGCGGGAGGGTAGAGTTAAAGTGAGATAATTTTGGCCACGACTGACCAGGAGAGTTAACGGGTAGTTACAAATCTGGATTATTGGCAGTATCTCCCTGAGTAGTATAATTTATTATCATAGGGCATAAGCTGGTGCAGTCATTAAACTAAATAAATGTGTTTATGCTTGAAAAGGAGATAGACGCAAAATCCAGGTTGGTACATGGAGTAATTGGTTTGTGAAGTTGAAAGGTGCGTAATTAAGTTAATTTACATAAATAACGATGCAACACTTGTCTTGTTCCAATGAACTCTATATCTACTATTGATAGTATGCTCCACAACTCCAGACTGTTCAGGCTCAAGGTATTGAATATAAGACTTGTGTTCTTCTAGCTGAATAAAAGTAGACCTTCCTGTTTGCCCAAAATAAGATAACCCACAAGAGCAAGGAATCTGGAAGCTTGTCCTTTGGAGAAGTGAGAAAGGTGGAGATTTTTCTGATGGGGTGAAAGGTAACAAAAATATTTAGTGCTTTTAAAACTTTCGGTATGCATTCACTAATACCTTGCACATAAGGGATAGGAATACACGTCATTTCTTCTGTATTTGAAGAGGAAGATATATCAAACTACTTAAAGCTCTTTTGATGAAAGAATTCTTATATCCATTAGATAAAAAAGTGGAAATAATATGTTGTAATTCTTTCTGTAATAGTTCATCTAAAGAACATAAGAAGTGGACCCAATGAACTAGTGTTTTAATAGTTCCAGCCTTTTGACTAGGACGGTGATGAGATTCACTATGGATATAATGGCCTGTATGAATCTTCTTCCAAAAAACTAAGAAATATAAGTTACTATCTGGTTGACAAAGAATTAAAAGATCTAAAAAGGCTAACTGTTTATTTACTTCTTCTAGGGTGAATTGGATCCTTGGATAAAGTGCATTTAATTAAGAGAGAAATAAGACTCATACAGGCCATTATAGCAACATCATTAATTTTTGCACCTGGGAAGCATAATTTTGTTACTTTCTCACCAATCACACCTCTTAGGATAGAATCGCCATAAAGACTTAAATTTTCCTTCTCTTAGCCAAACATTCCTTTCTTTCTTCTTGCACTTCGTTCTTTCTGTTAATCAGCTGAACCACTCGCCAGACGTTTCTGCATTCGCTCCAGCTCTCACTTTATCCTGTGTATCAAATTGCACATTATTCCTCCTGCAACCTATGCATCGACTCATTTGCTATTATGGCTCTCCTCAGCTCAATTCTGTCAAGCTCATCATACTGTGGCTCTTTCATGTTCTTCCTCATACCATACTATACCATACTTCTCTCATGTTACCTTTAACATCTCTTTCAATACTATCTTACGGTACACCAATGCACATATTTTCACATGTATTCTCTCTTCCACCGCTTCAATCTCACGAACTGAACTGACACCTCTGACCTTTGCTTTCGTAGCATTTTCAGCATGCTCTTCCACCACTATCACTTTCAAATCATTGTCCATTTACTTTAGACTTAAATGAAGTCCCTCTGACTGAATTCCTTAAACAAGGAATGATGCCTTTGGATGCCACTGTTCTGCTTCGCATCGGTGCCATGTGCCACACTATATAACTTACTATGCAGAAAGACTTGATTAGATTTAAAAAATTTTAACCTAAATCTAATTAAGTTAACACAATACAATCTAGTTCTACTTTAACTATATCGCTATTTCTTCTAAACCAAATAGCTTTTAGCGGTATCCAAATACAGGGTCTACTACATGATGCCACCTCAAGATACTGTAACTCTTGGTTTCTTTTATCTATGTTCTTAGAAATTCTATAGGCTCTATCATGCAAGGAATGAATGATGCCCATTTTTTGCACTGGATAGTGATGAGCTGCATGTAGTCGGGGGGAAAAAACAGTTTCTAT
Source organism: Typopeltis vanoorti (assembly GCF_054136105.1). Taxonomy (NCBI): domain Eukaryota; kingdom Metazoa; phylum Arthropoda; class Arachnida; order Uropygi; family Thelyphonidae; genus Typopeltis; species Typopeltis vanoorti. The sequence goes on from NC_143560.1 coordinate 30,047,777, forward strand.
TTGACATCTTTGTCATTTTATACCGGAAGAATAGTTCTAAAAACTACAAGTTATATTCAGCCAGTAATGATTAGGGAGGGAGTAGCTGTAGTATTCAACAGTAAATGTGAACTTGAATGGGAGCAATTTCAAGTAAAGTGATGTGGGTATATGCCAAATTTGAGAAATTATACAATGGGAATTATTGTGTGTATAGTGACCAGACAGTTCTAAAGAAGTGAGGATTTTTTTTTCCTTTTTTTCTTTTTTTGAGTCATTACAGAAGGTAGTTGACAAAGAAATAAGTAAAGGTGCTCCTTGTTATAGATCTAAACAGTAAAGTAAGAAATGAATGCTACACATACAGAAATGTTTTGGAAAAATTTAAAGAAAAAATAAACAGGAGAAGAGAATTTCTTGTCTTCTCACATAAAAGACAAGAAATGTTTCCTTGACTAAAGAACATAGTCAAGGGAACATTCTTATATCACATAAAGATGGTGATATCTATCTTCATGCACCTTGTTCAGAATACATGAATAAACAGACAATCTGAAATAAGAAGCAATCATCATTTAGTTCTGAGCAGGATAAAAATAACTCATATTCCAAGAAAAAAAAAATGTACAAAAGTTTTAAGAATCAAAGTTGAGCAGTTTTCACAGGTGAGCTGCATGTTCAAATATTCAAGAAATTTTGAACTTTTTTGAAAAAAATAAAATAATAATATATAAATATTTATTTATTCTTGTATAAATTCTTGTTTTCAAAATTTTTAATTTTGAAAACATGAATCAAATTGGACTCAGTGAAAGACTCTAAAGCATTAATTCACCTATGTGATGAAGGCATATTCAGGCATGTCAAGCTATCTATAACTGGCCTGGTTGGCCAAGTGGTTAGTGTATCTGCGCTCCGGCCAAAAGGCTGCGAGTTCAAATCCCGCCGTTGACATGGATGGATAGTGATGGTGGACAGTAGATGCCGTTGGTGTAGATGGTGATGGTAGTTGTGGTTGGTGGAGACAGAGTTGTAGAGTAAGTGCCCTCCCTCGATGAGTCTTTGGACTCCCTGGAGGTGTCATGTAATAATAATATAAGAAAACAAAAAGTATAACTCCATGAATGGACTCATGAAGTTGGAGGTAGTTATGGAAAAGAAATATACTTAAAGGTCCTAGACAATAAGTCAGCATGTGCTATGGGAAAATACAGATAAAAATGTAAAGAAGTGAAGCAACATATGTAAGGAACTGAAGCAATATATAAAAGTAGCCAAACAAAAGTTATGAAAAACTTTGGTAAGAATATGGAAAATAAATATCAAGACAAAGGCAAAATATTCTGGAGGCTACTAAAATGGCTTAGAAATTAAGGAAAGAGTAGTGGAACATGAATCAAGATCATAAAGCAACACAAAAACAGAGGATAAAGATATTCTAAATGTCTGGAGTAATTACAATGAACAATTGTTAAATGAAACAAGAAGTGAAGAAAAGAGATAGAAATTATTCAAGAGTAATACAATCAGGAGTACATATCAATCCTTAAGGCAGAAAAACCATCAAAAACCTGAAATACATAAAGGCAACTGGAGAAGACTATATTCAACCAGAAATGCTCAAACTCACATAACTGAACAGGGCAATATTACTTTATACTGATCAATATGTGGCCTATACCCAAGTTGTAAATCAACTGTTAGAATTGAAGGCAGTACAGGAAGATGGTTTGATGTCATATCAGATGTAAAACAAAGTTGCAAATTTTCTCCACTGTTATTCATCATCTGTAATTGACATTATTAACAGAAAGTGGCAAACCAGACATCAGAATTTGACGATATTCATCTCGGCCCCTATTTTTATGCAGATGTTACACCCCTAAATAAATCTAATATGGGTGTTCATGACCATGGCAATTTATGATTTTCCAGATACACATAATATAAATATAAATCCCTGTTATATTCTATGGCTTCTCATCTATTTGTCTTAAAGTAAAAATCTGATCCTGAATTCTCTTCATTTTTTTTCATTCTCAGCAAAGATGACAATAACAAACAGTGATGATTAGTGTCAAGTCCCTTTCAATAAAATTTCAATAAGATATAGCTTTAGTCTGGATAAAGAAATAGTAATATCCTATTTTAATTTTGCTGAGTGCAAGGTTTTGAACTTTAAAATTCAGAAGTAAGGCTGTGAACTGCACTGGAAACTGTGTTTTAGAAGTGGACAAGATTTGGGATCTAGAGGTGAAGGTCAACAGAGACTAGAGACTTAAGTTCAAAACACATACTGAATGAGCTGTGATTTATGATAAGCAATGACAAGCAGTAATAAGTAAGTGGTTGTACCGCTGTACAAAGTTCTGATTTGACAACTGCTGATCATCTGAACATCTGACTTTCCTCTCCCCTCCCATGTAATGGGAGGGGAGGGGAAAGACTGAGAAATGCAAAATGCAGAGCTTAGCAGATATGAGAAGTGATATAATGGAGGCAAGTTCATGATGGTTTCTTCCAGATTATTAAATTGGGATTATATACAGAGTGGAGGGAAAGAATAAGAGACCATCCCCAGAAAATGCATAAGATTGAGCAATGGACACCCCCATGAACAAGGTGCATTGTGCCATGTAATAAGTCATGTGTTTGTAGCTGGTATAAATTGGAGGAATATGATGCTCTCAAGTCAGTAAAACTGTAACCAGGTGAAACAGCTGAGAGAAGGGAAACTGATGGAGTTTGAAAGAGGCATTGTGATAGGATGCAATGTTGCAAACCTATCTGTTTGGCAAATTGGGCCATCCCAGGTCAATCAGTGATTCTATACTGAGTTGGAAGCACAGGGAGTCAACTGCAAATGCTACCTGGTGGACAACCCACCACTTACTGAATATGATCATAGGGCACTATGAGAGATAACATGTAAAAGCTGCCATTTGTTGGCCGACACGTTGAATGCACAGTTCCAGGCATCCACTGGAACACAAATCTGCATAAAAACATTCAAAACCACAGCTCACAACATGGGTTTCCATGGCAGAAATGCAATATGTAAGCCCCACATTATCCGAACCAACATGTAGCATTGTTCTTCATCAAAGAGCGTGTACAGAAGGGTGTGGAAGCTTGGAAAACAGTTATGGAGTGATTCATCACTCTATATCTACTACACTCTCTATCGAGCAGATGGACAAGTGTGGCAGATATCTGGTGAATGTCTCTTCTTACCAGAGTGCGTAACCCAAACTATGAAAATCAGAGGTGGCAGTGTGATGGTATGGTCCTGTTTTTCCTGGTTTGGCCTCAGACCTCTGTTTGTGATGCCACAAATAATGAACTCAAAAGGTATTTGAACATCCTGGACAACGCAATGCTTCCTACTTTGTGGCGTTTCTAAGGAACTGACCATTGTCTCCTTCAGCAAAGATAATGCACTGTGTCATAAGGTTGCTGCTGTGACTGAGTAGTTTGTGGACATGAACGTTACACATGACTTGCCTCTATAGAGTCCTGATCTCAACACTACTGAACATCTGCAAAATGAACTGAAGTGTCAGGTGAAGTCAATGGACATCCATCCCACAACAGTCCAGAACCTCATTACATGCATACAGGAAGAATGGTCCAAAATTCCCATTGGCTGCTATTGTATGCTTGTGGAAAGTATGTCCTGTAGGATTGCTGCAGTTATTGCAATGAAAGGAGGTCCTACATCTTATTAAGGTGGGCACCGTGGCTGTTTGTTCCTCACACTATTGTGTCCATTAAACTTCTTTCCAAGTAATGTATATTACTCCATACATATCTGCTAATGACGATAATAAAACCTTTAATTCAAAGTTCTTACAATTTTGTTTATCAATACAAATCCAATTCTGCACCTAAATGAACACAACAGACTCACTATTAGCATACTCACAGGGACTATAGAAACTGTTTATTACAGCAGATAGTTGGCTATAGTCAATTTCTTTTAGCACAGCATTGTACTTGTAAAGCTTTGGTTGGTCATGACTTTTCAGTAGTTTGTTATAGTAGTGTTTGCTATAATGAGAGTCAAATTGTCCTTATTAAATTTACTGAATGGATGGCAAGTTGATTTCTTGTTGCTTAAACTATTTATATATTCAGTATTGCTATCAATTGCCAGGAATTTTGATATGCCATTATTATAAATGCATTCCATAATACAAACAGAGTACATAATAAAATGACATTGATATTCTGTTGGTCCAGTGACAATTACATGGTAGGAAATGTAATTTCAAGGAAGAATGAATTGGGCAATTCGGGAAATAAATATTTGTGATTTAGAATTTAAAAAAAAAATTAGAAAAAATCAATTTTTAAAATGCTATAGCTTTCTTACCAGTACATGGAATTTTGTTATTGTGATCAACTGCAGCAATCCACTCTTCCATATCTTTTATGGATGTAGCAATAAACTAAAATTTAGTAAAATAAATAATACAGAAATTAATAAATGAAAAAAAAAAAAAAAAAACATTACAATAATAATTTTGAAAGAAACTCATTAAATAAAAATATATATCTATAAAGGTTGCTTGCAATCAACATAAGGAATATTTATATTTCTTGACTTTACATTTATAAAACAAAAATAAGGGATGTCAAAAATTATCACCTTCAGCTATTAGATTACCAAATTCTAATAGCTCAAAAATCATCTGTTCAAAAGAAACAGATGATTAACCATTATCAAATTATCATTATTATGAATAAAATGAATCTTCTAATGCTTTTTATTCTCCAAAGGAAGTAAAGCAAGGCCATTTAGCCTTAACTAACTTTTTGAAGACTGATAAGGAGGGGATGGCAGACAGCTGCTACTGCTCTACTATATGGTCCCTAACCCTACATATGTTCTGAAATAGTGTTTTATTGTCAGTTTTCTTAAAAACCCAAGTTTCCAAGAGAAAAAAAACATATTGCCTGTGCTAAAGAATACTATCTGAGGAAATGGCTGAAAAAAAGGCCTAGAAAAAGTTCCTCTTTTCAGCAATTATAATCGAACTTATGGTCTTTCTTCTCAGTCTACTGTTAAGGTTACACAGACACTTAATTTAACTTTGCTTTGATTTCAAAACCAACAAAATTAATTCAATTCCTGACAGTTCTGCTCTTTGATCAGCAGTTATTTTCAGCAATTATAATCGAACTTATGGTCTTTCTTCTCAGTCTACTGTTAAGGTTACACAGACACTTAATTTAACTTTGCTTTGATTTCAAAACCAACAAAATTAATTCAATTCCTGACAGTTCTGCTCTTTGATCAGCAGTTATTTTAATTTCTAATTTTACTTCATAAGCCTTATTGCATACAATGGCAGGATCAATGTTTTCCTTCCACTTCCTTCTCTCCCATGCTCTGCCACTGGTCTGTGCTTTTTGATTTGAACATGTAAATACTACTACATTATTTATGTATAATTTTATTTTTATACTTGAAAATCTTTTATAATAACCGTATACTTTATTTTATTTAATCATCTATCAATTAAAATGTGTGCTTCTCCTGCAATCAGTTGTACGCTGTTGTACATGTCAAGCATGCAGCAGGTACCACCTCTAACTGATTTCTAGGTTACCAAAAGAGATCAGTACTGAGGTGTATTACTAGTTGTTAGTGCCCACATTTTAATAAAACAGATGATTAACCATTGTCAAATGCAAACCTGATAGTTGTCTGGTAGTACACAAACACTTAAGCAAAGTAATGCATTCCTCAATATTTCCATAGCCTGCTGATAATTGATTACAGCATTGACACATATGCTTCATTCTTACCTGTTTACACAACAATCCACACTTTCATTTAAGCATATCTACATCTTATTCTATCCGAAGTGAATATGTCTCAAGAGAAACAGGTATAACAGACCTGTTCATATTATTCTTAGGAAAAGACTTCAATCTTGTACTATGTTATGTTTCTTTCTTTCCTCCTACTTACTTTAGTCACTGTAACTAGTAATGTTCCAGTACACAATAAATAACGGAAAAAACTCACGTAGAAAGATTATTTATTAGTATAATTTTCGCCTGTGTGTCACAGGCATCTTCAGTACATTAAGCTCAAAATTAAACACTAACTGACAATTCCAAAAAGCGCCACCTATGTAGCTGGTGTAAGATAACTAAAAAGGTCAATAACTTTCCTTAAAAAAAAAAAAAAAAAAAAAAAAAAAAAAAAAAAAAAAAAAAATTAATACAATAAAAAGTTAGGAAAGATTAGCTGATTTGTAAAGTACTGTCTCCCATAAAGGGGATAGACGTAAGCCGTCAGATCTGTTTAAGTTAGGAGAATGAAGTAGAGTTTCACATGTTTCTTTATAAAGGCGTTCCATGAGAAACTGACTTTTGTGAAGAATTCTTGTCTTTCTCCAATGAACTCTGTGTCTAGTGAAGATGGCATGTTCAGAAAGTCCAGACTTTTCAGGTTTAAAGTATTCAATATAAGATTGGTATTCTTCTAGCCGAATAGAGGCAGATCTTCCCATTTGTCCGAAATAAGATAATCCACAAGAGCACGGAATCTGGTAGACACCTGGATGATTAAGATGTGGAAGCTTGTCCTTAGGAGAAGTGAGAAAGGTGGAGATTTTTCTAAACGGTCGAAAGGCAACAAAAATATTCGGTGGTTTTAAAACTTTTGCTATACGTTCACTGATGCCTTGTACATAAGGGATAGTAATGCGCGTTATTTCCTCTGTGTTTGAAGAGCAAGACATTAAAACTACTCAAAGTTCTTTCAATGAAGCAATTCTTATAACCATTAGATAGAAAGGAAGAAGTTATGTATTGTAGTTCTTTCTGTAAAAGATCGTCTGTAGAACAAAAGGAGTGGGCCCGATGAACCAGTGTTTTAATAGTTCCTGCCTTTTGACTGGGATGGTGATGAGATTCCGCATGGATATAATGGCCTGTATGAGTCTTCTTTCTATAAACTGAGAAATGTAGGTTACCATCTGGTTGGCGAAGAATTAGAAGATCTAAAAAGGCTAACTGCTTATTTGATTCTATTTCTAGGGTAAACTTGATCCTAGGATGAAATGCGTTTAACTTAGTGAGAAATTGTTGAAGTTCATCAGAAGAGCCATTCCATACAGCAAAAATGTCATCGACATATCTGAACCAATGCGTAGGTCTGGGAGAAATATTGTCAAAGATACGTTGTTCAAAATGTTCCATAAAGAAATTGGAGATAGCAGGAGAAAGAGGATTACCCATTGCTGTTCCTTCAATTTGTCGATACAACTTATTTTTAAAGGAAAAATAACCAGAATTTATTACAAAATCAAATACGTTTACAATGTCCGAAGGAAATTCCTGTTGTAGTAATTCAGTACTTTCCGAAAGAGGCACATTTGTAAATAAAGAAACAACATCTAAACTGATCATGATATCAGAAACGTCTAAATGAAGATCTGAAATTTTATTTTTGAAATCCAAAGTATTTTTTATATAAGTATCAGTTCTTCTAGTTGAAGAGGAGAGTAAATTAGATAAAAATTTTGAGATTTTGTAAGTGGGGCAACCTATACAATCTACGACTGGTCTCAACAGAATGCCTGGTTTATGAACTTTCAGAAGACCATACAATCTAGGTGGACGACCGAAGAAGGTTTTAAGTTTTTTCTTTTGATCTTCATTCCATGTAGATACATTATCTATAAGAGAATTAAGTCTCTTCAATTGACTCCGGGTAGGATCCGATGTAAGAGGCCTATAAATTGAATAGTCGCGAAGTAAAAGAGACATTTTTCTCTCATATTACTTCCTATCTTGAATCACTATAGCCTTCCCCTTATCAGCTTTGGTAATTATTAAATTATTGTTATTCTTCAGTGATTTCAGTGCTTTAAACTCAGAGTAAGAAAGATTAGGACGAGGAGGCTTGGCATGAAAAAGAATTTGTGCACATTCAAAACGTAATCTGTTGGCTGTTTTTTGGGATAAGGATCGAATACCCCTGTCTATGTTATGAACACCAATCTTATATTGAATACTTTAAACCTGAAAAGTCTGGACTTTCTGAACATGCCATCTTCACTAGACACAGAGTTCATTGGAGAAAGACAAGAGTTCTTCACAAAAGTCAGTTTCTCATGGAATGCCTTTATAAAGAAACATGTGAAACTCTACTTCATTCTCCTAACTTAAACAGATCCGACGGCTTACGTCTATCCCCTTTATGGGAGATAGGAAAGATTAGCTGATTTGTAAAGTACTAACTTTTTATTGTATTAATTTTTTTTTTTTTTTTAGGAAAGTTATTGACCTTTTTAGTTATCTTACACCAGCTACATAGGTGGCGCTTTTTGGAATTGTCAGTTAGTGTTTAATTTTGAGCTTAATGTACTGAAGATGCCTGTGACACACAGGCGAAAATTATACTAATAAATAATCTTTCTACGTGAGTTTTTTCCGTTATTTATTGTGTACCGATATGTCTACTCACGGTTTACCTCTTTTAAAACTTAATAATGTTCCAGACTTTTCAGAACCCTGCCTTTCATAATCAGCATATAGCTGCATTGTCTATAATTATTCCATTCTTTTTAATTTGCCACTACAGAAAGCTTTATAATATTAACAATTATTACCACTGATTTATTCTTCTATAAAACTGAAATATACTAATTATAATATCTGTGTGTAGTTCTGAAGTTCATATATTTTTATTGCCGGAGTGGTTGGCCGAGTAGTTAGCATATATGCTCTCCAGCCAAAAGGCTGCGGGTTCAAATCCCACGGTGGGCATGGATGTCTGTGAAAATAGTAGTGGTGGTGGGCAGTAGATAGCACTGGTGTAGACGATGATGATGGTAGTTGCAGTTAGCTGTGGTTGGTGGATTTGAGTGGTGGAGACAGAGTTGTGGAGTGGATGCCCTCCTTCAATGAGTCTTTGGACTCCTTGGAGGTGTTGTATAATAATAATTGTATTATAATGTTCCAGAGTTTAAATGTGAAACAATTTCTTCTTAACATAAAAAAAAAAAAAACTCTGTTCTCTTTAAGTCTATCTTTGAGGGAAATAATAGAACATTAGTAGTATTACTCCTCATATTACTGTATTACTGTCTAGAATATTACTCATATTCTAGACAATCATAGATGTATTTGCTAGCTCTTCTATGGTTCATTCATGTCTGACAGACCATAAAGGATGAAACCTTTCATTCATTTCTTCCATAAATTTCCCTAAAACAAAAAATTAGAAAATTTCAAAATCTTTGCATTTCTTTCTATATTTAGCTATAAAACACAGATGGATTCATATCTTCCATTTCAATATATAGAAGATTGTTTTCTTTTGTTTTTTTAGTAAGCAAACACAACATATAAATATCTTACTGTAATAAAACATTACTGAAAAAATGTCAATGTTTCACTGGTATCTTCCAGTCGAGTTGGAAGATATGCTGCTCTGATTTCTGAGATTACTGATTATTTCCATTCTCCAACCAACAGGCTGTAAACTGAAATCCATCAATTTGAATCCCCAAACATGGATGGATGTGAAAAATCTTTAGGTGGTAGACTAAAGATTAGATAATCTGGAAACCCTGTTCTAAAGACAAAAACATGGAACTTTTCAGGGCCTCCATCATCCAGTGTGAAACCACTCTCCTGATTAATGGTGGTCCTGAAAAGTTTTCCCAGATTATCTAATCTTTAGTCTACTTACAGTATTAAGTGCATTACAAGTTTACTACCCTCCATGGATGAGATTCACATAAAAACTATGCTGGTACTACTACTAAAATTTAAACCTCCATATTTCTTTAAGTTAAAAATATTAAAATAAGTTAAGAATTCCTTAACTTATTTTAATTTTTGATAACAAAGCAAAGTTTGACAATAAAAGTTTGAAACGAAGTCATAAGAAAAATTTGTTTCTTACGAGAAGAACAAATTTCTCTGCTTGGAATAAGTTAATCTTAACTTTCCTGGCATAAATTTATTGCACCTAAAGGTAGCTTAGAATACCAAAACAAGCTTTACTTCTCTATTGGACAGCTTTTTATACTCTTTGCTTTCTAACCACCAAATCATGTTCCAAAGAAAAGAGGATGCTTCATATCTTCAGAACAGCTTTTCTTAAATTCTCATCATCAGATGTCACATTATTTAAAAATTCTAATGATATGCATAGGGGTGTGCTTAAGGGTCAAAGCTGTATAACTGAGAGGAGACCTCCACATAGCCTTTAAAGGAATGCGGAGAACCGACCAGGGCTTCTGACCTAATGTCCAATCCTCACCTTCTCGTGGTGCACCCTGTTGGGTATCTACTTTGATACTGAACGAACGAGGATGGGCTGGCAATTTGGGATTTAGCCGACCAAATTGTATTCTTATTGGTTAAACCAAAATAAAAAATGATGGTACAACATGACAAAATTTCATGCCGGCTGGGGCGTCGCCCGGTTAAACAAGGCCCCCGTTGTTTTTGCCAGGGAACCAGGGCGAACAGCGAAAAGTCAGCTACTGGAACAAATCTGAAAACAAACCCCAACTCAACATCACCAGAGTTAAAGATCGGTACTATCAACATAAGAAGCCTGAATGGCAAAGAAATGGAGCTAGCTGAGGAATTAGATAAGTACCAGATCGACATAATAGGGGTGACTGAAACAAAAAAGACCAAAACTGGTGAGATCTTTCTGAGCAATAAATACAAAATGTTATATTCAGGCAATAACAATCAAGGAAAAGAAGGAGTAGCCATAGTATTCAACACAAAATACGAGGCTAATCTTCTTGAATGGCAGTCAGTCTCAAGTAGAGTAATGTGGGCAAATATGAGAATGGGGAACTGGACAATGAGACTTATTTGTGCCTATGGTCCCACAGAAGGTTCTACTAAGGTAGAAGTGGAGGAATTTTTTGAGGCTTTAGAAAAAGCAACTGACACAATGAAAAAGGAAAAGTTGGTCCTTGTTGGGGATCTAAATAGTAGAGTAGGAAATGATTGTGAGACATACAAAAATATTTTGGGAAAATTTGGAGAAAAGAGCAAAGCTAATAATAATGGCAAATATCTGTTGGATTTCTGCTCAGGACATGGACTGGTTATTACTAACACCATGTTCCAACATAAAAATGTGCACAAATTCACATGGAGAGAAGAGGCTAGGAATAAGAAAAGTCTCACTGACTATGTTATTGTTGATAGTGATGTTTTCTTCCTGGTGCAGGACACCAGAGTGTACAGAGGATTTGAAATTGGAAGTGATCACTATTTAGTCTTGAGCAGGATAAAATTGAATTTCATATTGAAAAGAATAACATGTAAGAAAGTTTTAAAGCGAATAAAAGTTGAGCAGCTCTCAGATGTAAACTGTAGACTAAAATACAGAAATATTATTGAAAAGAAAATGAAAGAGTTTGAGAACAGGAATCAAACCTTGGAGATTCAGTGGCAAACTCTGAAGGAAACATTCATTGATTCTGCCAGAGAGGCATGTGGTGAGGTTGTGTGCAAAGATAAAAAAATCAGAACTCCCTGGTGGACACAGGAAGTTAAAGAGGCAGTGAAGGAAAAGAAGAAAGCATATCAAAAGTTCCTGGCAAATAAGTCAGCTTTTACTCTTACAGAATACAGAGACAAATGTAAGAAAGCTAAACAGTGTGTAAAACTAGCTAAAAAAAAGTCATGGGAGGACTTTGGCAAGAATATAGAAAATAAATATCAAGAAGGTGGCAAAATATTCTGGAGGTTGTTGAAGAAGCTTAGGAATGGAGGAAAGAGTGCTGTAAAAGGAATTAGAGATGATAAAGGTGAAATGAAAACAGGAGAAAAAGATATCCTTGAGGTATGGAGTAATTACTTTGAAAAACTGCTAAATGAAACAAGCAGTGATGACAGCACAGTGATAAAAAACACTGACCAGGAATGCAGTCAGGAATACATATCCATACTTGAAGTAGAAAAAGCCATCAAAGGCTTGAAATGTGGAAAGGCAGCAGGAGTAGATGATATTCGACCAGAAATGCTGAAGTATGGTGGTATAAAAGTCTTACAGTGGCTGCACTGCATAGTTCAGAAGGCCTGGACAGAGGGACAAATTCCTCATAATTGGAGTAGAGCTCTAAAGTACCCATATATAAAAATGGAAATAAAACTGAATGTGAGAATTACAGAGGTATTTCCCTACTGAGTGTTCCTGGCAAGATCTATGCAAGTATACTTGAGAAACGGTTGAGAAGAATTGTGGAAGAAAAGCTTGGTGAAGAACAAGCTGGATTCAGGCCAAATAGAGGCTGTCAGGATCAGATCTTCACTTTACGACAAATAGTCGAGAAAGCATGGAAATATAACAAAGATCTGTATTTAAGTTTTGTCGATTTGGAAAAGGCATATGACAAGGTGCCAAGAGAGAAGCTATTCAATACGCTGCAGTTATATGGTGTCAATGGGGCATTATATCAAGCAATACTTAGTCTTTATTTGAGTTGTGAGTCAGCAGTTAGAATTGAAGGAAGTACAGGAAGATGGTTTAATGTTAAATCTGGTGTGAGACAAGGATGTACATTATCCCCTCTGTTATTCATTATCTATATGGATCACATTATGAAGGAATGTGGTATTAAACCTGATATCAAAATTGGAGATGTTAATGTCAGCTCTTTGCTTTATGCGGATGATGTTATACTTCTAAATAAATCCAATACAAGTCTGCAAGATTCTCTGACTAAATTGAATAGCTGTTGTAATAGATATGGTATGAAGGTCAGCAATAAAAAGACAAAGACAATGAAAATAGGCAGAATCATTGAAAATGTCAACTGTGTTGTGAATGGAGAACCTGTGGAACAAGTAAAACATTTCAGCTACTTAGGCACAATTTTTAGTGAAGATGGTAAACTAAATATAGAAATAGACAACAGAATCAGCAAAGCTGGTATCGTGGGAAGTCAATTGAATAAATTCATATGGAATAAGAAAGAAATTAGTCGGAACACTAAATTAGCTGTATACAAGACTGTGTTCAAACCAATTTTAACTTATGGATCTGAGAGCTGGGTCAGAAGTAAAACACTTGACCAAAGACTAGAGACCGCAGATATGAGAGTCCTGAGAAAGATTAGAGGCGTGAACAGATGGCATCAATGGCAATATCATATTAAAAATGAGGATATTAGGAAAGAACTTGACATTGTCAGCATCCAGGAATGCGTTAGCAGAGCTAATCTCAGATGGTATGGTCACTTAAATAGAATGGGAGAGGAAAGATTAGCAAAACAAGTGTTCTCTGCCAGGTTGGCAGGAAAACGACCCAGAGGAAGACCAAGATATAGGTGGATTGATACGGTACAAAGTGCCTTAGACGATAGAAATATAAGATCTGATAATGTTGGAGTCTTGACAAGTAACAGACTGATTTGGAGGAAAATTGTAGATAGGAAGTTAGTAATGATGTAATTTTTTCATGTAGTACTGTCATATCCTGTACACCCCTTGAGGGTACATGGCAGGAATTTGATGATGATGATGATATGCATATTCTCCAATTGTATGATAAATCATAACCCAAAGAAGATTACAGTGGAGAAGTGTCTACACAGAATATGTGTGTATGTATTTATATATATATGTGTGTGTGTGTGTGTGTGTGTGTGTGTGTGTGTGTGTGTGTGTGTGTGTGTGTGTGTGTGTGTGTGTGTGTGTGTGTGTGTGAAGAATTATTGACTCGGTTGAAATTAAAAGGAAGGTTAATAGTAAAACATGACTAGTTTAGTTTCGGCTTATAACAGGCTTCATCAGGTGACATTATAAAAGAAAAAACACTAAACACTGAAGGTTAAAAAACTATGAACAACATAGAGAGTCTCTATACATAATTAGTATGAAAACATTGTAGTTGTATTTAAAGCTGTTCTTTCGTTTGTTGCATTGTTAGGAGAGTGCGTGCTTGCAGCATCACTTGAACGCCAGTACATGATTACAGCTGAATGACTATCTGGGAGGTTGTAGCTCAAGTTATTATTTAGATGTTCAGGGTTGAGGATGATTTCCCTAGATTCTATGATTTTTCTCTCCAATTCATCATGGCAATGAAAGATGTTAGTAGATCTGTCCCAGCGGACTGTATGACTTGGGGTTTCATCATTAGGATTAGTTGAGAAAAGGATATGGTTTGATAAGGCACACTGGCTCGCTGTCCCTTGTAAGTAATGTCCCTCATGTGTTCCTCCATGCGTAATTCAATAAATTTGTCTGTCTGGCCAAAATAAGGAATATCACAATCACACCAAATTTTGTAGACACCAGGAAATTTAAGATGATGATGACATGGTTTATGTGGCTTATTAAGGAGCGGATATTTGGAAACTGAGTGAACAAAGTTCTGATATTGTATTTTTTTAGAACCTTGGCTAATTTTTGTGAAACTGAACCTATGTAAGGAATAGATATATTGCCTTTAAATGTATTTATTTCTTCTGTGTGGATTAAGAAGGAATTTTTCAATAATTCTTTTAGAATATCCATTAAGTACGAAAGTAGTTTTGAGATAGTTGATTTCTTTTTGAAGTTCATTTGGGTCATCAAGAAGAGAGCGAGCTCTATGTCCCAAGGTAGAAATTATTCCAAGGTTTTTTTTTTTTTTTTTTGGGGGGGGGGGGAGTGATGGGACTGACTATGAAGATATCTGTTAGTATGTGTAGGCTTTCTATACATCGAAATTTTAAGTTTAACAGAAGACCGAGTCAGTTTCACATCCAAGAAAGGCAGGGAACCATCAGTTTCAAGCTCTGCTGTGAACTTTATACTTGGATGTCGACTATTGAGATGTTCCAGGAAATCCATTAAGGAATCATGTCCATGGCTCCAAATGAGGAAAACGTCATCCACATAACGTTTCCAAACTTAGGTGTTAAAGCAAAGGAAGAGATAGCCTTGACTTCAAAATCCTCCAAGTAAATATTTGCAAGAACAGGGGATATAGGATTACCCATCACCAGACCATGATTCTGCTTGTATATAGTATCTTGGAATCTAAAGTAACCGAACTTGATGCAATGGGTAAGTAAGGCCAACATTTTTTTGGATAACTTGTCCTCGAGTAATGTTATGACTTCGTCTGTTGGGATATTAGCGAAGGAAATTATGTCGAAGCTAGCCATGATTTCATCTTCATTAACTATCACATCCTTAATGTATGAAACAAAGTCCGCTGTGTTATTGATAAAGGATGAGGACTTGCCTGAAAAACATCTGAGGTATTTTGCAAGATGTTTAGAAAGTTTGTACGTAGGAGAATCAATACCTTCCACAATAGGACGTAGTGGAAGGTACTGATTTCCTGGTGTATACAAAATTTAGTGATTGTGTTATTCCTTATTTTGGCCAGACAGACAAATCTATTGAATTATGCATGGACGAACACATGAGAGACATTGCTTACAAGAGACAGCGAGCCAGTGTCTTATCAAGCCATATCCTTTTCTCGGCTAATCCTAATGATGAAACCCCAAGTCACACAGTCCGCTGGGACAAATCTACTAACATCTTTCATTGCCATGATGAATTGGAGAGAAAAATCAGAGAATCTAGGGAAATCATCCTCAACCCTGAATATCTAAATAATAACTTGAGCTACAACCTCCCAGATAGTCATTCAGCTGTAATCATGTACTGGCGTTCAAGTGATGCTGCAAGCACGCACTCTCCTAACAATGCAACAAACAAAAGAACAGCTTTAAATACAACTGCAACGTTTTCATACTAATTATGTATAGAGACTCTCTATGTTGTTCATAGTTTTTTTTAACCTTCAGTGTTTAGTGTTTTTTCTTTTATAATGTCACAAGCCGAAACTAGTCTTGTTTTACACTATTAAACCCCCTTTTACCTATCTCTCGGTTTAAGTCATTCAACTCTTTTCACAATATATATATAGAGAGAGACAGAGAGAGGACTGTGTAGCTCAGTGGAAGTGGCGTTTGCATCCTCTGCACTAGGCTACCCAAAGACAGACCTAAGTTCAAGTCTAGTCGCCAACGAGAGAAACTTTATCTAGCCTTTCTTTGATCGGTTCCTGAGTTAACTGATCTCTGGCATGGGCAAGTGGGCTCCCCCCCCCTCTCTCTCTATGTTCACTAGGCATCTACAGATGCCGTATGGTCACTCCAATGCTCAGTGATGTTCCACACCAGGCCTCGCCATGTAGTCCTGTTGTTTGCTTTTCTGGCAGCCTCAACTCTCTGAAGATCAGTCACTCCACACATGCCATCCATCCATCTCATTGATGGTCTACCCCTGCCTCTTTTTCCAGGAACTTTACCTTCTATTACTGTTCTGAGAAGTCCTCCTTCTATCCTTTCTATGTGTCCAAAATATTTTAACTTTCTTCTGTCAATATCCTTAAGGAGCCTTAAAGTTCAATAATCTTTTCTAACACCCATTCATTTGTACGTCTTTCAGTATATGATATCCTCAACAGCCTTCTGTAACACCACATCTCAAAAGCAGTATCCGTTTCTTATCTGACTTCTTTAGGTTCCAAGTCTTGCATTCATAAGTGGCTGTTGGAAAAACAACTGCATCTAAAATCCTCAACTTTGTTCCCATGGAGATAGATCCATCCTTCCAGATTTTAGACAGGTCTCTGACTGCTGTTTTAGCCATTCCTAACCTTTTTCTGACATCTTCTGAACAGTTCTTCACATTAACAATTAATGTGAACAATGTTCTTCACATTGTTAATGTGAAGAACAATTCTTCACATTAACAATGGATCCCAGGTACTCAAACTTGCTGACTTCCTCAATTCTTTCAGCATTAAGGTACACTTGTTTCTCAAGAGCTTCTCTGTTTGTTTTTCTTTTGAGAACCATGATCTTTGTCTTGCTAGAATTGAGTTGAAGTCCTCTGTTATTACTGATCTTGTTAACAAAGTTAACAAGATCAGTAATAACAGAGTTTCTGCCAGAAACTCAAAAAATCGACTGTAGAACCCACATTATTTCAGACAATACCATATTGTGCTAGGGTTAGGGACCATAAGATGGCAGAATTTGATTGCCAGTCTCTTCATTGGTTGACACTTATAATTAGTAATCTTGAGCCAGCTATTTCTGACTGGTTACTGGCAGGGATTGAACTGCCTACTCAGTCTCCAAGGGTTAGACAGGGCTAAAACGGCCTCACCTGCTCCCTATTAGGGGAAAAAAAGGAGTTAGCTGATATATAAGTAGCTACCATGCCACAAATAAGATATGCCATCATTAAGAAAGCAGTAAACTTTGAAACAGATGTGAAACAACCTTTTTTTTCATCTTGTGCTTGTAACTTAACAAAAAAAATACTTAAAAAATTTATTTTATATTAAACCTTTGAGTTAAAGCAATATAGGTCTGTAGTTCAGTACTTTTAGCATTATTCTACCAAACAATCTTTAATAAAATAAATGCATGCCTAAAAATAACAGAATCACAATGTGTGTGTGTGTGCACACACAAACATATACATATGTTATGAGAAATGAATGTATTATACATGTATATACTACATTAAATTCTCTACACCCAATTTGTAAAACTTCCTTGGATGCTAACCATGGTTTTGGTGGGGTGATTGAGTGAGTGAATTCACTATAATGGTATTTACCTTCAAATATATTAAATAACACATTCAACATTTTCATTGTATTAATCTACATGGAAAAAAAAAAAAGACTAACCTGGTAACTTCTTTTTCCAGGACACACTAATTCAAAACAAACACTTCTTTTGGAAACATCCTTGGTTGCTGTTGGACAATGTCTAGCTTCATAACCAGAAAGCAAAATTTGTCCCTTCTGACGACGATCAGTAGGGCGTTCATAATAATACAAATAACCATCTTTAATAGCACACCATCGTCTCTGAAATGGATTCAGAAATCCACCCAAACGTTCTGCAACAATATACATACCATAAGAACTTCTGCAGTTGGTATATGTACCTAAATTAATAATTAATATATGACACTGATGAAATATGAATAGAATTTTAATAATTTCAATAATGATTTAAGCTGCATATAAATACAAACCTTGCAACTGTTTATGTCATTGGACTTTCTGACTGTGATGCTGCTGAGAACTAGAATCCAGAAATGGGTTAACAGCATTCCTAATGGTTCAACATTAGTTTGTTGAAGGAATATTTTTAGATCTACCAACATATTCAATAAGGTAACAAATGCAGTGGACAAGGGAGATGCATATAGAGTGGTATATTTTGGTTATGCCAAGGTCTATGATAGATAAACAAAAGATTTAAAACAGACATGACTCTAAGCAACAAATACAAGATGTTATATTCTGGCAATAACAATCAAGGATTGGGAGTAGCTGCAGTATTCGACACTAAAAACAAAGAACGGCAGGCCATTTCAAATACGAGGATGGTCTGAAAAATTCTCGGCCTCGACCATAGATGGCAACACTATCGGCACAATTTTTTTTTTCTAAGTTGGTACATCTGTCATAATCATCCATGTGAAATTGCAAGTCATTCTATCAAGTAGTTTGTTTTATACAGCTGTCTGAAGCAAAAGTGTTGTCTGTATCCCTTGAAATGGATAAAATTGAGTATCGTGCGGTTTTAAAATTCTTTGTAAAAGAAGGTTAAGGTGTAAAAGAACGCCAAAAGAAATTCATTTGAAGTTCATAAAAGTTTATGGGCACTCTTCTCCTTTATTTTTGACAATTAAGAATGGGCTGCAGAGTTTAAATGTGGCCGTACCAGCCTTGAAGATGATCCATGTGAAGGATATCCAAAAAATGTAACAACACCAGAAATCATTGATCAAATGCATGATATGGTATTGGATGACCAGAGAGTCAAAATGCATGATATTTTTGAGACTATAGGCATTTCAAAAGAACATGTAGGATATTTCGCATGAAGAATTGCAAATGAAAAAGCTTTGCACAAGATGGGTGCTACACTTTCTCACAGCAGATCAAAAATGCACTTGCATGAAAATCTCTGAACGGTGCTTGGAGCATTTTAGCAAGAATAAAACTGATTTTGTGCGTTGATTTATTACTATGGATGAGACTTGGATTCACCATTACACACCAGAATCCAAACAGCAGTCAAAACAGTGGACAGAAGCAGTTGTTCAGCACCAAAGTCTGTTCCATCAGCAGGAAAGGTCATGGCATTGGTGTTTTGGGATGCTAAAGGCATTTTGTTTATTAATTATCTTGAAAAGGGTAAAACAATAACTGGGGAATATTATCAACTTTCATCAGGACAATGCACCTGCCTACAAAGGTATTTTGGCAATGGAAAAATTAAGGGATCTGCACTATGAATTGTTGGAACATCTACCCTATTCCCCAGATTTGGCTCCCTCTGACTTCTATCTCTTCCCAAAATTAAAACTCTTCCTCGCTGGTCAGCGTATTTCTTTGAATCAAGAGGTGATTACAGCTGTAGAGGGTTATTTTGCAGATCTTACTGAGAACCACCACAGGGATGGGATAATGGCACTGGAACATCATTGGAATAAATTTATTAGTCTGAAGGGAGATTATGTTGAAAATAAAAATAATTTTGTAATTATAAATTCGTTTTTTTTTTTCATTGTTAGGCCAAGAACTTTTCAGACCACCCTCATACTGTGTGTGTAAGGAAATCACAATGGGAAAAGGGGATATATTCATGCTTATGGTTCCACAGAAGATTCTACTAAAATAAGAAGTACAGGATTTTTATATACAGCAGCTGACAAAGAAACAGTTCATTGTAGTTAAAAATATAAACAGCAAAACAGGAAAGAATATCAGACATAGAATTGTGTTGGGAAAATTGGAGAAAAGCACAAAACTAAAAATAATGATAAGTACCTTCTGGATTTTTATTCATAACACCGACTAGTCATCACTACCACCATTCCAACATAAAATGTGTACACAAATTCACATGGAAAGACGACGAGAAACAAAGAAAGATCTCATGAACTATGCTATTGTTGATAGTGATATCCTTACACTAATTCAGGACAGAAGAGTATATAGAGAATATGAAATAGAAAGTGATCACCATTTAAGTTCTCGGTAGGAGAAAAATTCTCATCATATTGAAAAGAAGAACCAAAGTGGAACAGCTTATAGAGGTGAACTACAGACCTCAAATATACAAATATTATTCAAGGAAAATGAGTTTGAAAGCAGTAATCAAACCTTAGATATCAGTGGTAGATCCTGAAGAAAACATCAATAGATTCAGTGAGAGAAACAAGTGGTCAAGTTATTACTGCACCCTCCATAGAGTCGGCATACTCATCGTGGGAGGTTCATTCAATTGACAAAGTATTTATCATACCAAACCTTAAAATCCTTAACACACCTTGCATTAACAACACATTCTGGTAATGCATTCCATTCACTGACAGTTCTCCATATAAAAAATCTACTCCTCACACCCTTCTTCACCACACTTTTACACAACTTCCAGGAATGACCTCTGGTTCTTTCCCTCTCACCATCTATTTGTTTTATAATCCCCTCTGGATTAATCTGATAAAATACTCTTGCTAACTTAAATGTCTATCATATCACCTCTTTCCCTCCTATTCACAAAACTCTGCAATCCACATTTCTTCAACCTCTTTCTACAGCCAACATTTCCAAGTCCTGATATTGTCTTAGTCACTTGTCTCTGGACCCTCTCAAATGTTTCCACATCACACTGAAAATCAGGTGACCAAATTTGAGCACAATAGTCTACGTGTGGTCTGACCAGTGCTTTATACAGTGGCACAACCACTTCCTTATCCCTACATATTAGAGTAATTCTTATCATAGCAGCACTATGGTGTTGCAGTCTTTACAACTGTTGCAATATATCCTCTAAACTTCAGCCTGTCAACCATCATTCTCAAATCTCATCCACTTCCTGCAGTATGGCACTGCCAATATAGTATACAGCCTTATATTTCTGCACTCCAAAATGTAACACCTTGCACTTATTAATATTAAAACTACAACTCCACTCCTCTCAAATCAAACATCTATTCAAATCTTCCTGAAGGGAATTAACATCACCAGTGCTACTTATAATTCTCCCAACCTTGCATCATCAGCAAACAACTGAAGATCCACATGCAGTCCACATGATATATCATTTACAAACAAGTTAAACAGCAGGGGCCCAAGAACAGAACCCTGGGGCACCACTGGTTACTCCTTTTTTGAGACACTGCTCCATCATACACAACTTGCTGGTATTATTGAGAGAGGGGCAATCTTCAATCCATCTAAAATATGCTGTCTATTCCCATCCTCTGAAACTTGTACACCAACTTATCGTGTGGCAATCTATCAAATGCTTTTACAAAGTCCAAGAATATCACTGTATATGATTTTCCCTTATCTATACTCATTACCTTATTATAAAATGCAAGTAAATTGCTAAAACAAGACCTGACCTTTACAAATCCATGCTGACCATCATAAAAATTGCTATCTCCATCGATCCAATCCTGTATTCTATTCCTAACCAATCTCTCCAACGTTGACTACAACTGCAGTTATACAGACTAGTCTATAATTGGAAACTTCTGTCCTAAAACCATGCTTGTGGGAGTGGTACTATTTTGCCTTCTTTCCACTCCTTAGGAACCTAACCCACATGAACTTTCATTAAATAACCAGGTCAAGGGCATAGCTAACTGTTGTACACATTCCTTAAGAATACATGGTGATATGTCATCCATTCCCACAGACTTATTAACATCTAACCCAATCAACACATGCAACTCTGATTCTTTCACTTCCAATTCTTCTAATACTTGCCTCCTTTCTATATATTGTACTGCATCATTTACACCAATATGATGTACACTGATAAAGTGCGCATTCAATAATTCCACTATATCCTTTGCAATTGTTATTCTACTGCCATGACTATCCACCAGAGTTAACCTGCTATAATTATTCTCTCACTCTCTTGCTTGCCATATAGCAGAAAAATTCCCTTGAGTTAACCTTGGCCTGACCAGCCAATTGCCTCTCATACTGTACTTTTCTTTCTTTACCATGCTCATCACCTTCCTAGCCTGCACTTTATACTCTTCATGGATCCAATCACCACCAAGTCTTGTACTTCCTCTATAGCATTTTCTTTTCCAACACAGCCTGCTTGATTTTACTCCATTTATTCGTTTAACCCTTGGTATGCAGTTATACACTGCATGTGTCAGATACTGCCTTGTGAATTTCCATGCATTGTCAACATATTTTCTGCTCAGCTCATCTACCCAATGTAATGATGCTGGCTACAGAGCTTCCTGTAATCATCTGCTTTATACTTCCAAATATATCCGTTTTTGACAATAACGTTTTATTGTTTCACCACTTCCCAAACAAGTATCTCATGATAATTCTCACCAACCAGCAGCAGTGTCAACACCTCATTAACAACTACATCTTGTGAAGTTATCACCAAATCCAAAACATGAACGCCTCTAGTTATTTCAGTCACATGCTGCTTAAGATATTTATCTCTCAGAAATTCAACAAATCCCATACTATCTGCTCCTTCCACTATGTTCCTGTAATTAAAGTCTCCCATCAGGACCACTTTCTTTTCACATGTCCAGCCAATTTGCCTAAACATTTCACAATTGGTATTCTCTATATTCCCTGGCTTATAACAGCATCCTATTAGATATACTAGCTTGTTCATTTCAACTTCACACCACACAGATTCAAAACCTGTGCATGCACTATTAACTTCCACACTTTGTGGCACAATTCCTCTGCAATCATTAAGCACTCCTCCTCCTCTTTTCTCTTGCCTATCCTTCTGGAAAATTATATATCCTTCTATTTCTATTCCTGACATCACATCCTCCTCGGACAACCAAGTTTTACTTATTCCAATTATTTTTGGATATACTGACTAGATCAATGCAACAAACTCAGCTCTCTTGTTTCAAATACTCCTTACATTTGTGTACAAATGTAATAATCTGTGTGTGTCTTTGAGGCCATTCTAGCAGCACAAACATTCTCTATTCTAGCTGATATACCACACCTCTCTCTCTCTTCAGTCTGACCACTCCTGTTTTCCTGATCTGACCGATTTCCATTCCTACTTGTCTCATCCTCACCTTAATTCATTCCATCATCTTGTACTGCTGCAACCACATTTTCAACCTCATATCCATCTTCCTCCTGTTGTACAATCCGTTCAGTTGTGCTATCCTGCTTTACAAGTGGATTCTGATCATTTACTACATTAACTTCTTGACTCTGTGCCTTCTCAGAAAGCAGTATCCTTTCTTAATGACCAACATCAAACCCATTCAAATGCTATCCATCAACTTTAAACAATTCCAACTTTCCTTCAAATTCACTCCATAGATGTACAAACTGAATTCCCTTTACCTCACACAACTCAGCCTTCTTACTATTCATTACTGCTCTCCTTCTCAATTCACTATTGTCATATCTGGACAACATACTAACGACTTTTCCAACAACATTATTATCCTTTACTTTGCTGAAAAAACTTAAAGTCTCTACCAACATTCTTTTTCCCCCCAACTAAGTCATTTGGGCCTATATACACCACTAATTTTGATGCTTACTCCTTCCTTTTCTGCAATGCATCAGTTATTTGCTTCATTGTTCTACCAGGAAAGTATGTTTTGTGCATTTTATTAGTCATTACACCTCTAATGGTTGAGTCCCCCCCATACAATGATAAATTTAGTTTAATCCTTTATCCAAGTGTGAGCAAACAAAGTTTGCACCTGAAAGTATCTTCAGGACTGGGGCAAGGTAGTACAACACCGGGCAACTCGTTGCAAAGATGGAGCAGGCTAACATCACTCCTATCTCAGTATCTCCCATAATGCAATTGCATTAAGGGGAGGGCCACTACCCAGACTAGTTTCAACCTTTATTGAGGTCTCTTCAGTGGGAGCCAGGCCCAGACGTGGAGATACCAGGCAGAAGCAATAGCAAGGTCATCTCTACCTATACGAGTTGCCAAAAGGTGTGCCACCTTTTGGCAACTCCACGGTATTTGCCTGGTATCTCCACGTCTGGGCCTGGCTCCCACTGAAGAGACTTCAATAAAGGTCAAAACTAGTCTGGGTAGTGGCCCTCCCATTAATGCATAACATTATACATATCCACAAGGAGATGTGTTTTGCATTATGGGAGATACTGAGATAGGAGTGATGTTAGCTTGCTCCACCTTTGCAACAAGTTGCCCGGTGTTGTACTACCTTACCCCAGTCCTGAAGATACTTTCAGGGGCAAACTTTGTTTACTCACACTTGGATAAAGGATTAAACTAAATTTATTATAGTCTAACCAAGTAAAAAATAAACTTTCAACATCTTTCTCTAAATCCAGAGTAATTTAATAAAAAGGTGGCACACCTTTTGACAACTTGTATAGGTAGAGATGACCTTGCTATTGCTTCTGCCTGGTATCTCCACGTCTGGGCCTGGCCCCCAGTTAAGAGACCTCAATAAAGGTCGAAACTAGTCTGGGTAGTGGCCCTCCCCTTAATGCATAACATTATACATATCCGCAAGGAGATGTGTTTTGCATTATGGGAGATACTGAGATAGGAGTGATGTTAGCTTGCTCCACCTTTGCAACGAGTTGCCTGGTGTTGTACTACCTTACCCCAGTCCTGAAGATACTTTCAGGCGCAAACTGTTTGCTCACACTTGGATAAAGGATTAAACTAAATTTATTATAGTCTAACCAAGTGAAAAATAAACTTTCAACCCCATACAATGATATATGACTATCCTTCGACTCTTTCTTTGGAATACCAGCTTCCTCCTTCTCATCAGCCAATCTTTTCTTTAGATGTTTCATTTCACTTTTCATTTTCACTAACTCTTGCCTAAGCTCTTCTACTATGGTTCTGACTCTTGCTCCCATTTCTAATCGCTCTAATCTATCAAGAACTTTTCACATACGTTAACGATTTCCTTCTTTTCATTTACCCAAACAGTCCACAAATCTTTCACATTTTTCAGTACATACATATAGCAATTTTTGCAATGCATTCGCTGCAAAAAATCCAAAGCAGAAGTTGATCTTCATGCTGAAGCTTTCCATGCCACCGACATGCACTTCTTTACGGACATCCAGAGTGAAAAAAATGCAGCACAATTTGATAAAGATAAAAAGAGCCCCACTATATACTAATTAAAAAAGAAAACACTTTCAATCCACAAATCTACTGAGAGTAGAAACTTAGACATGGAGGAAAGACTACTGTACATGAATAGGCAGAATAAACAATGTAAGAGAAACTTCAAGAACAAGCTAGGTTCAGGCTAGATAGAGGTTATGATATGACAAAGATAATAGGAAAACTGAAGATATCCGAGATGTTTGGAGTAATTACTCTGAAAGACTTAAATGAAACAAGAAATGATAGAGCAATGGTAGAAAATATTCAAGATGAATACAATCAGGAGTATATATCAGTACTTCAGGTTTTAAGGATCTGGAAAAGACATATGACAAGGTGTCAAGACTAACTACACTACTCAAAACACTACAGCTGGTGTAAATGGACGTTATATTGAGCAACACAATTTATATTTAAAAAGTTAGGACTGAAGGAGATACAGGAATATAGTTTGATGTAAAATCAGGTATAAGACAACAGAGCACACCATCTTAACTGGTATTCACCATCTATATGAATCACATTATGAAGTGGATGTAACCTGATATCCAAACTGGAGACATTAGTCTCAGCTCTTTGCTTTATAGATGATATTATACTCCTAAATAAAATCAAAGCAAATCTACAAGAATCTTTAGCTACACTGAATAACAGCTTTGATAATTTGGCATGAAAATCAGCAATAAAAATATACTTTTCCAGATCCTTAAATATAAAAATTTAAGGATCTGGAAAAGACATATGACAAGGTGTCAAGACTAACTACACTACTCAAAACACTACAGCTGGTGTAAATGGACGTTATATTGAGCAACACAATTTATATTTAAAAAGTTAGGACTGAAGGAGATACAGGAATATAGTTTGATGTAAAATCAGGTATAAGACAACAGAGCACACCATCTTAACCGGTATTCACCATCTATATGAATCACATTATGAAGTGGATGTAACCTGATATCCAAACTGGAGACATTAGTCTCAGCTCTTTGCTTTATAGATGATATTATACTCCTAAATAAAATCAAAGCAAATCTACAAGAATCTTTAGCTACACTGAATAACAGCTTTGATAATTTGGCATGAAAATCAGCAATAAAAATATAAAGATTATGAAAATAGGAGAAACAGTGAATATTGGCTGCATTGAGTCAACAATAAATTTATATGAAATAAGAGAGTAATTAGCCAAACGCATCTCTATGAAACATTCTGATGTAGAGTTGCTATTTTAATGGTAAAAAAAAAAATTTCAAAACCAACTTGAACAAGACAATATAATAAAACACCCAAAACGAAACAGAAATCAAATGATTAATGTAGCATAGTATCACAAGTTACATTTTCAGCAAAAGGATCAAAGACAGCTAATGATTTCTTTCAACATGTTATCCACTGTTCTTTTTAAAAAAATTCATGACACTATCGGGTATTTTCACAGTGCACTATTATTTAAATTAAACTTTCACATGCTCTTTTGGATATGCTACTTTCAAACGTTTTTAGCAGCAAACCAAAGTGCCTTACCATTTGTGCAATTGTTATTACATCTGGAAATTCAAAAAAAGTATTGAAAACAATTCAGACATGAACACAATGCAATAATGGCAACCTGGTTGGCTGAGTGGTCAATCTATCTGTTGTTAATCAACAGGCTGCAGGTTTGAATCCTGCCTTGGGCATGGATGTTTGTGGTTGCATTTAAGTGAGAATAGAATTTCATTGCCCAGTATGAGACTGGGTGATGAAATTACCAAAATCTTTGTATGAGTTATTTTGCTATTTTTACACATAAGTTGGCGTTCTTGAATTTTTCTGTGTACTCCTTGAGGATACTTGCAGCCCACAGTCCTTTATTAGAACCTATTAGGAGAGGACGAACTTCTTGTGTCCACCCGAAGTTCCAATTTGTCTATCCTTGCAAACACTTCACTACATATCTCCTTTGTTGAAGCAAGTTTCTTCAGATTTTTTTTATGCATCTCCAAGGTCTGGTTCTTGTTTTCACACTCAGATTTTATTTTATTTTTCTCCATTTATTCCTTTTAAAATTTGTGTACATATTTTTTTTTACAATAAGATATTCATAAACGTGTGGACAGACTTATGTGTTCGTCGTACATGTTGTTTATTTTCTGACGATATATATATCAGAACACAGAATAATAAGTATATAATTATTTATTAACTTATTGCTGATTTTCGCTGGTGTTATAACCAGCATCGAGCACAAAAACACAGTTTGTCACAATACGTGAGACTATAACAACATGGTGTAATCAGCGGACTAGTTAAACAAAATTGTAGCAGCAACACAAAGACTAAAGTCCTGATTTTGGCATCCTCTATCTGGAAAAAAAAAAAAAAAAATTGCAGCTATCATACAAGACTGGAGTCCTAAACAGAGAAAAAAACTGGTACTAGTTTTTTCTTAAGATGACTGTCTCTCAGATTTTAGGCAAATTTATACAGCCATATAAACATAATAGAAATAGCTATAGCATTAAATTGAGATTTGGAGTGTTTCAAGGCTTCTGTTGCCTCTAAGAACAATCTCTCCGACTTGTAAGAGCTTCTGTGCAGTAATTTTGTTTTCTTCCAGTTCATCCTGTGTGCAGAGGTATCCAGAGCATGGTCTGCTAGGCCTGACTTGCCATAGTGATAATGCCGGATGTATCTTTTATGTTCACTGATGCGGATGTTCACAGTTCTTCCTATTTGACTGTAGTAGGCTTGATTACATGAGCAGGTTATAACACCAGCGAAATATCAGCAATAAGTTAATAAATACTTTACTTATTATTCTGTGTTCTAATATACACCGTCAAAAAATAAACAACAAATAAGATATTCATTTCTTATTAAAACACTTAAGGAATAGAACAACGTAGTTAAGGATATAAATTAAATTAAACTTTAATATATATTTTCTGATATTTCGGCAACGTCACATTGCCATTTTCTAAAGGAACTTACAAAAAAGTTACGTGCACGTAGGCACTACAACACAGAAACTGGGAATGAAGAGATGAAACTATTGTTCTCCTAACAGTCCTGATGGTGCCCTCTAGCGGGCTAAGGAGGTGTTCTTAGCCGTTGGGCTGAAGGTCTGCAGATGTAGGCCTCCCAAATTTGGGGCAGTCGCATACAACCAAATTTGTTGAGATTTGGAGAATTTCTTAGGGCTGAGGTTGATTCCATAAAGAGTCTTTCAAATTTGTATTTGCTACGGTGTATCACTGTAGCTTTCTTCCACCGTATTCTGTGGCGTGTATCCAGAGCATGGTCCGCAAGCCCAGAATGACTGTATTTGTGAAAACGGATGTAGTCCTTGTGTTCCGAAATTCTGATATTCACTGTCCTGCCTGTTTGGCCAAAGTAAGACAGTTTACAACTGCAAGGGACCTGGTAAACACCAGGTAGGTCTAGGGGAAGTGGTTGGTCTTTAGTGGAGCGGATAAGGGATGCCAATTTTCTGTAAGGTTTGTAACAGGAGGTCAGGTCATGTTTTTTTTAAGATTTTGGTAATCTTTTCCGAGGTGTCTCGGATGTAGGGAATGGTGATGGATTTAGAGTAATCCTTGTTGTGGGGGGGGAGGGGTCTGTGGTTTGTAGGTTCTAATATTTTTTGGATTTTTTTTTTTTTTTTGGGGGGGGGGGGGTAGCCATTGGCTGAGAAAGTGTCGAGGATGTGATTTAGTTCTGTGTTTAGGACCAAGTCGTTTGAACAGATTAGTTTAGCCCTGTTGTATAGTGTTTTCACTACTCCATATTGTTGTGAGGGGGGGGGGAGGGATTGTTGGTGAATGTATCTGCCTGTATGGGTGGGTTTTCTGTAAACTGAGAAAACCAGGGATTCATTAGGCTGGCGGGTGACTAGTGTGTCTAGGAAATGGAGGCTGTTGTTTTCCTCTTTTTCCAGAGTGAATTTGATTCTGGGGTGTTGGTTGTTTAAGTGTGTTAAGAAGGAGAGAAGTGTTTCAGAGCCATGTGGCCAAATAGCGAACACATCATCAACGTAGCGAAGCCATATGGTTGGTTTTTGTGGGGCAGAGGCTAAGGCTTTTTCTTCAAAGGTCTCCATAAAGAAATTGGCCAAGGGTGGGGAGAGTGGTGAACCCATGGCTGTCCCCTCTATTTGGTTGTAGAATTTTCCCTGCCAAACGAAATAGCCTGAGTTCATTGTGAACTGAAATAAGGCTGAGATATCAGGAGAAAATTTAGCTTGGATTAGCTCTAAAGTTTCCTTGAGTGGGACATTTGTAAATAAAGAGGACACATCAAAGCTGACCATTATGTCAGTATGTTGGAGTGTAAGGTTTTCTATGCTGGCTTTGAAATGGGCTGAGTTTTTTTTATGTGTGATGGTGTGTTGCCAGTATAGTGTGTGAGCTCTTTGGCCAAATGTTTAGCTAATTTGTATGTGGGGGGAATCAATGCCATCCACTATGGGACGTAATGGCACATTTTCTTTGTGTATTTTTGGGAGTCCGTAAATACGGGGGGGTATAGAGTTAAACGGCTTTAATCTGTTGGTAACTTCTACAGGCCAAGAAGTGACTCTCTTAAGGAGCCTGTGAAGTTTTCTAATTTGAGAGTTGGTGGGATTGTAGTTGATAGGGAGGTAAGTGGCCCGATCTAATAGAAGAGCATTCAGCTTACCTGTGTAGTCCTTCTGGTTGAGTATTACAGTTGCATTTCCCTTATCCGCTTTGGTGATAACTAATTCTTTATTATTCTTCATTTCCTGTAGAGCTTTATATTCCTTGTTTGATATGTTGGTTTTTGGTGGTCTTGCTTTGGAAAGGACACAGGCTACATCCAGTCTTACACTGTTGGCGACTTGACGTGGAAGGTGGCGGATTCCACGCTCGATCTGGATCATAATATCCTCACTAGGTATTTTATTGGGAGCAGTGGCGAAGTTGTGTCCACGTGACAGCGCGTTGAGTGCTTCAGGCTTCAGGGTGACTGAAGAAAGGTTGATTACCGTGTTGGTAGCAGGTTTTGGAAAGACGGTAGAGTTCTTTTTTAATTTTTCGAACTTTTTCATCTGTCGGCCTCGTATTTTTTTAAATTCTTTTTCGGCAGCAGTGCATGAGACGTCATGTAAAATCGACCAAAGTTCGTGGTTCAAAGTGCGCGAAAGCTCATCTTCGACGGCACGAATAGCTTCGTTAATGTCCACTAAGAGCGACCACGTTAAAATTAAAAATTAAAAAAAGAACTCTACCGTCTTTCCAAAACCTGCTACCAACACGGTAATCAACCTTTCTTCAGTCACCCTGAAGCACTCAACGCACTGTCACATGGACACAACTTCGCCACTGCTCCCAATAAAATACCTAGTGAGGATATTATGATCTAGATCGAGTGCGGAATCCGCCACCTTCCACATCAAGTCGCCAACAGTGTAAGACTGGATGTAGCCTGTGTCCTTTCCAAAACAAGACCACCAAAAACCAACATATCAAACAAGGAATATAAAGCTCTACAGGAAATGAAGAATAATAAAGAATTAGTTATCACCAAAGCAGATACGGGAAATGCAACTGTAATACTTAACCAGAAGGACTACACAGGTAAGCTGAATGCTCTTCTATTAGATCGGGCCACTTACCTCCCTATCAATTACAATCCCACCAACTCTCAAATTAGAAAACTTCACAGGCTCCTTAAGAGAGTCACTTCTTGGCCTGTAGAAGTTACCAACAGATTAAAGCCGTTTAACTCTATACCCCCCCCCCCACCCATATTTACGGACTCCCAAAAATACACAAAGAAAATGTGCCATTACGTCCCATAGTGGATGGCATTGATTCCCCCACATACAAATTAGCTAAACATTTGGCCAAAGAGCTCACACACTATACTGGCAACACACCATCACACATAAAAAAACTCAGCCCATTTCAAAGCCACCATAGAAAACCTTACACTCCAACATACTGACATAATGGTCAGCTTTGATGTGTCCTCTTTATTTACAAATGTCCCACTCAAGGAAACTTTAGAGCTAATCCAAGCTAAATTTTCTCCCAATATCTCAGCCTTATTTCAGTTCACAATGAACTCAGGCTATTTCGTTTGGCAGGGAAAATTCTACAACCAAATAGAGGGGACAGCCATGGGTTCACCACTCTCCCCACCCTTGGCCAATTTCTTTATGGAGACCTTTGAAGAAAAAGCCTTAGCCTCTGCCCCACAAAAACCAACCATATGGCTTCGCTACGTTGATGATGTGTTCGCTATTTGGCCACATGGCTCTGAAACACTTCTCTCCTTCTTAACACACTTAAACAACCAACACCCCAGAATCAAATTCACTCTGGAAAAAGAGGAAAACAACAGCCTCCATTTCCTAGACACACTAGTCACCCGCCAGCCTAATGAATCCCTGGTTTTCTCAGTTTACAGAAAACCCACCCATACAGGCAGATACATTCACCAACAATCCCTCCCCCCCCCCCCCTCACAACAATATGGAGTAGTGAAAACACTATACAACAGGGCTAAACTAATCTGTTCAAACGACTTGGTCCTAAACACGGAACTAAATCACATCCTCGATACTTTCTCAGCCAATGGCTACCCCCCCCCAAAAAAAAATCCAAAAAATATTAGAACCTACAAACCACATACCCCCCCCCCCCACAATAAGGATTACTCTAAATCCATCACCATTCCCTACATCCGAGGCACCTCGGAAAAGATTACCAAAATCTTAAAAAAACATGACCTGACCTCCTGTTACAAACCTTACAGAAAATTGGCATCCCTTATCCGCTCCACTAAAGACCAACCACTTCCCCTAGACCTACCTGGTGTTTACCAGGTCCCTTGCAGTTGTAAACTGTCTTACTTTGGCCAAACAGGCAGGACAGCGAATATCAGAATTTTGGAACACAAGGATTATATCCGTTTTCACAAATACAGTCATTCTGGGCTTGCGGACCATGCTCTGGATACACGCCACAGAATACGGTGGAAGAAAGCTACAGTGATACACCGTAGCAAATACAAATTTGAAAGACTCTTTATGGAATCAACCTCAGCCCTAAGAAATTCTCCAAACCTCAACAAATTTGGTTGTATGCGACTGCCCCAAATATGGGAGGCCTACATCTGCAGACCTTCAGCCCAACGGCCAAGAACACCTACTTAGCCCGCTAGAGGGCACCATCAGGACTGTTAGAGAACAATAGCTTCATCTCTTCATTCCCAGTTTCTGTGTTGTAGTGCCTACGTGCACGTAACTTTTTTGCAAGTTCCTTTAGAAAATGGCAATGTGACGTTGCCGAAATATCGGAAAATATTTATTAAAGTTTAATTTAATTTATATCCTTAACTACATTGTTCTATTCCTTAAGTGTTTTAATAATGCATAACCAACATATAAGCCTGTCTACGAGAATATTCATTTCTTATATTTTCCCTTCTAGAGCATTTGTGAACATCTTTTGAAACAGGTTTATAATATTTCATCTTTTCTCCAAAATTTTCCAAATATTTCTATATGTCTGCTACTCTTTTTTTTTTTTTTTTTTTAGTTGTTAGATCTCCAACAAAAACTAGATTTTCTTTGTTATCTGCCTTCTCTCATGACTCAAAGAATTCTTTCAATATCTTAGTAGAATATTCTGTGAGACAATATCTCTCCATATAACCACAATTTAATGCTATAGCTATTCCTATTATTATTTTAACAGTCTCTTACCTGTTTTAGTCTTCTTTGTTTCATCTAACACTAAATATGTCACCATGGTACTTCCCTAATTCATCTGCGAGTTTGCACTTTTTCCAATGAATACTACTCACAATGACGGGGCCATTCTCAATTATGTTGATGTTAAATTTGAGTTAATTCCAGTAGATGACTTTTCAACATTCCCTCTGTTCAACTCAGGAAAGTCCCAGTCAGCATGACATTTCAGAGTGTTTTGGTTTAAGATAGAATGTAATTTAGTGAGCTAAGTACCAAATTGCTAGTTAGTCCTCATATCTATGTTGATTGTAACAACAGGATGCACCACAAGAAGGTGAGAGCTGGATGCTTGGTCAGAAGCCTTGTTCAGTTCTCCACACTCATTAGCTACATGGAAATCTCTGTTATATGGCTTTGACCTTTAAACAACCACTGCAGATGATAATATGCTACTAAATAAATCCATTACTGATCTTCATGAGCAAACAAATTGAAAAGTGTGAAAATCATACATAAAAAGTAACTATAAAGACAGGCAGCAATATGAAAAATATAAAAATACCAACTACATTTTCAAAGGAGTAACAAGTAAAATATTTCAGCTGCTTATGCACAAATTTTACTTGGGGATTACAAAGTTGGGTTGGAATGGTATGATTAATTCTATCTTTTCTATGTCTGTTGCATGAATTTTCTGGCTGGTAAGTTATTCTTGTGTAATGAAAAACCTGAGCTTCTAGGAGGAGAAGATTTAACCTTTGTATGAAACTAGCTAACTCACCTTCAGTTAAAAAGACTGTTTTTTGCTTCCTGGATAGGAATTCAGCCTGGTTTTAACCAAAATATATCATTACCAACTGAGATACAGATGTTAAATTCTGAATGAAGAGCATTATAAAGTAATAATGTTTCATTCAAAGTTTAACATGTCCTGGCACTCCTGGAGTCAAATTTGTTCATCAGACTAAATATTAACATGTTCAACTTTCATTGTGTTTCTAAATTTGTACTATATCTGTAAATTCTTGTGGTTATAAGCAAACTCTGTTTATAGTATCTTATCTTCTTAGAATTATATGTGTATACGGTGTAAAATGTGCACGAAAACATGAGACTTAACCAGCTTATGTAAAGTATTGCCTAAAGTGTTGCACGTGTATCGGAATTGAGTAACGTGAAGAAGACATCGGATCTGTCTGCCAGAGTCCTATTTGGCACTAGCTGCTGTACAAAGTTACTGGAGTCAACCACGAGCGTACTACTTGGCACTAGCTGTACGTAAAACATGCACAGTACATCCAAGAGGAAGAAAGCACGAAATATAAAAAGGCTTGCAGAGCCTGCAAGTGCTCTCTCTCTCTCTCTTTTTGTATCTTCAAGCTCTGAGGTATGATGCGGCGATAGTATTGTGTTCGTAGAGGAGGTCGGGAAGTCCTGCAGAAGCGTCTGTGGCAGTCCAAACCGTTTTGGTGGACCAGTACCAAGCTGAGCTACAGTGACCTGTGAGCGGCAGTCCTCACCTTCGAGACCACTGAAGATTGGTTTTTCCCTAGGCCAATTTCTACTGCATGGATGCCACTGTCCTGGGCAAGAGACTCCTTTCATTTTCTTTGTGAATGCTCTAAAGAACTGTGACCTTAGTGTCTGTTTGAAGAGATTGTGTGATATTTAAGAGAGGAACTCACCATAGTAATATCCTTTATGTGATAGGACTTTAGGTTTATCGTGTGTAGAGCTGAAGAGATGTTTTGGGATTTATTCCAATTATCTAAGCTGAATAACTATGGAGATATCCATTAGCATGATATCTATTGTAAAGACTTTGCACTTACAGAAAAATTGTTTTTTTTTGAGGCTTAGGAATCTGTGAATGAGTGTAAGAATATGTTCAATCCTTCATGTATCTTAGATAAGGTGTTACTTAGACAGAGAATTCTCTTTCTTTTATCTAGTTAACTTAGACCAGAAAATTTATTTTCTGGTCTAATTCCCCATTTCCCCATTGTTAATTCAAACCATGTGCTTGCCTGATTCCATTCCACTGCACCGCTCATTTAAATATTAAGAACCTAGGTGGGTATCCAATTAATATTAATGAAACCATGACTGCTATGCAAAACAAGGTTGATTAGAAAGATTTATAATCTGACTTATGTCGCTATAATAGCATGCATACTGACAATTGATTCCTTGAAATTGCTTTGCACAATCATCTAGAGACAGGGGTGGCACAGTATAAAATAAATATTCTCTGTTTTCGAAAGGGATTCAATTATCAGTCAAGAACAAGGTAGCTAACACCCTTTCATGGAAATTCCCTTGTCTCTCTTAGTTACATGCACTATTATATACATTACAGATAGGTTAAAGGAAGCTCGGAGACCGCAGATAATGAACGGAAATTAGATAAAGAAAAGGTACGAATAATATGGCTTAGTAATAAATAAGTAGAGTCAGACTAAGGACATTTGCATACGTACAAGCAAACTAGAACAAAAATAGTCAACTGTAACACAGAGACATTCAAAACATGCAGATTTAATCAATAATTTAAAAATTTATTTTGGAATAATGCATTTTTTTTTTTTTTTAATGTAATTACATACAAATACTTCAACTGTCTGGTTCTGTCCACTGCTGGACCAAGGTCTCTTCCATCCCTCTCACTAATGCAACTTGTTCCAGTTCATCCCTCCATCCCTTCTCGGTCTTCCTCTTTGTCTTGCTCCATCCATTGGTCTCCACTCTGTTGTTTTTCTAGTCCATCTCCTGTCATTGCATCTGGCAATATGGCCAGCCCATCTCCACCTAGCCTGTTTAATGTATTTTACAATATCCATGACACCTGTTTGAGATCTTATCCAGGTATTTGTCTTCCTATCTCTTAATGTTCCTTTTAGTATACTTCTCTCCATGTGATGTGTGGCTCTCAGTTTTTTGTTTAGGGCTTCTGTTAAAGTCCATGTTAATTCCCCATATAGGACAGGAAGTAAACACTGGTTGAAAGCTTTCCTTTTTAGGCTCATAGGGATGTCACTTCTGAAAATGTCTCATTTTCCCATAAGCCATCCATCCAAGGTGAATTCATCGTTCAATCTCTTTTCTTTGGCAATCTTCAAAGGATAACAATTGGCCCAAATATACATATGCGGTAACTTGTTTTATTTCATGGTTTTCAACTTTGACAGTTCTTTGGTTTATGTATTTATTAATCATTATTTTTGTTGTGTCAAAGCTCTATAACTGAGAAGAGACCTCCAAATAGCCTTTAAAGGAATGCGGAGAACTGACCAAGGCTTCTGACCTAATATCGAATCCTCACCTTCTCGTGGTGCACCCTGTTAGGTATCTACCTGGATACTGAACAAACGAGGATGTGCTGGCAATTTGGGATTTAGCCGACCAAATTGTATTCTTATTGGCTTAAACCAACATACAAAATGATGGTACAACATGACAAAATTGCATGCCGGCTGGGACATCGCCCGGTTAAACAAGGCCCCAGTTGTTTTCGCCAGAGAACAAGGGCGAACAGCGAAAGGTCAGCTACTGGAACAAATATGAAAGCACACCCCACCTCAACATCACCAGAGTTAAAGATCGGTACTATCAACATAAGAAGCCTGAATGGCAAAAAAATGGAGCGAGCTGAGGAATTAGATAAGTACCAGATCGACATAATAGGGGTGACTGAAACAAAAAAGACAAACTGGTGAGATCTTTCTGAGCAATAAATACAAAATGTTATATTCAGGCAATGACAATCAAGGAAAAGAAGGAGTAGCCATAGTATTCAACACAAAATACGAGGCTAATCTTCTTGAATGGCAGGCAGTCTCAAGTAGAGTGATGTGGGCAAATATCAGAATGGGGAATTGGACAATGAGACTTATTTGTGCCTATGGTCCCACAGAAGGTTCTACTAAGGCAGAAGTGGAAGAATTTGTTGATGCTTTAGAGAAAGCAACTGACACAATGAAAAAGGAAAAGTTGCTCCTTGTTGGGGATCTAAATAGCAGAGTAGGAAATGATTGTCAGACATACAAAAATATTTGGGGAAAATTTGGACAAAAGAGCAAAGCTAATAATAATGGCGAATACCTGTTGGATTTCTGCTTAGGACATGGACTGGTTATTACTGACACCATGTTCCAACATAAAAATATGCACAAATTCACACGGAGAGAAAGAGGCAAGGAATAAGAAAAGTCTCATTGACTATGGTATTGTTGATAGTGATGTTTTCTCCTTGGTGCAGGACACCAGAGTGTACAGAGGATTTGAAATTGGAAGTGATCACTATTTAGTCTTGAGCAGGATAAAATTGAATTTCATATTGAAAAGAATAACATGTAAGAAAGTTTTAAAGCAAATAAAAGTTGAGCAGCTCTCAGATGTGAACTGTAGACTAAAATACAGAAATATTATTGAAGAAAAAATGAAAGAGTTTCAGAATAGGAATCAAATCTTGGAGATTCAGTGGCAAACCTTGAAGAAAAACCTGATTGATTCAGCCATAGAGGAATGTGGTGAGGTGGTCTGCAAGGATAGAAAAACCATAACTCCATGGTGGACACAGGAAGTTAAAGAGACAGTGAAGGAAAAGAAGAAAGCATATCAAAAGTTCCTGGCAAATAAGTCAGCTTGTGCTCTTAGAGAATACAGAGACAAATGTAAGAAAGCTAAACACTATGTAAAACTAGCTAAACAAAAGTCATGGGAGGACTTTGGCAAGAACATAGAAAATAAATATCAAGAAGGTGGTAAGATATTCTGTCTGGAGGTTGTTGAAGAAGCTTAGAAATGGAGGAAAGAGTGCTGTAAAATTAGTTAGAGATGATAAAGGTGACATGAAAATGGGAGAAAAAGATATCCTTGAAGTATGGAGTAATTACTTTGAAAATTTGCTAAATGAAACAAGCAGTGATGACAGCACAGTGATAAAAAACACTGACCAGGCATGCAGTCAGGAATACATATCCATACTTGAAGTAGAAAAAGGCATCAAAGGCTTGAAATGTGGAAAGGCAGCAGGAGTAGATGATATTCGACCAGAAATGCTGACGTATGGTGGTATAAAAGTCTTACAGTGGCTGCACTGCATAGTTCAGAAGGCCTGGACAGAGGGACAAATTCCTCATAATTGGAGTAGAGCTCTAAAGTACCCATATATAAAAAGGGAAATAAAACTGAATGTGAGAATTACAGAGGTATTTCCCTACTGAGTGTTCCTGGCAAGATTTATGCCAGTATACTTGAGAAACAGTTGAGAAGAATTGTGGAAGAAAAGCTTGGTGAAGAACAAGCTGGATTCAGGCCAAATAGAGGCTGTCAAGATCAGATCTTCACTTTAAGACTAATAGTTGAGAAAGCATGGGAATATAACAAAGATCTGTATTTAAGTGTTGTCGATCTGGAAAAGGCATGTGACAAGATGCCAAGAGAGAAGCTATTCAATGCGCTACAGTTATAATGTCAATGGGGCATTATATCAAGCAATACTTAGTCTTTATTTGAATTGCAAGTCAGTAGTTAGAATTGAAGGAAGTACAGGAAGATGGTTTAATGTTAAATCTGGTGTGAGACAAGGATGTACATTGTCCCCTCTGTTATTCATTATCTATATGGATCACATTATGAAGGAAAGTGGTATTAAACATGATATCAAAATTGGAGATGTTAATGCATGTTCTTTGCTTTATGTGACAATGTTATACTTCTAAATAAATCCACTCCAACATTATAAGTTCTGATAATGCTGGAGTCTTGACAAGTAACAGACTGATTTGGAGGAAAATTATAGATAAGAAGTTAGTAATGATGTAAATTTTTCATGTAGTACTATCATATCCTGTACACCCCTTGAGGGTACATGTCAGGAATTTGATTATGATGATGATTATTTTTGTTTTTTCTGTATTTATTTTTAATCCAATTACTCTGGAGTCTTCATTTAGCTGATTTAGCCTTTCTTCCAGATCTTCAAAATGATCTGCTATTAGGATATCATCATCTGCAAATTTCAGATGATGCAGCCTTTCTCCATTTATGTTTATTCCTTTTGTTTCCCAATCAAGGCTTCTAAAGACTTCTTCTAGTGCAGCTGTAAATAGTTTGGGAGATATAATATCACCTTGCTGGATGCCTTTTTGTACTGGAAACTTTTCACTGTTTTTATATAATTTAATTACAGAAGGTTGCATTATTGTAAATATGTTTTAGTGTTTCAATACATGGTTTCTCAGTTACCTGGGTTTCAAGAGCTTTTAGTGTTGCAGATGTCTTAAACTGAATCAAATGCTTTTTCGTAGTCTATATAGTCCAGACATAAGGGTTTATTGTATTCAATTGATTTTTCAATGAGCTGTCTTAATGCGTGAATATGATCCAAAGTGTTGTAATTCTTCCTAAATCCAACTTGTTCACAGGATTGCATTCCCTCCCTCAAGTTTAGATTTTATTCTATTATTTATAATTTTTGTGAAGACTTTATATATGGTGGGGAGCAGGCTTATAGGTCTGTAGTTTTTAATTTCTTCCTTATTGCCCTTTTAAAAATTAATATGAGAATTGAATTGTTCCAATTTTTTGGAATTTTTCTCTGTTTTAGGCATTTATTAAAGAGTGTAGAAAGGCTTATGTGTTCATCGTACATGTTGTTTTATTTTTGACGGTATATATCAGAACACAAAATTATAAGTAAATAATTTATCGACTTATTGCTGATATTTCGCTGGTGTTATAACCAGCATCTTCAGAGCACAAAAACACAGTTTGTCACAATACACGAGACTACAACAACAACATGGTGTAATCAACAGACTAGTTTAACAAAATTGTAGCAGCAACACAAAGACTAAAGTCCTAATTAGGCACCCTCTATCTGAAAAAAAAAAAAAAAAAAAAAATTGCAGTTACTAATTGCAAAGACTAAAGTCCTAAAAAACAGAGAAAAAAAGCCGGTACTAGTTATGTCTTAAGATGACTGTTTCTCGGATCTTGGGCAAATTTATACAGCCATATTTGTTGAGATTTGGAGTATGTTTCAAAGCTTTTGTTGCTTCTAAGAACAATCTCTCCGACTCATAAGAGGTTTTTTTTTTTTTTTTTCAGATAGAGGGCGCCTGATCAGGACTTTAGTCTTTGTGTTGCTGCTACAATTTTGTTAAACTAGTCCACTGATTACACTATGTTGTTGTAGTCTCGCGTATTGTGACAAACTGTTTTTCTCCTCTGAAGATGCTGGTTATAACACCAGCGAAATATCAGCAATAAGTCAATAAATTACTATTTACTTATAATTTTGTGTTCT
This sequence comes from Typopeltis vanoorti, assembly GCF_054136105.1. Lineage (NCBI taxonomy): Eukaryota > Metazoa > Arthropoda > Arachnida > Uropygi > Thelyphonidae > Typopeltis > Typopeltis vanoorti. The sequence goes on from NC_143560.1 coordinate 30,087,978, forward strand.
GATATATACCGTCAAAAATAAAACAACATTTATTAAAGAGTTTAGTCAGCTGTTTGATGACAGGGCTTCCTCCCAGTTTTAAGAAGTCTACCATAATTCCATCTTCTCCTGGGCCCTTTCCATTCTTCATTTCCCGCAGTGCAATTTCCACTTCATCTTGTAAGATCTCAGGGGCATCGTATTCTTCCTCAAGTTATCCATGGTTGATTCTTGGATCTCTCGGTCCTTGTCTTCATAGAGTTCAGTATAAAATTCCTGAATTCTTTTGATTATTGCATCTCTATTTCTTATAAGTTCACCATTTTTGACTTTACAGCAGCTATTTCCTTTGTTCCAACTGATAATGTTCATCTTAGGACATTCATATTACTATTGTTTAGTACTGTTTCTTTAATTTTCCTAGTATTATACGATCCAATTTCATTTTTCAACCTTTTGCGTATAGTTTTACAAATTTCCGAATATTTTATTTTATTGGTTGTATTTAAATCTTTTTTCATATCTCTTCTTTTCTTCATGAGATCTAAGGTTTCCTGTGTTAGTTTTTTTTTCCTCTCTTTGGTGTCTTTTTACACCTATTTCTAGTGCACAATTCAAGAGACATTTGTTAAGATTTCATTAGCATCATCAATGGTAGTGACTGTATTTAACAAATACTTCATTTTCCCATAAATAACTATACAGAGAGTACAGGATACTATGATAGTTTAATACAATAAGTTTTCACTGTTACTAGTTTCCTATCAATACCATTATCTGCTACATTTCAGTCATCAATCCATATGGATCTTGGTCTTCCTCTAGATTATTTTCCTGACATTTCCCCTTCAAACGTCTATTTTAATAACCTTCCATTTTGTTTCAAGAATCATGCCACCTTAGATATTCTGCCCACACATTCATAACTGCTGAATTGCTAATAATGTAAGTTCCTTTCTTTCACTATGATTCTGCCATTAACACAATTGCTGATAACTCCCATAATTTTCCTCAGAACTCTCGCATCTATGATCATCAGATGTGCGAGTTCCATATAAATTTATTCAGCTGTCTTCCTACCATATAAACCACCTTGCTTATTCTATTATCTTATATTTTAGGGACAGAATATTTTTGCTGCCTGGTCCCATCCCTTACTGGAGGCCTGAAGTAGTTTAAAAAAAAGTATGAAGGTTAGAGAGTGGTTACTGGATTATCTAACCCTTATCCTCCCCTGTACTGGGGGTCCATTAATTTACCATCTTTATCAAAAACTATACCCAGCAGCTGACTCAGCTCGTTACAACAAACTCAAAAGGACTATGGGATTTTTTTTTTTTTACAGTTCCTTTACTATGACACTGTGCCCTAAGGGTAACAGTTGGGACATTTCAATAATCTGTTATAAAAGTATTTGCTATAGAAAGAGCTGACTGTCATTAAAATTTATTACTTGTTTTATAATGAGAATGTAGTTAAGCTATTTATACTTCTGTCTATTTTCAATGTTTTTATTTTATTGCTAATTTTCCATTGAAATTAATTATAATATTTATTCAGTTAAAACATTTGGAAGAATGTGTAGGTTTGTTCAAGATTATAATGCCATCAGCATTAAGTCAAGAACAGTTAAATATGTTCAATTTTCATGTCAGGCTTTTAATATCACTTTCTTAATATACCATATAACTGTAAAGTTTTGGACAAAAAAACAAGCCTTGTATTACATAAATGGAATTGAACTGCAAGAAATTGAAGCAGTGATAATCGTTTGCCACACTGGACAAAGAATAATGACTGCCACTTCAAACTGGGTCCATTTAAATCATCTGGCAGATATATCCATTCCAGATCTATGAAACTTAACAGATGTTTGTTACATATGGCCTGAATCCAGCTTGTTTCTTTTATACAATTTTTCTTAACCTTTTGAATGTGAATGAATACATCTTATACGAAGCACTTCTCTATAATTCTCACTTTTCTTTTTTTTAAATGAAACAATCAGCTAATGCCTTTTATTCCCTTATAAGGAGTAGGCAAGCCATTTTAACCCTACCTAGCTTTTTGGAGACTGAGTGGGCAGTTCAATCTCCACAGGTAACCAATCAGAGATAGCTGGCCCAAGACTATCACTAATTATAAGTAGCAACAGATAAAGAGACAGGCAAACAAGTGCTACCATTTCATTTCTTGGTACCTATCCCCAACATGAGATGTTATTGTCTGAAATAATGTGGGTTCTATGGTCAATTTTGTTCAGATTACAGGACAAAAAAACTCAAGTTTCTGGGAGAAAAAAACCTACTTGCCAGTGCCAGAGATCGACTAACTTGGGAACCAGTTGAAGAAAGGCTTAGAAAAAGTTCCTCCAGTCAGAGACTAAATTTGAACTTAAGCCTATTATTTGAATAGATTTTGAACTTAGTGGGTGGCCTAGCACCACTTCCACTGAGCTACACAAGCCTCTTTGTATTTCCACTTTTATAAATGGGTATAGTGTGAGCTCAACTCCAATCACAGAATTTACCAGACATACTTCAATACAATATATGAAACAATCCATAATCAAATACAAAGGATGAAATACAAAGAACAAAGAAACTGAAGCAAATTTTAGGTACATAATATATTTGATAATGGAATGAGGATATATATTAATGCAATAATTTTAATTCTGCATGATAGTCTAAAGGCAACTATAATAAAAGCAAAACTAAATGCCGAATAAGAGGGTTTATAACTCAAACGCACACACCCACACTCTGCATATATTTCATGCTTTGTGGAAGTGGCATCTGCATCCATAGGGGCAAGTCACCTGAAGAAGAAAGATGTTCTAAGTTTGAACTAGTCGCCAACTAGGGAACTTTTTTTTACCAGTTCCTGAGTTAATTGATCTCTGGCATAGACAAGAGTTTTTTCCTTGCAGAAACTTGGCTTTTTCATCCCGTAAACTCAAGAAAATCGACCAGAGAGAGCCAATGCTATTTCAGATAATAATATATTGCTTTATGGACTACAAGATGTGACACTTGTCTGCTATACTCTCTTCACCGGATGCTGTTTAAAATTAGTGATGCTCTTGGGACAACTATCACTGATTGGCTAATGGTAGAGATTGACTGTCCCCCTCAATCTCCAAAAAAGTTAGGACTAAAATAACCTTGCCTGCTCTATATGGTGAAAAAAGTATTGAAATTTAAGTAAAATTTTATGAAGACTATCCACTTGGCCAACCAACCAGTCTAGATAAAAAGCCAGCCTGGTTGGCCAAGTGATTAGTGTATCTGCTCTCCAGCCAAAAAAAAAGCTGCAGATTCGAATCCCGGGAATGGATGTTTGCGATTGTCTGTGAAAGTGGTAGTGGTGGACAGTAGATGCCATTGGTGTAGATGATGTGGTTGGTGGATGGGGTTTAGTGGTGGAGACGGAGAGTTGTAGAGTAGGTGCCCTCCCTCGATGAGTTTTGGACTCCCTGGAGGTGTCAAATAATAATAAATAAAAACTAACATCAATAAGAGAAAGTAAGCTAAATATGAAAACCTCTATTTGGATTAAATCCATCTTGTTCTTCCTCTGTTGTTCTTTGTCTTTTCATATACATGCTTATTACTACACTACACAGGCAGTCTCATCACAGGAGGTCTACTTCTTAAGCTCATTCACTGATGAATGATTGACAACCCATTGAAATTCACTACTCTCCAAGCAAAAAATCCTTTCCTCAGGTCCATGGTAATCACACAGAAAAGTTCCAAGGATCCCTTTGAACTATATCTTCTCTTTCCTGCCTACCAACCAAACTTTGACTATTCTCCTAGGAAGCACTTCATGGACCATTCACTATCATGGTCACTTACCAATGGAACCTCTCCACCACTTCCACATCTGCAAGAAATCAGAAAATCAATGCACAGTAGTCCATATGAAGTCATATAAAAGTCTTTTAAAGAAGGGTAATTATCCTTCTTAATAACCAAGTATATCATTTGAGCTATTTTCAAATGCAATTTGTCCTCTCAGCTTTCTTTCATCACCTTCAAAAACCCACTTCCATTTCTTGCAATTCAGTTAGTTCCATTTATGTAAATGGCACAGCTTGTGGTCATTTCATCCAAAGTATATAACATTATACTCTACCTATGCTGCACTGGACAAAGGATAATGACTGCCACTTCAAAACCGGGTCCATTTAAATCATCTGGATTTAAATGGACCCAGTCAACAAAAACTGGATATTTCCCTTCAAATCCAATATTATTAATATACAAATTAATAGTAGTAGCCCAAGCACACAAAGCTCTGTGACACACCAGTCATATGCCTTTGTGATTGTAATCACCCTCTTATCCACCCCATTTGTTCCAATTTACACAAAAGGGTTCTATGTAGAATCTCCCTACTGCATTAACAAAAACAGTGTACAGAATCCTAATTATGAGAGTGTTGAATGACTTAGCAAACCAGCAATATCACAGTGAGCCCCTATCTAACTCAAATGTGTGGGTAAATTACTACAGCAAGATCTTCCCTTCACAAACCATGCCTTCAGCCATAGTGAATCATTCCTATTCACCTATTCCTGAATTATATGCTAACTAACCTTGCCTAGCAATTGTCATATAATTAGCTACCAGTCTTAGAATCTGTTATGCAACAGAGGGGGGGGGGTCTCTGCCAATACTGATATTTAAATAGCATGGTTAGGGACACTCACTTCTCTTGCACTTTCTCATAACTTGTAGACTGGTATCCCATCAAATACCACAGCTGTATTCACAATGAGTTTTCTTAATATCCTATCAGTTCAATTATGTAATACCGTTTTCCATTAGTCAGTGTTTTATCTCTGCCTGAATGATACACCTTCACAAAGTTATTGCTCTAATGGTTGAATTACCACAGTGATAATTCAATGTTTAGATTTCTCTTTGTATTCATTCCACAATACTATTTTAATGCCACTCTTGTTTGACAGTTCTAATCACCCATTTAACTTCCACCTAATTTATCCTTCTGACTGGGTATACAAGACTGATACTTCTTCCACACCACTTGCCCATTTCCTATGTACTACTACTACTAACATTCTTCCCTTGAATGCTTTCTAATACTATGATGCTGCTCCAAGTCAGATCTTAAGTTTGTCAAATACTAGCTTTGTGGCATAATAATCCTTAAATGAAAACTCCAGACCAACTTCCAAATGAAATTTGGAATAATCACTACATAATCACTCTACTAAATAAGAGGCAAAGTAGCCACTCTAATTATCGACAAATATCACCCAATGTTATCACCTGAATCCAAGTTTATCTCTTAATAGCTGCAAAAATTAAATTTTCTCCATATCATGCTTCCTTTCCTCCATACAATTTATGTTCTCATTGTTCCCAGCAATAATTACTCCCTAAACTTACTGAGGTAACCTGCTGATGCACATCATCTACCTTTATACACACCATGGTCTATAATAGCAATTGATTATATATTTTATCCTGTTGGCTCTTATCTCAATAGCAGAGAACCTTAAATGCAACTCTTACAACTCTACTTATTGATCTTTTTATGTGGCTCCTACCTATAAAAGTTTTTTTTTTTTTTTTTTTTTTTAATCTATAGTACATTAATATCACAGGTGGGCAAAGGATTAATTTTTTGTTGTTGTTTTTATTAATTTAATTTTTTTTTGTATATATTTTTTCTTTATTTTATTACATAGTCTGGAAACCCTGCTCTAGAGACCAAACCATGGGACTTTTTCAAGCCACTTCAAGTTTCCAATAAGTGGAGCAATCTAATGCCAAGTAATGAAATTCATCTTCTGCCCAAAGACAATCACAAACATCAATACCCATAATGGAACTTGAACCCACAAACTCTTGGTAGTAGATCACATATGCTAACCACTCAGCCAATCATGCTGGCATGTCTACACTTGTTGATCACAATTCTTCGGCTATTCCTCCATGAAAACAAAATATCCCCTACATTTTATTTCTTTCTCTATATCCTCCTCACTCAAGTTTCAATAATTTTTGGCCAAGTAAAACTAGCTAATGCCAAAAAAGTCTTCAGCATTGTGATAATTATGTCATTCCCCTGAGGCCTTATAGATATCCTTGCATCTTTTAATAAGTGTCTCAATCACAATTGAGACCTGAAAATGGCAATCAGCATTCTAAGATCATTCATTCTCATACTTACTCATTCACCTTAAAGTTGCCTGCACACATGCCAACCTGCATAGTTAAAAGGATTAGTTTCCCTATTTTGCACATCCGGGTCTCTCACTGAAGAAACCTTTTTCCAGACAATTAATTCCAGATATCTAAACACTGCATACCATTTCCCCTCAACAACTTATGCATTTCCTCATTTGCAATCAGAACTCCTCTTCTCAATATCATATCATAGCAAGACTTGCACACTTTATGCTATTAATTATTTTTTTCTCTTTCATACCTTCTTGCATTCCTTACTGGAATCTTTTGTACCTGATATTACTTCATGATTCATACACAGAAAGATTTATGCTAGTAAAAATCTTTCCTGTGATATAAGTGCCAAAATTCACAATATTAGTCATGCCATCCAGATGCAAAATGGTAAGTTGAAGGAAAAGACTGTCTTCGTTGACACAAATAATTTGAGAGATGAGAAGTATTCCATAAGGAAGGATGTAAAGGAGTTGTTAGAAGAGGCAAAACTGAAGAGCGAGAAGGCAAAGATTGCAAGTCTCCTACCACGCTTCCTCCTCAGGCAAACTGAGGAGGAAGGCATTGTTAGCTAATAAGTTGTATAAAAAGATTGTGCAGAAAGAATTATGTGGGATTTGTGGTCTGTATTTAATATTAAGGATTTGTACAATGCTGATGGACTGTATATAAATCTTGGGTGTCAGATGCCTAGAGAGCTTTGTTCATGGAGAATGATGAAGTGTAAATTCAAAGTTAAGCAATTAAGGTGGAAGGAGGTGAGTTTGTGTGAAGGCCCTGATGTAGCAAGTAAGTGTAAGAATGACCAAGTGCAGAATCTAGTCTCTGTGAGTGAGTGGGGCCCTAAAGGGATGCTTCAGTTTCTATATACTAATGCCAGAAGTATCAGGAACAAGAGGGCAGAGGCTGGAGTTTTTGGCACTGGTTAGCGCAACTGTGCCATAAGTTACATGCATTAGTGAGACTTGGCTAACAGCAGATGATATAGTTACAGGGATAGAATCTGAAGGGTTTAGTATTTTCAGGTAAGATAGAGAAGATGGGATGGGGATAGGGATATTGTTGATGATAGCAGATGAATTGCAGCCAAAAAGAATAGATAGGTGAGAGGGTAGCTGTTCATTTGAAGCAATCTGGTATGAGATTAAGACCAATAAGACAAAATATACAGTTGGTTGTAAGATTTGTGGATTTGTATAATGTGATACATTTAAATGGTTTTAGTGTTACGTGTCCAGAAAGAGCGTTATTCACCAGGTATGCTGAAATGCAATTGCATGAAAACTTAAGCAGTTAAGGTGGAAGCAGGAGAGTTTGTGTGAAGGCACCCATGAGGTGAGTATGAGAATGACCAAGTGCAGAATCTAGTCTCTCAAGCAAAAATATTGAATAGGGTAGTTAATTCAGGAAGTAAAAATGGATGGAGACCTTAAAGGGATGCTGCAGCCTCCATATACTAATGCCAAAAGTATCAAGAGCAAGAGAGAGGACTTTCTGGCATTGGTTAGTGCAACCTCACTAAAAGTTATAAGCATTAGTGTGACTTGGCTAACAGCAGGTTGCTGTTAGCCTTCAGAAAATACTGAAGGGTTTAGTATTTTCAGGTAAGATAGAGAAGATGGGATGGGGATAGAGGTATTGTTGATGATAGCAGATGAACTGCAGCCAAAAAGAATAGATAGGTGGGAGGGTAGCTGTTCATTTGAGGCAATCTGGTGGGAGATTAAGACCAATAAGACAAAATATACAGTTGGTTGTGGCTATAGGATATGGGGTTTCACAGATAATCTGGAAGACATGCATTGTCAAATTAGTACAATGAGTACAGGTCGAGTGATTAATATGGGGGACTGCAACTATGGAGATATAGACTAGAAAGAAGGAAGGAAACGGAATTTATACACCTGCTAAGGGATAATTACTTGAGGCAGCATGCAAAGAGGAGACAGGGGTGTGAAAGTACTGGACCTGGTCACAGGATCAGAAGAGCTATCCATAAATAAGGTGACCACATTGCCTTCGATTGGTGAAAGTGACTATGCAGTCTTGACTTGGGAGATTGTACAACATGAGGAATATTCTATCAAGAAGGGATATATGTGAAAATACAAGACAGATGATTTTGACAAGCTTAGGAAAAAGCTCAACTCTGTGCTATGGCACATAAGACTGCAGGATAAGGATATTAGTAGTGCATGGGAGATAGTTAAGGGTCATCTAGAAGCAGCAATATTAAACTGCATACCTAAGGTATGGAGGGTTAATCAGGTAGGAGTTAGATGGATGAGTAATATCATTAAGCATGAGCTGCAGAAGAAGAAAATGCTGTAGAGGGTATATAAAGAGAAAGGTGATCAGCAAACTCATGAACAGTACAAGACTCAAGCAACAAACGTGGCCAGCATGGCAAGGAAGGCAAAATCAGATTATGAGAAGAATCAAGCTAAGAGAGAGCAGGCCAAAAAAAATCAAAATGAGTTCTTTCATTATGTGGCAGGTAAGAGGAAAAATGATTATGGAAGATTAACCTTAATGAGTGGTGATGATGATGGTCACAAGGTGACAGAAGCAGGTAAAATAGTTTAGTTACTGAGTGATTTGGAAGGGTATATCATTCTAATGAGGTTACTGTTTTAATATATGTGACAGACACTAATGTGGGAACAAAGGTGGATGAATTGGAGGTTCTTAGAATATTGCAGAATCTCAATGTAAATACAGCTGTGGGATTAGATGGGATATCAGCTTGGGGTTTTGCAAGAATTTTGTAAGGGAACTGGCATTGCCACTGACGAGACTCTTTAATTTAAATCTTGGCTTTGGTAGAATTCCAAGGGAATGAAAAGAGGGCAAAATAATTCCCTTGCATAAGGGAAGTTTCTAAGACTGCAGTAGCAAATTATAGACCAATCAATATTTCAGGCATTATGGTAAAAGTACTGGAAAAATTGGCGTAAAGTACTGGAGAATGGTTGGATAAAAATATGATACTGTATGAAGGACATGGCTTTGTGAAGGGTCAGTCATGCCTTAGGAATTTACTGTCTTTTTTATAATACAGTAACAGCAGAGTTGGGTAAAGGTAATGGTCACTCGATGATTCTGTTGGATTTTGCAAAGGCATTTGACAGAATTCCACATGGAACTCTTATGCAAATTAGAACAAATCAGGATGAATATGACACTGGTAAGTGGATAAGAAGGTGGCTGCTGAACAGATATCAAAAAGTGGTATGTGGAGAGGCAGAATCAAGGTGAAAACAGGTTAGTGGTGTGCTGCAAGGTTCGGTGCTGGGACCATTGCTTTTTAATTCGTACATAAATGATATAGGAAATAACCTGAAAGAAATATTCAGTTGTTTGCTGATTATGCAAAATTAGGTAAAGTAATAGTTAATCAAGATGATGGAGAGAGCTTGCAGGACGGTTTAAATGGGCTATCAGTATGTGCAAAAGATAATGGGTATTAATTTAATGTGGAGAAATTTAAAGTAATGCATTTTGGGATAAACAGATTACAAGCTGTGTATCACATTGGCGGCAATGTATTCCAGGAAAGGGATGAGGGAGCAGTGGAGAAGATTCAGAGCTGAACAACCAAGATGGTGAGTGTTCTGTGGAATGTTCCCTATGAAGAAAGAATGAGAGTGTGTGGATTGCAGGAGATGGCTCACAGGAGAAAAAGAGGGGATATGATAGAAACATATAAGTTGCTTAAAGGGTTTTATAGGATTGATGCAGGGGAAATGTTTCAGCACTTGGCTGGAGGGGCCAGAAGGGGTCATCCCTGGAAGTTGAATAAAGGTGTGGTTAATAGGGGTGTAAGGACTAGATTTTTTGCTTGGAGAGTTGTGAATAAGTCGAATGGGTTGCCAGAGTCAGTTACGAGCACTTTGTCTATTAATGGGTTCAAAAAGAAGTATCATATATTGTGTGGATATTTTAGGTCTCCCACAATGAGTCTTCATGCTCCATTGATTCGCCCATACAATAATAATAAATAATAATAATATGCTTAATAAAGAAATTCTTCCATAACTGTCACATTCAGTTTTATTCTTCTTTTTATAAACTGTACAACGAGAGGTGTAATCTAAATCATCTGGAATTCAAACTAATGACCATTAAAGCAATGAAGTGACTACAGAACTTATCACACCATATTTCAGATTGAACATCTGCTCCAGCTATTTTTCAAAATTTCATATTTCTGATGTATTTTTCTAGCTGACATATATTCCTACAAGCATTCCTCTTATCATACTATATAATTTTTTTTTTAATTTTTTTTATTTTAAATAATGCAAATCCTGTCTAAAAAAAACTTACTATAATAGTACAGCAGGCAGGGTGTACTTCTACTCTAAAGACCATGCTGGTCTCTAGAGCAAGAGACAAAAATCATCCATCATCTAAAGATCATTCAAACTCGCAGCTTGTTGGGTGGACAAGTGGACAGAACAAGACTATCAACTCAACCAAAAATGCTAGCACTAATCTTTAGCTTCAAATTTTGCATCTCCTTTATGATCTAATTTCACTTGTGATACTCCTTAATTTCTAAGCTTCCTTACTAATCCCCAAAAACATTTTACTGCCTTTGTTGTTGGGGTAGACTGTGACAGATCTTTCTGTTAGAAAGAAGAAGAACATGCTGAAGAGATTATCATGGATTCCTACCCATTTCAAAAGAAACTGGAAATTAAGATATGCTCAATGTGATGAATTTTGAATCTTATGTAATTTTAATTTATTATTGAATTTTTAAGTTTTTTTTCATTTTGAAATATCATCATCATCATCATCAAATTCCTGCCATGTACCCTCAAGGGGTGTACAGGATATGACAGTACTACATGAAAAAATTACATCATTACTAACTTCCTATCTACAATTTTCCTCCAAATCAGTCTGTTACTTGTCAAGACTCCAACATTATCAGATCTTATATTTCTATCGTCTAAGGCACTTTGTACCGTATCAATCCACCTATATCTTGGTCTTCCTCTGGGTCGTTTTCCTGCCAACCTGGCAGAGAACACTTGTTTTGCTAATCTTTCCCCTCCCATTCTATTTAAGTGACCATACCATCTGAGATTAGCTCTGCTAACGCATTCCTGGATGCTGACAATGTCAAGTTCTTTCCTAATATCCTCGTTTTTAATATGATATTGCCATTGATGCCATCTGTTCACGCCTCTAATCTTTCTCAGGACTCTCATATCTGCGGTCTCTAGTCTTTGGTCAAGTGTTTACTTCTGACCCAGCTCTCAGATCCATAAGTTAAAATTGGTTTGAACACAGTCTTGTATACAGCTAATTTAGTGTTCCGACTAATTTCTTTCTTATTCCATATGAATTTATTCAATTGACTTCCCACGATACCAGCTTTGCTGATTCTGTTGTCTATTTCTATATTTAGTTTACCATCTTCAGTAAAAATTGTGCCTAAGTAGCTGAAATGTTTTACTTGTTCCACAGGTTCTCCATTCACAACACAGTTGACATTTTCAATGATTCTGCCTATTTTCATTGTCTTTGTCTTTTTATTGCTGACCTTCATACCATATCTATTACAACAGCTATTCAATTTAGTCAGAGAATCTTGCAGACTTGTAGCGGATTTATTTAGAAGTATAACATCATCCGCATAAAGCAAAGAGCTGACATTAACATCTCCAATTTTGATATCAGGTTTAATACCACATTCCTTCATAATGTGATCCATATAGATAATGAATAACAGAGGGGATAATGTACATCCTTGTCTCACACCAGATTTAACATTAAACCATCTTCCTGTACTTCCTTCAATTCTAGCTGCTGACTCACAACTCAAATAAAGACTAAGTATTGCTTGATATAATGCCCCATTGACACCATATAACTGCAGCATATTGAATAGCTTCTCTCTTGGCACCTTGTCATATACCTTTTCCAAATCGACAAAACTTAAATACAGATCTTTGTTATATTCCCATGCTTTCTCGACTATTTGTCGTAAAGTGAAGATCTGATCCTGACAGCCTCTATTTGGCCTGAATCCAGCTTGTTCTTCACCAAGCTTTTCTTCCACAATTCTTCTCAACCGTTTCTCAAGTATACTTGCATAGATCTTGCCAGGAACACTCAGTAGGGAAATACCTCTGTAATTCTCACATTCAGTTTTATTTCCCTTTTTAAATATGGGTACTATGAGAGCTCTACTCCAATCATCGGGAATTCGTCCCTCTGTCCAGGCTTTCTGAACTATGCAGTGCAGCCACTGTAAGACTCTTATACCACCATACTTCAGCATTTCTGGTCAAATATCATCTACTCCTGCTGCCTTTCCACATTTCAAGCCTTTGATGGCTTTTTCTACTTCAAGTATGGATATGTATTCCTGACTGCATGCCTGGTCAGTGTTTTTTTATCACTCTGCTGTCATCACTGCTTGTTTCATTTAGCAGTTTTTCAAAGTAATTACTCCATACTTCAAGGATATCTTTTTCTCCTGTTTTCATTTCACCTTTATCATCTCTAATTCCTTTTACAGCACTCTTTCCTCCATTCCTAAGCTTCTTCAACAACCTCCAGAATATTTTGCCACCTTCTTGATATTTATTTTCTATATTCTATATACTAGCTAAATAAAAGTCCTCCCATGACTTTTATTTAGCTAGTTTTACACATTGTTTAGCTTTCTTACATTTGTCTCTGTATTCTGTAAGAGTAAAAGCTGACTTATTTGCCAGGAACTTTTGATATGCTTTCTTCTTTTCCTTCACTGCCTCTTTAACTTCCTGTGTCCACCAGGGAGTTCTGATTTTTTTATCTTTGCACACAACCTCACCACATGCCTCTCTGGCAGAATCAATCAATGTTTCCTTCAGAGTTTGCCACTGAGTCTCCAAGGTTTGATTCCTGTTCTCAAACTCTTTCATTTTTTCTTCAATAATATTTCTGTATTTTAGTCTACAGTTTACATCTGAGAGCTGCTCAACTTTTATTCGCTTTAAAACTTTCTTACATGTTATTCTTTTCAATATGAAATTCAATTTTATCCTGCTCAAGACTAAATAGTGATCACTTCCAATTTCAAATCCTCTGTACACTCTGGTGTCCTGCACCAGGGAGAAAACATCACTATCAACAATAACATAGTCAATGAGACTTTTCTTATTCCTAGCCTCTTCTCTCCATGTGAATTTGTGCACATTTTTATGTTGGAACATGGTGTTAGTAATAACCAGTCCATGTCCTGAGCAGAAATCCAACAGATATTTGCCATTATTATTAGCTTTGCTCTTTTCTCCAAATTTTCCCAAAATATTTTTGTATGTCTCACAATCATTTCCTACTCTACTATTTAGATCCCCAACAAGGACCAACTTTTCCTTTTTCATTGTGTCAGTTGCTTTTTCTAAAGCCTCAAAAAATTCCTCCACTTCTACCTTAGTAGAACCTTCTGTGGGACCATAGGCACAAATAAGTCTCATTGTCCAGTTCCCCATTCTCATATTTGCCCACATTACTCTACTTGAGACTGACTGCCATTCAAGAAGATTAGCCTCGTATTTTGTGTTGAATACTATGGCTACTCCTTCTTTTCCTTGATTGTTATTGCCTGAATATAACATTTTGTATTTATTGCTCAGAAAGATCTCACCAGTTTTGGTCTTTTTTGTTTCAGTCACCCCTATTATGTCGATCTGGTACTTATCTAATTCCTCAGCTAGCTCCATTTCTTTGCCATTCAGACTTCTTACGTTGATAGTACCGACCTTTAACTCTGGTGATGTTGAGTTGGGGTTTGTTTTCAGATTTGTTCCAGTAGCTGACTTTTCGCTGTTCGCCCTGGTTCCCTGGCGAAAACAACGGGGGCCTTGTTTAACCGGGCGACGCCCCAGCCGGCATGAAATTTTGTCATGTTGTACCATCATTTTTTATTTTGGTTTAACCAATAAGAATACAATTTGGTCGGCTAAATCCCAAATTGCCAGCCCATCCTCGTTCGTTCAGTATCAAAGTAGATACCCAACAATGTGCACCACGAGAAGGTGAGGATTGGACATTAGGTCAGAAGCCCTGGTCGGTTCTCCGCATTCCTTTAAAGGCTATGTGGAGGTCTCCTCTCAGTTATACAGCTTTGACCCTTAAGCACCCCCTTATATAATCACCTTATTTAAATTTTTATTTTTCTTTCCAACATCCCTCTTCTCTCATGATAAACTGGATCCTAAACTAAAAAGTGCCTATCAACTCACTTCATTAGACATGCATTACTTGTGCCCCTTTTCCATGACATGACTGAGGCTTCCCTGCAAGAGGCTGACTTACTTTTCCAATCAGCAGCACAAATTTACATTTGTGCTGCTGATTGGAAAAGATTTCATATCAGTTCATTTTTTGATGGCTAGCGACTTTAAAGTTGGAATACAGTTAAATAATTTCTCAGAGGCAAGATTATGTTTCTTTTAAATAAGATGAAGTGCAAAGGTTTAATTTTAGGTGACATTCAACTATTGTAACATTTTGAAACTTATCTGTTAACTCTGTGCATTAATACAATGCATATAATAATAATGCACCATTATTATTATTATATAAGAACATCATTATTTGATGTTCATCATTATTATTACTATTATTGTTATTATTAGCAGGAAGAGAAAGCAACAAAAAAAAGTTGCAATTATCCCATTGAATGTTAATACCAAGGTCTCCCCTTATCCGTAGGTTCACTATCCGTGGTTTCAGTTATCTGTGGTCACCCTGGTCCAAAAATATTAAATGGAAAATTCCAGAAATAAACAATTCATAATTACATAGGAAAGGGGTTATTAGATCCAACATTATTTCAAAGCTTGTATTTAATGTTTGTAGGAACTATGAAAGGGTTCATAAGTTGACCCGAGAGCTTATGAGAACACAATCCTCAGCATCCCCGAGTTTCCTTAGCTACTTAAGTCAAGCAGTACAAGCCAAGGCAACTCATGAATGCCGAGGATTGTATTCTCATAAGCTCTCGGGTCAACTTATGACACTTTCATAGTTCTCACAAACATTCAGCTTTGAAATAATGTTGAATCTAACATCCACTTTGTCTATATAATTTTACATTACTGAAATGAAGCCATATGACTCTTTCTTTTAGTAATAGACAATTTATAAGTATTAAATTATGTGCCGTTCTGAATAGTTCTTGGTTATCAGATCGACTGACATGTCGCAGTACTTGTGTTCAAGTAACCCTTATTTTACTTAATAATAGCACAAGAGTAGTGATGCTGGCAATTCAGATATGTCAAAGAGAAGCCATAAAGTGCTAGTGCTTCCTTTTAAATGAAAAAGGTGAAAGTTCTCAGCTACATAAAATAATAAATAAATAATAAAAACGTATGCTGAAGTTGCTAAGATTCCATTCACATTCAGATAACTTTCTTACAGAATGTTGTTATAACTGTTCTACTTTATTATTAGTTATTGTTGTTAATCCTATTATAAATTATCTCATCTTCCTTATACCCTCATTTACCTTGCGGTGTCGAGGGTCCATTGATCATCGGACCTCACTCCGTTTACAGGATAAGGTGGTCAGCCTTATGCCCCGGAGTATCCTATGGCCTGAGGAAGATCCTTCAGCTCCTCACGTCCACGACCGACGAGAATCGAACCTAGGACACTCCTTCCCCAAGCATGGTTGCGAAGCGCATAGCCACTAGGCTAACCGCGCGGTATTTAAATTATATATACTATAAATTAAACTATCATAGGTATGTATGTATGTATGTATGTATGTATGTATGTATGTATAGGAAAAAAATAGTGTATATAGCATTCAGTACTATCTGCAATTTCAAGTATCTGCAGGATGTCTTGGAATGTATCCCCCTGGTGTATAAAGGAGGACTACTGTATTTCCTCAGGTATTCTCGAGAATCAGAATGTTTTCTCCAAAAATTCACTGCATATAGTTAACTAGATACAAAACACTTGTTCCTACAGGTACAACATGAAAAGAGTCTACTGTATGCGCTGCATAATAAGTCATGCGCAAGAAGTTGTCGTTCAATAAGAATGCAAATTTTGTTAATAAAGTTTGACTGGACAAATTATTTAACAAAATTTGTTTAAAAGGAATAAACATGAAGATAATTACAAGGAAGCAGCAATTTAATATGAACAAGTGTTTATTTCATTCCTATTTATTAAATGTACATATGTCTATTATTCAAATTTTTACTGATACTAATCCATGCAAATGAAAAAAATTTTAAGATAGATTTATAAAGAAAAATTATATTTAAAAAGACATTAACGAAACCTTTGTGACGATTTCGAAATCTGATATCTGGATGTTGCTACAGGCCAGGTAGTATAATGTCTTGGCGGGCCGGATCCAGCTCGCCTTTTGCCCCACCCCTGTAAGAGATGAAAGGCATTATAGGATTTTTTTGTGTGCGTGATAAACACGATAGAGACACGACATGCACAAAAGGTATTCTGCTACTATACTTAACTCTCACTATAGAAAATACTGTTATGGCAAATTTAATCAATATAACAAACTACTAAAAAGACCTAAATGTTCAACTTATTTATTAATGATATTTCATATGGACTGACAGGAGAGATTGAATAATGCTGCTGTAGTCTCTTCAAGAAGAAGGAGGAAACATTTATACAGATCTCTTAGTTTAGACAGATAAATATTTGAATGTTGATAACAAAGGATTTGCATTTTGGAGTAGAGAATATAACGTTACATGTTGGTGGAACTGTACTCCAGGCACTTGATTAGAATAGGAACTTTGGAGTGATAGCTGACAGAGAACAAAAAGAACACTGCAAGTAGGATTTCATCCCATGAATTCAGAGGAAAATCCATAATTTTAAAATTCTTGATCTCACCATGAATAGCAATATTTCCCTGAGAAATTTGAGATTTTTTCCAATAATCTTATCTGATTTGATAAACCCCATTCCAATTTGATACACTTCTCATGAAAGAAATAAAATAAACAGGATATATATATACCAAGTTTACTGTAATCCCATTCCTTTCTTGCAAAAAATATGCAGTGTGAAATTGAGGTTAGTAAAATAATAAATATTTAATTATTAATAATTATTTTTGAATAAAAACTAATTTTATCTAATTTATTGTAGCTAGCTCTATGTGCAAAACATGTAAGAAATGTTGGCAACATTTTAAAAAGCATGGAAAAAATTACGAGCTTGTTGTCAAACATGTTCTAAAACACTGCAATGTATCAACAAGTGAACTTTATCATCTCAAGCATATTCATGGCATGAAAAAAAGAAAGGCAGTGAAGATGATATGCAAATACTGTAAACTTCACAAAAAAAAAAAAAAAAAAAAAAAAAAAAAAAAAAAAAAACATAGCACAATGCTTCAATTTGTCAAGCAGCATATGCTAGAAATAGATTAATTATTTGCTAAACTTTAAGAGTAGATGGAATTTCTGTTAATACTATCATAAAGAGTACTTTTATTTGAGAAAGTTTCACTAAAAGAGGCCTGTACTTACCAAAATAAAAAAAATCCATCATATATCATACACATATATTTAAAAATTACAAGGGAGATCTAATAAGAATTAAAAGGTACTTTTTCTGAAGAAAAAGCTCATTCTTTAGTTAAAAAAAAAAGATATGATGTAAAAATCGCATGACAAATTACAGATTGGATGTATATTAGACTTCACAGCTTGTACCAAACTTTTAATTTGTTCACTTTAATATACTTAAAATAACCTCCAAACTTTTTTTTTTTTTTGAATCATTGCATCTTAATATTTTTTCCAATAAATATTTTCCTTTAAAATGCCCATATTCGTTTGTGGAAACCCCATATACTGTTAATAACACTGACAGATATATTAACACATTCACTGCCACGCTCCTCGGGCGTAGTTTGTTACCACATGACAAGCGCTTTCACTCCTTCAAGGTCAGTACAAATAATTTTGAAGCTGGCGGTAGTTGGCTTGTGAAGCTCATATACCAACAAAGTTGGCAGCGAAAGTGTTAATATTAATTTGTATTAATGCAGCAGTGACTAAGGGTATGATTAATTTAAATAATTAGCATAATGTTAAATACTGTTGATATTGCTATTAATTACAGTTATCATTGGTTATTATACATTTGGAATAGTAGTAAAATGAAAAAGGTAGAGCAGTAATAATTAAGTGTATGTCAGCATAGAACAAACAAAGAATTCAAAGAGGACAGAATACAAGGTTAATACATCAATCGATTAAACCAAAGAGATGTTAAAAATGGTTCAGAGATGACGGGTGGTTTCGTGTTTCTGGAATGTTGAGTATGAAGACATTGAAGGAATGCAATTTTCAGTTTAGTGGATAGAAGGAAATTTATTATTATTACGGGTATCTCCATGGAGTCAGTAGACTCATCGCGGGAGACCCAAACTAGCAAAACAATATCTATCATATCTCTTCTTGAATTCATTTACAGACAAAGAACTCACAACTAAGTCAGGCAATGAATTCCACTCATTCACCACCCTCCAGGCAAAAAACCTTGTTCTCAGACCTTGTTAACCACACTTTTCTTTAATTTCCAGGGATGTAGTACTAAATGATCAAGACAATTACTACGGATTATTACTGGATTAATGTGGATCATATTTTTCACATAATGAGTGGAGACAAGGGTAGAACAAGAAACAATAGAAGCTGTATAAGGCAAGGGAGTACCAGTAAGGGGTAGGTTTTGTGGAGAGTGGTAGGCGATTGGAATGTACTGACTGAAAGTATGGTGATTAGGAGACAGTGAATTCATTCAAGTCAGTATGATGAAGTGTGTGTGAGTGAGAGAGAGGACCTCCCATCATGAATTTTTAGACCATGCAGGTCTGATATTTGCTATTATTTATAATTTATAGAAACCATAACGTTCAAAAATATTACAAATCTGATTAACAATATGACAAATCTGAAAAGAAGCAGTTCTGCAAGAGAGAGAAAAAAAAAGCATACAGAAAGTTCCTAGTAAATAAGTCAACAAATGACAAATAAATCAGAATAATGAAAGAGCTAAGCTATGTGTAAAAGTAACTAAACAAAAGTCATGGGAAGACTGGTAAAAATATAGCAAATAACTATCACGAAGGAAAGGGTACTGTAAAAGGGATCAAAGATAAAGGTGATATGAAAACTGAAAATAAGGATATTCTAGATGTCTGGAGTAATTACTTAAAAGATTTACAAATGAAACAAGTAGTGACAGAGCATTAGCAGAAAATACTTGAAGAATGCAAACAGGAGTACATATCAATACTCAAAGTAAGAAAAAAATATCAAAACTTTGATATGTGTAAAGGAAGTTAAAGTAGATATATGATTATCAACTAGAAATGCTGAAATATGGAGGTATAAGAGTTTTGCAATGGCTGTAATTCATAATTCAGAAGGTCAAATTCCATGTGATTGGAGTACAGTTCCTTCATAGTTCCCATCTATAAAAAAAGGAAAATAAGTTAATGTGAGAATTACAAATGGAATTTCCCTAATGAGTGTTCTAGATAAGATTTATGTAAGATACTTGAGAAAGGGCTAAGAAAAACTGTCAAACAGAAACTTGGAAAAGAAAAAACTGGGCTAAGGCCAAATAGAGGTCATCAAGATTAGATTTTCACTTTACGACAAATAGTTGAGAAATCATGGGAATATAAAGATCTGTGCTTAGCATTATCAATCTGTAAAAGGGATACGGCAAAGTGCCTAGACAGAAGCTTTTAAAAAACACTACAATTATGTGGGGCGAAGGAAATATTATACATAGCAATACACATATTTAAGATTGTAAGTTAGCAGTGAGAATTGAAGGAAATTCAGAAATATAGTTTCGTGTGAAATCAAGTGCAAGACATTAGCTACACTCTTATTCATCATCTATATGAATCAAATTATGAATAAAAGTGGCATTAAACCTGATTTTAGAATTACAGGTATCAAAGTTTTGTCTTTGCTTTATGCAGATTATGTACTCCTAAACAAATCAAGTGCAAGTCTATATTCTCCAACTAAACTGAACAATAGCTCTAAGAAATTTGGCATGAAGAGCAGCAATAAAAAAAACACTATTAATATAAGCAGGACCATAGAAAACTTCAGCTGCATTCTCAATGGAGAACCTATAGAACAAGCAAAATATTTCAACTATTAACACAGTTTTTTTTTTTTTTTTAAGTGAAGAAATATGGAAATAGACAACAGAATAAGGAAAGCTGGTATGGTTGAGAGCCAGTTGAATAAATTTATATGAAATAAGAGAAATCAGTCAAAGCACTAAACTAGCAGTATGCATGAGTGTTTCAAGTAGGTTTAAACTATTAATCCCAGAACTGGGTTAGAAATAAAGCACTTAATCAGAGACTATAGATCACAGATATATGAGAGTTTGAGAAAAATTAGAGAAGCAAACAGATGGCATCAATATGTAAGAATCATATTAAAATAACAATATTAGGAAGTAACTTGACATTGTTAGCATTCAAGAATATGTTAGCAGAACTTTTCTAAGATGGTATGTGACCATACCAAGTGTTTGATGCTAAGATAGCAGGGAAAAAAGAACCAGGAAAAAGCCAAGACTTGGTGGACTAATTCAATCAGAAGTGCTCTAGAAGACCAAAATATTAAATAGGATAATATTGAAGTGCTAACAAGTAATTGACTGATTTGGGGGAAAACTGTCAATAGGAAGTCAGTAATGATGTAATGTTTTCATGCTGTACATTTTATGACAGATCTGATGTCAAAATGATACTAAATTCAGCTATTTACACTACAGAGATGATAGTTCTTATATAAATTTGCTACCACAGATAATTCCAAAATATGACTATTTGTAGTAATGTAAATAAATGTATCATATCTGCTAAGTGCATATATTCTCTGGCCTGTTTTTCTGTCACACAAGAATAAAAACTGAAGTGGCAGGATTTTCCATGGGAGGAAACTTCCCTCTTTTATATGGAGCCAGCTAATTTACCCTGATAGCTGGAAAGCCTGTAATCTTATACAGGATACGAACCCAGTTTTTCCAAAAACATGTTCTTCCAACTATGCTATGCTAATATGAAACAGAATAAAATTAGGAGAGTAAATAAGTTTCATCGTTAATAGAATCATACTAAAAAAGAAATTAGAAAGGAATCTGACATCTGAGGATGACAAAGAGGTAATCTAGGTGGTATGAACAATTAAACCGAATGAGAGATAAATTAGAAATGGATGTTTAATGCAAAAATGTAAAGATAAGTCCTGAGAGAATATCAAAATATAAATGGACTGATTAGAACTGATCAAATTCCTTCTCATCTGTTCTAGGACAGGTTGAGTCCCTCCTAATGAGGGGTTACTGGTGTATTAATGCAGCCGGTTCGCTACTCCTCTGCTGCATCCCCCTAAGGGCGATATTTATAACTGTAATCCTTGTGTGTTCACAGGACCAGTTTGACTGCTTGCAGGATGAAAAACCCCAGATAAACTAGGAGGGGGAAACCCAGCTGTCCACGCCCTAAAGACCTGCTAACTTGGCTGCGACTGAGGAAGATCCTCGAGCTCCTCACGTCATCAACGGGAATCAAACCTAGGACACTCCTTCCCCAGGCATATGGTTCTTATGAACGCCTCTTTAAAGAAAGTTGTGAAGCTATTTTACACCAACCAAATTTAAATCGAAATGATTGTCTCTCTCTCTAAGATCTGGGAAACTTTTATTTTGTTATCATTAAAAAAAAATTATCTTAAATATTAATTAATTTCTTTCATTTCCTAGCTCACGACAATGTATTTTAATAGGTGATCCACTGAATGTTCATTACTTGTATTCCATTCCTATCTGTTTGTAACACTGAAGATGTACTATTAGTTTTAGTATGAAATATCTGTACCTTATTTATTAACTAAAAGTTATTACTGTGGACTTATGTGTTCTTTAATAACCAGGCATATGGTTGTGAAGCACATAGCCACTAGGCTAACTGCATGAACCCGATCGAATTATGGATCAAACAAACTCACCTAGAAGAAAACTACTAAAATGAAAATGAAATCCTAAGTATATTGAGCTATCATAAATATGTCATTTGTTGATGGTACATGTGATGATTTTGAACCTACTTAATGCATACAACTGAATCAATACTTCTCTATCTTTTTTTTGCAATGAAAAAGAGTTATTTAAATGAAACAAAGGACTAGATGGTCTCCAGATGATATCCAGTTTTTGTTTCATTTAAAAAATGGAAAAATCAAGTCTGCCAAGATAGTTAATCAGTCTTGTTTCATTTAAGAAACTAACTCCGTTAATTTTTACGGTTTTTTGGATGAAAAATCTAATATTCTGAAGATAAATCTGCTGCATCAATATTGGGAATAAAAGAAGTCATCACATTAATGACCAATCATATAACTAACCACATCTAGCCATCGGATAATAACCAACAATGCCTTATTACCAGATAAACTCTACGTTATTAAAAAAAATTATTTAGCCCACCAGAGGCCAAACAATTCAGGTGGAAAACTGAAAAAATTCCTTCAATGATTAACAGAATTCAAGCTGGAACAATTTATTCAACTGCTGTACATATTAATCACCAGTTATAAAGACAGTTATATGTATCAAATGTAATGATTACAATGTAGTGAACACTTACATTGTAATATAATTTTAATACAATATATTAAAGAATGATAAGTATGATTTAAATTACTTTGATGAAGACATGATGCAAAGGTCAGAATGATCATGTTACAATAATTTTTCAGTTCATTTTAATGATATGATACAAAGATTTATATGAAAATATATTTATTTACATGAGTTTTTTCCTTTGATATATAATGCCATCAAGAGGAAGGAATAGAGAGGAAAAAAGAGGGAGAGAATATTTACAAAAGATAAACTTTTTTCCTTCCCGTCTAAGTGTAGCATAGCATTTCGACTTTTAAAGATATATGAAGGGGTGCTGAAGAGTTCTGATAAACACCTAGAACAAAAATTATATTAAAGCAACTGATATAACCACAAGATGGAACATACAAGGATATAAGAATATAAGAAAATAAATTACCATCATAACTCTGCTGTACTAGTATGTTCTTTCTTGTGATTATATCAGTTGCTTTAATATCATTTTTGTTCTAGGTGTTTATCAGAACTTTTCAGCTCCCCCCTCGTAATATAGGATGGCCCATAAGTCACAAAGAGGTTTAAAATGAGAATTCATAATTTAAAAAAAGAAAGAAAAAAAAACTTTCCAGGTTCTGTATTTCATTATAACAAAAAAAATTAATAATAATAATAATAATAAATAAAATTATTAAATGTTTAAACCCCCTTCATAACTTATGGGCCATCCTGTATTAACACTTCCATTTAGAAAAGATAATTAATCCAAACCTTTTCCTTTTTTGTCCAGAAAGCCATATTTCTCTGCTGAAGTCAAGTCCACTGCCAAAACAGCTAGAATATCTTTATCTAGAATATAATCCAAACAAACAAATAAAAATGCTACTATAAATTCTAACGAGCATACAATGTTACTATTATTTATATAAACTGCTAGAGGGATGGAGATGAAGGAAAAGTTACCATCAGAAAAAATGCTTTAATTTAATTTTAGCCTTCCAAATATTGATTCTATTCAAAAATCAAAATTTATTATTACATATATTGAAAGCAAGATTACAACATCGAGTTACATTGATAATTGGGTAATTTGAATGCTGAGGAGGTAAAATTATAAATACTTTAATTCAGAAGTATAATTTTAATATATACCACAACCAACTTTCAGTATAGTGAATACTGTTTTAATGAATGGCAAAATGTTGTAGACTGAAAAATTACAATGCAAAAAAGGCACTGTCCTTGCATCAATGCCATTCTAAGACTCATTGTGAGCAATTGAATTTTAAGACTCAATACTATGGCAAATTGTAATTTAACTGAGGATGATATCAAAATAACATCCCAAAGTTATTTTACGTTTAAAAAAAAATATTAAAAAATATTTACAACTACGTATGAGACTAACTCATTTTCAGCTAGCTAGTTACATAATGAAGTTGGCAAATTTTTTTAATTCTGGTGAGTTCTGATATAAAGTCTACATAATTCTGGAACTTCCTAACAAGTAGTTTTTATTGTATCACTAAATACAGTACAGAGACATTTACAGCCTATGTACTATATTTATTGACAATTAGAGACAACTGAACTGAAAGTAATCCTACGTAATGATAAACAGATCTCCTCCCATATACATGACGCTGCATACATACAAGCAAAACAATTTTATTTTCTACTATGAAGCACAGTATCTAACTAAATACATTACTCCTAACATCTTACAAAATTTTCATTTGCAGAAAATACATGGTAATAGTTGTTTATAATGCAGTTATTGGGGACAGAAAGAGATTTATGCAAAATAATTTATCATCATCAAATTGCTTAGCAGGGTGTACAGAATATCATGGTAGTATCACAAGAAACTCTTCGAGGAACTCTGTTATGCAAATTAGAACAAATGGGGATGGATATGACACTGGTTAAGCAGATAAGAACGTGGCTGCTAAACAGATATCAAAAAGTGGCATGTGGAGGGGAAGAATTGAGTTGAAACAAGTGACTAGTATATGCCACAAGGTTTGGTGCTTGGACCACTGCTGTTTAATTTGTACATAAATAATAAGAAGAAATAAGAATATAAGAAGGAGATGCTTAAGGGTCCAAGCTATATAACTAAGAGGAGACCTCCACATAGCCTTTAAAGGAATGTGGAGAACCGACCAGGGCTTCTGACCTAATGTCCAATCCTCACCTTCTCGTGGTGCACCCTGTTGGGTATCTACTTTGGATACTGAACGAATGAGGATGGGCTGGCAATTTGGGATTTAGCCGACCAAATTGTATTCTTATTGGTTAAACCAAAATAAAAAATGATGGTACAACATGACAAAATTTCATGCTGGCTGGGAAGTCGCCTGGTTAAACAAGGCCCACTTTGTTTTCGCCAAGGAACCAGGGCGAACAGCGAAAAGTCAGCTACTGGAACAAATCTGAAAACAAACCCCAACTCAACATCACCAGAGTTAAAGATCGGTACTATCAACATAAGAAGCCTGAATGGCAAAGAAATGGAGCTAGCTGAGGAATTAGATAAGTACCAAATCGACATAATAGGGATGACTGAAACAAAAAAGACCAAAACTGGTGAGATCTTTCTGAGCAATAAATACAAAATGTTATATTCAGGCAATGACAATCAAGGAAAAGAAAGAGTAGCCATAATATTCAACACAAAATACGAGGCTAATCTTCTTGAATGGCAGTCAGTCTCAAGTAGAGTAATGTGGGCAAATATCAGAATGGGGAACTGGACAATGAGACTTATTTGTGCCTATGGTCCCACAGAAGGTTCTACTAGGGTAAAAGTGGAGGAATTTTTTGAGGCTTTAGAAAAAGCAAGTGACACAATGAAAAAGGAAAAGTTGGTCCTTGTTGGGGATCTAAATAGCAGAGTAGGAAATAATTGTGAGACATACAAAAATATTTTGGGAAAATTTGGAGAAAAGAGCAAAGCTAATAATAATGGCAAATATCTGTTGGATTTCTGCTCAGGATTATGGACTGGTTATTACTAACACCATGTTGTAACATAAAAATGTACACAAATTCACATGGAGAGAAGAGGCTAGGAATAAGAAAAGTTTCATTGACTATGTTATTGTTGATAGTGATGTTTTCTCCCTGGTGCAGGACACCAGAGTGTACAGACAATTTGAAATTGGAAGTGATCACTATTTAGTCTTGAGCAGGATAAAATTGAATTTCATATTGAAAAGAATAACATGTAAGAACGTTTTAAAGCATATAAAAGTTGAGCAGCTCTCAGATGTGAACTGTAGACTAAAATACACAAAGATTATTGAAGAAAAAATGAAAGAGTTTGAGAACAGGAATCAAACCTTGGAGATTCAGTGGCAAACTCTGAAGAAAACATCGACTGATTCTGCCAGAGAGGCATATGGTGAGGTTGTCTGCAAGGATAAAAATATCAGAACTCCCTGGTGGACACAGGAAGTTAAAGAGGCAGTGAAGGAAAAGAAAAAAGCATATCAAAAGTTCCTGTCAAATAAGTCAGCTTGTGCTCTTAGAGAATATAGAGACAAATGCAAGAATGCTAAACACTGTGTAAAACTAGCTAAACAAAAGTCATAAGAGAACTTTGGCAAGAATATAGAAAATAAATATCAAGAAGGTGGCAAAATATTCTGGAGGTTGT
This sequence comes from Typopeltis vanoorti, assembly GCF_054136105.1. NCBI lineage: Eukaryota > Metazoa > Arthropoda > Arachnida > Uropygi > Thelyphonidae > Typopeltis > Typopeltis vanoorti. The sequence goes on from NC_143560.1 coordinate 30,114,516, forward strand.
TGAAGAAGCATAAGAATGGAGGAAAGAGTGCTGTAAAAGGAGTTAGAGATGATAAAGGTGACATGAAAACGGGAGAAAAAGATATCCTTGAGGTATGGAGTAATTACTTTGAAAAACTGCTAAATGAAACAAGCAGTGATGACAGCATAGTGGTAAAAAAACACTGACCAGGCATGCAGTCAGGAATATATATCCATACTTGAAGTAGAAAAAGCCATCAAAGGCTTGAAATGTAGAAAGGCAGCAGGAGTAGATGATATTCGACCAGAAATGCTGAAGTATGGTGGTATAAAAGTCTTACAGTGGCTGCACTGCATAGTTCAGAAGGCCTGGACAGAGGGACGAATTCCTGATGATTGGAGTAGAGCTCTCATAGTACCCATATATAAAAAGGGAAATAAAACTGAATGTGAGAATTACAGAGGTATTTCCCTACTGAGTGGTCCTGGCAAGACAAGATCTATGCAAGTATACTTGAGAAATGGTTAAGAAGAATTGTGGAAGAAAAGCTTGGTGAAGAACAAGTTGGATTCAGTCCAAATAGAGGCTGTCAGGATAAGATCTTCACTTTACGACAAATAGTTGAGAAAGCATGGGAATATAACAAAGATCTTTATTTAAGTTTTGTCAATTTGGAAAAGGCATATGACAAGGTGCCAAGAGAGAAGCTATTCAAAACGCTACAGTTGTATGGTGTCAGTGGATCATTATATCAAGCAATACGTAATCTTTATTTGAGTTGTAAGTCAGCAGTTAGAATTGAAAGAAGTACAGGAAGATGGTTTAATGTTAAATCTGGTGTAAGACAAGGATGTACTTTATCCCCCTCTGTTATTCATTATCTATATAGATCACATTATGAAAGAAAGTAGTATTAAACATGATATCAAAATTGGAGATGTTAATGTCAGCTCTTTGCTTTATGCGGATGATGTTATACTTCTAAATAAATCTGCTACAAGTCTGCAAGATTCTCTGACTAAATTGAATAGCTGTTGTAATAGATGTGGTATGAAGGTCAGCAATAAAAAGACAAAGACAATGAAAATAGGCAGAATCATTGAAAATGTCAATTGTGTTGTGAATGGAGAACCTGTGGAACAAGTAAAACATTTCAGCTACTTAGGCATGATTTTTACTGAAGATGGTAAACTAAATATAGAAATAGACAACAGAATCAGCAAAGCTGGTATGGTGGGAAGTCAACTGAATAAATTCATATGGAATAGGAGCGAAATTAGTCGGAACACTAAATTAGCTGTATACAAGACAGTTTTCAAACCAGTTTTAACTTATGGATCTGAGAGCTGGGTCAGAAGTAAAACACTTGACCAAAGACTAGAGACTGCAGATATGAGAGTCCTGTGAAAGATTATAGGCATAAACAGATGGCATCAATGGCAATATCATATTAAAAATGAGGATATTAGGAAAGAACTTGACATTGTCAGCATCCAGGAATGCGTTAGCAGAGCTGATGTCAGAATGGGCGAGGAAAGATTAGCAAAACAAGTGTTCTCTGCTAGGGTGACAGCAAAACGACCCAGAGGAAGACCAAGATATAGATGGATTGATACGGTACAAAGTGCCTTAGACGATAGAAATATAAGATCTGATAATGTTGGAGTCTTGACAAGTAACAGACTGATTTGGAAGAAAATTATAGATAGGAAGTTAGTAATGATGTAATTTTTTTCATGTAGTACTATCATATCCTGTACACCCCTTGAGGGTACATGACAGGAATTTGATGATGAAGATGAGTAATTAAAAATATCAACTAAATATCATTTTGAAGATATTTTACAAAAGCATCTGTACCTTCATTTTGAAAAAAGGCCAATAATTCATTCTTAAGTTCTAAAATTCAGAATAGCACTTCACCCCTGGATAACCATCTTATTTCATTGTGCAAAAGCAAAGATTCGTACTTGGCTTCCACAGATGCGCAAAGTTTTTTAAAAAGCCGTACTTTTTAAGGTCTTGACTTGATGTACTTGACCATATTTACAACTTGGTCTAGTACAGGTTTTAATATTGGCAGTAATGTTTTTGAAAGTAGGGATTCTCTGTGCAAAAAACAGCGTGTAGATATAATATTGGGGTTTATTTTCTTTGCAAGAGTAACAAATCCTTTAACAGAGCCTACCGTTGATGTATCACCGTCCGTACAAATTCCTACACAGCTCCCATGAAATTTTAAAATTTTTTAAATATGATGTAATAGTCAAAAAAAAATTGTCCTGTTGCAAGTTCGGTAAGTTCTCTGCAGCATAGAAATTGATTCACTATTTCGTTTTCATTAATAAAATGAACAAATCCTAGTATGAGCTTTACCAATAATGTCAGTGGACTCGACAATTTGTAAAGCAAAATATCGTTTGGCAAGTTTATTGGCAACTCTGTTTTCTCAATATCATCTGACATATCTTTAATTTTATTTTTTATTGTATCATCCGAGGAATTTTCATAATTTTCTTTTTTGCTTCATCGCCAAACATAATGTTCACTATTTCAACATGCTGGTAAAATAAGAGACTCTGCTATAATATGTGGTTTTAATTTTACAGCAATTAATTCAGCTACCTTATATGATGCAAGTTGTGCCTTATCAGAAATTTTAACAGTCTTTTCAAAATATTTTACTTGTTTAACTTGCATGTCCAACAAGCTCTTGAAATAATCTTTAGTTTTTGAAGCAGGATGCATGCTTCTTAGCAAAGTGACATTTCAACCTAGCAGAAACCATTGTGCTATTAGATAATTTTTTTCCCCAGCATACAAGACACTTGGGAACAGGACATTCTTCTCATTGTCCATGTAAAACCGCAACTTAAATATTCGTCTGAATATCATCTATTAATTTTTCTTATTTTACTACATATAATGCGGTCTTCTGTATGAAATGTATTTGAAGCAATCATTACTACTACTTCCAGTTGTATAGGGTGTCCCAAAATTCACACAAGAAGTAATTTTGATAGAAAACACAGGTTTTTAATTAAAAATTGTAATTTCTTATTGATTCATAAAGTATACAGTACAGGGCTATGCATGGAATAGCATATCGGGTAAATGGCCTCCATGGCTTTGCTGGCACATATGCACTCTTTTGTCGAAATTTTCCATGACCGTTTTGCATAAATGTGGCTGAATTTCGTTGATACAGCGCTCAGTTTCCTCCATCAAGGCATGGGTGGGCTTGTTGGCATAAACCTTAGACGTCAAAAAACCCCAAAGAAAAAAGTCCAACAGCGTTAAGTCACATGATCTGGGCAGCCAATTCTGATCACCAAAACGGGAAATTACACGACCAGGAAATGACTCGTGCAGTAATTGAATTGTTTCTCGGGCTGTATGGCATGTTGCACCATCTTGTTGAAACCACATGTCGTCCACATCAATATCTTGCAATTTAGGCACAAAAAACTGGATTATCATGTCGTGATAGCGAGCACCATTAAATGTTATTGCCTTACCAGCCGCATTTTCGAAGAAGAATGGACCGATGATGCCTCCAGCCCAAAATCCGCACCAAACAGTGACACGTTGTGGATGCATTTGTTTCTCAACAATCACTCATGGATTTTCTGAACCCCAAGTGCGACAATTTTGTCGATTAACGAAGCCATCAAGATGAAAATGAGCCTCATCGCTGAAGATGATTTTGTTCGAAAAATAAGTATCCACTTGTTGTTGTTCCATAATCCATTCAACAAACTCTCTTCGCTGTGTGTGGTCAGTAGGCTTCAGTTCTTGAGTCAATTGAACTTTGTACGCTGTAGAGAGCTTCTCGAAATGCCCAATTCAAGACTGGTGCTGAATTGATGTTCCTGGACTCTCAGCAACACTCTCACAAACTGCATGTTTTCTGTTGAACGACGGCCAGAGTGTATAAGATCACTAATTGATCCAGTTTCCTTGAATTTTTTAATTAAAGATAAATTAAATTTATCTCAATGAAAACAGCATGACAGACCATTATTGAATTGTCATTCAATACACTGCACAGTTGATGAAGTTAAATCACTATTCCGACCATATTTTGTACAAAAATTGAGAACTGTAACTGCCAAACCTTCATTATTTTTAAAATATTGCTCAACAATGAAAATGCGTTGTTCTTTTTGTAGCGCTCCATTTTTAATAACCCTGAACTGTCAGCTGTCACGCTGTCTTTTTTTTCTCGTTGGCAACACTTTACGACACAAATGGCGCTAAATTTAAATCTTGCGTGAATTTTGGGACACCCTTTACTTGCCTCTTCATTAATATTTGCCTCAGAATCACGTTTTCGTTTAATAATAAATTTATATGTGCTACTACAATGTTAGACAACACACAAATCAAACACATTAAAAAATGGACTGTGCACTATTATGATGTTACACAACACACACCACGGAATGACTGTAAAATAGACTCTCCTCCCCACCCTTACTGCAAATACATGACCTATAAATGAATATCAGGCATCTGGTGATGATTTCCATTAGTAATTTATCTAATGGAAATCCAGCCCCTATGTTTTATAGCAAAGAATATTCTAAAAATATTTAGAGTTTGTTTTGCACACTATTACATCATTATATAATAATAATGATGCAGATTAAACCATCATGACAGGTTGAGAATGTGTTACATGTAAGTTGAAAATTATCCACCTAAAATAATGATCTCTCTCTCACACACATACACTACTATGCAACAAAATTTCCAGGCAGATATTTATTTAAAATGCAAAATCATGCTGTTATAAAATAGTTACATTTATTCTATTTTGAGAGAGAGTACAACTATGTTTATAAAAATTCACTGGTAATTTATCTCAATGAAAACAGCATGACAGACCATTATTGAATTGTCATTCAATACACTGCAAATAATTACAAAAATATATGAATAGTAAACCATTCTGAAGTCTCCAATTCCAATCTACTATACAACTCAATGTATAGTATGCCTAAAGAAACATGTAATAGGTTCTCAGTTAAATAATATTAGATCACTTGAGTGAGAAATTTAAGTACTGAAAATCATTATGTATACAGAAGTGGAGTGGAGAGGGGGTGAAAACACATAAAGGGCAAAAATAATCATGACTACAAAATTAAGATTCCTTACCCTCATCAGTATGAACATCATCTGGCTCTCCTAATGACATATTTTCTCCTGTTGAAGCATTACCAGTATTACCACATAATTCATAGTCTTCAGTTCCTGATTGATAATCAAATTTATTGAGAATTAATACTTTATATAAACTGATATCTAGATTAATATTACTAATATAAAATGAATAATGCTGCACTGAATCATTTCACAACCCATACCAAGTGTACTCCAATCTATAAATCTGAAATATACAATCTAATCCTATATGACTTATCTTCACAAAAATGAAACCAAAACCACAGTAAACAGTATTTTTTTTAGATATTCTTGACAAGAGATCCCTCTCCCTTTTATAGATGGGACTTTCATAAAAAAAAAAGAAAATATAAATAATAAAAAAAAAGTAGTGGACTATCATATTTTTTATCTTTAACTTCAATGAAGATTCTAATTAAATTTAATATGGCACTGAAAATTTACTGTCCAAAAAGTATTACTTTTTATGTCGATAACAGTTATTTAAGCCTTCCTTACCTAAGTGATGCACATGTGGCTAAAAGCTTTATGTGGTATATATCTGTTATTCCTTGTTAAATGGAATCTAAAATACAAAAAAGATTGTTGGATTTGTACTCTAGTAGAAGGAATGGAGACCAGAAAGAAACTTTAGAAAAACAGCTATGCAGTAAAGACATACAACAGAACCTCAATAGCTACAAGAAAAGGAGCAGGATAATATGTGAAAGCAGGGTGGACAATGATTATCCTAGCTTTTCCAGTTTTAGAAGTTCTGTTCAGAATAAAATAACATACTCAAATATTCTTTGCAAGACAAAAGATCAGAAGCCATGCAAAAATACTAAAGGAAAATCTTCTCTTCAAGTATTAGACATTTGCATGTTCTGGTTTCACTAGTCTTCCCCTCTCTCTCTTTCCCTTTGGTCAATATCCATCCACCTCTTTTGGTAGCCAATATCTTTCCATCTTAGATAGACATTCTTTCCATCTCTATATTCCTCACTAAAGAAAATAAGAATAAGAAAAAAAAAGCAAACCCTTGCTATCTTAGATGACAAAATACAAGATATTTATACAACAGGTTTGAAGCTTCATAACTTAGAAGATAGAAAAATAGATAGAAAAGATACAAAAAGATAGAAAATAGAAAAGTCTATAATGCTTATATATGTAGATATTACCCAAGTTTACGCAGATGATTTTTTTCTATAAGGAATAAAAGAAGTCTGTGTTTTGAAGGTAATGAGAAAATAAGTTAAAACATTTATTCATCTGGTATGAACTATTTCAACATGACACTGATAACAACTGAGATACTATGATTCAAAATGCATATATTGCCACTGAATGACATGAATGTTATATGTTGAGAAAAGAAATTCAATTTCATACATTAAGAATGTGTCAGAACAAGCAATCAAAACTGTTCAAAGATTTTCATTATGAGCTTCACAGAATTCATTAATCTACTTGACTTTTACCAACTGTCAAGGTAAACTACATTTAATGACTCCTGTATCTCATGAAGCTCCCTGATTGATCTATTAGTCTACCATATAATGGACCAGTGGCGGCTTGTCCATAAGGGACGAGCTGCCATGTTTATAATCGCTATTTTAAACGTTTGTATATTTATCTAAAAACCATTCTTTTCTTGTTTGTAATATGATACCACTTGATAGTATTTCATGTAATTCATTCGTTATCAGTACTGGCTAGTACTGATACTAGCCAGTACTCAATACTCAACACTGGAGCTGCATTCAATGTAGACGCACCACACCGCTACCTAGTTGGGGGTAACGCGTGCTTATGTGCAGTTTGGGCTGGTGGCATTGCAAGTCCAAGATATATTTTTACTACATGAGCACAAATAACACAAATTAACGTCTTTGACATTGTCCTTAAAATGGATCTAAAAACTGTCATTTTCTTGTTTGTAATACAATATTACTCAATAGTATTTTATATAATTCATTTTGTAGCAATAGTTGTATTTTGCAATAGTCAATGTGCTTACAGGCTAGGGCTAGTATCAATACTGACTAGCATACTCAACGCTGGAGCTACATTCAATGCAGATGGGAGTGATACATGATACATATTTAAGCTTTTTTCCTAAGCTTGTCATAATCATCTGCCTTGTCCACATATACTCTTCTTTAGAGAATATTCCTCATGATCAAGACTGCATGGTCACTTTCACAAATTGGAGGCAATGTAGCCACCTTGAATATGAATAGCTCTTCTGATCCTATTACCAGGTCTAATACTCTCCCTCCCCTAGTCCCCTCCATCACATGTTGCCTTAAGTAATTATCCCTTAGCAGGTGTATAAATTCCGTTTCCTTCCTGCCATGTGATCTTTCTTCCTTCTGGTCTATATCTCCATAGTTGCAGTCCCCATACTAATCACTCAACCTGTACTCATTGTACTAATTTAGCTGTAAAATTCAATGCAGTAAGAATTTTTTTTCTTAACTTTGCATTGACTTTTACAGAGGTCACAAACATTGCATATAGAAGGAGATTGTAATTTTAATGCTGATTGTGGAATTTTGTATATAAGGGTTATATTAACTGTAATACTTTTTTTATGATTTGAAAAATTGTATTGAAAAATATGTATTGAAATGGTAGGAATATTAAGCTGTGTATTTCAAGGCCAATGCCTCAGAAAGCGGCCTCCAATGGTTCCAATTTGAAAGAAAGATCTTAGAAGCCTTATTTGGAAATTGTAAAGTGCCTTCAATTGTTCAAAGCTTAACCTAATGCGTGTCCCAAGGACAGTGCAACAACAGGCAGCGAACAAATAAAGGATCTCCCACGTATAGTGAATAAGATTGTTTTTGTGTGTCTGGGGGAAACAAAAATAAACAACAACTCTAAGGTTACATCCCCCTTTTTGTGCAGGAATGCTTGGGGTTCTCAACCCTTATTCCAGGGACCACAAGAGGGAATACAAGAAAGGACCCAGAAGTATCCAAGGAGATCTTTATCCAGATGCAGCAGATCGAAAATGTAGCAGGTGGAGGCAGTATGCGGAGGTACGGTGGCAGTGTGCTGGTATGCACAGGTAGAAACGGGGAAGGAAGTAAGTATGCAGAAACGCAGAAGGAAAAGCAGTCTCTTCTAATAGTGTCTCAGAATCCGGCATCGCAGATCCGTTGGATGTCTGGAGAGAAGTAGGGAAATGTCGAAGGAGAAGTCTAACTGTAATAATATGCGTCAAGCTCCGGAAATTCTTCGAGATACGATGCCGCTAAAGGAAAGAAGCCCACAAGAATGTTAAAAGCCCAGGATGGAAAAGCAGTATCAATATGACATGATCCAATCCCCAGAAAATCTTCTACGATGCGACAGAGCTAATGAAAAGGAAACCCGCACTAATGATGAGACCCAGGCTGGAAAAGAAGCCATTAGAACCAGATAAGAGACGAAAGAGCCAGTTCAGATAATTGTGTCATGAGAAGAACTGCGAGTACAACCTTGAAGTATTTATATATTCGGCGGGACATATATAAAGTTAAATTGTGATAATTTGTCCCGGACTATGAGGTTAAAGAAATACTGGTAGCGATTTAGATATAGCATACTTATTGAAGTATATATATTCAGCAGGACATATATATAAAAGTTAAATTGTGATGATTTGTCCCAGACTAAGAGACTAAAGAATAGTTGAGATAATTTAGATAGGTAAACTTGTTGTTTGAGATATGTGCATATTGCTCGAACAGATTAGTTCTAGAATGCGAACATAGATTCTTATATGATAGCATTGCTGCATGTTTATTAAGTATGTACAATGTATGAGATAATAATTCTTAGCAGCAGAATGAATGAAATTATAGATTGGAATATGATAGTATTGCTGCATGTTCTTTATGTATGTACAATGTATGAGATTATAAGTCTTAGCAGCAGAAGGAGTGAGATTATAGATTGGTATTTGATAGTATTGCTGTGTATTTTAATGTGTGTATATTGCATGAGATTATAATTCTTAGACTTTAATTTTCTAAAGAGCCAACTCATTTAAGAAATTGTATTAATGTATCCTAGTTTAATAAATATGTTTGTTATGCTAAAGAATGTGTACTCACTGATCCTTAATCCAATGCACTGCTCCTAAATAAAATACGAACCTGTGTGCAAAGTTAAATAAGTGTAGCCACGACTAACAATAAAGCCTAAGATAGATTTAGAGAGATACTGCAGGTGATCTTAATTATATATAATACCCATAAAAGAGAATCTTGGTGGTGCAGTCGTAACATTAAATAAATTTTTCCAGATTCTCAAGATATTAGATACCCTGTGGTAACTTAAGTAAAAGTGTAATGTGTAAGAAATAGATAGGAGTATAGAGTAATAAAGAGACAGGAAAGTAAGGAATAGAATATAAAAATGAAGTAAAGTATAAAGATAGAATATAGAGAGAAATTTGAGTATAGAGTAATAAAGAGAAAGTAAAGATATATATAGAGAGAAATTAAGGTAAAGGAAGAACAAGTAAAGAAAATAGAGCATAAAAGTTTAAGTAAAAAGAAGAATAAGTAAAAGTAATAGTGAGAGATATACAAAGGGACTAAAAGAACATGTTTACATGGTAATGCACGTCTTCCAGATCATGCATTGTCATGTAACCCCATATCCTTCAGCCACAATCAACTGTATATTTTGTCTTATTGGTCTTAATCTCACACCAGATTGCTTCAAATGAACAGCTACCCTCCCACCTATCTATTCTTTTTGGCTGCAGTTCATCTGCTATCATCAACAATACCTCTATCCCCATCCCATCTTCTCTATCTTACCTGAAAATACTAAACTCTTCAGTATTTTCTGAAGGCTAACAGCAACCTGCTGTTAGCCAAGTCACACTAATGCTTATAACTTTTAGCGAGGTTGCACTAACCAATGCCAGAAAGTCCTCTCTCTTGCTCTTGATACTTTTGGCATTAGTATATGGAAGCTGCAGCATCCCTTTAAGGTCTCCATCCATTTTTACTTCCTGAATTAACTACCCTATTCAATATTTTTGCTTGAGAGACTAGATTCTGCACTTGGTCATTCTCATACTCACCTCATGGGTGCCTTCACACAAACTCTCCTGCTTCCACCCTAACTGCTTAAGTTTTCATGCAATTGCATTTCAGTATACCTGGTGAATAAAGCTCTTTCTGGACACCTAACACCAAAACTATTTAAATGCAGTCTATCAGCATTATACAAATCCACAAATCTTACATCATTGCTTCTACACAACCTGTGTGTTGATTCATTAGCTAGAAATGCCTTCCTCCTCCTCAGTTCACTTCTATCATAGAATGGTAGGAGACTTAATCTTCCTTCTTGCTCTTCAGTTTTGTTCATTTAACACTTTGACTGCCATGTGCAACAAGTGCCTCATACGTACACTTTCTGTTAGAGTCATGTGATATGTATCTGTTTCACAAGTTAACTTTTTATTATTCCCAGTGGCTTGTGAAGATAGAAAAAAAAATTAGTATTGTGGCAGTTAACGTGTTAACTCCTCCTTTACATTCTTACTCATGGAATACTTCTCTCCTCTCAAATCATTTGTCCCAGTTCTTTAGGCCTTACCTTTTTGCATCTGAATGATGTGACTAATTTCATGAATTTTTGCACCAGGGAAACATGACTTTGTTACACTTTCATTAAGTACTCCCATGATCACTGAGAGTCTGTAGATAATTTTCTCCTTAACTTGTTTTTCTCAGTCTTTATTATTACTTCAGACCACCTGTTCTTCCTCACATCAGCCCTGCTAATCTCTTGCTGCTTCTGCAATTTCTCAAATTTCACACTTTGTCCTGTGAAGGATAAGATTTAAGCATGCTATTATAATTTCTTGGCATATTTAATTTAGTAAAACAGGTGTCTGGTTCCAGGGATAGCATCAAAAACACCTAGAGGAAGATCACAATCTAGGTGAATTGAAACGCAAGATAAGATCTGACAATACTGAAGTACTGACATATAACACTTATGTAAGAGCTTATGAGAACAAAACCTTTCACATTGGAGCTGCCTTGATTTCTGCTACTTCGAAGATGCAAGCCCTGCCCAGGAGCCTGTATGTTCACCTTTTATTAATGCTTTAATTAGGTTTGACAAAGACCTTCACAAAGCTACTTTCACTTACTTGGCTATTAACTCTATACAAATTTCAAATATCTACCTAACCTCTAAGTATTATCACGTTTAGATGGTGAACCACACCCTAACAATTCTTAATATTTCCAGACAAGCACAGTTTGACTACCAATGTGATATGCGAGGGTGGTCTGAAAAGTTCTCTGCCTCGCCCATAGATGTCAACACTATTGGCACATCTGTCATAAGCATCCATGTGAAATTGCAAGTCATTCAATCAAGTAGTTTGTTTTATACAGCTGCATGAAGAAGTGTTGTTTGTATCCCTTGAAAGGGATAAAAATGAGTATCGTGCAGTAATAAAATTCTTTGTAAAAGAAGGTTTAACGTCAAAAGAAATTCATTTGAAGTTCATAAAAGTTTATGGACACTCTTCTCCTTCATTTTCAACAATTAAGAAATGGGCTGCCGAGTTTAAACATGGCCGTACCAGCCTTGAAGATGATCCACGTGAAGGACGTCCAAAAAGTGTAACACCACCAGAAATCATTGATCAAGTGCACGATATGGTATTGGATGACCAGCGAGTCAAAGTACAGGAAATTGCGGAGACTATAGGCATTTCAAAAGAATGTGTAAGATATGTTTTACATGAAGAATGGCAAATGAAAAAGCTTTGCGCAAGATGGGTGCCATACTTGCTCACAGCAGATCAAAATGTTTATTAATTATCTTGAAAAGGGTAAAACAAAAACCACGGAATATTATTCCGATCTTTCAACCAGACTAGACGAAAAAATTCATGAGAAAAGACCCGGTTTGCAAAAGAAAAAAAATCATTTTTCATCAGGACAATGCACCTGCCCATAAAGGTGTTTTGACAATGGGAAAAACAAGGGATCTGCACTATGAATTGTTGGAACATCCACCCTATTCTCCAGATTTGGCTCCCTCTGACTTCCATCTCTTCCCAAAACAAAAACTCTTCCTCGCCGGCCAGCATTTTTCTTCAAATCAAGAGGTGATTGCAGATGTTGAGGGGTAATTTTGCAGATCTTACCAAGAACCATGAAATATCAATGATGACTGAAAACAAATCAAATGTGCATATTATTTACTGCATAAGCCATGCTGATAATATCACCTATTTTCTAAATAATGAAATATAGCAAATGCATTTTAAAGATGTATGAATAAAGACTCTGCATCTCAGTTAGTGTCGACAATACCTTTCAGATAGAAAGACCTGGATTCAAATCCCATCTAGGATGCAAAGAACTTTTATCAGGTCTTTCAGTCTCATAGCCTGCTAGCCATTCTTAATACAAGTTACCGACTCTTGTACAAATGTGGGAGGGTTTTTCCTCACTAAGCATTCTTATGTTTGAAAAAAAAAAACAGGAATTGTGGAAGAATAAGAAAAATACTATAAACAATTATAAACATATAAATTACTGATTATACTTATCAGATGAATAGCATATAAATAAATTATAATCACTGAATTAATATCTGTAAATTTAATATAATTATAAAATTATTTATGGAGACATCAAGACACACTAGAAAGTGCTTAGAGAAAACACTAATAATCTTCAAAATCATTGATAAGAATTACTAGATTCCTCCCCCCCTATAAACTGAGAATCAAGTACTAGTAGATTCCACTTTTGATTCTTTGTTCTCTTTAGTTGCATCTTTTTGAATCCCCCCCCTCTTTTCTCTAATATCCACTTTGCCTATGCAATTTTACGTAGCTGAAATTAAGTTGTACAGCTCTATTTTTTTTCAGCAATTACTGTTACGCATCAACCGAGAGTTCACTTACGAAAAATACATTTCTCTGACATTTGATTTCCTCTTAGCATTGAATGAGAGATTTTGCTCTCTTAAGGTTTTTTCTGCCTGGTCTCTGAAGAGAACCAACCAGTTCAAAACAGCTGTCAGGCTAGTGAAACGTTAAAAAAATGCCCCAATACCAAGGATTGTATTCTCATAAGCTCTCTAGTAATAATTTATGAAACTTTCATAGTTTCTATAAACATTCGGCTTTGAAATAATGTTGGATCTAATATCCGCTATGCCATGTTGTTACAACTGACATTAAGAATTTAAATGCATTATGATCAATGATCAAGAACAGGTTGGTAGAAAATATACAGTCAAGAAAAAAAATAAATAATAAATAATAAAACACTTTTACCAGTATTATTAACAAATAGTATTACAAACCTGAAGATATATTTTGAGACAGAACGTGAAAACTTCTCTGCATATCAATATACGGTGGAGGACTAGATGGTGGTCTCATATTTTCACAGCTGGTTATACTTGTAAAATGTTTAGTATCAGGAACTGATTCTGGCAACGAAGAAGGAAGTAATGGTGGATATTCTTGCCGGATATGGTGCAATTTAATAAGCAAACCTTCTTTATGTGACAAAGTACCAGCTGTTAAAACTTCGTTGCTTAGTGTAACTGTTAAAAATCTCTGAACATCTAATGAAGAAAAAGATTTAAAATTAATTCTGAATGATAAAAAGGATACACCTTTTTCTTTTAAATATTTTAAAATGCAACAGAATACCATAAACTAACTTAAACTGAGCAGAAATACTAATTGTAAATTCCTATAAAACAAAAGAAACTTACCCTCACTACATTATTTTCCTAGGAAAGAAATCACTGTTAGACATGGTTTTCGAATTTCAGCCAAGGACTTATTATTAACACACTTTACTGAAGTTAAGACTTATTACAGAAGTTCTCACACAATCATTAACGTATCTGTTAAACTGCACATAACTCATTCACAACACCCTCTAGCTATTTTCATCCATCCACTTATATAAAATTCTACTCTTCACTTCCTATCACAACACTGTTACACAATTTATAGGACTGGTTTCTCACTTTTTCCCCTCTTTCTCCTCTAATCCCTTCCATATTAATTTAGAAAATCCCTCATTAAACTAAATGATTATCATATCCCTTTATTTCCTATCATATCACATGCAAATGTACACTTCCTCAACCACTCCATAACTCAACCAACCAACTGCCCAGAATCTTACTATTGTCTTAGTTACCTCTAGATATTGAGATGAATAATAACTAAGATGAGTAACCAGATTTGTGCAAAACAGTCCAGATGTGGATCAGCCATCTAACTACTATGCAGATGTAGCCTTATTAAAGTAGAAAAACTGCCTTCCTGTTAATACTAGTCGATATCTTTCTTATCATGACAGCAATGGCCTGTATGACTTGGGTACCTGAATTCTAGATTCCTGTGACCAATCTACCTTAGAAACCAAATCTCAAATGCCTTCTGGAACAGAATTCTACCAATACAGTATGCAGCAGCGACTTATAAAAGAGCAAATCCACATATCAATCCTCAGTTACCAGGCTATTTAAATCTTACTGAACAGACCTAACTATTATCACTTCTTAAAACTTAACCCATTGTTGCATTATCAGCAAACAAGTTACAGGAAAACAAGTTTTTTTTTTTTTTTTTTTGGCAAATTTTTTATTTTATTTTAAAATTTTGAGGATCCATTAGTTCAGTGATAGCAGGCTTGCTGAAAGTGTCAAGAAACAATGCAACTATTTATTGCCACTGTGTGTGTAATGTGTATTCTACAATCAGTTTTTCTAGCCTGCAGAGTTAAAACAAGAGTTTCTTCCAGGAGGAGACCCTTTATTTGGATATAGATGACTAACTCGGGAATGTTGAGAGGAGAAATAGGCCTATAAAAAGTTCTCTACTTGATTACCAGAATCTAATTGTAAGCCTTTCTTAAGCTCATCTAGCATCATGGAAGTTACTACAGCGATATGTAGTAATCAAAGCTAACAATACCTAATATATAATTACATATAATAGAAGGCAAAATCAAAGGAAAAAGAGAAAGACACCAAGGAAAAGATACATTGATCAAATAAAACAAAGCACTGGACTAAAAATGTACTACGAAATAAAGAGGAAAGCAAACAGAAGAGAAGAATGCCAGGAAATGCCGTTGAGCTACCAGTCATAAGACTCATGCAATAGAAGAGATCACGATATATAATGCATTCTGAGCTTCTGTAGCTCAGCTGATTTTGACCGTGTCCTTTGGGTGAAAAAAACCAGCTCTGAATCTAGTCTGGATACAAAGAACCATTATCATAGCTTTTCAACTGACGGCAAGTATTAGCCACTCTCTCATATGGAGGTAGAAGAGTTTTCTTCCTGGAAATGCAGGTTTTTTTCATCCCTGCAAAACAGGCAAACTTGCAAAAAAGAACACACGCAACTGACAATGATTCTACCCTATGAAGACAGGATAAAACACCTTATCAGCGCATTAATTAGGTTTCAAAGAATGCCAAATTAACTTGACCATGACACGCCAATGAGCCTAACATTAAGGAAAAATCCGAAACGAGGTCTAATATATGTCAAGAATAATAACATTATTATTATTCTTACATGATATCTCTATGTAGTGTGAAGACTCACCACTGGAGGCCCATGTTAACTATTCTGCACAGAACCAATCATACTTAGCATTTCTCCAACTCATTCGGTGATAAAGCACCACAAAACTTTAATAATTCATTCCAACATTTACCCTTCTCCAAGCAAAAAATCTAGTCTTCACATCTCTATTCAACACACTCTTACATAACTTGCTTATAAGATAGATTCAAATTAACTGATAGAAAGAATATGGAGAGAGATTAAATTAGTCTTTGTATTACAAGAATATGCAAGGGAATTTATAGCTCTAAAGACATTTGTCTTGAGTCTTTGTCAAAAGACAGGAGATCACCCCTGGGTGATCTCCTGTCTTCTGACCTACCATGTACTGAAAAGTCTTGTATGTCAATCTTATAAAACTCCATTAATAACTTATGTTTCTATTATATCCATCTTTTTTGAATATCAATTAGTCCTGGTGATCCACAGCCCTTCAATCATCCCTCACAGGGAGCATTCAGAGACCAGCTGCAAACCTGGATTCCGTGTGGTGATCACTGATCACCACAAGGAATCTAGGTAACCAGCATCCTCTATATTTTTTTTTTCCTCCACCTTTGCAACGAGTTGCCTGGTGTTGCACTACCTTACCCCAGTCCTGAAGATACTTTCAGGCGCAAACTTTGTTTGCTCACACTTGGATAAAGGATTAAACCTTATTACAGTATCCTCTACTTGCCTATAAAAGCTCTTTACAGGTATGCAGACAAACTCCTTTGTCATAAGCTTTTCACGAACCACTGAGGTTCTTTAGATGTGGACTTCAAACCACAACCAAATTGAGGATAAGGTGGTTAGCCCTATGCCTCCCAATGTAACCTATGTCTGTCAATGCACGTGTTCACGGGGCGTTTACCTGTTCTGGGAGATAAAAAACCGGAGTTTCCAGGTGAAAAAAAAAAAAACCACTCCGTATGAGACCAGCTAACTCACCTTTTAGTCAAAAGAGACCAGATAAAGGTTCATCACATAAAGATAAAGGACAAGAATCGAATCCAGGTCTTTCCAACCAAAGGGCTCTGTCTATACCGTCTGAGCTACGGAGGCTCAAGACAAATGTCTTTAGAGCTATAAATTCCCTTGCATATTCTTGTAATACAAAGACTAATTTAATCAATACTACTTAGTATCACATCTGGCAATGTAACATATCTCCACCTGGATGGCACCCCCCCCCCTTGAAAATGATTATTCAGTAACTCAAATGTTTCATTTGCTTCCCTACTATCAGCACTCATTAGTCATCATTCCTTTTACTGTCTATAGCAAAAGAACTCGTTCAGATTTACTTTGTCTTATAAGCTTGCTTCCACTCATAATTCACTTTGACCTTCCTTACTGTAGAGGTCATCCTTCTTGCATGTGCTCATGGATTCACTGATCAGCATTCTGTTTTTCTTTTCCTAAATTACCTCTTAATGGTGCTGTTCCTACATCTAATTCCTACATAATTTATTACTATTATTATTATTATTATTATGTGATGCCTCCCAGGACTCGTCATGTGAAGGCACACCTCCACTGTACACAACTAACCATCTCCCCTGACTTTGAGTTAACAGTCTGATAACTGCTTTCTTCGAACATCCTTTGACCATCCCATGCACTGCTAACATCTTTTTTCTCCAAATTCTTATATATGGCACTGTTCTAAGCTGGTTATTCAGTTAGTCATAATCATCTCCTTTTTAATTTCACATACTCCTCCCTTCTTAACTGAAAATTCCAGCCATCTGATAATCTCCCAGGTTACGATTGCATGCCAAGTTGTCCAATGCAATCACCAACTCAAGCACTCTCAAACCTTCAATCCTCTCCACTACATGTTGCCATTGGTAATTTTCTCTTACAGCTATATAAATTTCATTTCCTTTCCTCCATGTGACTGTTCCTCCTCCCAATCTATGTTCCCACAGTTGAAGCCCCCCCCCTTATAAATAATTACTCATCCTGCATTCGATGTGCCTTGTATATCCCTTGCTCATGGCAATAACCAACTATATATATTCAATCCTGTTTGCCTCTACTCACACCAGAAAGCCTCATATGAAGTACCTTCTGCATCTCTGTCCTCCTGATGTACTCCTACACATTTTGACTTCAGTTCTTCTGCTACCATTAGGTGGTGTTAATTTATGTGGAGTGTGCAACCCGCGATGTCTTTGGACTCCTTGAAGGGGTCACGTAATAATAATAATTAGTAAACCATCCTTTCCCATCTAATGCATGCATAAACGGTAGGCCATAACTGGGTATTGAAAGGGATTACACTGCTATTGTCACAAAATGTAATTTAAATAAATATATATATATAAATGTAAATATATAAGTATACATATGTAAATAAATAAATATACAAATTGTTGCCTTTAAGAATAAATAACTGTGAACCAAAAACTAGACTTCGATCGAAAAAAATAACTGCAAATCTTACCCTCTAAAAGATCCCGAATTGTTTCGTGATATTTTGACATTCCGTACAAATTTAAAATGAAATAATCATTAAAACACCAAGGAAATACTAGAATTAAAAATTAGCATATCAAGAACGGAAAAAAGTTATCATTAGCAGAAAAAACATTATGACTAGATCATAACAGACATCACAACATCCAGGATTGACGCAAGTCTCACCCAAACGTGAAAACTGCACTTTGCCATAATATTAAATAAGAACCAACGTATCTGAAACCACGCCCACCAACATTTCACGTGACTTTAGAAGATTATATAACGTCCACAGTGTTGACAATAAACTTACTTCCTCTTTTATTAAAATAAAGAACCAAGAGGCTTCATTTAGACGATGCAAAATTATATAAATCAAATGGATATTAAATCCAGCAATATTTCAAAGCCGAAAACAGAAACTATAAAAGTTTTGTACGAAATTTGACCATAGAGCTTACGGAATACACTCGCTGGTATTTACCAGCTGCCCTAGCCGGTCCTTATAGGAGACATGATCGCAACTCCCCAACCTTTGCTAGACCGCCAGAACAAAGACCGTTCTTAATTTTATTCCAGTTGTCGACTAGAGGAACTTTTTCTAGAGGAACCTTTCTTCTGCCATCTCCCGTGGTAGTCGATCTATGGCACGAACAAGCAGGTTTTTTTGCCCGGAAACAGGAGTTTTTTTGTTCTGTAAACTTAAGAAAATCGACTACTGGATTCTTTAATTTCAGTATAACATTGCATTAGATTATGGACCATGAGATAGAGGCACTTGCATAATGTTCTTCATCAGATGCCGTTTAAAAGTAGAGTTGGTCTTGGGCCAGCTATCTAAGATTGTCTGTGTTGGAGTTTGACTTCAACTCGGTCCAGGGCCGGATTAAGACCCATAGAGGCCCTAAGAACTTGAAAGATTTTGGTGCCCCATATATATGTAATTCAAAATATAAACAATAATAAACCATAAAATAAATTTTTATTTTTCAAAATGAAACAAAACTTATAGTAAGATGGAAAATAATGTTTATTTTTGTATACTTCAACTTTATTTAGATTTGAAAAGTTTTCTCCTACTTTTTTTAATTGCAAAGTCTTTGATCAGATCCTCAAAATTAATCTTACGTAACACGTCTGCTTTTATACTTAGTACAGATAAGGCATTCAACCTGCCCTGTTGCTTAGTTGTTCTGATGGAATATTTAATATAATTCAACTGAGAAAATGAACACTCAGCTGAGCAATTTGTGACCATTAATGTTACAAATATTTGAAAGGCAACGTCTACATTTGGAAAGACACACTCAATATTGTCTTCTTCAAATATTTTATAAAGTTCAGCATGACTGAATCTTGTTTTTACATTTTTTGTTGCACTGAACTTATGGTGCACATATGAGTCAAACTGAAGAAGCTCAGCTGAGAAATTAGTGATCAAGTCCTCTGGGTAAGCATCAATCAGTTTTTGACAACACTGAGAATACCTTTCAATTTCAGTAGATGATGAAGTAGCATTATGTGGCACATCAGTTAGAAAAGAAAATCTCTCTGATATATATATTTTTTTTTTTTTTTGTATATCTCTCCTCTTCTTCTCATCTCAGTTTCAAGTTTGTCAACAACTGTGTAAAAGGTGGTGATACGAAATTTATCTCTGGCATTCAGATATACTTCTGGAGCATCCATCTCGGGAGTGAGATGGGTGCAATGCACCCGGGCCCCACGATCGAGTGGGCACAGTCGGTACACATTTACGGAAACGCATTTTTTTATTTTATTTTATTTTTCTTCTTCTAATTTTGCTTATAACTAAAGGGATTTCATCAACAGGATTTTAGGGCCCCCGGTCAGGGCCAGCGGAAGCGGGTATGCAGAGCACGCGGTGCATACGGGCACCGCAACGAAGGGGGTGCTGCCGCCGGGGCACGGTTCATAAGTTCGTTTTTAAGAAACAAAATTTTTATCATAAAAACAAAAAATTCTTAGAATGATCAATATTAAAATAAATAAGGCCGGATACACCGAAATAAAAATTTAAACAGCTGCCTCTTTGATCAGCCGAATGTTACAATTTTGCAGCGAGAGGGAAGGCTAAATGCTTGTCTGCAGAATGTTGTATTTACTGTGGTCTATCTAAAGTGAAACGGTGAACGGTTTTTATGTGCAAAAACGAATTTTCGTAGAAAACATTTGTTGCTAGTTAACCAGTCATATGGTACGCATCTCAGTAGGCTACTGACGGTAGCGCAGTGCGGACTATTATTTCGTCTCTGTGTCGTGTTGCGTAATAATTTCTTGTGGGTATAAAATAGAAATGGAATCAAAAATTAAAAAGTTATCCGGTACACAAAATCGTAAGCGTCATGCTGCGAAAGAAGCAGATATTAAGAAACAAACTAGGGCTCTTAATAAATTTGTTAAAATATTAAAATATTCTGATGCAGATTGTAACCTGCAGAATATAATTCGATACATCAGAAATCAGAGTTGAAGAACCGTGCACATCATCCAGTTTGCATGGAAGTACTATTGCAACTATTGAACAAGATAACAAGATGCATGATTTAAGTGAAAAACAGTTAGAGGAAGATATTTAGTAGTAGTTGACCACGAAACTAACACATTGTTAGTCTCTGTAAATTTAGAAGATCCAGGTGAATGGGGAAATATTGATGAAAAATTACGAGTTGTTTTAATTGAAATGGGGCCAGTTCAAAAGAAAAATATAATATATCCCAGAGATACATATGGTTGTAAATATGGCAACACGTATTATAATAGAAAAATGGAAAACGGGGAGCTCGTGCTCAGAACATGGCTCATTTATTCCGTTTAAATTTTGTTTTTTGCTTTTGTTGCAAAGTTTTCGCACCTGCTGAATCAAGTAGTCTTGTAGAAGAGTATGACGATTGGAGAAATGTATGTACAACTTTGCATAGCCATGAGACTAGTTTAACTCACATGAAAAATTTCTTAAAATGGAAGGAACTTGATAAAAATTTAAAAAATAAAACTACTATTGATTGATACTTGCTTTAGAATCTATCGAAAACAAAAATATTCTTACAAGAGTAGCGATCAGATACAAATTTTAAAGAAGTTCTAAAAACCCCCAAAAAACTGAGTGAAGAGGTGGATGGAGAACAAGAATTTAAAACTGGTACGGAAGTTTGACGACGAAAGGAGACACGACAATTTGACTACGAGCATCATGACGAAACGCCACAATCGCCAGAAGATAAATTTAGAGTGAATGTGTTTTATACATTTCTAGACGTTGCAATGTTTTCGTTAATAGAACGTTTTGAACAACTTAAAACATATTATGATAATTTCAATTTTTTGTATAGATTACTACAAATTAATAACGAAGATTTACGAAAAAATTGTGACGATTTAGATATTCTCTTGAAGGACGGCGACAATAAAGACGTAAATGCAATAGAACTATATGACGAGTTATGTGCTTTCCGGGATATTTTTTGGAAAGATAATTTAAATATTCAAAACCCTTTCGATATTCTTAATTTTATTGTGTCCAGTAATTTATCTTTCCCTAACTTTTCAATTGTTTTAAGAATACTATTAACCTTATCTGTTAGTGTAGCGAGCGGTGAACGTTCCTTTTCCAAGTTGAAATTGATTAAAACCTACTTAAGATCAAGTGTGTCACAAAAAAAGGCTTGTTAGTTTGGCGTTGATAGCTATTGAAAGTGACATATGTCCGGAATTAGACGTTAAGACCATTATTTCTAATTTTGAAAAAAAAAAAAAAAAATCAGCTGACGCCTTTTTATTCCCGTATACGGGAGTAGCGAGGCCATTTAGCCCTATCTAACTTTTGGAGACTGAGTGGGCAGTTCAATCTCCACTGGTACCCAATCAGAGACAGATGGCCCAAAGCTATCACTAATTAAGCGATACGCAGTGAAGAGAGACGGCTCAAATGTGCCGCCATCTCGTGGTCCCTAACCCTAACACAATATATTTAATGTCTGAAATAATGTGGGTTCTACGGTCGATTTTCTTGAGTTTACAGGACGAGAAACCCGAGTTTCTGGGAGGAAGAAAATCAAGAAAATCCGGGAGGAAAAACCTGCTTGCCCGTGCCAGAGATCGACTAACTCTGAAACCGGTCGAAAAAAGGCTTAGAAAAATTTCCTCTAGTCGCCGACTAGACTCGAAACGAAGTCTTCCTTCGTGCGGCCAAGCGCGATGGTGTGCAAACGCCACATCCACTGAGCTACACAGGCTGTGAATATGAAATCAAAAACCCTAAAATTTTAATTTAGAAAAATTCAAGTATATTTACATAAATATACTTAAATTTTTATTTGTTTATTTATTTTATTTTATTTATAAAAAAATCTTAATAATAATTTATTATTAATAAAATTTATTAATAAAATTTAATTTATTTTCTGTTATTCTGTAAAGATGTTATTCTTTTGAATACTTATATTAAATGTTCTAATTATTTCTGATTTATTTTCTTATTTTCTCATCTATTTTAGATTCTTTTATTTTTTTAAAAGATGGTTCCACTTATAAATATTATTAAAAATTTTTACAGTTATTAAGAATTTAGTAGCTTGTAAAATGCAAGAATTGTTTAAATTTTAGTTCAAATAAATTTTAACTTTAATTAAAATTCATTTTAATTTTGTTAGCGATTTGGATCGGTGAGAAGGCTATAATCCCTGTATCATTATATTCAACGATTAAAGTGAAGTGAAATTTGCTTTAATTTTTGAGAATTTTTTGAATATTCTGGTTTTTAACGATTATCCTGCCTAGTCAACATCCTCGGTTCGTTACATTTAGCGAACCAATGTGTGGCTGTTCTGTCAAAATTTATTTAAGAAATTTCAAATAATTTTGAAATTGGCAGTGTGTTGTCGGTTTCTGATGCTACGATTCTCACCTGCCAGTCACAAACTTGGGTATGTCATCTGAGTCAGCCATTTCTTCTGTGGTTGCTGGGGATGTCAATCCAGATTACTTAACATCTTGTGTTTCTATAGTATCCCCTCTTGAATCTGATGTCAAAGTAGAAACGAAAGACTGTGCAGTCCATTCCACATCTTCTAATATATCAAATGTTTTGCCTGTATTAAGTGACTCGTATGATCGCAGAAGTTTTAATGTAATAATGATGATACATCTGGTTTGACTAATATCCCAAGTTTAAGTGATCATCAAGACTTCGCAGTTAGCTACCATCAGTCACATAGGGAACATACATGTTTTATACAGCCATATCCCAATGTATCGGATAGAAGCATGTGGAGTAGACTGTGTTGTGCAAGTTCTCCTGAAACAAATGAACGGAAATTTTTAAATGACTGTAATATATTTTATAATTTTGATCAGACCAAATTGTATAATCTATCTTTTAGAATTCCAATATGTTCTAATATTTTTTATGGAATAGGAAGTATGGGGGATTAAGAATGACAAAATATGAGAATGACAGAAGTAAATATGTGCATGGAATAAATAGTGCAGAAATAGATACACACATATTGCTGAGTGATATACTAAAGAATGTGAGAGAGGTTCAGGAACAAAAACAAGCATCAGTGGGAGTAAACGATGTCAAGTTAAGAAGAAGCAAAAAAGATGTTGTGCTGTATGGGAATTCTATAATTAAGGGTGTGAAGGATGGTAGAGTAATTAAAGCGTGTTATTCAGGGTCAAAGATTAAGGATATAGCTAGGGCTGTGAAACTGCAGAAAGATAGAGCGAGTGAGATTATTGCAGTTATAGGGACGAATGATCTACGTAGCGAAAGATTTTCTGTAAGACGGGATTTGAAGAATTTAATGATTGCAATGAATGCAAAGAGTGAGAGTGAAAAGATCATGAGTGTGCTACCACAATTTGATTGTGATGAAATGAACAGAAGAGCAATTATAGTAAATGGAATGGTGTCCAGATTGTGTAAAAGGTTTTGAAAAAGAAATGAAACTGAATATTCATTTTATGAATGTCTGGGATAAGTTTGATAAAAGGAAGGAGTATTTTAAGACAGATGGTTTGCACTTAAATGGATTAGGAGCTTGGCATTTAGAACATTTATTGATAAAGGACAGAGTAAAGGGTCATAAACAGGGAAATGGGATTTGCTAGGGAGGCAGGTGATAGAGTTAGCTGTAAATAGTACTAAGGTCATTAATCGTTGTGAAACTGGGATTAATTGTTCACAGAATGTTAACAGTATACAGAGTGGGGTAATTCGCATAGAGGGATATTATGGGAGGAAGGGAGTATTGCAGTTTATGTATACCAATGCTCGAAGTATTAGGAATAAGTGTGAAGAATTTTTGTCATTACTTAGTACAATATGGCCAAAAATTATAGGAATTGGCGAAACTTGGTTAACCAAGAATGATATAGTTATTGGGATTGAATGTAAGGGGTACAGTATTTTCAGGCAGGACAGAGATGACAGAATGGGGGTGAGGGGTTTTATTAATGATAGACGAAACATTAAAGCCAAAAAAAGATAGAAGTACCTCACTGTGACAGATATGTAGAGGGCAGTTCATTAGAGGCTGTTTGGTGTGAGATAGAGATTAACAAGGCGAAATATGTAATTGGTTGTTGCTATAATCCAAGAGGAATAAGGGAGACTGTAGATAGCATGTATTGGCAAATTATCACGATGAGTAAAGGTCAAATAATTATTATGGGGGATTTTAACTTTGGGGACATAGATTGGGGGAAGGAATGGTCACAAGGAACAAAGGAAATGGAGTTTATACAATTGTTAAGAGATAATTACCTGAGACAGCATGTGATGGAAGGGACAAGAGATTCTAGAGTGTTAGATCTAGTCATAAAATCGGATAACATATCAATAAGTAATTTAGTTACAATGTCTCCCCTTGGGGAAAGCGATCATGTGGTCTTGACCTGGGAGATTGAAAGACGTACTGAATATTCTATTAAGAATGGGTATATGTGGAATTACAAGGCTGGTGATTATGGCAAGCTGAGAAGTCAGCTTTCAGCTGTATTATGGCATGAGAAATTCAAGGGGAGAGATGTTGATGGTGCGTGGGAGATTCTCAAGGAGTATTTGAAGAAAGCTGTATCAGACTGTATTCCCAGAGTCAGAAGGAGAAATCAAGTATGAGTAAAATGGATGACTAATACTATTAAACAAGAGTTGCAGATAAAGAAAAGGTTGTAGAAGACATATAAAGAAAAAGGTGATGAGCGTTCCAATGAGCAATATAAGGTACAGGCAAAGAGAGTAACCTGTATGATAAGGAAAGTCAAAGCTAATTATGAGAGGAAGCTAGCTAATGAATCCAAAAGAAACCCTAAAGAGTTCTTTCGCTATGTGGCTAGTAAAAGGAAGAATATCCATGGAAAGATTACTTTAAAAAGTGTTGATGGTAAGGAAATTACTGAAGCTAATCAAATAGTTGAGTTGCTTAGTGATCATTTCGCAAAAGTGTACCATCTTCGTAGTGATAGTGCAGTGTCAGATGTGCCATTGACTGATGAGAGTATAGAGATAGATGAAATTGAGGTGCTTAATATATTAAAGAACCTTAATGCTAACACTGCCATTGGGTTAGATGGCATATCGGCCCATGTGTTACGAGAATGTGCAAGAGAATTAGCAACTCCTCTAACCAGGATGTTTAATTTAAGCCTCAGTTCTGGTAAAGTGCCAATAGAGTGGAAAGAGGGGAAAATAGTTCCATTGCATAAGGGAGGCTCTAAGACTGATGTTGCAAATTATAGACCAATCAATATATCTGGAGTGGTGGTTAAGATTTTGGAGAAATTAGTTAAAATTAGAATTCAGGACTGGGTGGACAGCAATATGATACTTTATAAGGGGCAACATGGTTTTGTGAAGGGTAGGTCTTGCCTAAGTAATTTGCTTACGTTCTATAATAAAGTAACAGTGGAGTTGGATAAAGGAAATCCTTACTCAGTGATACTGCTTGACTTTGCAAAGGCTTTTAACAGGATTCCACATGGAACTCTGTTACATAAATTAGAGCAAATGGGTTTGGATCCGAAGCTGGTGATTAGGATTAAAGGATGGCTGGCGGACAGATATCAAAGAGTGGTTTACGGAGGAGCTGAGTCCAGGAAAAGGCAAGTGACTAGTGGTGTACCTCAGGGCTCAGTTCTTGGTCCTCTATTGTTTAATTTGTACATCAATGATATTGGAAATACCTTGAATGGAAATATCCACTTGTTTGCTGATGATGCAAAATTGGGAAGAGCGATAATCAATTCAAATGATGTGGATATTTTACAGGATGACTTAAATAGGCTGACGCTATGGACTGAGGTAAATGGCTGTCAGTTCAACGTGGCTAAGTGTAAGGTGATGCACTTCGGGAGGATAACATCGCATGCTGTTTACTATATTAACGGAACTGAACTGCAGGAAGTTGATGAGACAAGAGACTTGGGAGTTATTGTGGATAGAGAACTTAAGTTTAAAGGCCATATTGCTAAGATTGCCAAAACATCACATCAAATTACATGGTTGTTGAGGAATACACTAACATGCAGGGATAGGGAAGTTATTGTTCCACTCTATAAGGCATTAATAAGGCCGCATTTGGACTATTGTGCACAGATCTGGTCGCTAGGATTTCTTGGTGATGCGGAAGTGGTAGAGAGGATTCAGAGGCGGGTTACAAAGATTGTTGCAGGTCTTTGGGATGTTCCCTATGAGGATAGATTGATGATCTGTGGGCTCCAAAAACTAGCTGATAGACGTAGGAGAGGAGATATGATAGAGGTATTTATATTGTTAAAGGGATTTTACAGGATTGATACTGATGATATTCTTAAGACCAATGCAGGATGTGAGAGAACGAGGGGCCATCTGTGGAGATTGTGTAAGAGTGTGGTTAACAAGGGTGTTAGGACTAGATTTTTTACTTGGAGGGTTGTGAATGGGTGGAATGCTTTGCCAGAACTGGTTGTGAATGCTTCAACTGTGAATAAATTTAAGGAGAGGTATGACAGGTATTGTGTAAATAATGGTTAGTGTGTCAATATCGGGTCTCCCGCGAGAGTCTTTTGACTCCATGGGGACACCGTTAAAATAATAATAATAATAATAATAATAATTAAAATTTTTATTATCGAAAAAGAACCACACACGCCTGGATCGTTACAGGGACGCTTAGATAGAAATTGCATGCGGGCGGCAAATACCCTAGCGTCGGCACTGCCCCCCCCCCCGGTAATAATAATATCTCTGTGTTTCTCTATTATATTAGGGTTTTTGCTTAACACTTTTGATGTGTTTATGCAGTGTATAAAAATTAACAAACATGATTTCGTTTTTACCCTAAAATGCTAAAATGCCTGATTCATCATTAGTTTTTTTTTTCTAATCTGTTACACATCTATATCATTTGTCTTGTTATCGAAAGCCTTGAAAAAATATTTATTATATTCTTTATATATGGTTAGTCTAGAGCAGGGGTGGACAACCCTTACATGCCTGCCAATGACTTCTTTCCGGCACGTAACTCAGGGCTCATCTTAAAAAATAATTAAATAAAAAAAAAATACATTTCAAACATCTTCGCTGACACATATTCTAACTTAATGTAATACACTTTTATTAAGTACAGCTATACCAAATAAAAATGCAATAATTAATTAAACTCTACCAACTGTTTCATAATAATAAGTAATAAGAAAATTCGAAACAAATATCCTATTTCCAAGCCATCGATATATCTCCGCGATATACTGATGTACAAGTTTTGTCCAATTCAGTTGTTGCATTATTCGTCAGGCATCCAGATGTCTCGTGACTCCTTTACCATCATTTGATATATCTTTTCATGTTTTGTAAAGAACGTATTCCTTTTCTAAAGTGTATTTGTATTTGAAAAAAAAAAAAAAAAAAAATCAGCTAACGCCTTTTTATTCCCGTATATACGGGAGTAGGCGAGGCCATTTAGCCCTATCTAACTTTTGGAGACTGAGTGGGCAGTTCAATCTCCACTGGTACCCAATCAGAGACAGATGGCCAAAGGCTATCACTAATTAAGCGGTACGCAGTGAAGAGAGACGGCTCAAATGTGCCGCCATCTCGTGGTCTCTAACCCTAACACAATATATTTAATGTCTGAAATAATGTGGGTTCTACGGTCGATTTTCTTGAGTTTACAGGACGAAAAACCCGAGTTTCCGGGAGGAAAAACCTGCTTGCCCGTGCCAGAGATCGACTAACTCGGGAACCGGTCGAAAAAAGGCTTAGAAAAATTTCCTCTAGTCGCCGACTAGACTCGAAACCAAGACTTCTTTCGTGCGGCCTAGCGCGGTGGTGTGCAAACGCCACATCCACTGAGCTACACAGGCTAATCGTAATTCATTAAAATATGGATTGGAAGTATTTATTGTCAATTAATG
The DNA here is from genome assembly GCF_054136105.1 of Typopeltis vanoorti. NCBI lineage: Eukaryota > Metazoa > Arthropoda > Arachnida > Uropygi > Thelyphonidae > Typopeltis > Typopeltis vanoorti. The sequence goes on from NC_143560.1 coordinate 30,143,170, forward strand.
TGTTTAACTTATTAGATATAAAAGCAAATTTCCTTTACATTGATTTTCGGAAACTAAAGTTTTCAGTTTTTTTCGTAAAATCTCCGCATATATTGCAATTGCTATTTCCTGCCTAGAGAGCAGTTTCCTTGTGTGCATTCTACCCAAATAGCACGATCTGCTCTTCCATTATTTCAAGCAAAAATTAGCAGTAATTTACAAGACTTGAGATACTTAATGAACAATCTTTCACAAATGACTAATGGACAGACAGCCATGGTACTAGGCCAGTAAAGATATGTGCATATGATTGGTGCGGTATTAACAAAAGATCGCGCGAGTCAAAGATAAAAGTCTGCAAACAATTTTTGAATTGAAATTCTAATTCTCTTCAACCAAATTCAATATCTGAAAGTGCCATAACAATATTCACTATATATTTCCTAGTTTTAACACGTTTACGAATTTTAACACTTTCTGTTGATTTGTTTCTGTTCATTTGAGCTGGGGGGGACAGACTCCCACACATCTAATTTTTAGTGTTTGCCAGTGCAGTATATGGTTTTGCTTGCCGCTAAATAGCATACTTTTTGCGGTAAGAGACATACGATTCATTAGTTAGTGCCATTTTTATCCCTTCTGTCTCTAATTGCACTATTTGTTGAGAAATATGTTACACAGACTGCAAATGTTTGTACCTTATTCAGTGATACAATAAAACGACCTGCTTTAACTTGCGTCTGCAGACGTATTGGCTAGTAACGAGGGCACGGGGTTTGCCACGGGATCTATTGCCATAAGCGAGTCACTATTGCCATGAGGTGAACGTAATTAAACTTTTTTTTCTGTGCGAGGTTACGCGAAACTTTCCGATTTCTTTTTTTCGCAAGTAAAATCAGGGGTGCGAGGACCAGTTATATTCCAGTAAATACGGTAAGTTATTTTTAAAGCTATGTGAAATGTATTATCTGTGCGAGGATTATGTCTTCATAATCCTGAAGTGTTGTCTGCACCTGATTAGATCTCAACTACATTAATTTCAACTCAGTTAATAGTGATAGATAAGGGTGAAACTGATGTACTGAAGTAAACAAACGAAAAAATAAACACATTCCTTGAATGTTTCTAAAATTTTGTAATATTGTAAAAAGTATGTACATATTTAGCTTTTTGTTAATTCAAGCTTTTTGTTAATTCATGGGATAAAAATCTTTGATATTATTTACTTATTCGACAGGCAAAGCATAACTCATAATGTCCATGCCAAGAAAATATTCCTCTGGGTGTCAAAAAAGGAAATGAGCAGAAAAGAAAAAAGAAGAAAAGCAAAATCTCAAAAAGTCACAAGTAGATTTGTTTTCATGGCTTCAAAATAAATCTGACAACGAAATTGCTACGACTTCAGAAGTTGCGATTCAAACTTCAACTGAAGAAGAAAACTCCAAACAAGCTATACAACTTTTCAGCGAAAATGTAGAAACTGTGGAATTCGTCGAAAAAGATGCGTCTGATTATACAAATGTTTTAGATATAGCAAATGACGATGAAAATAATAATAACGATGGTGATCAAGTGAATATAAATGATCCAGGTTTGTGGCCAAATATTATAACTGATAAATTTAGATTATTTTGTGTTAAAACCGGACCTAAACAACATCATCAAGATGCATTCGTTAAGAATGTTGAAGGTAGATCATTTTCTACATCGTAGATTAACTAGCAGAGACGTGATTAAAGTTATTAAATTGCCGATTATACTGTATTTAAGAACAGCAGCACAGGTAAATGGACTGTAATTGCAACGAGGGCGATTCGTTAGGCCTAACAGCCGCTAGAATCGCCATTGTTAGCACATCTATATTTCAGATGTACTTGCAGGATTTACTTACGTTTATACGCAAATCGTTAATGATTAATGTGTTAGATTTGGACGCCCTCACAGGTTCTCTGGATGAAGAGCCAGCGCTTATTCTTGTAAATAAATTTCAAAGGAAGTTTAAGCTTAAATGGCCATCAAACATGATATATCCTGATATCATTATAGACTCTCTAGATAAAGGGCTGGCATTCAGCTTCATAAAGAAACTCCTAAAGAAGTTCGAGCTTGAATGACCCAGCTTCCTGAATTTTTACTCTTTACCCGAGACTGATAAAGATCAAAATGAAGACGCTCCTGAAATGGAGGAAAAATAAAATCTAGCAATCTCGGACTCTACTCATTCAGATCAAGGAGAGATGCACACGCTCAAAACTCTCGCCTCGGGGTCAGCAAACGAAAATGGCATGGATGAAGATGTCCCCAACACAGAATCCACTGCCTCCACCAATGAAAGGTGCCTCCAGTCATTCTTAGGGATAAGCAGAGATGGACAGCCTTCAGAACCACCATGGCCAACCTGCAGATAAATTACTCCACTGCCAAGAACACAGAGGAGGGCATCAAAATTCAGCCCAATACAGTGACTGACTATAGAAATTTAACCAAGGAGTTGGATGTGAATGGTATACAATACCATACCTTCACACTTACCTCGGAGAAAAATTTAAAAGTGGTGCTCCGAGGAGTATCAGAAGACATTGAAATAGCTGCTGACCTCAACATGCAAGATCTGCCTCCAGATCAAACAAGACCTCTATGCCTCTGGTATTGGTGGAAATACACAATATCTATAAAAATATTTATAACTTGAAGACAATCTGTGGGCTTAAGGTCTCACTCGAGCGACTTAGGAAGAGGGCCTTTTCTGGGCAGTGCCATGGATTCCAAAAATTTGGTCATGCCCATAAGTTGTGCAAAGCTCAACACAGATGTTTAAAATGTGGTGACGTCCACCCCACACATACTTGCTCCAAGCGAATAACCACCCTGGCTAAGTGCACCAATTGTTGTGGCCCCACTCCTGCAAATTACAGAGGGTGCATTTGCCACCCAAAAAACAGGCAAACTGAGTTAATCAGTCAATCTACCTCATTATCAGAAACGAGAGCCCTAGAAGCTCAAGTTCATCAGGCTCCTATTAGTTTGAACAAGATGACAGGTGTTCACCCAGCATCAACTGAGCTCCCCCCCCCAAGAAAATAAATCTTCAACACCAAACAAGAACATATGCTGACGTGGCCCGCCCCAAAAAAGCAGTCCATGACCAGAATATGCCAAATCCACATTCAAATATAACAGCCATCATCACCTCTTCTCTTGTAAATATGTTACAAGATTTCAGTAACGCAAATCCATCACTAAGCACTACAAAAAGTTTCTTGCAGCAAACACAGTCCATTTGACCTGCACTCTCCAATGCATAGGGAAAAATTCACCCAATATTTTCTAATGATTATTGCATGGAATGCCAACGGCCTTAAAATTAAAATACTAGAAATGCAGGAATTCAGTGACAGATATAATCCGGATATATTATTAATTAATGAAACTCACCTGAGACCTGCTGACAAACCTAAATTCAAAGGATATCAACTTTACAGGAATGATAGGCTGGATTATAGAGGTGGTGGTACAGCCATCCTCATCAAAAATCACATCAACCATCAGGTTGTAGCCATTCCTACAACCATTAATCTCGAAGTCACAGGTATCAATGTCATCACAAACTCTATTGGAAACATAAAAATATATGCTGCTTATAACCCACCATCAAAAACATTGCTGACCACAGATCTGGATGCTATCCTCGGAGTTAAACTACCGGTTAGTATCGCCGGAGATTTAAACGCAAAACATCACGCCTGGAGCAGTAGGTCTATAAATAGGAATGGCCACATCCTCTTTAACTACTCAAACTCAAATTACGCAGCTGTGGCCGGCCCCTCAGTGCCAACTCACCACAGTCCGACTGGCTCATCCGACGTCTTGGATATAGCTGTCCTTCAGAATGTCAACCTGCAGTATACCCTGGAATCATTGAATGAATTATCATCAGACCACAATCCTATTCTGCTCCAACTGGGTTATCAGAGGGGACTTCCCCCTTCACCTCACACCTTCATTCCCTGGGAAAAACTATCCAAAATGCTTCCAAACTACATGGATTCCATCCCTCATATGAATTCCAAGGAAGAAATTCATTCTGCAGTCAATAAACTTACTGATCAAATCAACACAGCCATAGCATCTATCACCTCAACTTCAATTGCTTTAAGCCTAAACGACTACCAGATAACATAATGAACTTAATCATGGGAAAAAATAAAGCAAGAAAATATACCACAACACCAGAGTATCCCCAAGACAAAAAATATCTCATCAAAATGAACAGTGCAGTGAGAGATGCACTTAAAGCCCATAGAAACAAACTATGGGAAAACAAATTAGCATCCATATCACCTGGTGATCAAACCGTCTGGAAGTTCCTGAGAAACATCAAAAACATAAACAAATCTCTTCCTCCTCTCAAATCTGACCTGAACATTGTTTTCACAGATGCAGAAAAAGCCGAAACTGCAGCTGAAAATTTAGAAAAACAGTGTGGCCCTTCTTATGATAATCTAAATTTCAATCATATTTACAAAGTCCACCGTCACATCAGACACGTGTTAAAACGGCCTGATACCTGTACCAGCCAACTCACACCTACTTCTCCAGCTGAAATGGATGACATTATAAAGAACTTAAAGAATAAAAAAGCTCCAGGGCCTGACGGCATATCCAACAAAGTTATTAAACTGCTACCCCGAAAGAACATCGTACATCTTACAACAGTAATAAATGTTATGTTCAGGTTCAAGTACTTTCCCTCTGCATGGAAGTTTACAGACGTAGTTCCTATATACAAGTTGGCAAGGATCCTCAGCAGCCTCAAAGTTATCGTCCCATAAGTCTGATTTCTAATTTGGGCAAAATAGCAGATAAAGCTATCCTTTTGAGAATTCAACTTTCAGTAAAAAAATTAAACATCCTTCCTTCAGAACAGTTTGGTTTTCGCCAGTTTCACAGTACCACCCAACAAATTCATAGACTAATCGAATTCATTACCACAAGTTACAATTGGCACCAATACACTGGAGCAGTTTTCCTTGACTTATAAAAGGTGTTCGACAAATTATGGCACTTTGGACTATTATACAAGTTGATTTTAGCTGGCATTCCATTAGATCTAGTCCAAATTATAAAGTAATTTCTTAGTGGCAGACAATTGCAAGTCAAACTAAATGATATATTATCTACCCAGCAACGAATCTTGGTAGGAGTGCCTCAAGGGTCCCTACTGGCACCGATACTTTTCATGATTTACATGGCGGAAATTCCACACAATCCAATGTCATCTATCATTGCCCTATAAGCAGACGACACTGCTAGTCTAACCAGATCTATTAAACCCCACCTTGTCACCAAGAAACTGCAAGAAAACCTGTAGAGATTAGATCACTGGTTCTAGGAATGGAGATTGCAAGTAAACCCTCAGAAGAGTATCGCTATGTTCTTCACTAAAAACTAAATATCTCCAAAAGATGACATCTTCCTATTTAATATCAAGATTCCCTGGAAAGCAGAAGCCAAATATCTGGGTGTACTGCTGGACAGAAAACTAACCTTCTGTTCACATATAAAAGCCTCATGTACAAAAGCATCAATAATCATTGCACAGCTTTACCCTTTTATCAATAGGAACAGCAAGCTGGATTCCAAAATAAAACTGCTCCTTTATCAGTTGATAATTCGACCTATTATTACTTATGCATCCCCAGCCACACCTCAAGTACAAATATCCTCAGACTACAGAGAGTGCAAAACAAATGTCTCCGCATGATCTTAAACGCACCACGGTATATCAGAAATGTCCAACTCCACTGGGATACAAATATCCCCTATATCTACTCTTTCCTGCAGTCTTCAGCAGTAAAGTTCTTCCCAGCATCCTCTTCACATCCAAATGAATTAGTGCAACAAGAAGCAAATTATGATGAAACAGACTTCTCCAAATATAGGAGACCTGACTTCATCCTACTTCAAATGAAGATCTTTAAATCGCACCCACTCAGGCAGAGCACTTACCTCATAAACTTTTCCCTACACAGCAACCTTATCAGATAGCAGGGACTATAAAAGCATTTTGCTTCACCCTTATAGTCAGCAACGTCTTGCGATTTAGATATTATGAATTGTAGAGGGCAAGCATACGATAACGGTAGCAATATGAACGGAACATATAAAGGCATACAATCTAGAATAATTAGTTTAAAAGCATTTAAATATTACGTTTAAACCATTGTGTGATACTGGATGGGAAACCAAAATAGACGCAGTCAAAGCAGTGTATACACAGTTTGAACAAACTTATAATGCCTTAAAGAATTTATTGGTGCAATTAACGATAACACAGCAGTATCCGAAGATAAAAGTCTACTAGATTCATTACAAGAAATGTCATTTATGTTAAGCTTATCGGCGTGGTTTACAATATTGTCAAAAATTAATAGTTAAAAAAAAATCAACTAACGCCTTTTATTCCCTAATAGGGAGTAGGCGAGGCCTTTATACCCTTCCTAGCTTTTGGAGACTGAGTGGGCAGTAATAGTATCAACAAATTATTTCAAGCAAAAACAATTGATCTCGACTCTGCTTTTAATTTAGTGAATAAAATTAAAAATGAAATCCAAAATTTAAGATCAAAATTTAACACATTTTTAGACGAAGCAAAAATGATAGCACGAAACTTGAATATTTCCGAAGACTTCCCTGAAAAAAGAATTCGAAAAAGAAAAAGATTATTTTCCGAACTAGCAGATGATGAAGTTTTACTAAACCCGGGAGGAATGGAGATGTCACTTTTTCAACGTTGTGATTGATACTCTTATTGTACAAATAGATGAGAGATTTAAAAATATACCCAATGTTATTTCTTATTTTAAATTAATCACTGATATAAAAACATTAGAAAAAAATGAACTAGAAAACCGTTCAAGGGATTTTGTAAAATATTATAGTAAAGATGTAAATGAAGACTTAATTTAGGAAATTGATTTGTTACGAGAATTGATCTTGGACCAGAAAATGTAAATAACGCGCAAGAGATATCGCAATATATATTAAATAATAGTTATAATGGACTATTTCCAAATGTACTAACTGCATTGAAAATTTTCTTTACGTTACCAGTTACTATAGCAAGTGCAGAGCGTTCTTTTAGTCTTCTTCTTCTACGCGTTATTCCCGCTTCCTATGCAGGGTCCGCGTGTTACTTTTAGATGCGACTTCTTGTTAGTACTACTCCCAACCGACCCGTCGCCTGGTCTGCCGCTGGGGGGGGGGGATATATTTTTGACTGTAGAGGCGTATGTTAACGGGGCCGGTTTGCCTGTTTGCAGGATGAAAAACGCCAGATAAACTGGCGGAAAAAACCCTACTGACCGCGCCCAAGACCGGCTAACTTGGCTATGCCTGAGGAAGATCCTCAAATTCCTCACGTCTACAACGGGAATCGAACCTGGGACACTCCTTCCCCAGGCATATGGTTGCGAAGCGCAAAGCCACTAGGCTAACCGCCTAGTGGCTCTGCCACAATTTCTATATTTCGCAATTTGACCTGCTAAAAATGGATCAAACTGACTTATGAGCTCAAGCAGCCCTAAAAAGTTCCCATTTCGCAATGATCCAAATCTTTCTTCTGTTCTTCGAAAAGCTAAGCCATGTTCAGCTAACGTACGAATAACAGCCATGACACGCCTCAGGACATGTTCTCAGTAATCACGCTCTTCCTGAATTTGTTTTTACAACTGTTGTCCCAACCCTACACCTTGTCTTCGACTTAAGTATGTTAGCATAGAGTCTCGGTGAGTGGTGGTTTTTTTATGTTGATCAATTACAATAGCATTTCGCTAGTCACTGAACCCTTCTCTTGTAACAAAATGTGAGAAATTTTTAAGAGCAAACAGTTTACAAAACAATAAACTGATCCCGTTGATGGTGAACACAATAACCACTCTCTCTTGTATTCCTCATCATTGGCTTTTGTCCCAACAAAAAGTTTCTGTGAATAGTATCTTACTGGTTTGCCACTACTGAAATGTCAGTAAGACTTGTCAAATGGCCCATTGTGGTGTTGACAGTCACTGGGTCCACAAGCAGTCCAATAAGCCACGTCATCAGCAGAGAAATCAAGCCACAACCCTGGGGCTTTTGTTATATTTACTTTATCTTTTGCAGACTGAATGTTTTCACCACCATCGCCCACTAAACTTTCATTTCAGCAATTATTTCAACCTCAGAATGTTTTATAAAGCAACTTGCATCAACACTTGCAGTAGAGATATCAAGAGAATTTACAGACAAAGTGAGGTCAGTAGTGAGACATGTGCTAGATGAACCAGCTTGTGACACCTTGATGATTCCAACAACATCACATTTTGATTTTGAAGTGATCAAAGTGGTGTTTGTGTCCACTTCTGATGACTGAGATTGGCTCTGATCAGGAATTGGTATATAATGTTGTGGAACTTGTGTGAAGAAATCAGTCAGCTTTGCAGTCTTGGAATCTAATTCCAAAGTCTCCTCTTCTTTCTTTTTTGATAGTTTTCGCTTTTGTTCACCACTTAACTGAACACGTTTCATTTTGGTTCTTGGGATCTGTTAAATACAGAAATGAAAAGATTATTTTGTTGAATATTAAGTGGCAATCAACACAGTTACACATATCACAGGCAAAATCATATGAACAATTTAATTTTCGGCTTACAGCTGAATCTTGTGCTTTCGTGCTTTAATTAACTGTTATTTTACCGGAGTCGCACTTCTGCGACAGCTAGGCCTTTTACCGGAGGCGCGATTCTGAGACAACCATGTGATTTGTTTTATATTTGCTTCTGGAGTCTTTTGTAATACATAATTTATTAAAACAAGACCTAAAACAGACAGGAAAATAAAAAAAATAATAAAATGGTTACGTTAATTATAAAAAATTACCTCATTTGACGCAATGGTAGTGACAGAGAGCGTCGTGCGTGTAAATACGGTGTAAACGAACCGTCATGCACGTGGTTAGAGTTTTATTAGCCATTCTACATGTCATTATTTATTGAAACAAAGTGGGTAACAGTAAGAAAAGATAAAAACAATGAAAAACTAATTAAAAGTTAATATAAATTAAATTCGTCATCTAATTAAAGCAGAAATTCTGTGGTACTGCCCCCTTTCCATGATGCCATAAGCACGTGCTTATTTTGCTTAATGGTTAATGCAGCCCTGACTCGGTCTATAAAAGTTACATAGGTTTAAAATGGCATCGCCCACACTTTTTGGGGAAAAGAAGTCATTAGTGGATTATTTTATTTATTTTTTATTTTGCACGAGAAAAAGGAAATTACTTTTTTATTCCAATTAACTTGTAATTAATTGATGTTGAACATTAAAACTGAGTATTAATATGAAAACAAAAATATGTAGGAAGTTGCAAAACACTGAGTCATTAGCACTTGTCATAAACTCTAGAATCAAATATACAAATATCGTTGAAGAAAAAGGAAACAGGTTCGAAACCAAAAAGAAATATTAGAAATCTGATAAAACTGGAATTCTAATATTTGTTTCATGTATCATGGTGGGGGGGAGGGGGATTTTCTACTGGAAACTTGGATTTTTCATACTACAAACTGTAAAATTGGCCAAATAGGGTAATATGATTTTACACCAGGAAAAAGTTAAAGACGCAACATTTAAATAAATTGGAGAAAAAAAAGAAGAAGAAATGACCTCAAAAGTATATAAGTCAGCACCATGCATCCCTCGAGAACTCTTCTCGGAAGAATGTAATAAAGTTATGTTATGTGAAAAATTTGATAAACAAAAGTCTAGAAAGCTGAGAAGAATGCAGAGGAGAAATCCGTAGAAGGCAACAAAAAAGTGCTCTCAGCTATTGAAAGTTTAGAATAGGAATCAGAGATAAATGAAGGTATTATCTCTGATTCCTATTTACTTTGTGAATCAATTACTTTGTGAAACTATTAAAAGAGATAAGCTGTGACAGAAGTGTTCCTAAATATTCAAGAGAATGTGATCATAAGTGTATATTAATATCGAGTAAGAAAAAGCCAACAAAAATATGAAATATGGAAAAACTTCCTTATATGATATTGGATCAGAAATGCTCAAATGGGGGAATGATACCCAAGCGGTGTTATACTCGTGTCATGAATAAAAACCGTGATGACAACGTCGAGTTCTAGAAGATTGAGTTGAACTCTTATGGTATCTATGTATTAAAAGAGCATTAACATTGGATGTCAAAAACACTTGTATTGTACAAGTGTTTTTGACATCTTCCGAATGGGAGATGTCAAAAATCTCCTGAATGAATCAGATTTCTAATATGCTCAAAATAATGAAATAAGGAAATCTCCTGAATGAATGCTCAAAATAATATGTGTGCAAGCATATCTGAAAAGTGGTTAAGAAAATTCTTTTCAAAGATGCTCTTGTTCAAGAGAAAATTTGAAAAGAAACCTGAGTTGAGGGCATTTTAGAATTGTTAAGGCTAGACATTTATTACTTCCCTGGAACCAACTGAAGAATCATGGGAAGTTAATGTGAACACATATTTGCAGTTTGGTTGTTTGACAGTATATAATAAAGTACCAAGAGAAATGCTATAGAAAAGGCTATAATTATATGGTGTAAATGCATATGATATACAAAACAGCCAATAGACTTTTTCCAATTGAGCAATCGGAATTAACAGATGTAGGAGAAGATGATTTACATAAATGAAGGTCATGTGTAATATGATATTCAAACGGAGATACTAAATTCAGCTTTTGATTCAAATGATATCATTGTCCTTAAAATACACTACAAGTGTTCAGTAATATTTAATTAAAGTAGTCCACTGCTCTAACAAATTATTATAAAAAATCAGCAATAAAAGGGGGAAAATGTGAAAGCCAGTAAGCAAGATCATTGTTCTGGTATTATCCATCCCTAGACAAGCACTGTTCTGCAGCTTGAAATTCAAGAAAGTGCCATCTCCACGGGAAAAAAGGAAAAGGTAAAAAACGGTGGTTATATAGTTGGGATACAATTTTACCGACTTTTTCCTCCCTCAAACTTACTAGTTCCACGCATTGACTTAGTTGCTTATTGAGTTACGATTGTCCTGGGGGTAAGAACACATTACCTTCATTCTCCGTGGTTAACTTATAAGAAATGTGAAATGATTCAGATGGAAATATTGATACGGATTACGAAATCAAAAACTGCTACCATGACGATGAGTTGCCATTGTACGACAAAGAAAATCATCATTTCAAAATCTTCATTGGAACTTTAACCCGAATTAGTAAGAAAGAATCAAATGAACGCTAAAGGAGACATTTCTCATACATGTCAAAAGATGTTACAGTGAGAAGACTACGGAATTTCCAGAAAAAGAAACACCCATATAATGATTTTTTTCAAGAAAGCAAAACATCAGGAATTGAAAAGTCCAAATGAAAGAATTAATACAACTATTGTTATCCTCAATAATAATAATAATAATAAGAAGAAGAAGAAGAAGAAGAAGAAGAAAAGTGTATTTTATTTTATTTTATATATTTATTTTTTTAAAAACAATATATGCAGGTAAAGAGCCTGTGTAGCTCAGTAGAACTAATATCGTTGTTGGCGTTTTACGTTGTTGCCTGACTTTGTATATTGCTTCAGTTTATAAGGATGGGAACCAGACTTTTCATTGGACGACTCAGTTATGATGTACATGAGAGAGATCTGGAGAAATTTTTTAAGGGATATGGAAAAATAAGAGAGATTGTTATGAAGAATGGTTTTGGATTTGTGGAATTTGATGACTACAGGGATGCAGATGATGCTGTATATGAACTAAATGGGAAGCAGCTTATGGGAGAAAGGGTCTCTGTTGAACACGCACGTGGTTCTCCTCTAGGGAGTGATATGAGAGGTCCCAGAGGTCGAAGAGCTCCTCTAAGGAGAAGAAGAGGAAGAGATAGGTACGGGCCACCAACCAGAACAGAATACAGGGTGATTGTAGAAAATTTAAGTAGCCGTGTTAGCTGGCAGGACTTAAAAGATTACATAAGGCAAGCGGGAGAGGTGACATATGCTGATGCTCATAAACAACGTCATAATGAGGGGATTGTGGAATTGGCTTCTTATACAGATATGATAAATGCTATTGAAAAGCTGGATAATACAGAACTGAATGGTAGGAGGATAAAGCTTATAGAAGACAAATCACGTCAGCGCAGGTCGCCCTCAAGGTCTCATTCCAGAAGCAATTCCAGATCTCGAAGTCGCAGCAAAACACCTAGTAGGTCCAGATCATGTTCTCGGTCTGAATCGCGTTCCAAGTCGTCTCGTTCTAGGTCTGCCTCTCGGAGCCCTGTGAAGTCTCGCAGCAAGATCGTAGTGCAACACCTGAAAACTCGCCTAGGAAGTCTAAATCACCTTCAAAATCACCTGAAAAGGAAGAAAGTAGTTTTGAAAAAGTGGATGACCAAGATTAATATAATAATAAAAAAACGATCATAACCATTCATTTCACCAAATAGTCCTCACTGTTTTATCTTGGATTGATAATGCCTGTTACCTTCTCTGTGTGCATTTAGCTTATTTTCATGATTTAAGTAGATCACTTCTGAAAGGTCTCTGTGTGTGTGTGTGTGTGTGTGTGTGTGTGTGTGTGTGTGTGTGTGTGTGTGTGTGTGTGTGTGTGTGTGTGTGTGTGTGTGTGTGTGTGTGTGTGTGTGTGTGTGTGTGTGTGTGTGTGTGTGTGTGTGTGTGTGTGTGTGTGTGTGTGTGTGTGTGTGTACATAAGTGCCGTAAACATTATGTTGCTTTAAATTGTATTACATTCCTCTGCAGCAGATATATTTGCTCAGCTTATTAAGATAAAAATTGACTACATGTCTTTCCCTCTTAAATATTTCTGTAGGGAAAATGTCTGAAAAGAATATCAGTATACTTATTGCTGTGTGAATGGGAGATATAAACATTTACTATTGCTGATAACAAAAAGTATGATTAATGAACTATTTTGATTGGAATCTTATTCTGTTTAAATTAGCACATATGTAGAATGAGTGAAAATTGTTCCACCATATGCTGTCATTTTAACCCACCTAATTTCTTTTGATAAAGTATCTTGTCATTTGTTATGAAACCCCCCCACTCTCAGTTTAGTTGATAGTGAAGGGGATATACAGTCACTAATTCATAATCCCATACTTCAATATTTGCATGTATTAATGTTATTTTAATAGCCAGACTTATGTATATATACATATATAAATGTGAAATTTTGGTACTGAGTAATAAAATGTAACTCAGTATGGCGTTTGCAGTCAACGACGAAAGACCTGGGTTCAAATCTGCTCTTCGGAACATAGGTTCACAAACACTTCTTTGGGCTACCGCCCACTTTGCAAGACATAAATCTTGTAACACCCCCCTCCATTGTAACATTTTTCCGCATTTTGTCCGAATAATTATAAATAATAATTAATAAATAAAATAATTACACAAGATATAAAGAAAAAACCTAACGAAACATAACCACAGAAACACAGTATATTATATAAAAGCGGTTTTATATATTTTGAAATGAAATATAACGAATATATTTGCTACTGTAAACATAACCTATTATATACATATATACATGCTCTATTTTCTCATTGACATAGAAAATTGACATCTATTTCTATCTGACATGGTAAATTTTCAAATGATTAAATAATTGAAATAGAAAATTGATAAAAAAAATTTATCGTGTAAGACGGGCATAAGATGAATTAAAATGTAATATTTAAATTTTAAATGTTTATCTAATTGCAAAACCATGAAAATAATTAATTTTTAAACATATATTCTTCTTCTTCTTCTTCTACAGCTTCTCCCACTTAAGTGGGGTCACTGTTATGAGTCTCCTCCATACCTTCCTGTCTTGGGCTGTCACCACATCCAAGTTTTTCATCTTCAAGTCCTCTTCTACCAGCTCCCTCCATCTCTTCTTTGGCCGCCCACACTTCGCCTTCCTTGCACATCCATCTGCATGACCCTTCTTCCCACATATTCGTCCTTCCTCCTCATCACATGACCAAACCATCTCAACCTTGCCTCCTGTATTTTCGCTCCGAAGTTCGTAACTTTCACTGTTCCCCTGACATAGTCATTTCTCAGATGATCCTTTCTGGTCACACCGCACATCCACCTAAGCATTCTCATCTCTGCTACTTCCATCCTGCTGATGTTATTTTTCCTCAGGGCCACAGTTTCTATAGCATATGTCATAGCTGGCCTCAATACTGTCCTATAAATTTTGCATTTCAGATTGATCGGCACCCTCTTATCGCATAACACTCCAGCCATCTCCCTCCAGTTCCTCCAACCTGCTTGTATCCTGCATCCCACTTCCTTCTCAGCTCCTCCATCTTCTTCCACTGTTGAACCTAAGTATCTAAAGTCTCTCACCTTCCTGATGACATTTCCTTCCAGCTCCAGATCTGTCTCCTGGCCACCGCACACTGCGCAACACATATACTCTGTCTTACTTCTGCTCAGTCTCATACCTCTCTCTTCCAGTACTTTTCTCCATCTTTCCAGTTTAGTTTCCGCTTCTTCTCTTGAATCTACACACAGCAAGATGTCATCTGCATACAACATTGTCCAAGGTGCATCTTCTCTCACCTCCTCTGTTACCACCTCCATCACAATATTATACAGAAACGGACTTAATGCTGACCCTTGATGCAAGCTAACTGTTACTTGAAAACTTTCTGTCTGTCCCAAACAGGTCCGAACACAACACTTGTCTTCACATTTCTGTACATTTCCCGCACCAACCTGACATATTTCTCCAGCACCTTCTTCTCCCTCAGACACCTCCAGACTTCTTGCCTTGGCACTCTATCGTATGCTTTCTCCAGATCAATAAATACCAGATGTATCTCCCTTTGTTTCTCTCGATATTTTTCCATCATCTATCGTAACCCAAAGATGGCATCTGTTGTTGATCTACCAGGCATGAAGCCAAATTGTTCCTTTGCAATCTCCACCTCCTCCCTCAATCTACCATCAAGAACCCTTTCTAGGATCTTCATTGTGTGGGACATCAACTTTATTCCTCTGTAATTTTTACAGTCTTGTGCATCCCCTTTACCCTTGTAGATGGGAACAAGAGTACTCTCCCTCCATTCCTTGGGTATATTTTCCTGTTGGCAAACTTTCATGAACAAGTCCCACAGCAGGTCAATTCCCTCTTCCTCCAGTGCCTTCCATGCCTCCACTGGAATTCTGTCGGGGCCCACCGCTTTTCCATTCCTCATCCTCTTCATGGCCTCTGTCACTTCCATTCTACTGATGTTCTGCACCATCCCCCACAGAAGGATGCCCATCTCCTCTGTGAGTCCTTGCATTTTCTTCATTCAAAAGTCCCTCAAAGTATATTTTCCATCTGTTTCTTATGTCCACATCCCTCCATAATACTCTTCCTTCAGCATCTTTGATCTGCCTCACATGTAAGATGTCCTTAGCTGCTTTATTTCTACATTTCGCTAGTTGGTAAATTTTTCTCTGTCCTTCCTTTGTTTCTAATTGATCATACAGATCTTGATATGCCATGGCCTTCGCCTGTGCCACAACTCTCTTGGCTTCTTGCTTTCTCTCTTTGTACACCTCTCTGTCCTCTTCCACTCTTGACTTATCCCATTCTGCTTTGCCTTCCTCTTAGCTGTGTCTGCCACTTGTACATCATTATTCCACCACCAACCCTCCTGCTCTCTAATCTTTCCAGATGTCTCACCAAGCACCTCGATTGCACAGCTCAGGATTACTTTTGAATTATGTTTCCACCAATCTTGTACACTTTCCAGTCCATCCGAAATCCTCTCTAACACTCTCTCCCTAAAACGATTCCTCACACTCTCCTCTTTTAAACGAAACCACTTAATTGTCTTCATCCCATGGCAACCAGAAGTTCTTATCTTCGATCTTATTTTAAAGTATGCGCACAGCAGTCGGTGTTGTTGTGCTACTTGATCTGTTGGAATTACTTTACAATTTGTCACAACCTTAAGATGTTTTCTTCTAGTCAAAATGTAGTCTATTTGTGAGCTGTTGTTACCACTTCTAAATGTTATCAAATGTTCTTCCCTCTTGAAGAAAAACAAGTTCACAATTGCCAGATCAAACGCTACTGCAAAGTCCACAACCCTCTCTCCTTCCTGGTTCATCATTCCCACTCGGTGGCCACCATGCACCCTTTCACAGTCTCTATTCTGTCTTCGTATGTGCCCGTTCAAGTCTCCTCCGACAATCACCATCTCATTTTCTTCCAATTCCCTCATTTCTTCATCTAACACGTTCCAGAACTCATCTTTTTCCTCTGCTGTACAACCAACTTGCGGGGCATATACACATAATACGACCACCCGCTCTTCTCCAAGACCCAATTTCATTCGCATGATCCTGTCGTTCCTTTTACCCACGTCCAGTACTTCACCTTTCATTCTGCCACACACCACAATTCCTACACCATTTCCTCCCTCGTTATTCGCTCCAAAGTAGAACAATTTATATTCATCTCCCAGTTCCTTTGCCTTTCCCCCTTTCCACCTTGTCTCATGCACACATAAAATGTCCAACTTCCTCTTCCTCATCATGTCTGCCACCTCTCTTCCCCTTCCAGTCATGCTTCCAACATTCAGTGTTCCCACTCGCAACATCCTCTCCACCTGCTGGGCTCGCTTCTTTAACCGCACCCGCCCTTGATGCGGTAGCCCTCGTCCACTTCTCACAGCTGTAGGGCGATGTGGCTGCGCGTCGCTTAAGAGGTACGCCCTAGCCCTTATATCATTTTCTCTTCGACTCATAATCATAGTTTAAGTTGGCACTGAAGTTTTCCGAACGGATGCCCTTCCTGACATCAACCCTAGCATTTATCTGGGCTTGGGACTGGCACCTATTGAGGCTAGCTTGCCTCCTTCGGTGGCTGCATAAGACTAAATGACTTAGCAAGATAGGAAAGACTCACCCCTAGCTCTCGAATACTCTAATAGCATCAGGGGGAAGGAGCAAGGAGAGGAGAAAGAAGCAAAGAAAGAAGAGGAGGGACCAGTCTAACAGAATAATATAACAGATATATATTACATGAAGTAAGGCATGGTCCAGCATCAGGTACCTCGGGTTTGCCATGCCCATACTCACTAAAGTGAGCCCTTGAAGAAATTTTAAACATATATTATTAATTTCTTCTATAAAGAGCCACCAACCCCTACACCGCCTGAGCGCCCCTAAATGCTTCTGATCCCATTATAGCCCCCCCACAAGGCTTCAGTGCCCACTGGGGGGGGCGGTACCGCCCACTTTGGGAACCTATGGACTAGAGGATTATTTTCTAAGCATTTCCTCGACCGGTTCCAGAGTTAGTTAGTCGATTTCTGGCACGGACCAGCTTGTTTTCTATCTCGGATTTTTCATCCCGTACGCAAGAAAATCGGCCATTAAACCGACACTATTTTCAAACATTAAAAAATATTGCGTTAAGGTTAGGCCCTCTTCTTCACTGCTTATCGATTAATTAGTGATAGCCTTGAGCCAGCTATCAGTGGATATTGAACTGACCACTTAGTCTCCAAAAGTTAAATAGGGCCAAAACGGCCTCGCGTTAGCTGATTTTTTTTTTTTTTTAAGGTGCAGGTATGCATTCCTTGCTAGGAGGAAAAGTTGAAAATTAAAACGATACTGTATCCGTATGTCATGTGTTAGTGGTAAAAATATACCATGAATACCGTTCCAAAAAATAGCATTAAATAATAATAATAATAATAATAATAATAATAATAATAATAATAATAATAATAATAATAATAATAATAATAATAATAATAATAATAATAATACGTACTGTAGGACAGTTTATTTATCATTACTATTCAAAATTATAAGGAATTATCCTGTATTACAATCAGTAAGATTCGAAAAAAATAAAATAGATCCGCTAACGAATTTTATACCCATCAGGGAACGGTGGAACTGATAGTTAGCACATACATTTACAATAAAAATGAAAGGAATTTTCGAACTGAAGGGTATAAATCAAAGACATTCCACATTCCATGTGTCTTTCGCTTTAAAAAAGATAATACGCATACTTAAGATCCGTGAAAATGGTCCTTCTTGCTTTCATTGAAAGAAAAGGGGATACCAGAGTAGCAATATTTGGGGCTAAAATTAGATAATTGAAATGACCCTGCATGGTATCTAACTAATACTTGTAATTTTTAAGAATAGGCATGGAAGCTCATGAAATGGAAGAAATAAAATACTATAGAAAAGATATGGATAAAAGAGCAACCACTAGATTGCACTGTGCAACTGGAAGCAAATGCACATGCGAAAGATGTTGCCATCCAAGGCAGGGAATTCAGTGCAAACAAATTCTCCTTTTGTGATAGAATGCACTGGAAAAACTAGAAAAAATGTACAAAGTTACACTAGAAACCGAGCATTAACAAGAGGTTGAAATAGCTAGACAAATGGAGGAAGGCATTAAAAATCGAAATAAAAATATCTGAAGCGACTAGGAAATAATCTGGAGAGAACAATGAAATAAATCGAATTGGTGAAATAAAAAAAAAAAAAACATATTACACGAGCAAGAAGTAAACCAGAAAGATAGAAAACAGAACTTTAACAAAGAAAATAATATAAATTCCACGCATCATGAAACTTATGAACTTAAACTGGAATGCATTAAATCCTAAGGCAATCCAAAACGTAAGAGTAAATCAATATTTATTTTTTAAGAAATTATCTTTTACGATAAACAAAAATTTGGACTTTAGAAGTCATCCAACAGTTGAAAAACAAAAAAAAAGAAAAAAGATCATTGACCATTATGTTCTAATATACGAATTTGCACATGAAAATAATAATGTCGAATAATATTATTACTTTCATGTGGAATAATGCCTAATAACAACACTCAGAGATCCATTCCTTTTCTCGTGAAGTACCTACAAAATGGTTAGAAGTAATCTGGTGTGGGAAAACGAGGCACGCTGCTTAACACATTTTACAGGATTCAACAACATACACACACACATAAACACAACCACAGACTCACAGAAAGAAGAGAAAACTATAAGTACATTTTCTTAAACTTTGTACTTTAGAAAACTTAGCAGTTCAATATCAAGTTATAATACTACAACTTTCAGTAATATTAAGTTGATGTCACGGGATGAATTAGATGAATGAATTTCGAAAAAACACCCCCGATTTGCTGCATAACGTTGCCAAAGTAAGAAATGATTTTAGAAAGGGCATACTAATTGCAGTTAGCGAACTAACGAATGCGTTTAAAAAAATGAACAATGAAACTCAAGTATCAATAGAACTACAGGCTACTACAACACGGAACAGGCTACTTAGATCAGCTATACTCGTAAGTCGTTTAAAACAATGTTAAAACAAAGACGAATCTGTAAACAATCCTTCCTCTAAATTAATAGTGAAACTGATAGATCAACTAAACAGCGAAGACATCAAAAATATCATAAAAGAAAAAAACAGACCCAAGAAAATCGGAATCATAAAAATGAAAAGTATTAATAACGGAGGAGTCCTAATTGAATCCAAAGAAATGACCGGCATAGACTTGCTACATAACCAAATCTCTAAGAAATGCAAAGACACGTTAGTAGTAAATCCTAGTAAGAAACACCATCCAAGTTTAATTATATATGATATTCTCAGACAAATTGATACGAATAACGCAATTGACTCAACTGGCATGCAGAACGAAGAACTCTTCATTGGCGATAAAATATGACAGAAATTCACCATGATAAATAAAAAACGAACCAACGGTAAGGACCAAATTGCTCAAAACCAGTGTTAAAATGCTGTGGAGAATTTGCCATTGTGCAGAATATGTAAGCGTTCTGAGTTGCTTTAACAGCAATGTATTCCATCATAATACACGAGACTGCAGGAGGGGAAACCACCTGTCCATTCTGCTCTGAAGAACCTGTCCATTCTGCTCTAAATAAGTTCAGCAAGTGCCCATAAAGTAAGTCTGAGATGAATTGCAGAAATTGCAAAAATCACAACAAGCATGCCAAAACCAAAAACGACTGAAAACACATGGCACTAAGCAAAGACTGCTCAACATTCAACTACTATAGACAGCTCAAAATTCAAAACATAGATTATGTAAACCAATAATAAAGCTTGCAGAAACAGCTCTACATCCCTGGCATGCCTTTAAATAAATCTTCCACGCTCCATAAAAGTTGTAAAACAGAAATCATAAATAGAACAAGTATAGGACTAGCATTAATATAAGAATCCGACAACATCAATAAAAAATGTGACTCTTCAACTAATTATAACATATTTTACAAAGGATCAGAAAGAAAGAGGTCTGCAATACTTGGGATCAGCCCTGAAGTCATTGCAATATTATTTTCTCAACACATCAAGGAGGACTCAGTGCTTATCGAAATTACGTACAGAGGAATTGAAACTTTTGCTGTCAGCAAATATCCAAACTATTACGGTGATATAAAATACCACTTAGAAAAAAATGGGCAACATCGTCGATTTTACCATCACCCACGGTCTAATTCCTGGAATAGATAGTAACGCCCATTCGGTTTTATGGTTTAACGAGAGCACAAATAATAGTGGTAAAAATGTGGAAGAATTCTTAGCTTCAAATTCCTTACACACACTGAACGAACGACTGTAACACTCCATCATTTGAAAATGCCATAGGAAGCGGCTTCATTGATCTGACAATAGCAAACAATGCCTGTTTTACCCCAGGTTTCTGAATGGAGATGCAAAGAAGAGAAAAGCTGTTCGATCATCGCATATTAAGTTTCCTTATCAGTAATAAAAATTTAAACAGAATGCACAACCCAAACCATCGCATTAACATCGAGTACTTCATCAATAAAACCAATCTAGAGAAATTCGTAAAAGCATTAAAAAGAGAATTTGCCTAATCTCAGAACATCACTTTAATGGAATTAGCAAACAACAGCTCAGTATAGACAAGAATCTAGGCATCAGTACAAGCCAATTTAAACTTCCTTGCTTCTACACTTTCATCAGATCTGAAAAAAATCCAGCGACCAAACAGTCAGAACAACCAAGAAGCTAAATATCGATCGAAGGAAATCAGTACCTTGGTGGAGTGACGAACTAACAGTTCTAAGAAAACAGTTAACGAACTCAGCGACTAAATCAAGTAACATGCAATAACCAAGATTTAAGAGAAAGCACAAGACAGAAATACTATAAAGTCAAATACAGCTATCAGTGCAAAATTACAAACGCAAGAACAGAATCATGGAAAAAATTATGTATTGTTTCAACCGCATCAAATCCCTGGAATAGCATATATATTAGCAGAAAGCAAGAATAGCATGTCACCGATATTTGGAACTATTAAGAAAACAGAAGGCACTAAAAACGTAGCAGAAACTGATGTTTTATGATAAACAAGTTTATTCCCGACCACTTCAACAACCGCATCTCATGAAGGCGATGAATCAACAGATGAAGAAATCCGCACAAACTTACAGACAAAGAATGAAAACAGACACAGACACTTCCAGCGGTGACTTTTTTACAACTAATTAAATCGAGTTAGCATTCATCACCAAATTGAGTTAGTTTTTCTTGGATCAATGGATCCAAGAAAAACTCCTAAAGAGGACGGATTTAACAGCAATATACTTCTAAGAACATTTGTCGAATTCCCAGAATTCATAACGACAGTTTACAACGAATGCCTAAAAAGAGGGCGATTTCCTGTAGTATGGAAACACTAAAATATATCCATAATCAAATTAGGGAAAGAAACATCCGAGGAAATTAGAAAATGGAGGCCTCATAAGCGTTGCTGGTAAGATGCTAGAAAAACCTCGTAAACCGAATAATGCACTATGTCTACTCAAGAAACCTATTAAGCAGCAATCAATATGCATTTGGACCACAATCAAGTACAGTAGATGCAAATATGGAGATGAAAAATTCATATAAGACAGTGTACAGCAAAAAAAAAAAACAAAAAAAAAACAGACGTACTGCTGATCTCACTCGATGTACAAGGAGCCTTCGATTCTGCGTGGTGGCCAGCCGTTTTCAACCAATTAAGAGATTTAAAATGTCCAATAAACTTACTCTATCTTACCAAAAGTTATTTTAAAGCCAGAAGAGCAACCATGACATTAAAAACCATAGCAGTAACGAAAGAAGTCAAATGAAGCTGCCCGAAAGGCTCCTACTGTGAATCAGGCTTCTGGAACATCCAGAAGACTCGCTATTAAGACTTGTTTTCACTACTGAAACAAAAATCATAGCGTACCCCGATGATGCAATGATAACGATTCGGGGACTCGACGGCTTACAGTTAGAAGTAACGGCCAACGATGATCTCTTTAAAATTGTAGAGTAGGCATGCTAGAAAAATATTACGTTCAATAGAACCAACTCTAAAGTGCTCCACATCTCACGTAAAAAATCAAAACAAGCTGTAACGGTCTTCCTAAAGGGAGAAGTTCTCGAGGTAGCGAGTGAGCTAAAACACCTAGCAGTAACAATAGAGGAAAAATTTATCTTCAACAACCACATCTCATATCTTGCCGAAAAAAAGCTTAAAATAGTAAACCTTCTAGATAAGTCGGCAAGTATTAAGTGGAGATTAGGCCAATGAGCCTAAAAATAATATGTACTAGGGCAATACTACCATTGATATCTTATGCTGCACTTGCCAGGAAACATGCACTAAAATCAAATAAAAACCGACAAAAGCTAAGCGTACAACGCCTTATAACATACATATAACTAAAAACACAGGACAATATCTTTCGAGGCAGCTTGCATTATTGCAGCTCTAACACCAATCTTCCTGAAAACACAAGAATTCTCTCTTTTGTATGAAGCAACTTCCGAAAGATATAATTAAAATTACAACATTGATCCAAATTGCTACGAACGTCCACTTCACTACCGTAGGTGTCCTCACCCATCAAAGAGAACATATATTAAGCAGAAGGAAAGCTCTGAAAGTAATGAATTCCATATATACACTGACGAAAGCAAAACCAGAGGGAGCGACGGTTGTTCTTTCGTTTGAATATAACACGCATTCCATTATACAAGAACTCTGCTCTAGAATTCATTCTCTTTGTTCCAACAGCCAAACAGAACAACTTGCTATCACCCATTCACTTTCATAATTGCAGGAAGTAGAGCTCAACACCTCTCATCAAAATACATCAACGATTTACAGTGATAGTACAGACGACAAAAAAAAAAAAAAAAAATAGTGCATTCATATAGCGTTAATAAAACAACAAGAATTCTGGTTTGGAATGTCACCCTATAGGATAGGAAATCAAGTTCTGCTGGTGAAAGCGCATACTGGGGTAGCAGGAAACAAGAGAGCAGATCAGCTGGCTAAAGAAGCAGATAAAAACAAACAGCTGGATACATATTACTAAAAGTACTCGAAATCTGCGATAAAAAACACTTGCAGAAGAAAGAAGCCTAGACTTGTGGGATGAAGAATGGAAAACATAAAAAAAAATAATCAAAAACAAAAGAATTCTTGCCTAGCATCAAAACAGACTCGGGCTGAAAAATACACGCATTTCTCCAGGTTTAACCGCGCTACTAACGAGACATGGAAAACTAAGACACTACTTACATAGATTCCATATCCTGGAATTACCATAATGCATTTGTAGTCCACCTTCAACAGACTTTTGACCACATGCTTAATGACATTCAGCTGCTGGATTTCCTAATAATTCCGGATCTCCCTAATACAACACATCATCACTTCAAGAGACAAGTGGTCAGTGTCAAAACAGAGACTTATAGAAACGTATTACAGAGAATTAATTAAATAAGATCAACTTCCCGTCGTTATAACAATAATAATAATAAAACCAGCTAACACCTTTTATTCCCTTATATAGGGAGTAGGCGAGGCCGTTTTAGCCCTATTTAACTTTTGGAGTCTGAGCGGCAGTTCAAACTCCACTGGTACCCACACAGAAATAGCTGGCCCTAGGATATCACTAATTATGTGACACGCAGTGAAGGGACTGCTCAACAATCTCTTCGTGGTTCGGGACCATGCAATCTCATAGTTCCTAACTATATCACAATATATTTAATGTCTGAAATAGTGTGGGTTATAAGGTCAATTTTCTTGAGTTTCACGGAACGAAAAACATGAGTTTTTGGGAGCAAAAACCCGCTTGTCCGTGCCAGAAATCGACTAACTCGGGAATCGGTCGAAAAAAGGCTTAAAAAATTTCCTCTATTCGGCGAATAGATTTGAAACCAAGTCTTCTTTCGTGCAATCAAGTGTCTTGGTATGCAAACACCACATACACTGAGTTACAGAGGCTCCAGTCGGTAATGTAACCTAAATTACTGATATTGTATGAATAATATAGTATAAATACATGTATATGTAAAAATATAAATATAGATGTAAAGGTTGGAATATGTACAAATAGATGTAAATAAATATAAATATGAATATTGATACACAGTTAGAAATATAAATGTCAATCAGTAGTTTGAAGCTACATATAACATATGCATTGTATGCAATGGAGCATGTAGGAATAAGTTACCTCCTGGTAATTACTACTGAGAGGAAAACGAAAAAAAAACCAGTGTTCTTGAGAAGAAATAAACAATATCTTTTTCGAGAAGAAATAAAACAATATATTTTTTGAGAAAAAAACAACACACTAGCAGCAGACGATCTGGACTTTGTAAGTAATGTGTGTTCAATGTGTGTGTTCTCAATGTATTTCCGACAACAACTGAACTATATGTGGAAAACAGGAAGAGAAAATTTCTCAACTAAAGGCTGATGGGTGGTAAAAATATTTACCACCTAACTATTTTTATGGGCTGAATAATTTTAATTGCCTGTTATAAGAATTTCGATTATCTTGATTAATAGTGTCATGAAGCGGCTTGTAAATAGTATCATTTACAAGCCGCTTTTTAGAGGAGCAGAACTGATCAATTAAAAAGTGTTCCTACACCACAAGTGAGATTACGTTGAGTGACAAACAATTTCAGGAACAAAGGCTGTACTTCCACAATTGAATGAGTGCTCATTTCCATTATTCATCTGTTATTTCAGTTACCGATGCTGTTCTGAGGAGAACATTAAAATGAACTCTATTATTTGACATGGTTCTTTGATCCTCAAGGCAGAAATAAAACAAACAGTATATTTCATCTGCCATTTCCTAAATAAATATGATATTGGTGTTGCCAAAATTCGAGTGTTTTCTGGTTCCCAGAAATTTCCATGAATTTTCCGTTAATTTCTTTCGAATGTTATGCAGATTTCTATGCGAACAAAAGTTCATGCCACTGTATAGAAATTTGGGACACCACCATCAATTTAAAAGTAATATTATGTTACTTAATGGTTGCACCTGTTTGACAACTCGTATAGCAGAGCATATAAGTTCTTTTCGCCATACCCTTTGGTATCTATTTGGTCTAGCTACTCACTTATGAAGCCTCAAAAAAGGCTGAAACCGGTCTGGGTAGTGACCTCCCACCATAATGTAATAACAGCATACATTTCCTAGGAAATGTGTTTTTACATTATGGAAAATACCAAGATTACCGATCAGAACTTTCCCCACCTTTGGAACGAGTTGCCTGAGGTTACTAGCGTGAGCTAATGCAAGGACTACTTGCATTAGCTCACGCTAGTAACCACCGATACTTTTATAGTTTACTATATTCGGCATGAAACTCTCTGATTCCAATCTTTGAGTTTCTTATTCGGTTTTAAAACAATGTGGGATTTAATATCCCCTTAATTTGAGTAATATTATGTATTCCTGGGCGTGCTCGTTTTATTCCAAGTGATATATTAGAATCAAGCTAATTAGAGGCGCTAGACTGGCTTGTTTTTCTTTTTTATCTGAACCACACACGAAAGACTACAAGCACTATAGAATAAATGCCAAGTGTGGGCAAAGTGGAAAAGAAGAAAGGAAGAATGTGTTCATATTTTGTTTTAACAGCTGAAGGAATTCTTTGGGGACGGCAGAGTAGGGAGAAACTGTTCCCAAGAACAGAACTATATACGGAAAGAAAAAGGAGACAGCGAAATTTGTTCGGTGAGTTGCAAGGTGAACTATAAAAGAGTGTTATTAAGCAATGGAGAAATAATAGTGGGCAATTCATCAAAGCACAGTCCACATGAAAGTATCTGTAGATGATGCAGAAACTGAACGTCTCCGTGTGTGCGTATGTGTGCGTGTGTGTGCGCGTGCGTGCGTGCGTGCGTGCGTGTGTGTGTGTGAGAGAGAGAGAGAGAAAGAAAGAGAGAGGGAGGTCATTCATTAGCTGGACTGATCTCTTTTACATAGAAGTCAGCAATCTTAGAGAGGAGTTTGGTGCACAATCCCCAAAAAAGGAGAAATATTCCATAGTTTGGCAGATTGGGTTTGTATAGAGTTAGTGACTATGAAGTTTGAAGTAGTGTGTCTTTTACGAAAAGGTACCTCACGTTTTTGGAAGCTGCAGGAGCTATAATTGCAATGTGTTTATGTGACTAAAGATCGGAGGTGCAGGTCAGTCCAAGAAGGAAAATTTGATATTGGACATATTAGTATGATTGAAGGTAAGGGGAGAGTTGAGGGCTCTTTCTTGCGAGAGATCAGACAGGGCTGAGTTTTAGTGGCATTGAAGTGAAAGCTGTCCTAGCCCAAATGGCATATATCTAGGATATAGACTTAGGTCGATGGTGTTGAAGAATCTTGAAGATTCTAATATTGAGCTATAATGTTTGTCAAGTGAAAAGGAGGAATGGAGTGTACTGTTGTCAATAAAGTTATGAATAGGATTGAAAGTCTATGAGAGCAGGTCATTTATATACAAGAGGAAGAGAGTGGGTGAAAGAACAGAACCTTGGTGTACACCTTCATTGGTGGGGAAAGCTGAGGAGAACAAACCGTCCACCATGACACATAATGAACGACCAATGAGGAAGTTGGCAATCCATTTGCAGTGTGAGGAAGAGAGATGGTAGGATGTCAGTTTGGTGAGTAGGCCCTGTGCCAAAATTGAACAAATGAGTTTTAAATGTCGAGGGAAACGAAGTGAGTTTCTTCAAATTTCTTCTTTCCCTAAATCCATAGGTGGGTAGTGAAAGTAAGAATATCAGCTGTAGATCGCGTGTAACCGAATCCTCACAGCTAGCCACTGATTAGTTGTTAGGTCTCTAGTTGTTTCAGGAGTTGGTTGTTGATGATCTTCTCCATGATATTAGAGAAAGCAGAAGCATGAGCAATAGGACGGTAGTTCGTTGTGTGGCTTTTATCACATTTCTCTGGCATGGATTGGATGCGGGCCGGTTTCCATATTGAAGGGTAAATGCCAATTGAATAGGGTAGATTGAAGAGACAATATAGGATAGGTATTAGCTCTAAGGAAGAATTTTTTAAACACAATAGGTTGCTTAACGTCAGGATCGGTGACTTATTTGTGTCGAGGTTATTAAGGATTCTTCGAATTTCTATCTGGCAGTAGCTATGGGGACATGGAGAGAGACATTTTTGGTTGACTGGAGGGAAAGTTATTCAGATCTTTAATGCATGAATTGGAAGAGAGACCATTGGTGCTTAGTGTGTCGGCCTTATCTTTATGTGAGATAACTACATTACCAGCAGGTGAAAATGGTTTAAACCTAAGTGGGAATCTAAGAGGACGTCACTGTCACTTTGTAAGGAAGCCAGTTTCCAGCATTTTTCATCTTCAAAGTCTTCTTTAGATTTGGGGATGTTTCCTTTAGGACTGTTTATGGTGCTGTCTTCTGCCAACTCGCTTCTTATATCATAATGCTAAACTGCAAAATATACCTTTACAGTTAAATTTTTTTAATCTAGTCGAGCAAGAAGAACTCTTAGTTAACTATTTTCCAGCTTATTTCCAAATTAATCGATCTTTCGCAAAGCCGTGAATTTTCTGAAATGCCCAGTTTTAAATTTCGCATTTCAGAAAAATATACTGTAGAACTCACAGTTTCAAACAGCATTATGAATATTGTCATGGGATCATGAGATCGCTTGATTTCTTCAAGGTATAGTAACTCCTATGCCTCTCAGTAGGCATTGAGGTGCCTGAGCACGTAAGCCTTTGTAATACATATATCGTCCAATAAATTAGAAATCTTAATTTTACTTATACGCGTGCGAGGAGAAATCCATTTCGCTTCAATTCTCTGTGCATAGTTCGGTGAGATATGGGCCGGAAACATCATCATCATCATCAATATCCTGATATCTACCCTAAGGGATTTTCAGGTAACTATAACAGCATTAGATGATTAAGTTTACATTATTATTAATCTCCTATCAGAAATTTTCTTCCAAATCTAACAGCTAACATTTCGTGCTTCTAAGGAACTTCTACCGAATCAATAATTCCAGACCTTTGCCTTCCTCTTAATCTCTTTCCTGCCATCTTAGCATCAATTCTATTCTATTTAAGTGACCATCTACATACCTACATAGCATAATTGGAAGAACAGCGAAACATTGTGCCTTTAGATCGGAAACGACTTGGGTTCGATTCTCGTCGAAACGAAGGGAATATGTATGTGGGCTTCCCCCCCCCTCTTCAATTGAAGGTGAGTTAGTTGATCTGATGCGGAGATAGCACGTTTGTTTCTCCCGGAATCTCGGATTTTTCACACCGCGTACAGATAAATTGGCCTTCAGATCACAGTTTACAGACAAAAAATGCTGTTGGGTGATTATGGGCGGTAGATGCCATTGATGGCAGCAGTTTCGTGGTAGGAGAATTTAGTAGTAGCGGAGAGGATGAGATGTATTTAGCAAAGTAGTGTGTTCTCCCGCGGTGAGTCCTTGGACTCCCTGAAAGTATCATATAATAATAATAATAATAATAATAAGAAGAAGAATCTTAGATTAGCTATGCTTACAATTCTTGAAAACTAATAATGTCAAGTTCTTGTCTAATTAATTTTTGATATGATTTTGCCATTGATACCATCGGTTCACTCCCTTATTTTTTCTCAGAACCCTCATATCTCTAGACTCTAGATTTTGATCAAGTACTTCATTTGTAACCCAACTCTCAGATCCACTAGTTTAGATACTGTCTTGTGTACTGCAAGTTTTGGACTGTGAGTAATTTCTCTCTTATTCTATATAAATGTAATCAGCTTCCTGCCCACCATACTGGCTTTGCTTATTCTCTTGTCTATTTCAGATTTAACCTGCCATCTTCACTAAACACTGTGCCTAAATAGCGGAAATATTTTACTTCTCTAGATCTATACTCCTCCTTTTTTCATAGTTTTGGTTGTTTTATTGCTGAAATTGGATATAGCTGTTATTCAATTTATTTAGTGAATACTGGCGACTTGCACTAGATGTGTCTAGAAGTAGAGCGTTATTTGCGTAAAACAAAGGGCTAAGTTTGACATCTCAAATTCTCATATTAGGCTTGATGCCACTTTCTTTCATAATGTGCTCCATATAGATGATAAATAAGAGAGAGGAGATAATGCGCATCCTTGTCTTACCCTTGATTTTATATCAAACTATCTTCCTGTTTTCCTTTGAATTCTAACAGCTGATTGACAACTTAAATTCAGACTGTGTATTACTCTGTATAATGTTCTATTCATCCAATATAATTGTAGTGTTTTGAAAAGCTTTTCTCTGGGTACCTTGTCCTATGCCTATTCTAAATCTACAAAACGTAGAATACAGATCCTTGTCACATTCCTACGATTTCTCAACTATTTCTCTTAAAAGTGTAAATCTGATCTTGACAACCTCCATTTAGCCTGAACCCCACTTGTTCGTCTCTAGGTTTCGCTTGCATAATCTCTCTTAATCTCTTTTAAAGTCTGCTTGCATAAATTTTGGATGGAACACTTAAAGAAATTCCTCTGTAATTTTCATATTCAGTTTTATTCCCTTTTTATACATGGGTACTATGAGAGCTCTACTCCAATCATTGGGAATGAGATCTTGTGACCAGGCCTTCTGAATTATACAGTATAGTCACTACATAACTTTTATACCTCCATAAGTAAGTTTCTGGCCGAATGTCATCCACTCCAGCTGCCTTTCCTCTTTTGAAGTTTTTTACAGTTGTTTTTTTTTACTTCTAGTATTGAAATGTATTCCTCTTCAAAACGTTCTAGTGTGGTCCTATCATTGCTTGTTTCGTTTAACAGTAATTACTCAAGCCATCTAGGATATCCCTGTCTTCAGTTTTCACGTCACTTTTATCACCTTTGATTCCTTTTACAGTACTCTTTCCTCCATTTCTAAGCTTCTTCAATAGCCTCCAGAACATTTTGCCACCTTCCTGATATTTATACATCTACCGACATATTTGCTACTAACTTACGTCACTGAGATAGGCACAATGGGTTATTTTTCCTCTGATTAAATACCAGGGATATCTCAGCTTTTGAGAAACTAGTCAAGTCTTCTATTTTTAAAATATTACTTCACTAGACTAGCACCCTCAATAAGTAATTTATCTGTTTTTATCGTAGCAATCAATACTGTTGACGATTACTGAACAGTGGCATTTTTAAATATTTGCCTGGAACACGTGGCGACGAATATCACCTGGAATTTTGTATTTAAGTGATGCCTACCTATATCTGCATAAAGGTTTTTAATTAAATGGCTAGTATATGTATTACAGAATTTATTTATAGATATCCTCAGGATTGGATACACGATCCGCATGCCCCAGTCAAAAGAATGTAGCCAAAATGCTTTTCTCAACATTCCATACGTTAAACATTCACTCAAAAATATAATGCAAAATGGCCAATTTAGTAATAATCTATACTTAAAGTGTTTCCTTGTAGAAACCAAAGATGACACTTTGGATAAAAAAAATGATAATGTAAATCAAATTATTATTATTATTATTATTATTATTATTATTATTATTATTATTATTATTATTATTATTATTATTATTATTATTATTATCATCATCATCGTATCTCTACAGATTCCAGAGACTCAGCTTTGGGAGACCCTATCTAACTTTTATATACAGATAAACTTATTGTAATGAAACTAATTTACTATCAGGGCACTCAAAACTAATTTTGATTCTTTTCACTCACTATACACTCTCCATGCACAAAGCCTAGACAAAATTCCTTATTAGGAATACTCTTGCACATCTTTCATGGGTTACCACTAGTTCTCTCTCTCTCTCTCTCTCTCTCTCTCTCTACTTTTCATGTATTGAAAAAAATCCTCGTGTCAGTCTTATAGAATCCCTTTGGTCATGTCTCCTCTTTTCTGCCTATCACCTAAATATTGCAACCAACATCTTTAGTCTGTCCCAGGGCAATCCTACAGACCTATTACCAACTCGGACACTCGTCTCTGAACAACCACCACAACCAACGATCACCTCACTGTTTCCATCGCCCTTCCCTTATAATTTTTTGAAAAGAATGGAGAGAGATCCAGTGAAAGTAGTGTGTTCCCTACAACTAGAGGAAGTTTTATGAACTCTTTATGAATGTTCCCGAGATAGTCGATCTCTAGCAACGGCAAGAGGGTTTACCTCACGGAAACATGGATTATTGTCCTGTAAACGCAAGAACTACGACTGCAGAACACACACTATTTCTAGACATTTAATGTCTGTGTTAGGAATAGGGATCACGAGATTGAATTCGTCAGCCACCTCCTTTCACGGGATAGCATGTATAAAGAGTGATAGTGTTGATCAGCTTTTCTTATTGTTTACGGGCGAAGTGCCCCTCGGTGTTGGAAAGTTAGATAGGGTTATAACGGCCTCACCTAATCCCTATAAAGGTATAGAAGGCATTAACTGATTTTTTTTTTTTTTTTGTGGAGAAAGAACTCAGTGTCAAAACTTATCACCAACTGGAATCTCATTAAATATTTGGCACCCATCTACTTGAATTTTTTTGCTCTTGTTTGTCGATGATGTTGTAGATTACACAGCACGTTACCCACTTTTGAGGACGAGAAATTGAAAGATTTGGAGAAATTCATGATGATCCTTGATATTTTCAGAACAATTAACTAGGTCTGGAAGGAATTTCTACTGTTTAGTATTTCTCTTGGTGTCAAATTTTCTGATATTCGAATTTTTCATCATTGCTGCAGTCCTGTATTTTTTTTAAAACCCGTTTTCTTTATTTATCTACATAACCCTTACTCATGGTTTGACTGATCACAGCGCTGTACATTTCTCTTCTTCATTGGATAAACCGTATAAAGCTCCAATATGCCAAGCTTGAAGATCTTCCTCGATTGACGAATGACTTAAACATATCCCTTTGTTATTCTTTATTGAGATCAGAAGAGCTTCATGAACTTTCCTGCAATTAACATGTGCCAGTTGGAGAAATGGCATTTGTTTCCATATAACATAGACTGTTATATTCGATTCATGTCGCCAGCTAGAAATACTCTTGTAGAACTTTCCCCCCACACACAATTAATTGTCAAGTTAGACAATCTTCAGTAGAGAAGAGCAGGGTTTTTGCTTCCCAGAAGCTCAGGTTTTTAATCTCGTAACTTAAGAAATTTTTACCATTGAACTTGACAGCTTTAAAGTACTAGGAATCAGTGCCGGCTAGGATGGATATTGCTACCAACCAATCTTCAAATAAATAAATAAAACACGTTTATAAAAAAAACGAATTATACGTATCATTAAAGAATAAAATAAAAATAAATAATACAAAAATAAATAATAAAATTAGACTTATATGTTTTCTTTGCTACTTTTTTTTAATTTGAGAATAAATGGCATTAAATGATTTCTTTTCTTTAATTTCTTAAATATACATGTCTGACAGATACATACAACATTACTGACCTAAGGGATGAAGCAAGCGCTTTTCATATTCCCCATTATCTTGAGAGAAACTGTGAATTGGGAAAACTTTATGAGCTAATTTCTCGCCCTGAGTGGGCTTGGAGATCAGTTCTCAGTATTGTAGTTTAGGGTGGCTTTTGGTCTTTTTACTTTTCATTTAGCCAGGCGGTTTTTGGCTTAGTGCATGTATTTGTTGGATGCTGTCCTCACATTTTAGACATTGAAAATCAGCCTTGCACATTTTCTGGGCATGGCCAAATTTCTGACGTCTGTGGCACTGTCCAGTTGCAGCTCCTTTTCCTTAATGGTTCTAGAGTGATTTTCAGTACACAGATGGCTGTCAGGTCATATATATGTTTATATATATGCATATATAAGCATATATGTGCATTATAAGTTTGACTGATCTCTACTAGTACAAGTGGCATCGGAGTTTTGTCTTTTTTGGTGGTAAGTCCTGCTGGATCT
Organism: Typopeltis vanoorti; assembly: GCF_054136105.1. Classification (NCBI taxonomy): domain Eukaryota; kingdom Metazoa; phylum Arthropoda; class Arachnida; order Uropygi; family Thelyphonidae; genus Typopeltis; species Typopeltis vanoorti. The sequence continues at coordinate 30,176,527 of NC_143560.1, forward strand.
GCACCAGCAGGACTTACCACCTTAATGGGTGGTAAGTCCTGCTGGTGCAGATCCGCAGCAACTTCTGTGGATACATCTTCAGATACACCTCTGATCACTACATTGAGGTTTTTCTCTAACCCAAGCGGAAAGGTGTGGTACTGAATTCAATTCACCTGTTGGTCTTCTATAATACATCACTGTCCTAGGTTGAATTTTGATACCATCTGTGACATTCTTCGCATGGCTATATGATATCTGCAGATCGGACATCGTAGTCCTTAGAGAGATCCATCTATGTTTTTCGTGGAGAATAATCAGAGGTATCTTTTCTCTAGTGGAGGTAAGAACGTCCGGAACAGGACTATCTTCTTCCATTCCGTCCTCTTTGGGCGCTTCAGAGGCTGCAGTTTTGCTTTTCTTGCGAGAGGCGGACCTCCTGGTAATCACTGTGGTCTGCAAGGGGTTTATCATCAGCTGTTGTTGCCAGTTCGCTGGTGCTGTCTGGGGATGCTGGGGAGAAGTTCTGGGAGTTGAGGGTCATCTGTATCAACTTCTTTTATCTGGTGAATTACAACTTTTCCTGGCCATTTGGTGTGCAGTAGATTTCTTGCATGTTTAAATATTGCCAGAAGTTCTTCAAAATTAAGTTTATCGTATGGGGGTATCCGTGGTTAGGCCTAGAATTTGTTCTGTAAAACAGGCATATCCTTGTCACAATAAATAGACAGTTGCTTACAACAATAGCGATTCTAACGGTAGTAGGCATAGCGAATCGCTCTAGTTGTAAATTCGATTGCTTACCTGGGTACCTATTCTTCAGATATGTATAGAGCAGCTTGCAATGACGTTCCTGCGATAGTTAGGGAACACACCGGTTACAAACCATTCAACGTTTCCGAAATTGTCACTATATTTTCTTTAAATCACAAGCCAGCTTGGCATCTCTATCACCTCGATCGCCTTTCTTTCTCCTCATGACCTGTGTGACAGATATATTTGAAATATGATTAACTATTTAACGTCTAAACAATTCTGACTTGCTCTTAATTTCAGTTTTTTGGGTTAAAAGACCCTCGTCTATCGTCTTTGGTGATAAGTGTGTTAAAGAATTTTTTTAAATGTGAATGTCAAAGATAAATTATTTTCTATATCAATTCCTTCTTTGTTGGTTAACTTCTATTTTTTGATTATTTCATTCGTCTATATTCCAAAGAATATTAGAGAAAGAGAGCATCCTTCTCTAAGACATCCCGTTACTTCAAATGGTTTGGTTCTGTTCTGCAGCCCCAGTACAATTGCTAATGCCATTAAATTTTGAATCGACTTAATCTTAGAATAATAGTTTCACATTTTGGACGGTACCACACAAATTTTTTTCGAAAAGTTCTCGATAATATCTAGAAAAGCAAATCATGTTTCAACAAGTAACGCTTTGTCATATTGACTTTCTCATTGGTACATTCTTTTTTAGCCTTTGACTGTAGAACCCACACTATTTTCAGTTTTGTATGTATTTTTGTATACAGAAAGAGTAAACATGTCTTACTCTTTCTGTAGGTATTTTAAAGGACAGAGTTCTTCAGATCTGTTTTCATGAAAATACCTAAAAAGTGCATCAAGACAAAAATTGCCACAGCATTCATTAGCATTCCTTTAACCTCGAAAAGACCCTTCCATCACCATCGATACACAGTTCAGTTTCACACTTACCAAACCCAATGCTCTTCTCCTGTTTAATTTGATCTACTTTTTCTTTTTATTAACAACATTTCTCACAACGTTTTTACAGAGATCTGTAACCTCCAGCTGTCCTAGTAACATATCATAGACAAAATAAATAAAATAAAACCTCTGACGACTTTAATTCTGCAAATAGAGTAGGCTGGGCTCCGTTACTCCTACTTTTGGAAATCTGTGGGCAGCCTTGTTATCTTTAGTTGTTAAGCTGAAAATGCTTGTCTAGCGATGAATCTGAAGACTTCAGGGTGACAGTAAGGCATATATTTTAAGCCATTGTGTATTTCTTGTGTAGCTATTCAAGAAATAGACAACGGCAGGTAAATTCGTCATCTCATGTTTCTGAATACAATTCATATTGTTATCTGAAATATCTCGAACGCTATGATTGATTTTTTTGAGTTAGAGATTAAGATGTATCCAGGAGATAATTGCTTTGTTTATGTCAAAGATTGATTGACTTGGGAACCTAGCTCAAAAAAAGTTCGTCTGGTGGGGGAGTAGAATACCAGCTTATAACGGTTTAACATTGTGGAATCAAATCGTATCTAATATTGCATCACTAATATGCTATAGGTTTTGCAGTTTTTTTTCCCTCTCTATCTGTGTAGGTTGGGAGGATTCATATACACAATAAAAACACTAAGTTTCAATTTCAAGTAATATGTGTGTACCATTTTTTTTTTTTTTTGTATTATATTCTTGAAATCTATGCCAATGGCTTTAATAGGCCTTTTAAGACCCACAACCTTTCAAGCATGCTTGTTTCGTAACCGAAATACGAGGATAGAATGGTCACTCCTATGCCTCAAAGTATTCTTGGCTCTGTCCCTGTGTGTTCACGGGGCCGGTTTGCGGGATGAAAAACAGATAAACTGGCGGGAAAAACCCTACAGCAGCGCCCAAGACCGACTAACTTGGCTATGGCTGATCCTTCAGCTCCTCACGTCTCCGACGGGAATCGAACCTAGGACACTCCTTCCCCAGGCATATGGTTGCGAAGCGCAAAGCCACTAGGCTAATCGCGCGGACATGTTCTTGAAAGCAAAAAGCATTATGGAACCAAATGTTATCTCACTAATCTGCCATGGGTTTTGCTCTCTCTCTATGTGTGTGTGTATGTACATATTAAAAAAAAACAGCAAGTTCCCTTTGAAGTAAAATATGCCTGATTTTTATTTTTATTTTTATTTTGTGTGTGTGTGTGTCATTGAAAACAAAAATAACAATAACAAATCTTTATTACTGGCAACTCAGACGTGTATTATGTGCGTGGTTTGATGCAACTTGAACTATATAGTTTCAAATTTTGATTTTCACCCTTATTTTTAAACGAAATGAATTTTCCCCCCTATTTTACGAAGAAATTATTGATACACTATTGCATGGAGGTTGCTTTCCGATGCGATAATTGACTGTTATTGAAAAAAGAATTATTTTATTTTGTAAATGCTGTATGCCAGATGTGCCCATAATTGCATTTATTAACTATAAACAGTTGCATTGATCTTTCTAAAGAGACAATAAATGGTTATACAAGTACATACTCATTCAGTAAATGTACATCGATTAGCAAAGATATGGAGTTGAGTGTTCTGTACAAATGATGTACCCTATAAAAAAAGAAAGGCATATCTAATTCGTAATTGTAGGTTAGTGGCTTGATGTTGATTTTTATCATTTATAGCACACGTTTTTTCTCGAATTAAATTTAAGTAGTCAATTCAGGATGATTCTTTCCCTTTATGCATTGTTTGGAAAGTGATTTGTTGATGACAGTCATTCGTTTTTTCTTTGGTGTAACAATCACTCACACACGTGTATTATACTGACGAGTTGCATTTATTATTATTGTTATTTAATCACATTTCTTTCTTTGCTGGGCTGCAAGTAAGAGCAGTCCAGCACTGTTATTATTTATTTTAAAACAAATTTAGAAGGCGAATACTGAATTAGTTATAAAACGCCGAAAAGTCCCAAAAATACGATTCCGATACATTCCGTCAGCATTCACTCTTTTTTTTTTTTTGAGAAAACTCGGTTTTCTTCAGTTGAATTTCTAATTTCTAGAATCTCCAAATAGCATTTGCTAGGGGGGGGGGATGTAATTTTTTTTTCATATAATAAAGTATCTGTCATCAAATGCATCAGTAATTACCATCACGTTATGTGTATCAGTTTTATATCTTTACCTTTGCATCTGACAGTTAGCCCTATAAATTGCTTGCAAGCATTTTTCCATTTTAATTAATTCATCATCTTTGTTGTGTCCAGATGGTTGACCAGGAACATTATGCCCCCTTGCAGTCCCATATGCTTACTTAATTGAGGTTGGATGATGTAAGCATGTGGTGTGAACAGCATTTAAGGGAAATTTATATTCCAAAAACTGTTTAAGAATAGATTTATAACTTGTATTTGAAATAAAAATAATAAATGAACAATTAAAATATGTAACCAATATTTTCAGGAGTAATTTTCGTGTGTGTTATTATTTATTATTATCATCAGACCTCCCTAGGATCAAAAGACTCATACCATACCTTAAATGCACTCACCACACTCCCTGGCATTGCATTCCAGTCGCCCAGCACTCTCCATTAAATTAAATTTTCGTATGATGATACAACAGCCATGAGTCCCTTTTTATGGGAGGTAAGGCATCATCTTAGTCCCCCCAAATTTTTTATTCGGGCTTGGAATCAGCATAGCTGACTAATCAGGCCTATGGCTGGGTCAGTATTCCTGACTGTAATCTGCGTGTGTTCATGGGGCAGGTTTGCCTGCTTGCAGGAAGAACAACCCCAGCACTCTCCATGCAAAGAGTGTAATCATTGCCTCCCCCCCCCCCCCCGCTCACACCTTCTTAATACAGCTTTCAGTGATGACTTCTTGTCCTCTCTCCCATTCTGTGAAAAAACTCATCCACATTAATCTGATAATAACCCTTACCAACTTATATGTCATAGTTGTATCACTCCCTCCTCCTCTTCTCCACTAGACCAGATTAATGTGGATGATGAAGTGATGAGTATGTTTGTTGCATGGAGAGTGGTGGGTGATTGGAATGCACTGCCTGAGAGGTAGGTGAGTATAGAGATAGTGAATGCCTTTTGGAGTATGTAAAAAATAAATAAAAAATATATCAAACATGATTAAAAATCCTTAACCCACCCTTCAATACTAATGTAGTACAGGTATACAACCTTCTGTGGTGGTAGACACAAAAAATTATTTGAAAAAACTTCTTCATTTGTTCTTATAATTTCTGGATTCAGGACAGAATTCAAATCTAGGTCTAACTGGACAATCATACAAGACACTGGACATTGCTTTGCATTCCCTCAATCTATCTTCATGCTTGACATTCCAGAGACAAGACCCCACCTTTGTCATCTCTGCACCTTTTCTACTACTATTCCTTTCTCTTTGAAAACCATGCACATAATAATCCATATACCTCCTGATTAAAGCCATATAGTGGAACCATAATATCCTTACTTCTACAGGTCAATGTTCTCAGCATCATTGCCTAATTCTCTGTGTTGTCCTCACAATTGAAGCACTATGTTCCTAGAATTTCAAGTCCTTGTCCACCAAACCCCCAGATCCCTCTTCAGCTTCTTCTCCTCTAAGATATCTCCCACTAATTTGATACTGTACATTCCATCTATGCTTCCCAAATTTTAAACCCTTATACTTTGCACCATTGAACTGATAACCCTACTCACTTGCCAACTTAGCCAGTCTATTTAAGTCCTCTTGCAAAGCTGCAATATCATTCTATTTGTCATAGTTCTTCACAACTTTGCATCATATGCAAACAACTGCATGTCACTGCTGATACCTGTCAGACAGCCAGTCTTCAATTTGGTGCAGTAATCTAATATCCAACCCCATCTATTCCATTTTAATTACCAGCTTGTCATGTGGTACTTTATTGAAAGTCTTTGAAAAATTTAATTATACCACAGTGTATGTATCTCCCTTGTCTAATGCATTTGTAGCTTTTATAAATTGCATGTCACTGTTCACACTTTCCCAATATCATTAACTTATTAAACAGCATCAGCTCTAAAACAGATCATTGGGGCACACTGCTAACTTTCCTCTTAGGAGAGGGATATTTTTCTCTCATACAGAACCTGCTGATACCTGTCAGACAGCCAGTCTTCAATTTAGTGCAGTAATCTAATATCCAACCCCATCTATTCCATTTTAATTACCAGCTTGTCATGTGGTACTTTATTGAAAGTCTTTGAAAAATTTAAATATACCACAGTGTATGTATCTCCCTTGTCTGATGCATTTGTAGCTTTTATAATAAGTAAGTGGATTGCTAAAACATGATCTTCCTTTAATAGATCCATGCTGTCTCTGTCTATCAAAGAGGATGCTGATGTTGTCAACCCAATTTCGAATATTTTTCCATGGTGTTGGCCATGTACCAGTTTACTATTCCTGGATTTAATCTTTGAATTGAGAAAAACTCCATTAGTAAGCCATAAGAAGACATGGAATCATGTCTTCTTAATGAAAAATATGTTCCATATCTATTTGTCATTGGTTTCTTGAATGGACAGCCTCTGTTCTGCTTTCAACCAACATGATATTGATTTGAGTCCTGCAGTTACCAGATCTTTGTGAATATCCCCAGGTGGTTAATGAATTTCATCATCTAATGCAACTATCAGCCTGCTCCAGGAGGCATCAAGTGGTTTGAAAAGTTTCATGTTTGGCAATAGAGCAGGGTTTCTGGATAAGCTAAACCTTAACCAACCCACAGTATTAATGCATTGTGAGTGTATAGCCTTTTGTGTAGAGTTTGCATAAACAAACCATTTCTAACAGATAAGCTTAGGTGTTGATGGTTATTCATGACTTATTTTTCACGGTATTAACAACACCACAAACACTTTTAACAACAAAAATGTTTTATTAACGCTTATATTTCGCTGATTTTCAACTCAGCATCATCAGAGCACAACACACATGTAAACGCGACAGTGAGTGAGTGAAACAATATAATTGCAAAAGACAAAAGATCTAAAGTCATTTTTGGCGCCCTCTAACGAAAAAAAAAAAAAAAAAAAAAAAAAAACAGCAGTTATCCAGGAGTTTTTCTTAGGATAACCGTCTCCCAAATTTTTGGCAAATTAATGCAACCATATTTGTTAAGGTTGGGAGAATTCTTCAAAGCCATTGCTGACTCAAAAAATAATCTTTCAGATCTATAACGACTCCTAAATAGCACATTCGTTTTCCTCCATCTAATCCTGTGTGAAGGAGTGTCCAAAGCGTGGTCTGCCAGTCCCGACTTGCCATAGTAATAGTAGCGAATCTATCTTTCATGTTCTTCCACTCGCCTAAGGATAAACTTCACCCTTTAGCACACCCAGGAGTGTATGAAGTTCCGTGTGACTGTGATTTGGCCTATTATGGGCAAACAGGAAGATCAGTGAACATCCGCCCGGAAGAACATGAAAGATACATTCGCTACTATTACTATGGCAAGTCGGGACTGGCAGACCACACTTTGGACACTCCTTCACACAGGATTAGATGGAGGAAAACGAATGTGCTATTTAGGAGTCGTTATAGATCTGAAAGATTATTTTTTGAGTTAGCAATGGCTTTGAAGAATTCTCCCAACCTTAACAAATATGGTTGCATTAATTTGCCAAAAATTTGGGAGACGGTTATCCTAAGAAAAACTCCTGGATAACTGCTGTTTTTTTTTTTTTTTTTTTTTTTTTTTTTTCTTCGTTAGAGGGTGCCAAAAATAGGACTTTAGATCTTTTGTCTTTTGCAATTATATTGTTTTACTCACTCATTTTCCTCCTAATAGTAACCCTTCTAGGCGGTAATTTATTCCTACATGTTCCATTGCATACAATGCATATATTACATGTAGCTTCCAAGTACTGATTAACATTTATATTTCCAATTTTGTATCAATATTCAATATCAATATTTCATTTATATATTTATATCTATATGTACATATTCCAACCTTTACATCTATATTTATATTTTTATATATACATATATTTACACTATATAATTCATACAATATCAGTAATTTATGTTACATTACAATGACTGGAAGTTGATCTTATTGGCAAATTTAATTAGTTCTGAGTAATACTTTTCAATAAGTCTCCGTTTTGACACTGGCCACTTGTCTCTTGAAGTGATGACATGTTGTATTGCGGGCATCCTGATGGAATCCAGCAGCTGACAGTCGTAAAGTATGTGGTCAACAGGATTACTTCAACTTTAGTAGTGCTCTGTTAAAGGCATGGACTACAAATGCATGATGGTGATTCCAGGATATGGAATCTGTGTAAGTAGTGTCTTAGTTTTTCATGTCCCGTTAGTAGTGTGGTTAAACCTAGAGAAATGGCATGTTTTTTCAGCCTGAGTCTACTTTTGATGCTAGGTAAGAATTCTTTTGTTGTTGATTCGTTTTTTTTGATGTTTTCCATTCTTCTTCCCACAAGTCTAGACTTCTTTCTTCTCCAAGTATTTTTATAGCAGATTTCGAGTGCTTTTGGTAACTTGTTTCTAGCTGTTTGTTTCTAGCCACTTCTTTAGCCAGCTGATCTGCTCTTTCACTCAGCAGAACTTGATCGCTGTAGAGTGAACTACCAATCCAGCTTTCTTCTCTGTTCTATTAACACTATATGGTTGTTCTGGTTTTTTATACAGTCTGTAGTGTTCTACTGTCACCATAAATTGTTGCTGCCTTTTGATGAGAGGTATTGAGTTCTAATTCCCAGAGATATGTAAGTGTAGGAGATTGTGTGTGTGTGTGTGTGTGTGAATGAATAATCCTTTCTATATTAATCTATAAAATTTCAGATTTCCCTTCACCTGAAAAGTCTTTGTCATATCGTATTACTTCATCTATCCCTATACCCTTTATTTATATTTCCTCAATTTTTTCCGATAGACATTGGTACTTTGGTCACTACACTCATCCCTGCACCTACTCCAGAGTTTTCTCATCATAGCAGAAATCCAGTGTACAAATCTGCTCACAGTAGTGCTCTGATCAATTCTGTTGTTCTAGAACCACTTACTTACCTCTGTCACTGTGCTTTCTATCAGCAGTAATGTGATATGTAGTGTTCACAACACATGAAATGTGCTCTCTGAACTTCAGGCCTTTTTGACCATCATCATCACTAGATACACTGAATTTCATCTAGCCTTGGAATAGCCTCTTGAAGCCTGCACTAGAAGATTGATAAGATTTGAGAATGGGAGCTAACTCTTCTAATTCTACATGGCATTTATTAATATTAAAGTCTGTTCCACATCCTGGAATGCATCCCACCTCAACATCAGCAGAGTTCAAGATTGGTACTTTAATGTGAGAAGCATCAATGGAAAAGAAATGGAACTAGCAAAAGAATTGGATAAGTATTAGAACAATATCTTAGGTGTGACTAAAACAAAGAAGACAAAAACAGGTGAGATCTTTCTAAGCAACAAATATGAAATGTTATATTATTATTATTATTATTATTCAGGCCTCCAAGGAGTCAAAAGACTCATCGAGGGAGGTCCTTTCTAAGACATAAAGTCTGTCAAGACTCATCGAGGGGAAGTCCCCCCCTGAGAAACACAAAGTTTATCATACCACTCCTTAAACCCACTGACCGTTCTCGCTCCCACCACTCCATCAGGCAATGCGTTCCACGGCTCAACCACCCTCCACACAAAGAAACCACTCCTTACCCTCTTGCTCACAGTTTCCTTTCATAACTTCCAGGGATGGCCTCTTGTCATCACTCCTTCCCGCTGATCAACCAAGCGAAAGAACTCCCCAGTGTCAACCCTGTAACCACCTCTCAACAGTTTAAAAGTCTCAATCATATCACCTCTCCTTCTTCTATCCACCAAACTCTGCAGTCCACATTCTCTCAGCCGATCCTCATAACTATCCTTGTACAGTCCTGAAACCATCTTTGTCATCCGTCTTTGTATCCTTTCCACAGTTAATTTATCCCCTTCAAATCCTGGGGATAATATGAAATGTTATATTCAAGCAATAAATCAGGGAAAAGAAAAAGTAGTTATAATATTCAACACTAAATTCAAATATTAGAATAAGGAACTGGACAATGAGTCTTATTTGTGCCTAGTCTCACAGGAGGTTCTACTTAGGAAGAAATGGAGGAATTTTTCGAGGCATTAGAGGAAAGCAGCTGACACAATGAAAAAGGAAAAGATGGTTTTGGAGCTCTGAACAGCAGAATAGGAAGTGACTGCCAAAGATATAAGTGTTTTGGGAAGATTTGGAGAAAAGAGCAAAGCTAATAATAATATAAGTACCTACTGAATTTCTGTTTAGGATATGGACTAAACAGTTATTACTAACGTGTTCCAACATAAAACTGTGTAAAAAGTCACGTGAAGAGAAGATGCAAAACATAACAGAAAACAATGTTGTCATATTGTCATAAGCGATATGACAACAAAAGTCATATTGTTTATGATATTGTTGATAGCAATGTTTTGCCATTAGTTTAGAACACAAGAGTATATACAGAGGATTTGAAATAGGAAGTGATTGTCACTTAGTTTTGAGCAGGATAAAATTGAATTTCATATTGAAGGAAGAAACCAATCAAAGTTGAGCAGCCTTCAGAGTAATTGTATACTAAAATACACAAACATCATTCAAGAAAAAATGAAAGATTTTGAAAACATTAACCAATTGTTGGAAGTTTTTCCAGCTTACTATAAATTAAAGATATCAAGAAATTATATACGTAGTTTAATCCTCTATCCAGGTGTAAGCAAACAAAGTTTGTGCCTCAAATATTTTCAGGACTGAGGCCAAGTGGAAAAACTTCCAACAACTATTTCTAATCGAGCGTATTTTAATAATAAGGTGTGGTACCTTTTGGGTACTCATATAAGAAATCATGACTTCGGTATTACTTCAACTTTAGTATCAGCTCTGGGTTTAGCTCCCACTGATGAGCCTCCAATAAAGGTTGAAACTGGTCAGGGTAGTGACCCTTCCCATAATGCATAGCATTATACATACCCGTAAGGATATGTGCTTTGCATTATGGGATACTAAGGCAAGTGATGTGAAGTCATCAGCCTCTATATACGAGTTGCCCAAGTCCTGAAAATACTTCAGGCACAAACTTTGTTTGCTTACACTTGGATAAAGGATTAAACCAAGTATATAATTTATATAATTTTTTGGTATCTTTAATTTACATTAATTAACAGTTGGAGACTCAGTGGCAAACCATGAAGAAAACATTGACTGATTCAGCCAGAGAGGTATTTGGATTGTGTTGTTTGCAAGGATAGAAAAATCAGAACTCCTTGGTAGAATCAGGAAATTGAAGAGGCAATCAGGAAAAGAAGAATGCATATCAAAAGTTCCTGGGCTAGTAAGTCTGCTTGTGCTCTTAGAAAATACAGAGAAAATTGTAAGAAAGCAAAATACTATAAAACTAGCTAAACAAAAGTCATGAGAAGACCTTGGATAAGAAGATAGAAAATAAATATCAGGAAGATGGCAAAATATTCTGGAGGCTATTGAAAAAGCTAAGAAATGTAGGAAAGAGTATTGTAAAAGAATCAAAGATGATAACGGCTACATGAAAACTGAAGATAAAGATATTGTAGATGTCTGGAGTAATTAATTTGAAGACTGCTGAATGAAACAAGCAATGTCAGCAAAGTGGTAGAAAACACCCAACAGGAATGCAATCAGGAATACATGTCAGTGCTTGAAGTAGAAGAATTCATCGAAAACCTTAAATGTGGGGAGGCAGCTGGAATAGATGAAAATCGACCAGGAATGCTCATGTATGGAGGTATAAAATTTTACAGTGGAATCATTGCATAATTAAGTAGGACTGGTGTCAAGAGTATCACATTCCAGATGATTGGAGTAGAGCTCTCATAATATTAATCTATAAAAAGAGAAATAAAACTGAACATAAGAATTACTGTAGTATTACTGTTGCCCAAGTCCTGAAAATACTTCAGGCACAAACTTTGTTTGCTTACAGTTGGATAAAGGATTAAACCAAGTATATAATTTATATAATTTCTTGGTATCTTTAATTTACATTAATTAACTGTTGGAGACTCAGTGGCAAACCATGAAGAAAACATTGACTGATTCAGCCAAAGAGGTATTTGGATTGTGTTGTTTGCAAGGATAGAAAAATCAGAACTCCTTGGTAGAATCAGAGAATAGTGGGAGATCAGGGGAGAACCAGAGGTCATCCCTGGAAACTGTATAAAGAGGGTGTGAGTAGGGGAGTGAGAGGCAGGTTTTTTTCGTGCAGAGTTGTGAATGATTGGAATGCCTTGCCTGAGAGTGTGGTGTCTGCAGGGAGTTTGAATGTGTTTAAGACCCAGTATGATGAGATGTGTGTGAGATAAAAGGACCTCCTAGATGAGTCTTTGACTCCATGAGGTCTTGTTTAATAATAATAATAATAATTTCCCTGCTGAGTGTTCCTGGTAAGAGTTATGCAAGCATTATTATTCGTGACACCTCCAAGGAGTCTGAAGACTCATCGCAGAGGATACCTACTGTACAACTCTCCATCTCCACTACTACACAGAACTTCTGCTACCAATCACCTACATCAACACCATCTACTGCCCACAACCACCACTACCACATCTGTTATTTTTGGTATGTAAATTGCGTGTGTTCTGAAAGGCCCAATTTATCTGCATGCGGGATGAAAAACCCGAGTTTCTGGGAGAAAAAACCCTGCTACCTCTGTATGAGATTGGCTAACTCGCCTTCAATTGAAAAAGCCCATATAAAGATTCCTCCCATCATGATGAGAATCGAACTTAAGTCTTTTCTAATCGAAGGGCGCAACATACTGTCGTTCTTCCAATTGTGCTATGGAGGCGCTTTAGCATACTTGAGAAACGGCTATGAAAAATTGTGGAATGGAAACTTGGAGAATAACAAGCTGAAATCAGGCCAAATAGAGCTTGTCAGAATCAGGTTTTCATTTTAAGACCGATAGTTGTGAAATCTTTGGAATATAACCAGGATTTGTATTTAAGTTTAGTAGATCTGGAAAAGGCATGTGACAAGATGTGAAGTAGAATGCTCTTCATAATGATGCAGTTATATGGTGTAAATGGGACATTTACACCATATAACTGCAGCATTATGAAGCTGAATCCATCAGCTGAATAAATTTATATAGAATAAGAATGAAATTAGTCAAAACACCAAATAAGTTTATTCAAGAAAGTCTTTAAACCAGTGTTAATTTATTTATCTTAGAGGTAGGTTAGAAAAAAAAAAAAAAACATTTGATCAAAGACTGGAGACTACAGATATGAAAGTTCTGAGAAAGATTAGTGGAGTGAAGAGATGGCGTCAATAGCAGTATCACATTACTAATGAGGATATTAGGAAATAACTTGCCATTGATAGTACTCAAGAATGTGTTAGGAGCTAATCTCATTGTAAAAAGGTGCCTTAAAAGACAGAAATATAAGATCTGATAATGTTGAAATCTTGACAGATAAAAGATTAATATGGAGTAAAATTGTTGAGCAGAAGTTACTAACGGTATAACTTTTTCATGTAGTACTATCATAATATCCTGTACATTCCTTGAGGATACATATCAGGAATTTATATTCTAGGTTTAATACCTTATCCAAGTGTAAGCAAACAAAGTTTGCACATGAAGTATCTTCATGATTGAAATCATGGAATAGGAAAGAACTTGCCATTGTTAGTATTCAGGAATGTGTTAGTAGAGCTGATCTCAGATGGTTTGGTCACTCAATAGAACTAGAGAGGAGAAGCGAACAGAGTTTGATTAAAACAGAATTTAATACCTCCTATATTTTGTCTCAGTCACTGAGACATCTTCAGGGATTACAAAAAACTAATGTAACATATACACAAATACCACACAATACTAGGTCCAACCACATGGGTGACTCTAAAGCAGTGGTCACCAAAGTGGTCAATATAACATTGTTGGGGGTTGATAGAAAAATATATGACATCAATCTACAGGTAATATTTAATTTGGTTAACTTGGATTACCTCCATCCTGAATTACAATGCAATTAAGAGTGAATCGTGGGAACATTGACATGAATAGGACCTGTAAGATGGAGCAAGGTCATGAAAATAGTTACGGAAGCCAATCAAGTAGGCCAAAATGATGTATTTACCAATAAATGAATGTTGGTGGTTTCTGCCGGGCAACAAAGCACACCCTTCACATTGACAACGTTAGTAATTTTTTATACTAAGTTAATAAAAGTCTTATTTTCATATATATAAGGAAGATTGTATTATTGTTATTTTGTTATCTAAATTAAGTTTTATATTTTATATATTATTTATCCCTCCTATCAAATATGTAATGTTAAGAAGTACATCAAAAACAAAAACGTATCCCTTTGACGTTAAGTCAATATAATAATATATACTACATTATACATACAATAAACACTGTAACTATAAAATAAACAATCTAAAAATTCACATAAGCGTCTTGTTTGCTTGTCTTATTATAATTACGTAATAGTAAAATATACGTAATAGTAAAATAGAAGGGGTCGATAAAAAGCCAAGGAACTCTTGAAGGGGTCGACATTCAAAGAAGTTTGGCGACCCCTGCTCTAAAGTCTTATCTAGGTGGAGTGCTCTCTAAGGGCGGTTGTACATCCTCGCCCAGTCTTCGCCTCCAAAAAGTAATTTATCGTCTGGCCAACGCACTGCTCTCATGATATGGAAAGAAAAAAGTATCATCACCAGAGCTGATAAGGGTAATGCCACAGAATACAATTGAAATATGAAGATTATCCTCAGAGATCGCTCTACCTACATTCCACTAGAACACAACCCCACAAAAACACAAGTTAAAAAATTAAAAAACTTACTTAAAAAAGTATCTTCCTGGCCTCCAGACATTACGAAAAAACTCAAACCTTTCTCCCCCTCCCTGAATATATACGGTTTACCAAGAATCCACAAACCCAATTCCCCACTAACACACCCTGCTTGTCTTATTATAATTACGTAATAGTAAAATATACGTAATAGTAAAATAGAAGGGGTCGATAAAAAGCCAAGGAACTCTTGAAGGGGTCGACATTCAAAGAAGTTTGGCGACCCCTGCTCTAAAGTCTTATCTAGGTGGAGTGCTCTCTAAGGGCGGTTGTACATCCTCGCCCAGTCTTCGCCTCCAAAAAGTAATTTATCGTCTGGCCAACGCACTGCTCTCATGATATGGAAAGAAAAAAGTATCATCACCAGAGCTGATAAGGGTAATGCCACAGAATACAATTGAAATATGAAGATTATCCTCAGAGATCGCTCTACCTACATTCCACTAGAACACAACCCCACAAAAACACAAGTTAAAAAATTAAAAAACTTACTTAAAAAAGTATCTTCCTGGCCTCCAGACATTACGAAAAAACTCAAACCTTTCTCCCCCTCCCTGAATATATACGGTTTACCAAGAATCCACAAACCCAATTCCCCACTAACACACCCTGCTACAAACTGTCAAAACAGCTGGCCAACTCTCTGACCTTCCTCACTGCTGGACTTTCCACATCCTATATAAAAAACTCTATCCATTTTAAAACCCTAATAGAAAATCTAACCTTAAATAATACAGACATATTGGTAAGCGTTGACATCTTCTCATTATTTACCAATATTCCCTTAATTGACACCTTACACTCTTAGAAAACGTTTTTCCTTCTAACATCTTAGATCTCTTTTCCTTTGTCATCAATTCTGGTTATTTTTCTTGGAAGAACAAAATCTACAAGCAGATAGAGGGGAACTGCCATGGGTTCCTCCCTCTCACCCTCTCTTGCCAATTTTTATATAGAAGATTTTGAAAAACGAGCCATAGACTCAGCCCCTTCAAACTTTCTATCTGGCTAAGATATGTAGATGATGTGTTCTCTATTTGGCCTCATGGCCCTGACACAGTAGATGCCTTTTCCTCAGTCACCTCAACAGCTTACATCCAAGAATCCAGTTTACGATGGAAAAGGAAAAGAACAATTGTTTACCCTTCCTAGACACCTTAGTTACACACCTTCCTAACGGTACACTTTCCTTCACTGTATATAGAAAACCTACGCACACAGGCAGATACATTCACAAACTCTCCCACCACCACCCGCTCAACAATATGGCATTATTAAAACTCTAACCAAGAGATCCCATAATCTCTGTTCCAGTGGAACTGCCCTTACAACTAAGCTTGACCACATACACAACACTTTCCTCTCCAATGGCTATAGCAATCACAGTATTAAAAAAATAATCAGTTCCTCCCCCATTCCCCGGTCTTTTCTTCAGAAAGAGTTTAGAAATGCCATCACTATACCCTACATCTGTGGCACATCGGAAAAAATAGCCAAGATTTTAAAAAAGTACAACCTGCACACAGCATTTAAGCCCCTCCGCAAACTTGCTACTCTTATCTGTTCTACAAAAGATCATCTCCCTCCTCTCTCAGTACGTGGAGTTTATAAATACCCTGTTCCTGTAAGCTGGCGTATTTTGGACAGAAAGGCAGATCAGCAACCATCTGCCTGGAGGAACATACGTCACATCTGCAACCACGACTATGGCCAGTCAAGCTTGGCTGACCATGTCTTGGATACAACCCACAGGATCTCATGGGAAAAAACCACCATGCTCCACCACAGCAAATTCAAATAAGAGAGACTATTTTAGAATCAGCAGCAGCTCTCAAAAATCAACCAAATCTTAATAAATATGGTTGCATTAAGCTTCCTAAGATTTGGGAAACACTAATCATCAGAGATCCCACCCTACATTCAGGGCCAACTACAACCGCTCTTAGAGGCTTCTCCACCTAGATAGAACTTTAGAGTCACCGACGAGGTTGGGCCAAGTATTGTGTGGTATTTGTGTATATGTTATATTAGTGTTTTTGTAATCCCTGAAGATGTCTTAGTGACTGAGACGAAATATAGGAAATATTAAATTCTGTTTTAATCCTTTCTGAGTGCTGTATACAATTCATTAAGCCTCCAACATGATGTCCTCACAGCACTTAAGCCTCTACACATGGATCGAAACAGAATTTGCTTACATGTATAAAGGATTAAACCAAGAATATAATTTCTTGGTATCTTTAATTTATAATATAATCAGGTGAAAACATTTTCAACATTTCAATATCAGGAATTTGATGATGAAATTTGTCCCACTCATTCATCTAATTTGACAGTTTATTAAATGTTCCTGAAGGAATCTGACATTTGCCATTTGCACTACTCACTACTTTTTTCTAATTCTACCAATTTTGAATATTCATCGAAGAACTGACTATTCTTTATCCATCCATTGAAATAGCATTTAACAGATAAAGGTAACAAGAATGTAGGGACAAAGCCTAGTGTCATGCTACTGATTGTCATCCTTTTTTCTTTTTTCATAACACTGCCCTCCATATCTCCAAATCATCTGACTAGCTTTTCCATGCCTTATGCTGACTTTGACCCTTTGCAGTAAACAATTGTAAAACTAGTAAAAGCAGTGGCTTTTACTAGTAGTTCTACCAAGGCAGGCTATTCACGTACAGTAATCAAATCTTTCTCAAAGTTAACGAAACTTCATATAGTCATATAGAAGTTCCCCTACCTTTTATTATGCATGTTCACACTTATTATAAAATGCAAGTAGATTGCTAAAGCAAGACCTATTGTTTACAAATCTCTGAACAATGTGAAGATATTTGTGATATTTATCAGTAGATATTTATCAATCCAAAATTCCTGTTCCTAATCAACAGATTTCATCATTTGAAGCATAGCACAGAGGAATGAAATTAAACATTAATTAAATGCTTCTACTATCTAATCTGTGTTGCAGGAACATATAATTGGAGGAACATTATAAGATTATGGCATATAAACTGGAATTCAAAGGATGTGAAAATGATTAGAGCTTAATGTCCTTGGAATGATATCCACTATGGATGCTAGTAGGAAGCTTTGTGAAGGAGGTAGTAAAATTAAAGCTTTTCTTCATATCTTGAGAAGTTTAACGCATCAATCTTAATCTATGTTACATTGAATTTTAAAAGCAGCTGAGGATTTAAAAAAAAAAAAAACGTCTTGTTTTTAAACATCTACTGCCCACTACTATGCATCGTCTGCCTAAGACTCAACTCTTTATAGTAGTGGAAGCAGTTATATTTTTCATGTTCTTCTAGGCTAATGTTGGCTGTTCACCTAGTTTGTTTATAACAGTCTAACTTATTGCAAAGAGCTTTGTAGATTTCTAGACCTGAGAGGGAAGGAGATTGATCTTTAGAGAAATGGACAAGGATAGCCAGCTTGATGTTTGCATTTTTCCAAAAATTACCTCAAACACCGCTATTGTTAAATCTATGTATCCCTGTTTAAGGCCTTGGGAGCATCATCCAGTTATCCAAATGCTGTGAAACTTTGCAGGAATGAGCGTCTCCATAGCAAAATTGGAAGAACGATGCAAGTTGTGCCCTTCAATTGGAAAGGGCCTAAGTTTGATTCTCGTCATAATGAGAGAAATCTTAATATGGGTTTAAACAATAAATTACATGATGACCACAGTAATTAACTTTAATGAGATGAAAGTACAAATATTCTGTACTGAAAATAACAGTACATCATTAATGTGTAGAAACAAGCAAACCAAAGGTACGGGAATACAAGGTACATACAGCTGTCGGTGGTTTACAAATTAAAAACTGTTGCTGCATGCTAGAAATTAATATTAATATTAAATAATATTATTAAAAACTATTTCTGATGGTTACATAAGATGAGAATTTCCAAAACTTTTGGGGGGGGGAGAGAGTCGTTCCAATTCAGATTCGTATAAACAAGGAGTTCTTCCAAAATGAGTACTCAACTTGTCCAAAGTATTTTGATCCCAACTAACAACTTCATCAAGCAACTTATTTAATTGTTTAATTTGTGTTTTTGTAGGGTTATAACTAATTTCTTGATAAGTGGAGGGCCTGGTTGGCCAAGTGGTCAGCATATCTGCTCTCCATCCAAAAGGCTGTGGGTTCAAATCCCGCCGTGGGCATGGATGTTTGTGATTGTCTGTGAAAATCTAATGGTGGTGGTTGGAAGTAGATGGCATTGGTGTAGATGATGATGGTGGTAGATGCAGTTGGTGGAGACAGAAAGTTGTAGAGCAGGTGTCCTCCCTCGATGAGTCTTTGGACTCCCTTGAGGTGTCATGTAATAATAATAAGGCTGACTATGAGAGGAAGATAGACTGCCTTTTACAGGATGCCTCCACCTATCAAGAAAGTAGTTATAACCCTACAAAAACACAAATTAAACAATTAAATAAGCTGCTTGATGAAGTTGTTAGTTGGGATCAAAATACTTTGGGCAAGTTGAGCACTTACTTTGGAAGAACTGCTCATTTATATGGCCTCCTAAAAATTCATAAAGAAGGTTATCCTGTAAGACTCATCGTGAATTGTATTGACTCTCCCACCTATAGAATTGCTAAATTTCTGTCACGTTTATTAACAGCTCATACTGGACAATCCAGATCGTTCATCAAGAATTCCACATTTTCTTAAGAAAATCAAGGATATTCAAATACGACAATTGGATTTGTTAGTCAGCTTTGACATCGTTTCCCTCTTTACCAACATTCCATTATCTGATGTGATTTACTATATGATGATTACCCTCCTGATACTGCAAAGATTTTTGAATTTGTTATTGAATCAGGATATTTCATCTGGAAAAACAAGATCTATAGACAAGTTGAAGGCACTGCCATGGGTAGCCCTCTGCCTCCACCTTTGGTAAACTATTTTTTGAACCATCTGGAAGACACCTTATCCTCATCTATTCATCCCCAACCCTCTCTTTGGTTTCGTTATGTTGATGATGTCTTTGCTATTTGGCCGCATTCTGAAGAGGAACTTACTACATTCCTACAACAGATCAATAGTCTTCACCCATGCATTCAGTTCACCATGGAAAAAGAAAAGGCTGGTAGTTTATCATTCTTGGACATCCACCTTACGTGCACAGCCTCCGGTAATTTATCAACCAGTGTTTATCGAAAACCTTTGTTGGACCGAAAGTACGGAAACAAAGAAGGATGAATGAGAGGGAAAGTGAGAAGAGAGGGTCGAGAGTTAGAAAGTTAGAAAGATTTAATGATAGAGTGAATGTGTCGCGAGGTTCAGAAGGTGAATTGGATTGGATGAAGCAAGAAATGAAATGGATGCGGAATGAAATTAAGAGAATGCAGGTCAAAACTATTAAAATAAATCATGATGGCATGAAAGAGTTAACAAAAGATGAGCGAGTGGCGTTGTATGGCGACTCCATTATTAAAGGTGTGCTAGAGGATAAAATGCACAAGGTATGTTTTCCAGGCGGTAAAATGAGTAGAGTGATTGAGGCATTGAACATGAGGCGGGAACGAGCAAAAGAGTTAATTGTATTAATTGGAACAAATGATTTGAGAGAGAACAAAGAGCATGTCAAAATGAATGTCAGGAGACTGCTTGGAAAGATAAAGGAGAATAGTGTGACAGGAAGGGTGGTCAGTGTGTTGCCTAGGTATGATTGTGGTGAAATGAGGCGGAGAGCAAGGATTATGAATGATATTCTGGCTGAAATGTGTGAGGAGATGGGAGTACAGTTTGTTAATGTGTGGAATGAGTTTGAGGGACGAAGTGAGCTGTATGGGAGCGATGGACTGCATTTGAGTGGTTATGGTGTGAGTCGCTTGGAGAGACTGCTGCTGGAAGGTAGAGAAGTGAATAGAGAGAATGAATCAGATCAAGAGGGGAGTGATGTGGAAGAGCAGGAGAGTAAGACAGGAGAGATTGAAGGAGTGGAAATGAATGTGGAAGTGAGTGGTATGAGTATAGATAATGAGAGAATGGGTGTACAAGAGGAGCAGGGAAACGGGGAGGCTCAGGGTGGACAGGGATACACAGCGTGA
Organism: Typopeltis vanoorti; assembly: GCF_054136105.1. Lineage (NCBI taxonomy): Eukaryota > Metazoa > Arthropoda > Arachnida > Uropygi > Thelyphonidae > Typopeltis > Typopeltis vanoorti. The sequence goes on from NC_143560.1 coordinate 30,197,267, forward strand.
GAAAGGTGGATGCTCCAAGAGGAGGTGAGAGAATGTGTAGGCAGGAAAGTAATGGGATGATCAGGGATCAAAAGGAAACAGATGGAATTGCAAAGGGTTCTAAAATGAAGAAGCAGAAAGGGAAATGGCCCCAGTCCAGCATGGAGAGATCACATCGAGTGAGTGGTATCAGTGGAACTAGCTGTAGATCCAGAAATGAGTTGTTGTGTTTGTATACCAATGCTAGAAGTATAAGAAACAAGGCGGATGAAATGGTTGCACTAATTGCGTCTGTGTACCCAGAGATTGTCGGAATAAGTGAGACATGGTTAGATGAGGATGACATCCTGACAGGAATAGAGATGGAAAGGTATGATGTGTTTCGTGAGGATAGAAGGGGTAAAAAGGGAGGGGGAGTGCTATTGATGATAGAGAAAGAGTTATGTCCATACAAGGTAGAGATGCAAGGGGGAAATGGGGCCAGTGGTTTTGAGGCAGTATGGTGTGAGATAGAGGTGAATAGAATCAAATACTTGGTGGGATGTTGTTATAGACCTGGTAATGTGGATGGTGGTGATAGTGAAATGTATAGTCAAATAAGCCAAGCAAATAAGAAAAGGGTGATCATTATGGGTGATTTTAATTATGGCAATATAGACTGGAATGAAGAGATAGCAACTGGAAGTAAAGAAAATGAGTTTCTTGAGTTTTTGAGGGATAACTACCTCAGACAGTATGTAACAGAGGGCACAAGAGGATTAAGGGTCTTGGATTTGGTCATCTCATCGGAGGATGTAATTATCAATGAGGTATCAAATCATCCACCAATTGGTGAAAGTGACCATGAGGTGATTACTTGGGTGGTTGCCAGCAGTGCAAGGACCCCTGTGAAAAAAGGGTATATGTGGAACTACAAGGGGGGTGATTATGAAGAGCTCAGGAGACAGCTTGCAGGTGTAGCATGGAATGAGGAGTTAGCTGGAAAAGAGATCAATGCAGCTTGGGGGATTTTCAAAAAATATTTAGTGGATGCAATGTCTAAATGTATACCACGGGTGAGAAGGTTAAATAAGTTAGGTGTGAGATGGATGAATAAAGAGATTAAGCATGCAATACAGAGAAAAAGGGCATTGTGGAGGCAGCATAAGAGAAGTGGAAGTAACCAATTTCATGAGTTCTACAAAGACCAGGCAAGGAGAGTGACTTGGTTGGTGAGAGTAGCTAAAGAGGGGTATGAACAGCAGTTAGCTAATGAAGCTAAAAAGAATCCTAGGGAGTTCTTTCGATATGTAGCCAGCAAAAGAAAGAATGATTATGGAAGGATGACATTGATTGGAGGAAATGGTATAAAGACAGCTGTTGCAGAATGTGTGGTGGAGATACTTAATGAGCAGTTCATAAAGATCTTTCAATCTTGTGAATGTGACTTCATGGAGAGATTAAGAGCAGTTGATGATGGGGAGGAGAGACTGACTGTAAGTGAGCAAGAGGTGTTTGGGGAGTTGAGTAAACTAGATGTAAATAAGGCTGTGGGACTTGATAATATATCACCACGTATTCTGAAGGAATGTGCCAGAGAGTTGACACCTGCCTTGACATATTTTTTTAATACGAGTCTTGCACTTGGTCAAGTCCCTAAAGAGTGGAAGGAGGGCAAGATTGTGCCACTTCATAAAGGAGGTGATCGAACTCAAGCATCAAACTATAGGCCTATCTGTGTGTCGGGTGTTGTGGTTAAGTTGTTGGAGAAGCTTGTGAGAGCTAGAATCCAGAGTTGGGTTGACAACAATGGTATAATCTTTGATGGACAGCATGGATTTGCTAAAGGGAGGTCGTGTTTTAGTAATCTACTTACTTATTACAATAAAGTGACTGCTTCCTTGGACAGAGGAGAAGGATACACAGTAATATACTTGGATTTCGCAAAAGCTTTTGATAGAGTGCCTCATGATAAGTTGACAGTCAAACTAGAGCAGATGGGGTTGGATATTAGATTAGTGCATTGGATTGGAGACTGGCTATCTGATAGGTATCAACAAGTTGTGTATGGGGGTGCAATATCCAGGAAAAGGAAAGTCACTAGTGGAGTGCCTCAGGGATCTGTTTTAGGGCCATTACTATTTAACTTGTATATTAATGATATTGGCGAAGATTTGGATGGAGATATTCAGTTGTTTGCAGATGATGCAAAGTTGGGAAGAACCATAAAGAGTAGTGAAGATGTTGTGGCCTTGCAAGAAGACTTGAATAAATTGAGTGATTGGGCAAGCAAATGGGGGTGTGAGTTCAATGTTGCAAAATGTAAGGTTTTAAAATTTGGAAAACAAAGATGGGATGCAGAATTTATGCTTGGTAAGAATATATTGTTGGAAGTAGAGGAAATAAGAGATCTGGGAGTGATAGTGGATAAGGATCTAAAATTTAGGGGTCACATCGCCAAAATTGTGAAGACAACACAAAGACTTCTGGGAATGATGAGGAGGACACTGACGTGTAGAAGTAGGGAGATTCTTGTTCCATTGTATAAGGCTTTGATTAGGCCACACATGGACTATTGTGCCCAGATTTGGTCACCTGGTTTTCAGAAGGATGAGGAGATGTTGGAAAGGGTCCAAAGGCGACTGACTAAGGTAGTTTCTGACCTCTGGAATGTCGAGTATGAGGAAAGATTGAAAAGATGTAATTTGCAGAGACTAGTGGAGAGAAGGAAGAGGGGAGATATGATAGAGACCTACAAGTTGGTAAGGGGTTGCTATAGGATCAATGGTGGAGAAGTTCTACAGCGAATAGTGGGAGATCAGGGGAGAACCAGAGGTCATCCCTGGAAACTGTATAAAGAGGGTGTGAGTAGGGGAGTGAGAGGCAGGTTTTTTTCGTGCAGAGTTGTGAATGATTGGAATGCCTTGCCTGAGAGTGTGGTGTCTGCAAGGAGTTTGAATGTGTTTAAGACCCGGTATGATGAGATGTGTGTGAGATAAAAGGACCTCCTAGATGAGTCTTTGACTCCATGAGGTCTTGTTTAATAATAATAATAATAATAATACATCCATCAAAAGAGTGCTCATCACACCTCTCAAAAAATTGGTGTTATCAAGTCTTTAATTAATAGAGCACATAATGCGTGCTCCTCTCCCTCAAGCTTACAACAAGAACTTCTCACTATCAAAACGTTAATGGAATTTAATGTTACAATCCTAATCAAATCCAGCAGATAATTGACTCCTATGTTCCAGCATCTCAGGATTCTTCAACAAACTGCAGGATTCCCCCTTATATTTGTGGCATCTCTGAACCGATTGGCAGAATTTTGAAGAAGTATCTCATTCCCACATATTTTCCTGTCAACAAAATTTCTCATCTGTTGCCATCTACTGTACGCTCACAGATGCGAGACCCTTCGACACTTCTGCGCATGTTAGAAGAAGGAGAATCCATTCCACTAATAGGGTAATCAATCCGTCTTGTGGGATGAGTTGTTTATTATTACGCATCGGAAAATTAACTTTTATTTTATGAACATTGTAGTTTTTAAAGTGGTAACTATTTTGCTTGTATAACAGTTGGAAAATTTTACGTATAAAACACATGATTTCGCATGTTGGTGACCAATTCGTATATCCTTTTCTCCTCTTCAGCATGAATTGACTCTTCTTGGCACATTGCCAGACTAGGGTCTTGGATATGTGGTTGGACTATACAAAAGACAAACTGTCACCTCTATCATTAGCTGGCATTTACCAGATACTTTGCGAATGTAATCTAACGTACTCTGGGCAGACAGGCCATTCTTTGGAAAAAAGAATTAATGAACATCAGTATTATATGAAATCTCAAAGGGCTGCTCTGGCACAACATAGTATTGACACTAAACACAGGTATCCGGTGGGATGAAGAAGCTCATCTTCTCCATAGAAGCAGGTTTAAATATGAACGCTTTTCAAAGAAAGTTGCGAAACCTTCTTCACGTCAGCCAAATCTGAATTGGAATGATTGTCTCTCTCTTTCCCATAAATAATATTTTAATATTATTTAATATTAATATTAATTTCTAGCACACAGCAACAGTTTTTAATTGGTAAACCACCGACTGCTGTATGTATCTTGTACTCCCGTTCCTTTTGATTTGCTTGTTTCTACACACTGATGATGATGTGCTGTTATTTTCAGTATGAAATATCTGTACTTTCATCTCATTAAAGTTAATTACTGTGGTTATTGTGTAATTTATTGTTTATAGTCATGCCACAGGTACCTTTAAAGATTAAAATCGGTTTTTTTTCAATTGAAGGTGAGTTAGCTGATTTCTTACATAGGTAGCAAGGTTTTCCCTCCTGGAAACCTGGGTTTGTCATCCTGCATATAGACAAATCGGCCTTGAGAGCACACAATCAATTTACACATAAAAGATACTAGTGGTGGGGCAGTAGATGGCATTGGTATAGATGATGAAGGTAGTGGTAGTTCATTGCAGTTGGTGGATTATGTGGTGGACATGGAGTGTTGTAGAGTAGGTGCTCTCCCTCGATGAGTCTTTGGACTCCATGGAGGTGTCACGAAATAATAATAATCCATTGGAAGCGATATCTGAGAAAATAAGTTCCAAAATTCACCACCAGGGGCATTGTAAACACCAAATGCATAGAATTTGCATATCACACAACCCAGCAGGTGTTCTGCTGCTGAACACTGTGCAAAGGATGCAGTTTGTGGCATACTGGGAAGGGCAGCACATTGAAGAGTACAGCCCGTGAATGCATAATGGAAGTGTCTAAAAATGTATTATTTATGTTTGTGTTATTTTTCTCCATCTTACACATACAGAAAAATGACTGCATCTACATTCATGAGTTTGGGAACTTTCTCAGATAACGCTTTCATGACGCACAGTATATTCCTGCAAAGTTTTGCAGCATTTGGATTACTGGTTAACATTTCACAAGGTCTTAAACAGGGATAGATATTTTAATTTTGATCATGCTATGTATCATCTGAGTAGTATACATCAAGTGTCACTGTAGCACAATTGGAAGAACTACGGGATCTTGTGCCTTTCTATTCTTGTTGTGATGAGATTTCAGTGGTCTTTTTCAGTTGTAGGTGAGTTAGCTGATCTTTGTATGGAGGTAGCAGGTCCACCCCCCCCCATTCCTCCCAGAAACTTGGGTTTTTCATCCCGTATATATGCAAATTGGTCATGAGAGCATGTTCAGTTTATGCAAATTAAAAAAAAAAGATTACTATTGTTGTTGGTCGTGGGCAGTATATAGTGTTGTGTGTAGCTGGATAATTAAGTAGTGGAGACTTTGAGATGTGAGTCCTCCTGTAATGAGTTCTTGGACTCCCTGGTGTAACCTAGTAATAATAATGTTTGTGTGTGTGTGTGTATATACACATGTATGGATAACACAGTGTCTGTTTGCTCTATGATCTTAATATGTTAGGCACATTTCTTCATCATCTCAGTAGCTAACATCCAAGAATCTAATTTACTATATATATATAAAAAAAAAAAAAAGGAAGAAAGAAATGCTCTATGGATTTTTTTTCAATTAGATGTATTTCCTTCATTATCTGATATTATTATAACAAACTCCAATGTATTCAGAAAACTCAACTCTTATTTAGTGAACAATTAAATTAAAAAATAAAATAAAATAATAAAAAGCCCTTTCATAACATATGCTGGTGATGCTTCTGCTCTTTGCACAATTCCTTTTTTGTTAATCCTGTAAAATCCTCTTGTCAACTTAATTATTCCTGTTATCAACTTTTTTTCTCTCTCTCTACCATACTCTGCTATTTACATTTTCTGAACCTCTTCCTAACCACAATCCTTGAATCTTGATATTTTGCGAAGATTACTTATCTTTGGCTCCTCTTAAGTTTTTATCACAAGAAACTAGACTACTAAATCTGCATTCAGTAATTCATGTGTGGTCACTCCTTATGTCTACTTGTTATTGCAATTTCTTGTCTGGTATAATATACTTTGTAACCAAGAGAAAAATCTTTGCATTATTACTTGCAGTTGTGGAAAGATTTTTCTCTTGGTTACAAAATATATTATACCAGACAAGAAATTATATTCTTGCTTTACTCTTTTACTCAAGTGTATAAACTCAAGTGTACTTCATGCAAAGTATTCTCATGACTAAATATATAGAGGTTATTGACTTCACATAAGTTGGTTCATTATCCCACAATGACCTTTCCCATAAGTACATTGTGGAATATTGAGGCAATGGATGTGATGTCAACAGCCTCTGTGTACAAGTAGACTTGTCATGAAGATGCATCATGCACAAATTTTGTTCGCTTTTCATTTGGGAAAGGATTAAAACAAGAATATAATTTCTTATCAGTATAATAAATCACTTGCAATGCCCCCCCCCCCCTCGAGTGCAGACTTCTGTCAGCCATTACCCCATATCTCGAATGTCATTCACTTGGTGCACTCCGTTAACGTAATACACATCCCTATACTTCTGTACTTAGAAGTGGAATGCATAGCACTTAAAAAATTAAAGAAGACAGTTGATATGAGCATAATTTCTTATAGTCCTCTCAAAATTTTACATCGACATCATATAGCCTGTCAGTCTACATGAAATGTTACTAACAAATAGGTTCAACAATAGGGCCATGAACAGAATCATGTGGTATGCTTCTGGATGTCTTTTTTTCTTCAATGACACTGCCCCACCCCTCAGATAAACAATTATTATTATTACGTGACACCTCCAGGGGAGTCTAAAAACTCTTCGAGGGAGGACACCTACTCTACAGCTCTCTGTCTTCACCAACTACAACAAACCACAACTACCAATGCCTTCATCATCTAAACCAATGCGATCACCCATTGTATGTATCACCCATTGCACCACTAGTATTTTCACAGACAATTACAAACATCCATGCCCATCTGCTCTCCAGCCAAAAGGCCGTGGGATTCAAACCCATGTCCTTTTAGCTGGAGAGCAGGTATGCTAACCACTCAGCCAACCAGGCCAGCCAATTACTGGTATCATGTAGAGAAACAATCTGTTATCCATCCCTATCTCCTTGCATGACAAGTTGGTAAACAAGCTCAGGGAGCTTGTTTACCAACATGTATGCAGCAGCCAATACCAACCAATAACCCTGGTTATGTGACTTGATGCCTTTGCGACATCCAAGAATGTTACTCATTTATCATAAAATGAAAGTAGGTGGAGGTGGCAGGGATGTATTGTCATTATCAAATTTCTGATATACAGGATACTATGATAGTTTGTGTACACACGTTCGGTTTTGTTGCCTGTGCTCATGCATCTTTGAGGGCCATTGAGTGGAAGAATCATCAGATGATGCAGACCATAACCACACACTCAGAAACAGAGTTAGAAACAGTGAATGAGTTTAAGTCATGGTTTAGTGAACTTTGTGTGACAGTAAGAATCCTCCAAGAATTTTAATGAAAGGAAATTGTAGTGGTTATCAAATAAGAGGATCTTTGATTTTATGCTAGAGTGACTGGTTATATGACTTGATGATATAGCCTAGTGACTAATAATGAATAATAGGTGTGGTCTCTTGTAATCATATACATTCAGCTACTGTTGTAACTAATAGTCTACTTGTGAAAGCTTAGGCAATTCATTAAAAATCATTTGTTTGTCTAAAGGCCAATCTAAATAGGAGAGAAACCACTTTCATTTGATAATCATATTTGCTTTGAATAGGGGATTAATTAATAAAATTAAAGATTTATGGCTTTTATTAATATATTTAGAATTGCTTTATGATAATGTCAGAATAAAAGCAGTTGTCTTTTATAAGATCTTTGTATAATTCATTGACATATAATACATATCAACATATGTAAAAAAAATGCACATATACTGATAAAAAAAAAAAAAATGTATCCTTATTCCAACCCAAGGTACAAAATGTACTACAGTTTTGCAAATAACCTGTCATGGGTAGGAGAAACATTAAAAAAAAAAAAAAAAAAAAACCATTATTACTGTAATGTTTAGGATTGCCCAGTATTGTTCCCCTCCTTCCCCCCCCTACATTTTTAACTTTCATATTTCCATAGTTCCTCTGCAATGTCATTTGCATTTTGCAGATTACATTGTTCTTTTAGTAAAAAATAAAGAAGCAGCTCAGGGAATGCTAGATGGCCTTGACAGAGAATGCAGGAAAAAAGATTTAAATATTAATATAACTGAAACCAGACCAATGGCAAATTCAGATCAGATCAAACTAAAATTAACAGATAATCATATTGAAATTGTGGAGGACTATATCTACCTATATCCATATCTACCTTGGTCAATTAGTTATTTTTCAGGAAAAATAAGATAAAGAAATAATGTTTTTTTTTTTTAATGTTTCTCCTACCCATGATAGGTTATTTGCAAAACTGTAGTACATTTTGTACCTTGGGTTGGATAAGGATATATATATATTTTTCTATTTTTATCAGTTTTTTAATATTTTTTTGGATTTTTGGATTTTGATTTATTTTTTACAGTCTGGAAACCCTGCTATTGAGACCAAACAGGGAATTTTTTCAAGCTACTTCATGCCTCCAGGTAATCGGGGAAGTGGTCTCACACTGAGCGATGAAATTCATCTCCCACCTAAAAGTAGAATCGCACAAGAAACAGATAATTTTGGTTCTATAAAGCTTATCTGTTATCTGTCTTACCTATATATGTGTAAAATCTCTCGCAATTCGTTAAATTAACTAACTCATCGAGTTTGATTTTACAGAGGTTTCCAAACATATATAAAATATAATTTATGTAGTAATTGAATAAATGTAATAATATTTCTGTAAAATGCATAAAATAAATTCCATTAAGTTGTATGTAAAACCGAAAAGAGGAGATTAACAGAGATTAGAACGATGACTAAGCAAAAACAAACATTTGCAAAGTCTTGCGAACATAAAAATATACATCTACAATAGAGACACTCTAACAGAGGGAGCCGAAGTGACATCATCATGCTGGCGAGTAATCCTGGAAACTATAACATAGTCACAAAGGTTTAGAGAAGATATAAAAGAAGACTGAGAGGGACCAGCAAGGTTCTCGGTTTTTGGGATTTTTGGTTCTCGGTTTTTAGGATTTTCGGCTCTCGGTTTTTCCTTCTTTCTTGGAGGACGGAGTTCCAGGTGTGTGGAGGTGAGGCCATTTTCGATGGAGCTTCTGTAGGGATGCATGGACATGCTAGGAGAGTGTGACTACTTGCAGTCATAATGGAGACTTCGGCAGTTCCTTTTGAGTTACCGATGGGAAATCGCAGCAGCAGTACCGACGGAAGAATCACTCCGACCTTGTCTGGCAATTCCCGGAGCGAGAACCGCCACATCGTCCAAGCAATAATCGACTTATGATGAAGATGTAACTGAGGTTTTGTTCATTGTCTAAACTGTGTATGTGAAAGGTTACTTTCACATACACAGTTCAGCACACAGTACATAAGTAAGCATATTTTGTTAATGTTTATGAATAATACAATGGAATTAATATGTATAATGAAGGTGCTTACAGGTATTTGTTAGTGAAATGTTAAATAATGAGTTATGGTTACAAAAGGATAAATTGATTGTAAGTTTGTACATATAATGGAAGGAATTAAATTAAAATGTTACTTAGGGAATAACTACATGCTTATTATAGACAGGTTAGGATTGTGATGGGAATATGTAATTGTTATGTGTCAAGTTACTCACCTGTGTACTTGAATAGGCTGAGAGAGACTTCTTCTCCCTTTAGATGTCCCTTTCTTGCTAGCTTAAAATAATATGTTTTATTTGTTTAACTAACTTGCCTGATCAATTGCCAGTACACTTTCTCTAAAAAAAACTAGCGAACCTGCACACACTTTAGATTGAGAATTGCCACGACTTGCTATAGGAAATTATGTATATTAACTAAGATCTTGCATGTGTTCCTTACCTTAATTCTCAAACTACATAATTCAATTAGGACGCAGTCGTTAATGAAATAAATTTTTCTGATTGATCAGTGCAAAAATTGGTAACCTGTATATCGTGGATAGGCTGATAACTTAAAGTCAATTTACTAGCAGTGGGAACAGGGAATAAGATTTAGTAGGATTAACAGTGAGACATATATGCCGGTGTGGTTGGCCGAGTGGTTAGCATATCCGCTCTCCAGCCAAAAGGCTGCGGGTTTGAATCCCACTGTGGGCATGGATGTCTGTGATTGTCTGTGAAAATACTAGTGATGGTGGGCAGTAGATGGCATTGGTGTAGATGATGTGGTTCACCGTACTTGTGGATTGGTGGTGGAGACAGAGAGCTCTAGAGTAGGGGCCCTCCCTCGATGAGTCTTTGAACTCCCTGGAGGTGTCAGGTAATAATAATAATAATATATGTTAAGCAGATTAAAGTTAATTTAAGAGTATAGCAGCATAGAGTTAGTTAAGACCAACTGTATGCTGCTGGGAGCCCAGCACATATAAGATTAACAAAAGCGCAGTTGAATTTAAGATACAAGACAATAAGGAATAAAAATATTACAATGATGCAGACAATGACCATAAAATATTACATAAGAATTATTCCAGTGTTTACCTATGGAAGTGAGATATGAGCAATGACTAAAAACAGGTAGATAGGTTGTGTGTGACACCAAACAGCCTTGGAGAAAAGAATGCTCCACATTACAAAAAGGGATAGAATAAGAAATACTAGAATTATAGAGATGACTGGAGTAGAGGATATTGTAAAGCATGTAAATGGAGATGGATTGGCCATATGAGTAGATTGTCAGATGAGAGGTGGACAAAATTAAGCACTGACTGGATACCAAAGAACAAGATGGAGAAATGATCACCATATGTTTGACATGAGATGGTGGACATTGGCTAAAGACAAACAGAACTTGAAAGTTAAGCCAGTATCCAGCAGTGGATGGAAATAGGCTAAAGAAGAGGAAAAAATTCCATACTTAGTATTTACAACAATGCATTATGCTACAGTGAATACTAATTTTTAATCCTTCATCCAAGTATGAGCAAAAAAAATTATGCAATGTATCTTCATGACTAGATTACTTCTATATGCAGGCTGATGACTTCATATCAGTTGCCTTAATATAGCATAATGCAAAGCACACCTCCTTTTGAACATGCCTAATACTATGCATTATGGAAAGGTCATCACTTCCGACACCAATTATATTTACCTTTATTAAGATTTCATCAGTGGGTTACTAAGGCAGTTGGTGCGAAGTCATCAACCTCTATATACGTATACCAGCCACTGAATTATAAACTTTTATTTAATAGTGTGTTGGACCTCCTTTAGTCCAAATTACAGCATATATACAGTTTAGTATAGATTCCACAAGGTTTGAATCTATTTTTGCATCTATGCGTACAACATACCAGGCTTTCACTAGACAGTCCTTTAACTGGCTCAGATTTGACTTAAGAGGGCATTGCTCCCAGATCTGCTTTTCTAACATAACCCATACATTCTCAATGGGGTTCAGATCCCTGTTTTGTGGTGGCCAGGGAAGATGGTGGAAATCACTGTCATGCTCTCTGTACCACTGCTGAATAATTCTTATATGATGGGCTGCATTGTCATCCTTGAAACAGCTCTGACCTGCTGGATAGAAAGTCAACATCAGGATAGACTTGATTGGCAACAATGTTTAGATGTTCCTTGGAGGACACCCGACCACCCATCAGTATGAGGAGATCCATTTGCATATCTCCAGAACCTTGAGCATTGTGTTTACAAGGCAAACTGGGTTCATTTCTATGTGGGCTGCCTGTCAAATTCTCTGCCTATTGTCAGTACAGAACATGGTGTACCATGACTTATCAGACCATGTATTTTGTCCAGTCTTCTAGGTCTAGTCACAGCGTTCCTGACAACTGTAGACTGACTTTCCAGTTCTTTGCAGAAATCAGTGATTTCTGTATGCCAATGGTGATTGTCTTCAATTTCCTGCACATATTTCAATGAGATATAAGTCAGGAACAACCTTTATTGAATGCCTCAGTCAATTGCTGCACACAGGAAGTTCTGTTTGTCCATACAAGCCTTCTTGGATGATGACAATCTTGTTCCTTACTGACTGTCTTAGGACCACATTTCTCTTAGACAAGCAATGTGGATTATATTTACCTGATTAAACACCTGGGATATTGCACCTTTTGAAAACCAGTTAGTCCTGTTGTTTCAAAATCATGGCTCCAGCCAGATGAATGCCCAAAATAAGCCCTTCATTGAACTCTGATAGATCCTTTGTTTTTCCCATTGTGATCAACACTATTGATAATTACTCATTAGCAGCATTCTTAAATAGTTGCCTAGAATAGCAAGGACACATGCCAAGTATTCTGCATATATGCTGCATAAGTGATGTTCACCTGCATCTTCATAAAAGCTTTTAATTCAGTGGCTGGTATGTGTACAAGTAACCTAGTTACCAAGGTGCTTCACATGGAAACTTTGTTTGCTCACACATAGATATAAGGATCAAACAAGAATATAATTAAATGGCAAGTATAATGTACTTTATAACTAAGTGATAAAACTTTCTACAACTGTCTCTAATCCAGAGTATTTTAATAATAAGGCGATACACCTTTTTACTACTTATATATGGGAAACATATAACTTCCACATTAAGCATCAACATGCTGGAAAACTGGTTCACCAACTGGAGGATTCAAATGAGTCCCCTCAAAAGCTCTGCCATGCTGTTCTCTAGAAGAAAGGTCTGTATCATAGAAGACAAAAGATCCCATGGCAATCAGAGACCAAATATCTCGGGGTAATATTGGACAAGAAACTCCTTTTTAATAAGCACATCAATCACATTCGCTCCAAGACAGCCAAAGTAACAGTTCAGCTCTACCCAGTGATCAACCGTAAGAGCAAACTGAACTTGCAAAATAAATTACTACTTTACCGGATGGTCATACGTCCATTTATAACCTATGCCTCACCAGCATGGAGTCACATGTCACAATCAAACATTTTAAAACTACAAAGAATCCAAAATGAATGCCTAAGGATGATTCTAGATGTCCCATGGTTCATCAGAAATTCACAGATTCATCGAGAAACCGACATTCCATACATCTCCTTTCTTCGTGATCTCGCAGAAAAATTCTTCGTCAAATCAAGTTCGCATTCAAACCTGCTGATCGTACAAGCTTTCAATTACAATGAAACAGACTTCTTCAAATACAAAAGACCAAAGGCTATTCTACTCCCAACTGTTCTTAGCTAACACAACTGTCCCCAGTGGGCGAGCTTAATTGCTCACAAAACTCCCTTTCCCAAACAACTTCCAACACAGAAAAGGAGAATATGTAAAGCACATATGCTTCACCCATCCAGACAGTAGCGTTATGCATATTTTTAGGGAAAGACAATGTATACTATAATATTAATTAAAAACTTTAATTAATACTTCCTATATTTTGGTAATGTTACATTACCATTTTCAGGGAACATAAAAATAATGATATGTGCACGCTGGACTTGTATGCTGGAAATAGAGTGGTTCTGTATGGTGATAAGTTTTTGCTTGTTACTGAGTGCAGACACCAAGTTTTCTGCTCTAGAGTGATTTTTCAGGTCATGATTGATAGTTTAGTGATCCTTTCGGATCACTCATTGAGATTTAGTGTGATCTTGTAGATCATGTGGTGTTTTTGGAGCAGTACCTCCACAATTTAACAATACTTCAATAAAGGTCAAAAGTGGTCTGGGGGTATGGCCCTCACAATGCATAGCATTATACACATCCAAGAGGAAGTGCAATATCTATTATTTATATTATTAAGGTGATTGATATGAAGTCTTCAGATTTTACATACAAGTAATCTGGTCATGAAGATAATTCATATGCAAGCTTTGTTTACACTTAGATAAAGGATTAAACAAGATTATAATTTTTTGGCAAGTATAATTTTTAATCACTTTAACAGATAATTCATTTTATGTCTTGTAGAACATCATATTGAAGAATAGTAACAGAAATTTGCATGCAAATGAACAGTGAGATGTGTGCATTACAATGGAATACTTGTAGATGTAGTCACCGAGTAGCTAAGACAAAACATTATCGACACTCATCCTTTGACTATGGTTGCCTATCTTGCAGCCACTAGTTTGCTGTTTCTCTAAAATGAGTTCTCTCCTTAGACTTGTACATTATGTAGAAAGGAATTTTAATCATCTTTTTGGTGATGCAGCTAATAGGGGAAGTTGAAAGTTGAAGTTGGTGAAAACCAACTTTCTCCCAACTGCAACTGAAAGTTGCAGTTGGTAGAAAACAACAGTTCCTTTGCCCTCTGTGTCTAGTGAGTCGCTGAGTGAAGTGTGAATTGGAAATTTATCAATGTCATTAATAGGTTTGCAAGCGATAGATGGAGTATTCAATTCTTATACGATACGTGATTATTGATATTATTATTATCTATCTGTCTATATATATATTTTAATTCTTGTTTCCTTTATATTGTAAATTTATATATATTATGTATGTGCTTTTGTATTGATTGCTTATGAAGAAAAAAAACCCAAAAAATTAAATAATTAAATAAAAATTTATTGATGAAATTATTTGACTCCAAGCTCTCCCCCCCCCAAGAAAAATTTTCTGCAGATGCTCATGATTCTACCTACAATATTTCTAAATTTTTGTCTAACCCTCTTCATCTAATTGGTCACTGTTTCTTTGATTAAAAAACTTCACAGAATTTCTCTGAAAAATAAAAGACAAAAAAACTCACATCTTCAGATATAGTTACCTTCAACACTCTTTTCACAAATACTCATACTGAGACATTGGAATTTTTATCCCAAGAATATCCATCAGATATTCAGAAGATACTTATTCAAGTTTATGATCACTACTAGATATTTCACCTGAAAGAACAAACCTTACAAACACATTGAAGAAGCTGTGATGGGCTAACCTTTATGTCAAAATTTTGCTAATTTTTATTTTAATTAATTAATTTATTTTATATTGATTCCATACATGATAGGTAGAAGAATCTAGAGCACATCAATGCATGTGCAAGATACAACAGGTGAGGATTGGTAAAGAAGAAATTTATTGACATTTTTCTCGCAGAGCTGGAAGTTGTAGTTGTTTGGGAACTTCATTAGGAAGCTGAGGACAGAGGTAGATGGATAAAAGTGAAATGGACTGGTATTAATAGAGATTTAGAGTCTTGAAGAAAGTTTCAATCTTGACCCATGTTAACGTTCTCTCTATATAAAGAAAAGATTTTATATATATGTATAATATAACCTTCTCTTATATAAAAGGCATTTATGAGCATGTAGCCAAGATTTTAAAGCAATTTCAATTCATAACCATTCTTCAAATTCATTGACCAAATCTGCTGTCTTATACTTTCTCCAAAGGGCATTGTTGCCACATGGTGTTTATCAAGTTCTATGTTCCTGCAACTTGTCTTATGAAGCTGGACCAACTAACTCATACTTTTCCAAATTTTCCACCCCAATACACGGATTGTCTAAAATTCATTAGCCACATTCTTCATTACAGCCCATTAGTGATGGTATTTATACTCTTACCTATAAATATCTACACATTTAACCAAAGTGGATTCTTTTATCATTTTTGATACCTTCTGTTGCATATCTTAATGTTTTAGAAAACACTACCCTCAGCAGTACTGACATCGTGATCAGTTCTGACACATATTTTCTTACTCTAGAAGTAATTTATTATTATTATTATTGGACCTTCAGGGAGTCAAAGACTTATTGAAGGATGCCATACATCACCAACATCAGACATTATACCTTCTTTTACACTCATTCATATTAGATGATCTCATTACTTCAATAGGCAAACTGTTTCACTCATTTGCAGTTCTATGAGAGAAAACTATCTCACCCCTTTCTTTAACCATACACAACCTTGACTTCCACAGATGCCCCCCTTGTCCTCTCCTCACCTTATGTGCAATGAAAATTTTCATCAACTGGTATCATATAACGTGTTATTTTATTCCTTATTTAACCTTATTTCAGTTATTTGCAAGCTCTGGTTATTTTGTTTGGGATGGTAAAATGTATGCAGAAATAGATAATCTGTGGGCTCTGCATTCTATTCCCCCCCTTCCCTTGTGCTCCAATCCCCCCTTCTCCTAATACTATAAACACTGTTTCATACAAACCTACCAAATGGTTATGCTATATTTGTATTCAAAAACTTTAATGTAAGGAAATTTGTCCAGTGTAACGTGTGCAGGATTTATGCTCTCCCAAAAGAGGCTGGAGTTTAGATAGATAATGATAGTGGTGGGAGACTGTGCCGAAAGTGTAAGGAAAGTGAGGAATTGAAGTATGTGTCAGGTTGTGAGATAGTTGTTGTAGAAGAAAGCCAGAATGTGAGAGAAAATAGTGGTTTGATAGTAAATTGTGATATACAAGATAGCAATGAGAGCGGTGATGAAAGAGAGAGGGAAAGTAATTATACAGAGAGAGGAAATGGTTTGAATGATGAAAGAAATGAGAAATTAGCTGTAAGTGAGATTGCACGGTAACGTTGAGTAATACATATGGTGAAGCGGCAGTTGGGGCGACTGCAAAACTCTCTCTCGAGTGCCTTGGCTAACGGAAATAAGCAAGTGTATGAAAGGAAAAATAAGCATATGACTGGGAGTGTTTCAGAAATGAAGGAAAGAGTGTTGTATGGTGACTCATTAGTAAGAGGCGTGATAGATGAGAGTTTGACTAAATTGTACTTACTGAGTGCGAAAATTAAGGATATAAGTGAGAGTATTAGAGCGCAAAAGCAAAGGGTGAAAGAAATGATAGTCATAGCAGGAACGAATGATTTGAAAGGAGATAAATTTGATATGAGAGAGGACTGAAAGTAATTATTAGAGGTAGCGAAAGAAAAGAGTGACAGAGTTAGGATAGCGAGTCTGTTGCCGCGGTATGACAGAACAGAGTTTAGAAGGAGGGCCATAATCGCAAATGACTTTATGCGCAGGTTATGCAGACGGTGTGGTATGGAGTTTGTGGACGTGTGGAGTGAGTTTAATGGGCGAAAGGATTTGTACAAGATGGATGGTTTACATTTGAATGGATTTGGTGTGCGAAGACTGGATAAAGTGTTGCTGAGTGAAGTGAGAGTGGATGTTGTGCAAAATCTGGGAAACTGGAACTATTAAGGAGGTGAGGAAGTGGATATACAGACATCAGTGAGGCAGTTGAGTGAAAGAATGTATATAATGTGCCCGAGCCTACTGGCTCGAACGACAAGAAATCAGAATGGAATAGTTAGTACAATGCATCAAGATAGGGGTGCGACAAATGGACCTCTGCATTTCATGTATACTAATACCAGGAGTATTAGGAACAAGAAGGAAGAATTTTTGGCCTTGGTTGGCTCTTCCTGGCCACATGTTATTGGCATTAGTGAACCATGGCTCACAGACGATGATATAGTTAGTGGGATAGAATGTATAGGGTATAGTGTGTTCAGGAGGGACAGGGAGAATAAAATGGGGGGGAGGAGTGTTATTGATGATAGCTGATGAACTGCAGCCAAGGAGAATAGAAGTTGTATTGCAGGATAGTGAAAAGAGCTCATTTGAGGCTATTTGGTGTGAGATTGAGACTAACGGAACAAAATGTACAGTTGGGTGCTGCTATAGACCAGGTGATGGAATAGATGGTGGAGATAGTATGCATAGACAAATTGATGACATGAGTTGAAGGAGGGTAATTATTATGGGGGATTTCAACTATGGTAACATTGATTGGAAGGAGGAGAGGACACGTGAGGAAGGAACTGGATTTTATTCAGTTACTAAAGGATAACTATCTGAGACAGCATGTAATGGAAAATACTAGGGGTTCGAGATGGCTTGACCTAGTAATAGCATCTGAGAATTTTACTGTAATGAATATGACCATGTTGCCACCTATTGGTGAGAGTGATCATAGGGTCTTGACCTGGGAGGTGGCTAAATGTGTGAAATTTTCGATTAAGACAGGGTACATGTGGAATTACCATGCTGGCAAGTATGACAAGCTTAGGAGATTGCTTGGTTCAGTGCCATGGCATGCAAAACTGCAAGGGCTGGATGTTGATAGGGCATGGGAAGTGGTCAAGGAGCATTTGCAGGAGGTTATGGCTGGCTGTATACCTAGAGTGCGAATAGTAAATCAAGTAGGGGTTAAATGGATGAATAACACCATTAAACTTGAGTTGCAATAAAAGGAACAACTGTGGAAGTAATTTAAGGAGAAAGGTGACCTGCAGGCACATGGACGGTATAAAGTGCAGGCCAGAAGGGTAATGAGTGTGGTAAGAAAAGCAAAAGTGGATTATGAAAGTTAATTAGCCATGCAAGCTAAAGAGAATCCCAAACAGTTCTTTCAATATGCTGCAAGTAAAAGAAAAACTATACACGGCAGAATGATTTTAAGGAATGCCGATGGTAGGGAGGTCACTGAATCAGTCGATATAGTGGAATTACTGAGTGAGCACTTTGCAAGAGTATATCATCCAGGTGGTGACATTGAAGGAATGAAGGAACCATTAGTTTATATGGGAATTGTGGTGAATGGAGTGGAGGTGAATAGTCTATTACAGAACCTTAATGTGAATACATCTGTGGGATTGGACGGTATACCAGCATGGGTCTTATGTGAAGCAGCTAAAGAATTGTCAGTGCCCTTACCATATTGTTTAATCTGAGTCTTGGGTCTGGTTTAGTCTCAAAGGGGGTGGAAAGAGGGGAAAATAGTTCCACTGCATGAAGGAGGATCCAAGACTACCGTTGCAAATTACTGACTGATGAGCATATCAGGAGTCGTTGTCAAGGTCTTGGAGAAAGTAGTCAAGGGACAAATACAGGAATGGATTGATGAAAATGAGATACTGTATGGGGGATAGCATGGTTTTGTGAAAGGTAGATCATGCATCAGTAACTTGTTCAGGTTTTATAACATAACACAGTGATGGCTAAACTGGATAAGGGTAATGGGTTTACAGTGATGCTGCTGGATCTGGCTAAGGCCTTTGATAGGATACCACGTGGAATTCTAATCCATAAACTGCAACATATGGAAATGGATATAGGGTTGGTGAGATGGATAGGAGAGTAGTTGATGGAGAGATACCAGAGAGTGGTTTACTCAGGTGTAGAGTCCAAAAGACGGCCTGTGACTAGTGGTGTGCCGCAGGGTTCTGTTCATGGACCACTGCTGTTTAATTTGTTCATTAACGACATAGGGAAGCAACTGAGAGGAACAGTTCATTTGTTCGCTGATGATGCAAAGTTGAGTAGGGCAATAGTGAATGCAGAAGATGTCATAATTTTGCAGGATGATTTGGATAGATTGGAAGCCTGAGCTAAGGAGAATGGATGTCAATTTAATGTGGAAAAATGTAAGGTTATGCATTTTGGGGGTGAAAAGATTAGCAGCAGTATATCACGTTGGTGGAACTGTACTCCAGGAGCTTGATGAGGCCAGGGACTTGGGAGTGTTGGTGGATAGGGAGTTAAAGTTTAGGTGGCACATTGCAAAAGTGGCTAAATCAGCTCATCAAATCACTTGGATGCTGAAGAATACTTTGACGAGCAGAGATAAGCAAGTTATTGTTCCTCTGTATCGAGCCTTGATAAGATCCCATCTCGACTGCTATGCCCAGATCTGGTCACCTAGGTTTCTTCTTGATGGGGAGCAGGTTGAGAGGATCCAGAGGCGAGTGACCAAGATGATGGCAGGTCTATGGAATGAACCTTATGAAAACAGGTTGAAGATTTGTGGGTTGCAGAGATTGGTTGATAGGCAGAAAAGGGGAGATCTGATTGAGACATTCAAATTGCTGAAGGGTTTCTATAGGATTAATTCAGAGGATATTTTTGAGAACAGGACTGGTGGTGGGAGGACTAGGGGGACATCCATGGAAGCTGGGCAAGAGTGTACTTAGAAAGGGTGTTAGAGCTGGGTTTTTTACTTTTAGAATGGTGAATGAGTGGAATAAGCTGCCAGAGTCTGTTGTGGGTGCTATGACAGTAAATGAGTTCAAGGCAAAGTATGATAGATACTGTGTGAATGTTGAATAGTTGAGATGGACATGATGTTTAGGTCCTCCCTCGATGAGTCTAAGGACTCCTTGGAGTCGCCCATAATAATAATAATAATGTGAATGAATATTTTAGCCACATGGCTCTAATACATTGAAAGCTAAAGCTCCATCAGGCTGGCATCTAGAAAGACAGACTTTTTATAATATAAGTGAGTCCTAAGATGCTTTTTGTTGAGGTGTGCTGAAAAAAAAAGTTCTTGTAAATCTCCCCACATAGTCAAATACTTCCATTAAGAGTCACATTGCCATCACCACCATAACTGAAATTATGATATTAAAATTGTTATCTGATTCCTAATAATACCAATGTATAAAAAAGACTAAAGACCATATAAATAGGATGCGGTATACTAGTTAATCCAGAGCATCCTTTTGCAAACATCTGTGTGTTATTTAGAACTAGAAGTGCAGCCATTATGATAAACAAGCAGCTTATGCCAAGTGAGTTACTGGAGAAAGTAAGATTTAGAATGTTAATAATAGCCAGCTATAAAAACAGGAAAACAAGCAGGCTTGGCGATTCAACTTATAAGCTTATATTCTAGATGTGTATATTGGCTTATGTATATTCATAGTTATAGCTTAACACATTTTTCTCCTCTGTTATTTTTTGTTATCTTTATTTATTTATTTTTATATATATTTAACCATGTTTTTTAATTTTTACATTCAATCAGTATTTTTGCATACACATCATGACATTTTCTAATTATAAAATACAGGTAATCATTATTAAGCAACAATTACATTTTTTGTTAACCTGTCTTTAAAATTATTAAATCTACTACTTAAATTCATACTATTTGATAGTGGACATTATTTTTAGTGTTTCAATTTTGTTAAATCTGTAAATGCATATTAATTCTGTATCATGTATATGAATTATTAAAATGAAAAAAAAAAAAAAAGCAGGAACTTTCTAATTTCAAAATTATTTTTGTTTTTTCCCCTTGTTGATTTCTTATTCATTTGCAAATCATAAAAGCTTAATGTAAGCAAGTATTGATCCAGTTGTCATAGAAACTGTAGTGGGAAGTGAAATTTTGTGCACTATAAACAAGCCTCTACCTCTGTTAAAATGAAGTTGACTTAAGTAAAATATAATTCTTTTGTGACAGTATTATTATATGCTTTTAAATTTTGAATAAGTTTTTAATGTATTTTAAAGCAGAGAATTTTAATGCTTTTAAGAAATCCAGAGAGGAATGAACATGTGATATGTATGTATGCTTCAAGTTGTATACTTTTAGTGTATTGATTTGTCTTCCCAAATATTTTCTTTAGTGTGTGTATATATATATATATATATAAATAAACCAGCAGGTTTATGGAAATTTACAGATTAAAATCACAGATTTTCATTTCTGAATCTAAGATTTGTAAGAATGTGTTTTCTGTTCAAAGAATTAGTCATACATATTTTAAACATTTACTCGTCAGATGTTGTACTTGTAAGAATTATTAGGTTTGAATTTTTATGACGTAGAAGGAACATTATTCCAAAGAAGAAAGATAGAAGGAATGAGTGAAGAGGAAGATCAAGTCTGAAGACTCTTTACAGGAGGGCTACACCAACCATTATTCACTTAATGCATATCTTATTTTTTTGTTAGTCATTCACAGACAGTGCACTCATCACCCGTTATACATGTTCACCACTCTTTAGATAAAATTAGTCCTTGCATAGACCACCACACTCTTACTCATCTTCTAGAGATGACCCTTTTTCTCACTCCTCCTGTAATATATTGAAAGATTTCATCTGTTCGTCCTATAAAATCCCACCATTGTGGGATTTTATAGGTGTGGAAAATCTCTATAAGGCACAAACCTTCAGTTTTGCCTTATAGAGATTTTCCAGGGATTGTCATACTACTTCTAGATATTCTGTACCACTTCTTGTTTCCCAGAAATCCATATATCCAAATCTATGCACAGTAATTGTGCTGTCCAGGTGTGGCTATAACAAACCTTCCTATATCCCTATTTGTCAATATATTTTTCAAAATTCATGTGATTCTTTGTGCTAGAAAAGAAATGCTATTATGAGCCAACAGACTCATTGCAGGATAGGTTTCACTGATATAGCAACATATCAATTATACTAGCTCTTAAACTCATTCACATCTCTAGTGTTCACCACACATGCCAGCAGTGCATTCCACACACCACAACTTTAGTAAAAAAAATCTCCTCACTCTTCACAGCTTTTCACAATCTTCAGTGATTGCCTCTCATTTTCACTCTCTAACCTTTTGCTCTGTTTATAATCCTATTTGCATTTGACTTTTTAAATTCCTCTCACCGATTCAGTAACTATCATATCTCCTCTTTTCTTCCTGTTCGCTAAACTCTGTGGTTTATATTTCCTTCTCCCATAACCTTTATCTGGACGATTTCAATCGAAGGTGAGTTAGCCGATCTCATACGGAGGTAGCAGGATTTTCTCTCCCAGAAACTCAGGTTTTTCATCCTGCATACAGCTAAATCGGCCCTTCAGAACATACGTAATTTACAGACATAGAATACTAGTTGTAGCGGTAATGGAAGTGGGCGGTAGATGGCGTTGACGGAGATGATTCATAGTAGAAGTTCGGTGTAGTGATTGAGGCAGTTGTAGGTGTCCTCCCACAATGAGTCCTCGGACTCCTTGGAGGTGTCAGGAATAATAATAATAATAACAACTAACATCCTAGAATGTTGATATAGCCTCAGATACTTGTTTTTTCACCTCTTCCAGATCACAATGGATGTATGTGACTAAAAGCTGCACACTGTAGTCCATGTGTGGTTTGAAACTTGGCATATGGCAGTCTATCATTTGCCTTTTCAGTGTCCAAATATCATCGCTCACACACACACACACACATTTATATATATATGTCACCCTTATTCATCACATTATCATAAAATACAAGTAGATTGCTAAGTAGATGTACCCTTTACAAATATCTATGCTGATCATTGTCAAGAATCAAGTATTCTATTTTTAAATAACTATATCCACTGCTATACAGTCTAGAGCAGTGCTTCCCAAACTTATGGATGCCAAGGTCCCCTTTGGAAAAATTCAAATATTTCATGGCCCCCCCCCATCGAAAAAAAAAATTGTAATATAGACATATATTATTATAATATTTCTTGTATTTATATTCAATACAATTTATATTCAAGATTTTGCATTTGTAATTTTTTTGTGTTTCTTATCAATACCTTTGAAATGAAACTTATATGAATAAGCATAATATTTATTAATATTTATTAATCGCCGAAATACGCAAGAAGCAAAATTTGTGAATCAACACCAATGTGTGATTTTTCCATTAAAATATAAAAAAGAATAAAAAAGAAATAATCAATAATAAAAATTAAATACGTTTCTTTTAAGATTAAAAAATATCTACTTAGTCTTAAAACATTTTAAATTTGTTTCCATATTTCACTGCCCCCCCCCCCCTCAACAAAACTTACTGTCCTCAAGGGGGCCGCGACCCACAGTTTGGGAAGCGCTGGTCTAGAGTCACAGCATTTTTGTGCAGTGGCACTATTGTCATCTTTTTTTATATTCCTTAGGGACCTTTTCAGTTGTAAGGTCTCATTAGACAACCAAGTCAAAGATACAACAAGTTCTTTTTGTGCATTCTGTCAAGATATTGTTATTCATTCCTACAGCCTTTCTACCATCTCTCACCATCTACTGAGAGATCTCTCTCTCTCCCCCCCACACACACACGTGGATGTTGTCACACTTATGAAGATGAATCACTTTGAATTTCTTGTTAAATATCTCAACTGTATCCTCTGCAATGGTCATCCTCCTATAATAAATTTTTCATTTGCTACCAGCATATTGGAAGAAAGTGGAATTTTTCTTCATCTAATTTGCTAATTCCTGTATATATCACAATTTCACTTTCCTTAAGCTGCATTCTTTTCCTTTTCACAATTTCACTTTCTTTATCAAGTCTTCTGGAATTCTTTAATTTAATCTACTTAAGATATCCCATCAGTGTATAACATTTTTATGTAATACTTTTTTTTTTTTTAATAGGGAATGTAGATCCTTAGGTGATCTGAAAGATTATGGGTCCAAGTCTTTTCTTATAAGAATGCAAGAAAGTAAATAGTTTTTTTTGTGTAGTGTGTGAATGCTGTTCATTCATGCATAATTCTTCAAGGCAGTGTATTGCAATAGATTTTTATCTGTTTAACAGTAGATGACTGAACAAATTTAGCACCCCTCTCTTTATATTATTATTATTACACCCTCCATGAAGTTGGCAGACTCATCATGAGAGGTTCATTCAACTGACAACATATCATATAGAATCTTAAAATCCTTAACACTCCTTGAATTAAACACATTCTAGTAATGCATTCCATTCCCTGACAATTCTCCATGTAAAAAAATCTGCTCTTTGCACTCCTCCTCACCACACTTTTACACAACTTCCAGGAATGACCTCTGGTTCTTTCCCTCTCACCACCTACTTGTTTTATAATCTCCTCTGGATTAATCTGATAAAATCCTCTCACTAACTTAAATGTCTCTATCATATCACCTCTCTTCCTCCTATCCACCAAACTTGTAATCTGCATTTCTTCAACATCTCTCCATCATCTCATCCAACATCTCTCCATCTCTTCAACAAGTCCCAATATTGTCTTAGTCACTCATCTCTAGACCCTCTCCAATGTAAGCTGTATTCTTTTCTTTTTCACTTTCCTTATCAAGTCTTCTGGAATTCTTCAGTTTAATCTACTTAAGATATCCCATCAGTGTATAACATTTTTATGTAACACTCTTTTTTTTTTTTTTTAATAAGGAATGTAGGTGATCTGAAAGAATATGGGTTCAAATCTTTTCTTATAAGGAGACAAGAAAGCAAATAGTTTTATTGTGTAGTGGGCGGATGCTGTTCATTCATGCTCAATTCTTCAAGCCCGTGTTTTGCATTAAGTTTTTATCTGTTTAGCATTAGATGATAGAACGAGTCTAGCTCCTCTATTTATAAGCTGTATTCTTTTCTTGAATAAATCCCACTATTTGTTTAGCTTAGTTTTCTTCAGTTTATTAATTTCTCATCTTTTTAATACAATGTTATCCTGAGGAAATCATGTGATATGATAGAACATATTCCTAATATCATCAAGAAATAATTTTTATTTTTGATACTGTGTCTTGTGCAAATTTAATTAAACGTGAATGTATATTCAGATTGTTTTGAAATAAAAGAGTGTTTAAACTATGTTTAATTATTTATAGTCATTATTTTATTTTTATTTTTTATTTTAAACAGTGAACAGTTCATTCTGATACTTACTCATTATAAAGAAAAAAAAATGAGTTGATATGGCAACTTATTTGTGCAGTGATGAAAATACTTCCCAACCTGGATGTAAAGATGAATTAGTAAGTTTTTTAATTCACTAAAACATAAATGTTTTTAATTTTTCTAAGCATTAGATGTCATTTAAATGTATACTAAGTACTTTTGTTACCATAATAAAACGTCTTCTTGTTATGACAGATGCATTTTTTTAATAGCTACTTTTTCTTTGATATGATATTTGACAAAACAGTAGATGAAAAAAAAGATTTGTCTTTCAGGATAAAGAATGAACAGAACAGAACTGCTTTGGATATGAAAAGTAATCATGCAAGGGAGTTAGATGGTGGTGGTTGTAGGAATGAATGATTCGGTTGGGCATAGAGAGAATGTGAGGATGGATATCAGGATATTATTGAGGGACAATGGTGTGGTAGGAAGGATAGTTGGTTTTGCCCAGCTATGACAATGATGAGCCAAGCTACTAAGCAAAAATCATGAATGTTATGCCAGTAGAGCAGTGTGGGGAGAAAGAAGTGCAGTTTGTTGATGTGTGGAATGCATTTGAGGACAAATGGAATTGTATAAAAGAGATGGAGTGCATTTAAATAGCTTTGGCATGAATCAACTGGAGAGATGTCTAGAATCAAGTGTAAGGGTACAAGGAATTACAGGAAGTTGGAGGTGATGTAAATGAACACAAGAATGGAACAGGTGAGACTGAAGTGTTTCTGAATGGAGAAGAGAATAGTGTGAAAGATAAGAATGTGAGAAGGAATAGAAGCTGGACAGGGAAATAGGGTGGAGGAGAATCAGGTGGTCAGGGAGACATCATGTAAGGAGAGTGGATTCTGGATGCAATAATGAATTCATGCATGGGGATAGTCACCATAGGAATGAAATGGCCTGGGATTTACTTGAGTGGAGTAATTGAGTCTGCAGATGTATGGAGTTAAGGGTTATAAAGATAAACAGACAAAACAAGTGTTGAGAAGTTGCAGTTAAGCAGGGGGGTGGCATGAGTAGTACTGGTTATAGAGCAAGAAATGAATTGTTAATGTTATTTATGAATTACAGGAGTATTAGAAATAAGGGATATGGAATAGTTGTATTGCTTGAGTTTATTTACCTGAAAATAGTTGGAATAACTGAAACATGGTTTGATGAGAATCATTCTTATGAGAATATAAGTAGAAGGATAGAGGAAGGGGAAAATGCTGTTGTGATAGTAGGGGAATTATGTCTGCACAAGGTGAAAATAGTGGCCATGGTTTTAAGCAGTGCGATATGAGAGGTTGAAGTTGATGGGTAGGATGTAACTGTAGGCCAGGGAATGGAGAGGGTGGTGATGAAATAAACAAGGGAAGAGTGATCATTATGGGCAATTTTAATTATCTTAATATTGATTGGAATGAAGAGATAGCATCAGGGAATTAGGAGAATGAATTTTTTGAGGGACAGCTATCTTAGGCAATATGCAAACAGCACACAAGGAAAGATCTCAGATATGTATCATCAGAGTATGTGATTATGAATGGAGTGTCTAATTTTTCTCCAGTTGGCAAGAGTGACCATTAAGATGATTAATCGGGTAGTGGCCAATCATGTGAGAGTTTCTATAAGGAAACAGTGCTTATGAAAAACTTAGGAGAGAAATTGGTGCAGCATTAAAAGAGGAGTTGAGTGAAAAGGAAACAGGTGTTGCTTGGACAATGATTAATAGATATTTAACTGCGGCAGTCTCTGAATGCATTCCAAATGTGAAAAGGCTAAATACAGTACGATTAAAATCAACGACCGAAGAAATGTTAATCATGCAATCTGGAAAAAGAAGGCCTTATGGAGGCACTACAAGATACAAGTAACAGTCAGTTATACTAAGATTACAAAGAGCAGGCCAGTAAGGTGACTTGGTTGGTAAAGTAATAAAAGTGTAATATGAGCAGAAATTAGTTAATCAAAAAGGTGAGTTCTTTTAATGTGGCAAATAGAAGAAAGAGTGATTATAGAAGATGATGTTAATGGATTAAACTGATAGATTGGTAACTGCTGTAGAGAATATAGTTCAGCTATTTCATCTTCATGATATCAAAATTATTTGGAACTTGAGTGTAGAGGATATGGTGGAGGAGGAGGGACTGATAGCAGCAAGCAGGAAGTATGGCAGGAATTAAGTAAGTGATGTTAATAAGGCAGTAGGACAAGACACATGGTGACACATTCAAGACAAAAATTATTCCCTTGAGTATGACTTCAACCTTGGCATACCTGTTTAACATGAGTCTTGCAACAGGGTAAGTAAAAAAGGAATTTTTTAAAAATTATTTATTATTATTATTAGTTTTTAATATCAGCCCCACACGCAAGAGGCCATAAGACCTATAACATGATAGTGCTATGTGTGTGGGCAGATGTTGGAAAGAAGAAAGGAATTTCTTGATGTGTTTTTTTGAAGACCTGATAGTTTTAATCATTGATAAAACAGTATTGGGAAGACTGTTCCAAAGATGGCGGAGGAGAAGGATGATGACAAGTTGGTTTGATAAGTTTGGAGCTAAACTGTATATGGGTGTTTAATAGCAGTTGCTCATGTTCGTATACATTATTATTATTAATAATAATACCAGACCTCCATGGAGTCAAAGGACTCATTGCAGGAGGCATGCACTGTTACCCACAAAGCCCATCAAACCCATTATGCTTTATACTTTAAATTCATTCAGTGTATCTGCATTCACCACAGTCAAGCAATGCATTCCACTCACCCACCACTCTCCATGCAAAAAACTTGCTCCTTTGCACTTCCCCCAGCTTTCAGGGACTTTCCCTTATTCTACCCCCCCCCCTTTCTTCTCCCATTCTATAAAACATTTCTTCCATATTAATCTGGTAACAACCCTTTACCAATTTAAATGTCTTGATCATATCCCCCTCTCCTCTTCCTATTCACAAGGCTTTGAAAACTGCATTCCCTCAATCTGTCCTCATATCCCACATCCCAAAGATCAGTTATCACCATTGTCCGCCTTCTCTGGACCCTTTCTAGTATATATATCCTGATCACCATGAAAATCAGGAAACCAAATATGTGCACTGAGGTCTGATCAAGGCCTTATACAATGGAATCAGAACCTCTTTATTTCTGAGTTAAGGTTCTCTGCATCATTGTCATAATCTGATGTGATGCCTTCACAACTTGTGCACTTTGTGCCCCTGAACTTCAGATCCTTGTCCACCACCACTCCAAGGTCTCCTCATCAAGTGTATACTTTGCATTCTATTGTTGCCTACTAAATTTCAAACCTTATACTTTGAAACAATTCCATACTGTTGCCTACTCATACAATCTATTGAAGTCCTCCTGTATGTAAGGCCACAACATCTGCTTAATTCCTCACTCTCCCCAGTTTGGAATCATCTGCAAACAGTTGTACATCACCAGTTAAACCTATCCAAATAACATTAAGATACGAATTAAATCACAGTGGTCCCTAAACAGACCTGTGTAGCACACCACTAGTGACTTTCCTCTTGCAAGATAGTATTCCCCCATACAAAACTTGCTGATACCTATCTGATAGCCAGCTATCTATCCAACTCACTAGTTGTTATCCAATCCCATCTGCTTCAGTTTAGTGACCAACTTATGGTATGGCAAGATCTATCAAAAGCAATTCTATATTATTTTTGACATTATATATAATCATATAAACAATATATATAATTAGATAAAATAAAAAGATCTCAAAGATGAATTATCCCATATATCAAAAATCCTAATAGACAATAGTTATCCAAAAATACTGATGCATAAGATTCTTTTCTGTGACCCCTCCCCCCCACAACAACAATCTGAGGAAACATGTTACAAATCCACCATTGCCATTCCTTATGCTGGGACAGTTTCTAAAAAGATTGCTACACTCCTCAAGCCACACAAAATATGTGTGACTTTTAAACCTTTAAAGACTATATCTGCCACTTTTTAAGATCTCCGAAAGACAGTTATGCCTTCTTCAAATATGCTGGTGTCTACAACATCCCCTGTTCATGTGGATTAAATTGCATTCTTCAGACCTCAAGGTTTGGAAATAAGAAAAAGAGAACATGTCGAAGATGTAAACAACAACCGAGAAGACAACTCTGGGTTAGCCCTTCGTTTCTCGAGGACAAACCATACTGTCAAATGGGACAAAAGCTCCACACTCTATTTAAAGGAGGATTTCTGTCCCAAACATAAAAGAAGCTATAGCAGTCATCCATTCTAAACACAACCTCAGTAGAAATCAAGGATTAATTCTAGCTGATATTTGGAAGACCCTCATAAGATCATTAAACACACCAGAGTTAAATTTCACTGCTAATTACAGAATGTTCTTGCATAACAGCAGTTCATATCATACACGCTCCACACGTTCTTCTGTATTTGTAAAAAATACAATTGTATTCGGTTCATTCCTTCATGAACAGTTTAAGTTGTTTTGTATCTCTTTTATACACCCTGATGAAGCCAGACAGATAAGTTGGGAAAACTTGTTGGTGTTTTTTTACTAATATCAATTATTAAAATCCTTCGGCCAACATACAACCCAGGTTATGTTAATTTCTTACATCTATCAAAAGCTTATGCAAAACCTAAGTATACAATTATATATGCATCTCTCTTGTCCAATATATTTGTCACCTTGTTATAGTACATAAGGAAGTTAGTAAAATACAACCTCCCTTTAACAAATCTATGCTAACAAGCATAAATTTATATCCTATCTCTCACCAACCTCTCCGATACCGTAACTACTGTATCGGAGAGGTTGGTGAGATATACAGATTGACCTATAATTTGTTGCCTTAGTCTTGTCACCAGCTTTGCGAAATGGAACAGTTTTGCCTTCCTTCCACTTCTTTGGGGACTTCTGCTGTTGCAAGGCTTGTTAAACAGGTAGGCCAAGGCTGATGCTAACTCCTTGGAACATTCCCTTAAGACAGGTGGTGGGTGAAATGTCAAGTCCGCTTGCCTTATTAACATCTAGCTTACTTAATTGCTCATATACCTCTTAAGAGATTCGCTCACCATTCAATCTTTCATTTCTTTCTCTACACTTGAGCTTCTGATTTCACACTGAGGGTGAAACACCTTGATGAACTGCTCACTGAATACCTCATCTAAGGCCTCTGCAGCAGTTACCATTCTCCCACTTTCCTCCATTAACATCATCTTACCATGTTCTTTTTCTACTTGCCGTATATCATCACAAAAAAAAAAAACCTCCTGAGGGTTTTTCTTGTCCTGATTTACTAATTGCTGCTCGTTACCAACTGAGTCACTCTCCTGAAATGCTCTTTATACTCTTTGTGCAACTGATTATTACTATTATTTATCTCATGTTGCTTCCAAAGTGCCTTCTTCCAGATTTCATGCTTAATCCCCTCATTCATCCATTTTTCCCTTACCTTATTCAGCCTTTTGACCTTTGGAATTCATTCACACATTAATACTGTTTGTGTATTTCTTTGTCAGTTCCCAAACAGCATTTCTTTCCTTACTGCTCAACTTCTTATTTCTTGCTATAGCTCCAAGCTGTCTCCTAAGCTTGTCATATTCAGCACATATATCTTTTTTTTCCACATATATCCTTTCTTCATATAAATCTTCATATGGCTAGTCCCAACCCAGGTGATCGCTTCATGGTCACTCTCACCAACTGGAGGGAAGTATGAAACTCCACTCACAATTACATCCTTTGATGAAATGATCAGATCTAAAACTCTCAATCCTTGTGTACCCTCCTTTACATACAGCCTGAGATAGTTGTCTCAAGAACTGGAGAAATTCATTTTCCTCATTCCCAATTGCCGTCTCTTCATTTCAGTCTCTACCACTATAAGAGGGAAGCGGAAGAATGCTAGTGACCAGTTTAGTGAAGCAGTCCCCATGGAAATACTTATAGAGAAGACATAATGCAGCAATAGAGTGTCTGTAGGAAAGCAGAATTAATTGGAATGACCAATTGTATTCCAAAAATTCCTTTGCAGAAATAGAGACAAATAGAGGAAAATGCAGTGGGCCCTCCACTATCTCTAACTCTGGAAAACTTTTCTTTACAACATTTTGAGTAAAAAAATTCTGACCTAAATGATAAAACCTTCTGTCTGAAAATATATGAATGAAATGTTTGTATCTGGAAGAACTTACATCAAGAATAAGAAGTCTTCTTCCAAAAAATGAATAATTTCCACTTTAGTATCAAATTCACTTTGGAAATAGAATCAATGTGGAAAATGATTGTGTCTGGAGAAAGTATCTAAAAAAACGATTTAGTGTCTGGAGAAAGTAAGAGAGGGTCATCAGTTTGCCAATTGATATCCTGTAAAACGAGAGAAAAAATGGTTTATAACTACTTCTGTCTACTGCAAACCTACTTTCTGTGGCTGCTATATTCCTCAGACATTAGTTTACCATGCTTTGGAAAAATACAGTATTATTAGATCATTACTACCAAGAGCCCACATAATCTGCTCTTCAGCAGCATTTTTTCAGGATAAAAATTGAACCACCAAACAAAAACCTCTTCTTTGTCTGGTTTAATCCAAGAATTATAAAGAAAATCAACTGTTTTTTCTCCCAATGTTATAAGAAGAGATAACTTTCATAGAATATCTATTCTTTATATTCTGGGAATCTGATTATGCTATGTGTATCCTAAAGAAATTCCATCTTTCAATATAAACTCATATCGATCAAATCAAGTTCCTTTTGCCTTCTTCAAAACGTAAAGTACAACTTCTATTGCTGCCTTTTTATCAAATTCACTGTAACTTATCCTGTTTTGTGCCAACTGCTCACCCCATCACAAAATGTATTTCTGAACACCAGTCCTGTAATGAATCAAATAAACATCATAAATCTAGGCTTGCGGAGCATGGAATTGATAACACTAGAAATAGGATCCTTTGGAATAATGCAAAGTTTATATACAAAAGTACTTGCAGATTTGAACATATTTGCAAAGAAAATGCGGAAGTTCATCATCCAAATCTCAATATTAATTATGGATTTTCTATGCCAGAAATATAGGAAATTAACATTAAATTTTTTTTTTTTTATTTCCTAATTTACCGTAAATGTGAATTGTTTACACATTTACCTACTCTGCACAGCAAAGAGTACCAGCACTGATTGTTTTACAAAATAACACTGTATATAATATTTATACATACATATACATACACAGGCAGTTTTACAAGTTCTCTCTTTTTTTTTAAGTATCAATAAAATCAAATAAAAATGTAAGTATTAACTGAAATAAATAGATACTAAACATTCATATATATAGCATTTCAGATCACATGCATAGATAATATACAATACAGTACTACTGTGCTCAGTTAATTGTACAATACTCCATCCTCAGTTTATTGATAATTTTGTAGGATTTCAAGAATTAACAGAAATTATACAAAATTAAACAGAAGTGCTTGTTAATATTGCTAATGAATTGCAGCTTGAGGTTTCTACAACTGATGTTGCTGATCTGTTTCACTTTATGGTTACTCTCTCCAACCGGGGAAGATTAAACACTCTGTTCAAAATCACATCATTTATATAACCAGATCTAAGACTCTTAACCCTCATGTGCCTTCCGTTACTTGTTGCCTAAGATTGTTGTCTCTTAAGAACTCAAGAAATTCATTCTCCTTATTCCCTGATGCTATCTCTTCATTCCGAGCAATATTGCTGTAATTGAAATCACCCATAATGATCACCCTTCACTTACTCGCTAAGCCAAGTTCTCTATACATTTCATTGTCTCCACCCACCACAAAATTCCCCGGCCTGTAGCAACACCAAACCAAATATTCCATTCTATCAACCTCCACCACACACACCACACTCTTACCAAACCACTTCCACTTTTTCTCTGCTTCCATTTCAACCTTGCATGGACATCTAAATATGTTTCACTTATTCCAACTATTTTTGGGCAAATAAACTCGATTGGTGAAAATTTTGTCTCTCTTATTTCTGATACTCGTAGCATTCATAAATAAGCATAACAATTCATTTCTTGGTCTATAATCAGTTCTACCCATGCTGTCCCTATCTGTGACTTCTCCACACTTGCTCCTGTCTACCTGTCTTAACCCTTTGTTCCATATATCCCCCGACTCAAAAACAGGAGATGGGGGGAACCCCACACGAATAAAAAAAAAAAAATTGGTCTTATATCTAATCCACTCTCATTATTGCCTGAATATGGCATCTTGTAGTTGTTATTCACAAGAACATCACCTGTTTTTGTCTTCTTAGTTTTAGTATTTCCAGTGATGTTGATGTGATACTTTTTCTGCCAGTTACAGAAATTGCATATCTTTATTACTATATGATAAATTTTTTTTGCCCAGTTAAAGTCTTTCATAATGATCGCTGTTTTCGTGCTTGCTTAACTAATTTGCCTAAACATTTCCCATTCATCACTCTGTGTGTTCTATGGCTTATAGCAACATCTCACTGAATGCCATATCCTGTTCACCTGTACTTCACATCATCATTTCCCTTCCATTTCACTACCCAAAAGAGCACAACTCGTCACTTATAATAAGTAAAACTCCACTATCATTATCTTATTTGTATCCTTTGCATTATGCCAAAATATGCTCTTCCATTTTATTCCTGTCAGGACATTATCTCCTATGCCACAAACTCATTCCCTTTATTTCAGATACTCCAGACATTTGACTGTAAAAAACATGAAAAGCATTGACACCATTTCCATTATTCCCCATACCTATACCTCTTCCTAGATTCTACTTTTCTCTTCAGTATACTTAGTCTTCAGCTCTCATATGAGGTTATCCCTGCTTCCTTTCACTCTTGCAACTATAGGAGGACCTCCCCTCTCTAAATGTCTTTATTCTTCCATGTTCAAATGCAACTCATCTATTGTTTAGCACTTGTCTGTCATCAGACAGATGAGCTGCATTCGAACATGGAAGCTAAATATGCACATATTCCAGACCTCTTGTCTTGCATATTTTTGCTATCATGTCACTCATTATTGCTATTCTTCTCACTCAACTGAGAAGAATAGCCATTTTTTTACTGCCTGATTTGTGATATCCCCAGGTCATTTGACAGCCATCACCATCATCTCATCGATATTGTAACTTTGCTTTATTGCTATAGTCACACTCTGTTGTTGAAGTAAACGCCTCTCTAATATCCCTATCTCAAATCACTGAATCTGTATACATTATATGCCTCAGCTCTATTCATGCAGATAATTAACTCAACTGTTTATCATAATTCTTTAATATGTAGTTATGATAATAAGTTCTATTCTAGAGCTGTTTTTGTTTTGTGTCATATTTGTTATTCATTATGTTTATGTTATCCACGTTTGATTTTAAGCCAATATTCTTATGATATTTTAAACCTTTATTTTTTTACCATTTTAAAAATTACTGTTAGATTCTCATCAGAGACCAGGTAGAAACCTGGTCTCTGATGAGAATCTAACAGTTTGACACAGCTGCCAGACCAGTGAAACCTAAAGCACTAATAAAAGGCAAATATATGGATTGAGTTAATAGCTTTTAAGTGGTGCAAACCAAGGCAACTCCCATGCCGAAGGTGATATTCTCATAAGCAATGAGGAAAATATTAATCCTGAGATATAAAATTAAAATAGATATACTATATCCTCTAGATAAATAACTTATTTTGCAGCCTTTTAGGCTCTTATTTTAGTAACCAATATTTTTTATTTGCTTTCTACAGTTTTTGCAACACTATTTCTAACTGTTCTAGAGAGGTGGAAATTATTATGCCATCTCTGAATTTCAGATTAGAAAGATTTGTCCATCTGTCTTTATTCCTGTTGTTTTTTACTTTAAGATTTTGAACATTTGCTGAAAATTATCTGCTGTAATAAAAAACAAAGATGTGTATGTGCGTACTTGCGTGCTGTAATAAAAAAAATAAATATATATATATATATAGTTTCAAGTAGAGTTATGTGGGCAAACTTCAAAAGTGGGGAAATGGACAATGAAACTTATTTGTGCCTTATGGTCCCACAGAAGAGTCTCCTAAGGAAGAAGTAGAGGAATTTTTTGAGTTACTAGAGCATGCAGCTGACATAGAATATGGAAGAAGTTGTACTTGTTGGAGATCTAAACAGCAGAGTAGGAAGTGTATCCCACCAGGTATATAGAAATGTTTTGGGAAAATTTGGAGAAAAGGGCAAGTCTAGTAATAATGGTATTTGCTGGATTTCTGCTCATTAGTAACACAATGTTCCAACATAAAGTTGTGCATATTTTTCTATTCACATGGAGAGAATAGAAAAATAAGAAAAGCCTCATTGACTTATTGTTGACAGCAATATGTTGGTACAAGAGTATGTAGAGTATTTGAAGTGACAGTGACTTAGTTTCGAGTAGAATAAAACTGAATATCGCATTGAAAAGAACAGTATGTAAAAAAGTTTTTTAAAAATAAAGTTGAGCAGCTTTTACAGGTATACTGTGGATTCAGCTATACCAGCATTATTAAAGAAAGAATGAAACAGTTTGAAAATAAGAATCAAACCTTGTAGTTTCCAAACTCTAAAGAAAATTGAGTGATTCAGCCAGGGAGATATGAAGTTGTATGCTAGAATAGATGCCATGGATGACAAACAAAGTTAAAGAAGCAGTTGTGGAAAAGAAAAAAGCATACCAAAAGTTCCTAGTAAATAAGTCATCAGATGCCTTAAACGAATGCAGATAAAAATGTAAGCGAGCTAAGCTATGTATGAAAATAGTAAACAAGTCATGGGAAGATCTTAAGGTTCTGGAGGCTATTAAAAAATTTAGAAATGAAGAAAAGACTACTGTAAGAAGAATCAAAGATGATAAAGGTGACATGAAAACTGAAGTTAGGGATATCCTAGATGTCTGGAGTAATTACTTCAGAAGACTGTTGAATGAAACAAGCAGTGACAGAACTGGACAAGAAAATTTTCAAGAGGAATGCAAAAAGGAGTACATATCAGTACAGTCATCCCTCGACTTACATCCTTTCGAAGATACGTCCGTGATTCCATAAGGGAATAAATAACATTTTTGACTATATACAGCAATCCCTCGATTAGTGCACCTAATGCGTTCCTTAAAACAGGCGCATTAATCGAAAATGCACTAATCGAATATAATACCCTATGGGGAAAAGTATAATTCATTCCTTAAATTTCTTTTCAGAACCTTAATTTTTTTATAAAAGAATTAAGGTATGTCTCAGGGCCTAGTTAAAGGAAAACCATGAAGCTGAAAGACAAAATATATTCAGAATATAAATTTTATTATTCTACTTAACAAAGAATTAAGCTAACGTAGTTTGGCGGGCATTTTGTTTCTTTTTTTCATACAACCGACGGTATGGCCCTGTTGCCTCTTCTACTCTTCTGCAAATTTTACTGTTTCTCTCTTCATCAGGGTCAGCCTCTAAGCATTGCTGCTTAAAAACTTTGATTGTACGAAAAATATTTTCAAATTGTTTCTGTGAAATCTCTTTTGTCTGACTATCAGTGGTTAAATTTTCTTCATATTCTTCGGGATCTTCCCGCTGTGCATCTAAATTTAGCAGGTCGGAATCACTCAATTCTTCAGAATGAGATTTAATTATCTCTTGGACGTTATCATTGTCAATCTCATCAAAATCCACTTCATGCCTGATATTGGCAATTTCCTCAACAACATTATCCATTTTATTTGAAAAGCTTCCAAAATCTTTTGCACAATGTGGAAGAAGTGCTTCCAAATGGTTCGCATATTACTAGCAGTAATTTCATTCCAATATTGATGAATATTTTCAATAGCAGATTTAGCATTAAATTTCTTCCAGAAATAAGACTAATGTCATATAATTCTCACCAGATGTTGCTTCTATTGCCTGTTTAAACGTTCTTCTCAGGTAGTATGCCTTAAAGGTTGCGATAATCCCCTGGCCCATAGGTTGTATGGGAGAAGTTGTATTTGGCGGTAAAAATTTGGAACTTAGCTTAGCATACATGGAAGTAGTGTAGTATGATAACTAAATTATTTTATTTTATTCTGGTGAGTGATTTTTTAAAATAGTTAGCCATAAAAATGCATAGATAGAAAATTTTTAAAATCATAATTTTTAATTTTTGTAACAAATTATGTAACAAAAAAATATAACATTTATTTTTAAGATGTATATGGCGCACTAATCGAAAACACACTAATTGGGGCACACTAATCGAGGGATTACTATACTTTTGAGCAAGATGCGAGCGTAAAGTAAAAAGGTTTTTATTTAACAACAATGCATCATGCAACAGCACATTCAGTGGCAACCTACCTCAGCAGTCGGCACTTGGCTTCAACAGTTCGTCTGTTGATTTTGTGTTTGAAATATATGTTATTTGTGTATTTATCGTTAATTAGTTTGCGATATTTTGTGCAACATGACCCCTGCACATCCAATTAAAAAACCTAGTGAAGAATCACAGAAAAAGAGGCAAGCGATTGATCTTGAAATGAAGTTGCAAGTTATAATGTAGCATTAAGCTGGTAAGCCAGGCAGTGTGATCACACATGACTTCGGATGGTCTCATTCTACAGTGATGACCATTTTGAAAAATAAGGATAAAATCGTAGAGGCTGTGAAAGGATCTGCTTCCATTAAATTGACAATAGTGACAAATCAACGACAAGGTCATATTAGTGATTAGAAAAGCTA
Organism: Typopeltis vanoorti; assembly: GCF_054136105.1. Taxonomy (NCBI): domain Eukaryota; kingdom Metazoa; phylum Arthropoda; class Arachnida; order Uropygi; family Thelyphonidae; genus Typopeltis; species Typopeltis vanoorti. The sequence continues at coordinate 30,235,465 of NC_143560.1, forward strand.
CTTCCATCATGCATAGAGGACCTGAACCAAAGGCGCATACCCCTTAGCACTATGACCATAACTGCTAAGGCACTAAGTCTCTACAACATGTTGAAGGAGAAAGTAGGGTCTGATTACGACTACGAATTCAACGCTTCTTCCGGTTGGTTCATGAGATTCAAGCAGCGTTTTGCACTGCATAATGTGAAAATATATGGTGAATCCATAAGTCCCGATGAGAAGTCCCTAGCCGATAAGAAGTCTCTACTGTTAAGTCCCTAATCTCTATAACTCAGTTGATTTAATATATTGACTTACGTCCAAACTGACTTACATCCTTCTTAATGGAACGGAACCCTGACATAAGTCGAGGGATGACTGTACTTGAGGTAGAAAAAGCCATTAAAAATTGAAATGTGGAAAGGCAGCTGGAGTAGATGATATTCGACCAGAAATACTCAAATATAGAGGTATAAAAGTTTGCAGTAGCTACACTGCATAATTCAAGATGTCTTGTCAGAAGGTCAAATTCCAGATGATTCTATAAAAAAAGGGAATAAAGCTGAATGTGAGAATTACAGAGAAATTTCTCTACTAAGTCTTCCAGATGAGATTTATACAAGTATACTTAAAAAGTGGTTGAGAAAGATTGTGGAAGAGAAACTTGGAGAAGAACAAGCTGAGTTCAGACCAAACAGAGGTTATGAAGATACGATTTTCACTTTACGATAAATAGTTAAGAAATCATGGCAATATGACAAGGATCTGCACTTAATTTTTCTAGATGTCGAAAAGATATATGACAAGGTATACCCAGAAAAAAGCTTTTGAAAATACTACAATTATATGTTTTTGTCAGGGAAGGGCTGTTTGCCCTGGTTCCCTTGATAAAAAAAATGAGGGACATGTTTAAACAGGCAATGCCCTAGCCAACATGAAATTCTGCCATGTTGTATATCATTTTACATTGTGGTTTAAGCCACAATGTAAAATGATAGTACAAAGTGACAAAGTGGAATTTTGTCAGCTAAATTCCAAATTCCCACCCCATCCTCATTACTTTAGTATTTGGATAGATACCCAACAGGATGCACCATGAGAAGGTGAAGATTGGAGATTAGGTCAGAATTCCTAATCAGTTCTCCTCATTCTTACATGGCTACATGGAGGTCTCCTCCCAGTTATACGGCTTTTCCCCTTAAGCACACCCCGATGACTCTTAACAGCTGTAACAAATTTGGCATGAAAATTAGCATAAGACCAAGACTATGAAAATAGGCAGGAACATAGAAAAGTTCAGTTGCATTCTGAATAGAGAGCCTTTAGAAAAAGTAAAATATTTCAGCTATTTAGGCTCAGTGTTTAGTGAAGATAAGTTAAATCTGGAAATAGACAACAGTAAAGCTAATTTGATGGTGAACCTAGTTGAATAAATTTATATGGAATAAGAAAGAAATTAGCCAAAATGTATATGCAACTAGCAGTATATAGAACAGTGTTCAAATCAGTTTTAAGTTATGGATCTGAGAGTTCGAGTTAGAAATAAAGCATTTAATCAAAGATTAGAGACCAGAGATATGAGAGTTTTTAGAACAAAATAGGGACCTGAACTGGTGGCATCAATGGCAGAATCATATTAAAATGAAGATATTAGGAAGGAATTTCACATTGCTTGCATTCAAGAATATGTGAGCAGGGCTAATCAAAGTGTTATGGTCACCTGAATAGAATGGAAGAGGAAAGGTTAAGGTTTGCTGCTAAGATGGGCAGGAAAGAGACTGAGAGGATGATCAAGTTCTAAGTGGATTGATTCAATCAGAAATGCATTAGAAGAATGAAATGCTAGATACAACAATATTGGCATGCTGAGAAGTAGTAGGAATTTGGAGGAAAATTTTTGATAGGAGATTATTAATAATGTAAACTTAATCATGTAATGCTGTCATGTGTCATATTAGTTTGATGAACACCCTTTGAGGGTACATATCAGGAAATTGATGATGATGATAAAGCAAATATTCTGTGTATATTATGTATAATAAATTTAGTTTAATCCTTTATCCAAGTGTAAGCAATTTGCATCTGAAGTATCTTCAGGACTGAGGCAACTCGTAGTAAAGGTGGACCAAGCTCTCATCACTCCTTGTCTCAGTATCTCCCATAATGCAAAGCACATCTCCTTGCAGACATTTATAATGCTGTGCATTAAAGGAAGGGCCACTACCCAGACCAGTTTCGACCTTTATTGAGGTCTCGTCAGTGGAAGCCAGACCCAGAAGTGCTGATACTAAGGCAGAAGCAATGGAGAGGTCATGTTTACTTATACGAGTTGCCAAAAGGTGTACCACCTTATTATTAAATTACTCTGGATTTAGAGAAAGATGTTGGAAATTTATTTTCCACTTGGTTAGACTATAATAAATTTAGTTTCATTCTTTATCCAAGTGTAAGCAAACAAAGTAATTAAATAAGTAAACAAAGTAAAAAAGATTAATCCAGAGTAATTTAATAATAAGGTGGTACACCTTTTGGCAACTTGTATAAGTAAACATGACCTCTCCATTGCTTCTGTCTTAGTATCACCACTTCTGAGTCTGGCTCCCACTGACGAGACCTCAATAAAGGTTGAAACCAGTCTGGGTAGTGGCCCTTCCCTTAATGCACAGCATTATACATGTCCATAAGGAGGTGTGATTTGCATTATGGGAATTACTGAGGCAAGGAGTGATGAGAGCTTGGTCCACCTTTACTATGAGTTGCCTCAGTCCTGAAGATACTTCAGGCGCAAACTTTGTTTACTTACACTTGGATAAAGGATTAAACTAGATTTATTATAGTCTAACCAAGTGGAAAATAAACTTCCAACATCTTTCTCTAAATCCAGAGTATTTATGTAAAAATTCAAATAAAAACAAATTATATTTATTAATTATAAATTAGTAATTGTATATATACATGGTTAGATGAGGATGACATCCTGACAGGAATAGAGATAGAAAGGTATGATGTGTTTCGTGAGGATAGAAGGGGTAAAAAGGGAGGGGGAGTGCTATTGATGATAGAGAAAGAGTTATGTCCATACAAGGTAGAGATGCAAGAGGGAAATGGGGCCAGTGGTTTTGAGGCAGTATGGTGTGAGATAGAAGTGAATAGAATCAAATACTTGGTGGGATGTTGTTATAGACCTGGTAATGTCGATTGTGGTGATAGTGAAATGTATAGTCAAATAAGCCAAGCAAATAAGAAAAGGATGATCATTATGGGTGATTTTAATTATGGCAACATAGACTGGAATGAAGAGATAGCAACTGGAAGTAAAGAAAATGAGTTTCTTGAGTTTTTGAGGGATAACTACCTCAGATAGTATGTAACAGAGGGCACAAGAGGATTAAGGGTCTTGGATTTGGTCATCTCATCGGAGGATGTGATTATCAATGAGGTATCAAATCATCCACCAATTGGTGAAAGTGACCATGAGGTGATTACTTGGGTGGTTGCCAGCAGTGCAAGGGGGGTGATTATGAAGAGCTCAGGAGACAGCTTGCAGGTGTAGCATGGAATGAGGAGCTAGCTGGAAAAGAGATCAATGCAGCTTGGAGGATTTTCAAAAAATATTTAGTGGATGCAATGTCTAAATGTATACCACGGGTGAGAAGGTTAAATAAGGTAGGTGTGAGATGGATGAATAAAGAGATTAAGCATGCAATACACAGAAAAAGGGCATTGTGGAGGCAGCATAAGAGAAGTGGAAGTAACCAATTTCATGAGGTCTACAAAGACCAGGCAAGGAGGGTGACTTGGTTGGTGAGAGTAGCTAAAGAGAGGTATGAACAGTAGTTAGCTAATGAAGCTAAAAAGAATCCTAGGGAGTTCTTTCGATATGTAGCCAGCAAAAGAAAGAATGATTATGGAAGGATGACATTGATTGGAGGAAATGGTATAAAGACAGCTGTTGCAGAATGTGTGGTGGAGATACTTAATGAGCAGTTCATAAAGATCTTTCAATCTTGTGAATGTGACTTCATGGAGAGATTAAGAGCAGTTGATGATGGGGAGGAGAGACTGACTGTAAGTGAGCAAGAGGTGTTTGGGGAGTTGAGTAAACTAGATGTAAATAAGGCTGTGGGACTTGATAATATATCACCGCGTATTCTGAAGGAATGTGCCAGAGAGTTGACACCTGCCTTGACATATTTTTTTAATACGAGTCTTGCACTTGGTCAAGTCCCTAAAGAGTGGAAGGAGGGCAAGATTGTGCCACTTCATAAAGGAGGTGATCGAACTCAAGCATCAAACTATAGGCCTATCTATGTGTCAGGTGTTGTGGTTAAGTTGTTGGAGAAGCTTGTGAGAACTAGGATCCAGAGTTGGGTTTACAACAATGGTATAATCTTTACAGCATGGATTTGCTAAAGGGAGGTCGTGTTTTAGTAATCTACTTACTCATTACAATAAAGTGACTGCTTCCTTGGACAGAGGAGAAGGATACACAGTAATATACTTGGATTTCGCAAAAGCTTTTGATAGAGTACCTCATGATAAGTTGACAATCAAACTAGAGCAGATGGGGTTGGATATTAGATTAATGCATTGGATTGGAGACTGGCTATTTGATAGGTATCAACAAGTTGTGTATGGGGGTGCAATATCCAGGAAAAGGAAAGTCACTAGTGGAGTGCCTCAGGGATCTGTTGTAGGGCCATTACTATTTAACTTGTATATTAATGATATTGGCGAAGATTTGGATGGAGATATTCAGTTGTTTGCAGATGATGCAAAGTTGGGACGAACCATAAAGAGTAGTGAAGATGTTGTGGCCTTGCAAGAAGACTTGAATAAATTGAGTGATTGGTCAAGCAAATGGGAATGTGAGTTCAATGTTGCAAAATGTAAGGTTTTAAAATTTGGAAAACAAAAATGGGATGCAGAATTTATGCTTGGTGAGAATATATTGTTGGAAGTAGAGGAAATAAGAGATCTGGGAGTGATAGTGGATAAGGATCTAAAATTTAGGGGACACATCGCCAAAATTGTGAAGACAACACAAAGACTTCTGGGAATGATGAGGAGGACACTGACGTGTAGAAGTAGGGAGATTCTTGTTCCATTGTATAAGGCTTTGATTAGGCCACACATGGACTATTGTGCCCAGATTTGGTCACCTGGTTTTCAGGAGGATGAAGAGATGTTGGAAAGGGTCCAAAGGTGACTGACTAAGGTAGTTTCTGACCTCTGGAATGTCGAGTATGAGGAAAGATTGAAAAGATGTATGCAGAGTCTAGTGGAGAGAAGGAAGAGGGGAGATATGATAGAGATCTACAAGTTGGTAAGGGGTTGTTATAGGATCAATGGTGGAGAAGTTCTACAGAGAATAGTGGGAGATCAGGGGAGAACCAGAGGTCATCCCTGGAAACTGTATAAAGAGGATGTGAGTAGGGGAGTGAGAGGCAGGTTTTTTTCGTGCAGAGTTGTGAATGATTGGAATGCCTTGCCTGAGAGTGTGGTGTCTGCAAGGAGTTCGAATGTGTTTAAGACCCGGTATGATGAGATGTGTGTGAGATAAAAGGACCTCCTAGATGAGTCTTTGACTCCATGAGGTCTTGTTTAATAATAATAATAATAATATATATTTTTATTTCTTTTAGCAAGAACAAGAATGTACTGTGGATTCATTGTTCCATATTGTGGAAGAAGGCAATTTACCTGTTTTGGAAGATATTTTTTCTTCTCAAAATATTGATATAAATCAGGCTAACAAAGTATGTATTTATATGCATTTTTAATTAGAATGAATTCCATGTTATATGATAATATAAACTACATTCATGTGTGAAGGTCAAAAGAAATTCATATCTCTAAATGTATTTAAATATACGGAATTATTACAACTATAATATAATGATTATATGTACTGATATCATGAGTGAAATTATCTTTAGGCAAAACTAGTTAATTTTAACGTATGTTCTGAATACAAAAATTGATTTTTGTGTTCAGATCATACAAATGTAATGAAGGCAACTGCAGCAGTGAAGATGCCTTGACCCTACCATGTTCATACAAGATGGAGCACCACCTCACATTGGATTGCCGGTACAGGGAATGTTTCAAAAACACTTCACAGAACACAGAGTGATTAGTCATACATTTCCACAGCATGGCTATCTTGTTTGCCTGATCTCAACCTCTGTGACTTTTGGTTTTGGGGCCATCTGAAATCCTTGCTGTATGAAGGACATGTTCCTGATTTAGCAACCTTGAAAGACAGAATAACACAGCATGCGAGGCAAATCAATGCAGATCCATTGCATTTTGATATAGAAAATGTTATTCATAGAATGTAGTTTTTAGAACATCTGAAAGGAGGACATATTGAACCACATCTGTAACCTATACAAACATGAAAATTGATTTGTTGTGTCTCTTCTAGCCGTTACTGTTTAATTAATCCCAAACCACGTGCTTATTGCACCAAATGTCTCCTGTGGCAGAATTTTGTACTTTTTTTTTATCTTTTGTAAATCAAAATCCCCATGTCCCAGAGTGTACTTACACCAAGTTTGGTTGAATTTTGTCCGATACATTTTTCGCTACATGGCTCTGAACATCTCCTCTTTAATTATTGTCACCCTATCATCATCAGCCATTATTGATTCACTGCTAGATAAACGCCCTTCCAGACTTCAAGATTGTTTGTGAATGGCTTTTTTCCCCTTTTGTCGCTCTTGCAAATCTGACGATTTCATCAATCCATTGCGATTTTGATCAGTGTTATGATAATTTTTCCTCCAGAATCCAGTCTGGTACTTCTTTTGTACATCATTGGTCTTGTCTTTAAGTAGTATGTCTTCCCCCTCCCCTCCCCTACCAATTCAGATGTTTCATTCTTTCAAGAATGTCAGAGACTTTGGTTTGATTTCTTATCCATGTATTATTTTTGTGATCCACTCTTGTGATATCAAGCATACATCTTTCCATACTAAATTGTGTTGTTCTTAGTTTTTGAGTTTCCTTTACATGTGATGTCCATGTTTCACAGTTGTATAGCAAAATAGAGAGAATGCACTGGTTAAAAACATTTCTTTTTATGTATAGTGGTAACTGATTTTGAATGTTGACTAATTTTCTGAACATTTTCCACCCAAGCATTGTTCATCTTTTGACTTCTTCCATTGTATTTTGATCAGTTGATATTCTATTTTCCTAAGTATATGTAATGATTGTTATTGATTTTAAGTATTTCTGGTTGCACTTGGCTGTTGAATGTCAATTGTTCTTCTTTAGGTTTATCTTTAAGCTAGCTTTTTTTTGTTAGTGATTGATGTTCATAGATACTAGTCTATATTTAATATAGATTTAAAATGAAGATAAGTATGTCATCTGCAAAGCATAAATGGCTTAAATATCGCCCATTTATCTTCATACTTTATTCTTCCCATTTGGTAAGTTTGAATATTGCTTCTAAACATGCTGTGAATAGTTTTGGGGATATTGTGTCACCTTGTCTTATGCCTCTCTGCATTTCGACAGTGGAGATGTTTCCATAATATGAATTGGTGCTATTGTATTGGTGTATGTCGATTTCATGATTTCTATATATGGCTCTACATATAGTGCCTTAAGTATTGAACAAGTCTTTACCAAATCAGTGACTTTCTTTATAATCACTAAAACCAAAGCACAATGTGTGTGTGTGTGTGTGTGTGTGTGTGTGTGTGTGTGTAAAATAAAACAAAAACTAATGCCTATGCATTAGTTTTTGTTTTATTTTACAAATGCATGTAATCATCACTAAAATTCACCTGAAAAATATGTGTGGTTCAGTATAAATATATTTTATCTTCTTATAGAAGATTTAAAAAAAAAAAAATCAGTATCATGTCCCTGAGTACCTTTCATATATAAAAGCAATCATTAACAAAAAAAATAGAAAGATAGATCTCTAAAATAGAAATACTAGCAAAATGGAGAAAGGAAGTAAATAAGAAAAAAACAAGAAATAGAACAAGTATACAAAGTATATCTATTACAAAAAGAAAAACATTAGAATGGTGTATCGATCATGATTAACAGATTACATAAAAGAAACCCAAATCAGTGGATATATAGAAGAATGGAAAACTTTAATAAAGATAATCCATAAAGCAGCCTCTGAAGTCCTTGAAAGAAAAATAAAATATTAAAAAAGAAAAATATTAAAAATGTGGAACATGGATATAGAAAATGCAATAAAAGAAAAACAAATGGCATACAAATCATTCTTTCAAAACCATACAAAGGAAAAAACAGAAGAAATATACAAAAACAAAACAAATATAACTAAAACCATAGCCATAGTGCAGAAAACTCACAAGTCGTTTGGGACCAATTTATTAAACAAACAGAAGAAGGAAGATAAGTATAGCCTACAAAATATTAAAGATATTAAAAAATGAAGAAAGATATACAGCACAAATTAACATAATACAAGAGAAACAGTGGATAGAACAGTATAAGAATTTATGGTATGATCCAAATTTAAATAACAGAAAATAATAATGAAGAAATCAGTGCTGATATAGAAGCAATAAAATTGGAAGAACTAAAAGAAGCAATAAAGGTATCAGAAAATGGAAAATCAATCAGATTAGATGGCATACACATAGAGCTTTGGAGATGTGGTGGTGAACATTTACATCACAGATTCTTAAAATTAATAAATAACTGTTGGAGGAAAGTGTCACCTTGTCTTATGCCTCTCTGCATTTCGACAGTGGAGATGTTTCCATAATATGAATTGGTGCTATTGTATTGGTGTATGTCGATTTCATGATTTCTATATATGGCTCTACATATAGTGCCTTAAGTATTGAACAAGTCTTTACCAAATCAGTGACTTTCTTTATAATCACTAAAACCAAGCACAGTGTTTGTGTGTGTGTGTGTGTGTGTGTGTGTGTGTGTGTAAAATAAAACAGAAACTAAGGCATAAGACAAGGTGGTGAACATTTACATCACAGATTCTTAAAATTAATAAATAACTGTTGGAGGAAATGTGAGGTTCCCTCAGATTGGTTAAAAGCTAAGGTTATATCTATATTTAAGAAAGGAGACAGAGATGATCGTATAAATTACACAGGAATAAGTTTATTAAATACAGGTTACAAAATGTTCAGTAAAATTCTAATTGCAAACAATCTACTCTCAGAAGAACAAAATGGTTTCAAACATGAAAGATCATGTATAGACAATATTTATGTGTTAAAACAAATTATTGAAAAAAGATGATAATATAATTTAGAGACTCATGGCCTTTATAGATTATGAGAAAGCTTTTGATAAAATACACAGAGAAAAACTATGGAATATAATGAAAAAATAAGGATATCCATTACATTTGGTACAAACAATACAAAGTTTATATAAAGTTACAAAAATACAGTTAGGTGATAAATTAACAGAAGAGATTGAAATAAATCACGGTGTCAGACAGAGATGTAGCTTATCTCCAACTCCATTAAATATATATATTATCTATGATTCATAAAACAAGGTATCCAGTTAACCAGAAGAACTGTTACTAATACAATGTTGTATTCAGATGATCAGATTATATTACAAGACAATGAAGATGACCTTCAAAAATCAGTTTATGAATTAAACAAAATAAGCCAACAATATCTCCATAGTGCAGTTGGAAAAACAGTGGAACATTGCACCCTTTGATTTGAAAAGACCTGGGTTCGATTTTCATTGTGACAAGGGGGAACTCTTATATGAGCTTTTTCAATTGAAGGTGAGTTAGCCGATCTCATACAGAGATCGGTAGCAGGGTTTTTTCCTCCTGGAAACTGAGGTTTTTCATCCCGTGTGGAGACAAATTGGCCTTCAGAATAGATTCAATTTACAGACAAAAAATACTGCTGTTGGTGATGGCATTGATGATAGTAGTGTCATAGTAGGAGATTTAAGGAGTAGCGGAGAGGTTGAGATGTATTTAGCGAATCAAAGTATAGGGCCCTCTCACGATGAGTCCTTGTACTCCATGGAGGTGTCATGTAATAATAATAATAATACAATTTAAAAATTTCACAAAAGAAAACAAAAGTCATGGCATTTAAAAGTCGAGATCATGTTAGATCAAAAATAGTTATCGAAAATAAAATAATAGAACATATGACAGAGTTTAATTATTTAGGCTGCATAATAACGTATCTAAAAGATAAAGATTTAGATGAAAAAATAAAGAAATTTCAGAAAATCTTGAATAATTGAAAGGTGACTGAATAAAAAAAACAATATGAGAAACTCAACTAAAATTTTATAAATAATGGCCATTCCCACTCTACCATATGATTCAGAAACATGTACTGTTAAAAAGAAATATGAAAGTAAAATACAAGCTGCAGAGATGAGATTCTTAAGATCAGTTAAAGGATCCACAAAATTGAACCATGTAAGAAATGACAACATCAGAAAAGAACTAGATATCTGTGATAAATGAAAAGATCAAGGAATATAGAGAGAAATGGAAAGAACATCTATTTAGGACAGGAAAATATTGACTTCCAAAAGAGGTGGATAGATATAGACCAAAGGGAAAGAAAGAGAGAGGAAGACCAACTGCAAGATGGAAGGACCAGTGAAGCTGGAACAGGCAAATGCATAATCCTTGAAGAGAAGAAGAAGAACAAAAAAAAAAAGGAAGAAATTAAAGTTACAGAATTTCTTTCTCTAATTTGTGTGTTTTTTAAGAAGCTTAACTGCTAACAATGTAGAAACTGTTATTTGAATCTGTTTTGTTTGAAGTTTATTATTTATAGTAATTTGAGCTTTTGAAATTAACTGGAATTTACTTGTCTTGATATTGTTGAAAGAACAAGTAGAAACTATAACGTGTGAATATTAGTTTCTACTTCTGCAAGATTATTATTATTACCCAAGACACCCATTTAGTCAAAGATTCATCTGGGAGGTCCTTTTATCATAAACACAGCTCATCATACTGTGCTTTAAACACACTCAGTTCTCTGCAGACACCACACGCTCAGGCAGGGCATTCCAATTATTCACAACTCTGCATGGAAAAAACCTGCTTCTCACACCCCCTCTTTATACACTTTCCAGGGATGACCTCTGGTTCTCCCCTGATCTCCCACTATTTTCTGTAGAACCTCTCCAGAATTGATCCTATAACAACCCCTTACCAACTTGTAAGTCTCTATCATATCTCTCCTCTTCCTCCTGTCCACCAGACTCTGCAAATTACATCTTCCCAAGCTTTCCTCATACTCGACATTCCAGAGGTCAAAAACTACTTCAGTCAATCGCCTTTGGAATCTTTCCAACATCTCTTCATCCTTCTGAAAACCAGGTGATCAAATCTGGTCACAATATTCTTCCATGTGTGGCCTAATCAAAGTCTCATACAATGGAACAAGAATCTTTCTATTTCTACAAGTCAGTGTCCTCTGTATCATTCCCAGAAGCCTTTGTGTTGTCTTCACAATTTTGCCTATGTGTCCCCTAAATTTCAGATCCTTATCCACTATCACCCCCAGATCTCTTATTTCTTCCACCTCCAACAATATATCCTCACCAAGCATAAATTCTGCATCCCATCTTTGTTTTCCAAATTTTAAAACCTTACATTTTCCAAAATTGAACTTGCATCTCCATTCCCATGCCCAATCACTCAATTTATTCAAGTCTTCTTGTAAGGCCACAACATCTTCTCTACTCTTCATAGTTCGTCCCAACTTTGCATCATCTGCAAACAACTGAATATCTCCATCCAAATCTTCACCAATATCATTAATATACAAGTTAAACAGCAATGGCCCTAAAACAGACCCCTGAGGCACACCACTAGTGACTTTCTTTTCCTGGATATCGCACCCCATACACAACTTGTTGATACCTATCAGATAGCCAGTTTCCAATCCAATGAACTAATCTAATATCCAACCCCATCTGCTCTAGTTTGACTATCAACTTATCATGCGGTAATTTATCAAACGCCTTTGCGAAATCTAAGTATATTACTATGTATCCTTCTCCTCTGTCCAAGGAAGCAGTCACCTTGTTGTAATAAGTAAGTAGATTACTAAAACATGACCTCCCTTTAGCAAATCCATGTTGTCCATCAAAGATAATACCATTTGTCAACCCAATTCTGGTTCTCACAAGCTTCTCCAACAACTTAACCACAATGCCTGACACAGAGATAGGCCTATAGTTTGATGATTGAGTTCGATCACCTCCTTTATGAAGTGGCACAATTTTGCCCTCCTTCCATTCCTTAGGAACTTGACCAAGTGCAAGACTCATATTAAATATGTCAAGTCAACTCCCTGGCACATTCCTTAAGAATATGTGGTGATATATTATCAAGTCCCACAGCTTTATTAACAACTAGTTTGCTCAACTTCCCAAACATCTCTTGCTCACTTACAGTCAGTCTCTCCTCCCCATCATCAACTGCTCTCAATCTCTCCATGAAGTCACATTCTCAAGATTGAAAGATCTTTATGAACTGCTCATTAAGTATCTCCACCACACCTTCTCCAACATTTGTCTTTATACCATTTTCTCCAATCAATGTCATCCTTCCATTATCATTCTTTCTTTTGCTGGTTACATATCAAAAGAACTCCTTAGGATTCTTTTTGGCTTCATTAGCTAACTGCTGTTAGCTAATGAAGCCAAGTCACCCGCCTTGCCTGGTCTTTGTAATTCTCATGGAATTGGTTATTTCCACTTCTCTTATGCTGCCTCCATAATGCCCTCTTTCCCCCTGTATCACATGCTTAATGTCTTTATTCATCCATTTCACACCTACCTTATTTAACCTTCTCACCCTTGGAATACATTTAGACATTGCATCTACTAGATAGCTTATGATAATCCCCCAAGCTGCTTTGATCTCTTTTCCAGCTAACTCCTCATTCCATGCTACATCTGCAAGCTGTCTCCTGAGCTCTTCATAATCATTCCTCTTGTAGTTCCACATATACCCTTTTCTCACAGATGTCCTCACACTGCTGGCAACCACCTAGGTAATCACCTCATCGTCACTCTCACCAATTAGTGGGTGATTTGACACCTCATTTATAATTACATCTTCTGATGAGATGACCAAATCCAAGACCCTCAATCCTTGCATGCCCTCTGTTACATACTGTCTGAGGTAGTTATCACTCAGAAACTCAATTTGCTATCTCATCATTCCAGTCTATATTGTCATAATTAAAATCACCCATAATAATCACCCTTTTCTTATTTGCTTGGCTAATTTGATCATACGTTTCATTATCACTACCATCCATATTACCTGGTCTATAACAACATCCAACCAAGTATTTCATTCCATTCACCTCTGTCTCACACCATACTGCCTCAAAACCACGGCACTATTTTCCTCTTGCATCTCTATGTTGTATGAACATAACTCTTTCTCTATCATCAATAGCACTCTCCCTCCCTTTTTACCCCTTCTGCCCTCACGAAACACATCATACCCTTCCATCTCTATTCCTGTCAGGATGTCATCCTCATCTAATCATGTCTCACTTATTCCAACAATTTTTGGGTGAACAAACTCAATTAGTGCAACCATTTCATCTTCCTTGGTTTTTACACTTCTAGCATTTGTATACAAACACAACAGCTCGTTCCTCGATCTACAGCTAGTTCCACTGATACCACTCATTTGATGTGATCTCTCCATGCTCAACTGTGGCCATTTACCTTTCTTCTTATTCGTTTTAGAACCCTCTTCAATTCCAACTGTTTCATCTTGATCCCAGGTCATCCCATTTCTTTCCTGTCTACACATGCACTTGCATTCTCTTGGAGCATCCACCTTTCACATGCTGTGTACCCCTGTCCATCCTGAGCCTCCCCATTTCCCTGTTCCTCTTGCACACCTGTTCTATTATTTTTCATACTCGTGCCACTCAATTCCTCATTCATAACCACCTCTTCAATTTCTCCTGCTCTTCCACATCACTTCCCACTTGATCTGATTCATTCTCTGTATGCACTTCTCTACCTTCCAGCAGCAATCTCTCCAAGAGACTCACACCATAACCACTCAAATGCAGTCCATCTCTCTCTGATAAAGTTCACTTCGTCCTTCAAACCTCCACACATTAACAAACTGTACTCCTTTCTCCTCACACATTACAGCTAACATATCATAATCTTTGCTCTCCGCCTCATTTCACCACAGTCATACCTAGGCAACACGCTTACTACCCTTCCTGTCGCACTATTCTCTTTTATCCGTCTAAGCAGCCTCCTGATATCCATTCTGACATGCTTTTTGTCCTCTGTCAAGTGATTCATACCTATTAAAATGATCAACTCCTTTGCTTGCTCCCTCCTCATATCCAATGCCTCGATCACTCTACTCATTTTACTCCCTGGAAAACATACCCTGTGCATCCTCTCATCCAGCATACTTTTAATAATGGAGTCGCCATACAGCACCACTCACTCATCTTTTGTTTAACTCTTTCGTACCAACATCGTTTGTTTTAATTGTTTTCACCCAAATTTTTGTAATTTCATTCTGCATCCATTTCATCTCTTGCCTCATCCAACCCAATTCAACTTTCAAATCTCACGTCACATTCTCTCTATCATTCAATCTTTCTAATTTTCGAACTCAAGGCCCCTCTTCACACTTTCACTCTCGTTCATCCTTTTGAGTTTCTGCACATTTGGTCCATGTGTCCAGCTTTCACTATCTTTTATTCTTTTGATTTTTCCCACTTTCGAACCTTGCATCACACTATTTCCGGTTTCATTCTTTCTCTCAATTTTGTTGCCTTCCTCCATATTTGCCTCGCTTCCATTTTTTTACCATCAATTACAGTTTTCAAATCACTCGTTTTCTTTTTCAATGATTTTTCGCCTTTCTTTCACATCATCCTTCTCTTTCAAACGAGCACTCATTCTCCCTGCAACATTCTCGCTAGTAACACTTTCTGTCATCAAATTCATATTAGCACTCATCAAATCCTCATTTTTGCACACACCCTCCTTCCATCCTCCCTAAATATCCACAAATCATCTATGTAATCAAAAGAATACATGTAGCACACCTCGCACTTCACGAAACGACTGAAGTCTAAGTCATGCAATGACAAAGCTGCTGCCATCTTTCCTCTTCCTAACATTGTAAAAGTTACAAAAAATCCCCTTATATGTATTTATTTTTTTTATGTTGTTTCCATACACAAGAGGTTAGTTGGTTGATTAACCTATATTACATTAGTACTTTGTATGAGTAGTAGGTTGGGAAAGGAGAAACTTGTTTACATTTGATTTAAAAGATTGTAAATTGTATTCCTTGGGAAACACAGCAGGTGGGAGACTGTTCCAAAGTGTAGCAGTTGCAGGGATGAAGGAGGAGGAAAAGAAACTTGTTCTGTTTGTTTCTAGGTATACTGTGAAGGGATGTTGAGCAGCAGCTGCACGTGTTCCAACAAGCTTAGTACTGAGTGGAGGAATTATTGATGTTATTTCAGATGAGCATTTCCCATGGAAATATTTGTAGAACATACATACCGCAGAAATCATACGTCTGTGTGAAAGTGGGGGGAGAGAGTTGGTAAGAGATGGGTCATTGATAAGTCTAATTGCTCTCCTCTGTATTGAGTCAAGCATTTTGAGAGAGCTTTTAGGGGCTTCACCCCATATGCGGGAACAGTATTCAATAGCTGGGTGTATTTGTAATTTGTATAATGTTAATAGCTCTTCAGGGGTGACGTAACGTCTTGAGCGAAAGAGAAATCCTACTTTTTTTAAAGCTGAGGATGCAATGGTTGTGATGTGTTTATGCCAGGAGAGGTTTGATGTGAGGGTAATTCCAAGAAGAGAGAACTCAAACTGTCTGAAAATTTGGGTATCGTCAAAAAAGGATACTGGGAAAAAATGGTTATTTTTTATGGGAAATAGTACAGAACTGAGTTTTATTAGCATTGAAATTAATGAGGTTATCCAAACCCCATTGTAAGTAAGATGGCTTGGAAATCGGATTTGAGAGTGGTGGTTGATGTTCTGTAGGTTGAGATGAGTTGTGTTGGGTAAGGTTTATCAAATGCCAGTGGGAAGTGTAGTGTGTTGTTGTCTACAAAACCGTGTATTGGGTTGGAGGTCAACTGAAGTAGGTCATTGATATATAGCAGGGAGAGGGTTGGTGAGAGGACAGAACCTTGTGGAACCCCAGTATTAATTGAATGGTGAGAGGATAGGGAGCCATCCGCCATCACATACAGTGTGCATCCAGAAAGAAAGCTGACAATCCAAATAAGTCCTGGGTCAGACTGAATGATGGTAGTTTTCTTAGTAAGCCTTTGTACCAGACCCAGTCAAAGGCTTTGGAGATATCAAGTGCAACCACTTGAGATTTGACAAACTTCTCCATGGCATTTGTCCAGAGATGGGTGACATACATGAGCAGATCTCCTGTTGACCAGTAGCAACAGAATCCATACTGGTGGTCGTTTATTAGGTGGGTGTCTTCAAGGAAGTGCAGGAGTTGGGAATTGATGATTTTTTTCATTACTTTTGACAGGACGGAGGTAAGTGAGATAGGGCAGTAGTTGCATGGCAGTGACTTGTCACCCTTCTTGGGAATGGGCTGAATATAGGCCAATTTCCAGTTTGCAGGATAGATTCCAATGGAGTAAGAGAGTATATATATAGGTGAAATAGGATAGTAGTCAGTTCTGGTGTGCAAACTTTCAGGACAATTGGGGGAATGCCATCCGGACTAGGAGACTTTTTTGTGTCTAATTTGAACAGTATTTTTCTGATTTCATCCTGGCAAAAGGATATAGGAGCATTGTATGTTGGGTATCTGGAATGGTTGGTGAACATTTACCATCGTCAGTTATGCATGCATTGGAAGCAAAGTGTGAAGCCAGAAGATTGGCTTTTTCTGTGGGTGATGATGTAATAGAGCCATCTGGATATGATAAGGGCGGGAATAGTGTTGGGCAGAAGTTGGCCAATTGCTTTGGTGAGACCAAAAAGCTCGGCTGCTATTTGGACAGGCTACTAGTTTCCTACTTTTTTGCTCTTTCAAACTCTGTTTTGGAAGTATTGATTGTTTTTTTGCATTTATTTCGGGCTTTGGTATGAGCTCTAAAGGAGGATGAGGTTCTTGATTTCAGCCAGTTATGGTATGCCTGGTGTACAGCCTTGGCACATCTTTTGGAGAACCAGGGTTTCGTTAGGGAATGGCAGTTCAGAGTACTATGTGGAATGTATGTTTCCATGCTGGTGAGGATTACTTTGGTAATACGTTCAGTGCATATGTTTGGGTTGGAAGGCCAGAAGCAATAGTCCAACCATGGGAATGTGGCATAAAAGTTGCAGAGGCTGTCCCATTTGGGCACTGTTATAATGCCAAACTACTCTTTTATGGGAGAGAGTGTGTAAGCATTGTTGCATGGGGGAGGAGATAAGCGCTATATTGTGGTCAGAATTGCCCAGGGAGCTCACTACTTTCACTGTGTATTTGGAGGGGTCATTAGTGAGGAAGAGATCAAGGGTGTTTTGGGATGGTTTTGGGTGGGTTATCTGGTATTCTGGTTGGCATCTGAAGAAGTTGTGTAAGGTCGTTAGTGATGGCAAATGTTTCAGCATCTCTGTCTGCAAGATCTGTACAACTGGAGGAAGAAAGCCAGCTAGTGTTGTGGACATTAAAATCTCCTAGGAGGATAATTTCACTGTTGGGAAAGTGGGATTGGAGAAAGTCAATTTTTAAGGAGAGGAAATTAAAGAGCTCTGAGTGGTTGGTTGTGTTGAGGGAGTGATAGAGACAGCAAATGAATTTGACTGAGTGGGGAATTGATATATTCAACCAAAGAAGGTCAAGGTTGGGTGCTCTCTGGCAAGGTATGTCAGAGCAGATGTATGTTCATATCCCTAAACTCCAACATCATTAAAGTTGGAGTTTATGCCACGGATGTTGGTGAAGTGGATATGTAGGGTTTTGTGAGTCATATGTTTGACCGCAATGGTCTTCACATTTCCTATGCAGTGCTTGCATACTGGTCTTCATGATGGTTGCTAGTGGCATCACTTAGTTTTTGCATCAGTTTATCATGTCTGTAGTCGATGATCCAACTGTTCTCACCATTTTGACATTTTTCTTCGAGTTGTCTTCAAAGCTGGCGTCTTTGTTCCCTTTGTGCAAATGATAAATCTGGTTGAGCACATATGTGCGATTGGGACAGGTGTCTTTGAACTTGTTGTTGATTGCTGTTATTAGTTTTGATGTGCTTGTCGGCGTGTTGGAAGTCACTTTTACTAGGCATGGAAAGTTCATTCCGTCCTTTCTTTTATTTATAGGCCTGATAGGATGGCGCCTGACGATATTCTTAGAATCGATGTTGCATTTTTCAGCTAGATTGTTGATCTTTTCTTTTAATGATTTTCTGTTTTCCATCGGAAAGTTCAAAATGACAGCATTGAATTTTTTGTTTTTTGTCTCCATATATGTGGAGAAAATAGGAGAGAGACACTTTCAAAAGGAAATCATTTCACTCAATATAAATTTTCATAAGTTTAAAGTCATTAACTTCATCATCATAAATTTCTTGATATGTACCCCAAGGGGTGTTCAGGTTACTATGACAGCACTACCTTTTATATTAATATTAATCTCCTATCCACAATTTTCCTCCAAATTAGTCTATTACTTGTGACCATTTCAGTATTATTATATGTAACATTCTTTTCTTCTAAAGTGCTTCTGACTGAATCAATCCATCTAGACCTTGGTCTCCCTCTTTGTCTCTTTCTGCCATCTTGGCATCAAACACCTGCTTTGCTAACATTTCTTCATCCATTCTATTTAAGTAACCATACCACCTTAGATTAGCTTTGCTTACACATTCTTGAATGCTGATAGTGTCATATTCATTTCTAATATCTTCATTTTAAATTATTCTGTAATTGATTCACTCCCCTGATTTTTCTCAGAACCCTCATATCTTGGTCGCTAGTCTCAGATCCATAACTTAAAAACTTAGTCAAAACACAAAACAAGCAGTATACACTATCTTGTATACTGCTAGTTTGGTGTTTTGTCTAATTTCTCTCTTGTTCCATATAAATTTATTCAACTAGTGCATTTTTGAAAATTATGGAGACAACTACCGTGTTTGAATAAAAACATTAGTTTAATATAACTAAAATCCCAAAATGAATGTAGATTTTAGTTATATTAAACATCATCATCATCATCAAATTCCTGACATGTATCCTCAAGGGGCTTACAGGATATGATAATACTACATGAAAAGTTTACATCATTACTAACTTCCTATATACAATTTTCGTCCAAATCAGTCTATTACTTGTCAAAACTCCAATATTATCATTATCAGATCTTATATTTCAATCATCTAAGGCACATTGTACCATATCAATCCACCTATATCTTGGGCTTCCTCTGGGTCGTTTTCCTGCCAACCTGGCAGAGAACACTTGTTTTGCTAATCTTTCCTCGCCCATTCTGTTCAAGTGACCATACCACCTGAGATTAGCTCTACTAACGCATTCCTGGATGCCGACAATGTCAAGTTCTTTCCGAATATCCTCGTTTTTAATCTGATATTGCCATTGATGCCATCTGTTCATGCCTCTAATCTTTCTCAGGACTCTCATATCTGCAGTCTCTAGTCTTTGGTCAAGTGTTTTACTTCTGAACCAGCTCTCAGATCCATAAGTTAAAACTGGTTTGAACACTGTCTGCATACAGCTAATTTAGTGTTCCAACTAATTTCACTCTTATTCCATATGAATTTATTCAATTGACTTCCCAACATACCAGCTTTGCTCATTCTGTTGTCTATTTCTATACTTAATTTACCATCTTCAGTAAAAATCATACCTAAGTAGCTGAAATGTTTTACTTGTGTCACAGGTTCCCCGTTCACAACACTGTTGACATTTTCAACAATTCTACCTATTTCCATTGTCTTTGTCTTTTTAATGCTGACCTTCATACCATATCTATTACAACAGTTATTCAATTTAGTCAGCGAATCTTGCAAACTTGTAGCGTATTTATCGATAAGTTTAACATCGTCCGCATAAAGCAAAGAGCTGACATTAACATCTCCAATTCTGATATCATGTTTAATATCACTTTCCTTCATAATGTGATCCATATAGATAATGAATGACAGAGGGGATAATATACATCCTTGTCTAACTCCAGATTTAACATTAAACCATCTTCCTGTACATCCTTCAATTCTAACTGCTGACTTACAACTCAAATACGGACTAAGTATTGCTTGATATAATGCCCCATTGACACCATATAACTATAGCATATTGAATAGCTCCTCTCTTGGCACCTTGTCATATGCCTTTTCCAGATCGACAAAACTTAAATACAGATCTTTGTTATATTACCATGCTTTCTCGACTATTTGTCGTAAAGTGAAGATCTGATCCTGACAGCCTCTATTTGACCTGAATCCAGCTAGTTCATCACCACGCTTTTCTTCCACAATTCTTCTCAACTGTTTCTCAAGTATACTTCCATAGATCTTGCCAGGAACACTCATTAGGGAAATACCTCTGTAATTCTCACATTCAGTTTTATTTCCCTTTTTTATATATGGGTACTATTAGAGCTCTACTCCAATCATCGGGAATTCGTCCCTCCTGTCCAGGCTTTCTGAACTATGCAGTGCAGCCACTGTAAGACTCTTATACCACCATACTTCAGCATTTCTGGTCGAATATCATCTACTCCTGCTGCCTTTCCACATTTCAAGCCTTTATTGGCTTTTTCTACTTCAAGTATGGATATGTATTCCTGACTGTATGCCTGTTGAGTGTTTTTTTACCACTGTACTATCACTGCTTGTTTCATTTAGCAATTTTTCGAAGTAATTACTCCATACTTCAAGGGTATCTTTTTCTCCTGTTTTCATGTCACGTTTATCATCTCTAACTCCTTTTACAGCACTCTTTCCTCCATTTCTAAGCTTCTTCAACAACCTCCAGAATATCTTACCACCTTCTTGATATTTATTTTCTATGTTCTTGCCAAAGTCCTCCCATGACTTTTGTTTAGCTAGTTTTACACAGTATTTAGCTTTCTTTCATTTGTCTCTGTTTTCTCTAAGAGCACAAGCTGACTTATTTGCGAGGAACTTTTGATATGCTTTCTTCTTTTCCTTCACTGCCTCTTTAACTTCCTGTGTCCACCATGGAGTCCTGATTTTTCTATTCTTGCAGACAACCTCACCACATGCCTCTCTGGCTGAATCAATCAGGGTTTTCTTTAAGGCTTGCCACCGAATCTCCAAGATTTGGTTCCTGTTCTCAAGCTCTTTAATTTTTTCTTCAATAATCTTTGTGTATGTTAGTCTACAAATCACATCTGAGAGCTGCTCAACTTTTATTTGCTTTAAAACTTTCTTACATGTTATTCTTTTCAATATGAAATTCAATTTTATCCTGCTCAAGATTAAATAGTGATCGCTTCCAATTTCAAATCCTCTGTACACTCTGGTGTCCTGCACCGGGGAGAAAACATCACTATCAACAATGACATAGTCAATGAGACTTTTCTTATTCCTTGCCTCTTCTCTCCACGTGAATTTGTGCACATTTTTATGTTGGAACATGGTGTTAGTAATAACCAGTCCATGTCCTGAGCAGAAATCCAACAGGAATTTGCCATTGTTATTAGCTTTGCTCTTTTCTCCAAATTTTCCCAAAATATTTTTGTATGTATGGTAGTTGTCTCCATAATTTTCAAAAAAAAAAAAAATAGTGATTGCTTCCAATTTCAAATCCTCTGTACACTCTGGTGTCCTGCACCAGGGAGAAAACATCACTGTCAACAATAACATAGTCAATGAGACTTTTCTTATTCCTTGCCTCTTCTCTCCACGTGAATTTGTGCACATTTTTATGTTGGAACATGGTGTTGGTAATAACCAGTCCATGTCCTGAGCAGAAATCCAACAGGAATTTGCCATTGTTATTAGCTTTGCTCTTTTCTCCAAATTTTCCCAAAATATTTTTGTATGTATGGTAGTTGTCTCCATAATTTTCAAAAATGCATTCGGATCACCGTGTAAGCTTAAAAGAAATTATTCAACTAGGTTCACCACCATATAAGCTTTACTTATTCTGTTGTCTATTTCCAGATTTAACTTGTTTTCTTCACTAAAAACTGGGCCTAAATAGCTGAAATATTTTACTTGTTCTATAGGCTCTCTTTTCAGAATGCAGCTGAAGTTTTCTATGTTCCTGCCTATTTTCATAGTCTTGGTGTTTTTTCATGCCGAATTTGTTCAGATGTTATTCAGTTTAGTTAGAAAATCCTGCAGACTTGCACTAGTTGTGTTTAGGTATACAACATCATCTGCATAAAAAAAGTGCTAAGTTTGACACATCCAATTCTAATATCAGACCTCATGCCACTTTCTTTTATAATGTGATCCATATAGATGATGAATACTGGAGATAATGTGCATCCTTATCTTACTCCTGATTTTACATCAAACCATCTTCCTGTATTTCCTTCAATTTGAACTGCTGACTGACAACTTAAATATAGACTATGTATTGCTTTGTATAATGTTCCATTCACCCCATTTAATTGTAGTGTTTAGAAAAACTTTTTGCTGGGCATATTGTCGTGTGCCTTTTCAAGATCTGCGAAACTTAAATACAAATCCTTGTCATATTCCCATGATTTTTCAACTATTTGTCATAGAGTGAAAATCCAGACATTATTATTATTAACATCTGACCTCCATGGAGTCAGAGACTCATTGTGGGAGGGCACACACTATTGCACACAATGCTCATCCAGCCATTCCTTAAATTGGTTCAATGTATCTATATTCACAACACACTCAGGCAATGCATTCCACTCACCATACAAAGAACCTTTGCTCCTCACTCCTCTGCTCACATCCTCTTTATATAGTTTCCAGCAATGGCCTCTTGTTCTATACCTCTCTCCCATTCTAGGAAAAATCTCTTCCATGTCAACCTGATAACGACACCTAACTATCTTATATGTCTCAGTCATATCCCTCCTATTCACAAGGCTTTGCAACTTACATTCTCTCAATCTGTCTTGTATTCTGTCCTCTTTATCACCACTATTTTGCCTGAACTCATCTTGTTGTTCTTGAAGTTTCTCTTCCACAATCTTTCTCAACCTTTTTTCAAGTATGCTTGCATAAATCTTATCTGGAACACTTACTAGAGAAATTCCTCTGCAATTCTCACATTCAGCTTTATTCCTTTTTTTATAGATAGTACTATGAGAGCTCTACTCCAATCATTGGAATTCAAGCTTCTCTAGGCTCTCTGAATTATGCAATAGAACCACTGTCATAGGTAAGGAAGTATAAAACTTTTATACCTCCTTACCTAAGCATTTCTGGTTGTATATCTTCTGTTCAGCTGCCTTTCCACATTTGAAGATTTTGACAGTTTTTTTTTTACCTCAAGAATTGATATGTACTCCTCTTTGTATTCTTCTTGAAAATTTTCTAGCATGATTCTATTACTGTTTGATTCATTTAACTATCTTTCAATTAATTACTTCAGAGATCTAGGATATCCTTCAGTTTTAATGTCACCTTTATCATCATTGATTCCTTTTACAGCTCTTTCCTCCATTTCTAAGCTTTCATCAAGAAACACTTTACTAATAGCCTCGAAACATTTTTCCACCTTCCTAATATTTATTTTATACTATTTATAAATTTATATATTTATAATTATAAATATAAATATTATAAATAATATTTATATTATACTATTAGTAAAGTGTTTCCATTACTTTTGTTTAGCTACTTTTACACAAATCTGCTTGCTTACATTTTTCTCTGTATTCTTTTAGCGCATTTACTGACTTATTTGCTAGGAACTTTTGATGCGTTCTTCTTTTCCAGGACTGCTTCTTTAACTTCTTGTGTCAACATGGTGTTCTTATTTGTCTATCCTTGCAGATAATTTCACCACATTCCTCTCTTGCAGAATCAATCAATGTCTTCTTCAGAATTTTCCACCAAGACTCCAAGATTTGGTCCTTATTTTCAGACTGCTTCAAATTTTCTTCAATGATATTTGTATAGTTAAGTCTATGGTTTACCTGTAAAAGCTGTTCAACTGTAATTCTTTTTAAAACTTTCTTACATACTGTTCTTTTCATTGTGATATCCATTTTTATTTTCTCTTAGTACTAAGTAATGGTCACTTCCAATTTCAAATGCTCTGTACACTTCTGTATCTTGAAATCATTAACTTTTGCACATAAAAAATGCAATCATTTAATTGTTCCTGTAATTGAAATTCTTTATTAATCAACAGTAAAACTACCTTTCCTTATTTGTTCTCCAAAAGATGCAGTTCACCCGTTATCTGTACCTAAGGTTATAAATTATCAGTTAAACTCCCTTATTATGAACAGTTTGATGGATTTGTTATATTTTAATGTATGTGAGTTTGTTCTGCTCCATGTGTGTTATTCTCCACCTATATTCAAATTTATTTTAAAGACAGTCATGGAATAAAATAACAATATATTTAATTTCATTTTTTTTTGTTGGTTAGAATGTTCCAGATTTGTATCTGTGATAGTGCATTGACTTCAGGATCAACATGTTGTGTTCTAAAGATTGAAGCACAATTCTTTTGTGTCACCAGAAGAAAAATGTTCCTGTATAGGAACATTTTTATTCCACTATTTTGGAACATACTATGAAAACATTCTATCCTCAATAGACACTATACTGCAGAAGCAAGAAAATCAAGTAGTTTTATTGTATCATTAAATATAGTACAGAAACATTTACAGTCTGTGTACTATATTTAGGCAACAGTTAGTGTAATTGGAGATAACTGTAGAATTCTGGATGCAGCTGTTTTTCCAACAGTGACAAATGGATGTGAGACTTTGAACCTAATGAAGTCTGATAGAAAAGAACAGTTGCTTTTGAGATGTGGCATTACAGAAGGCTGTTGAGGATATCATATACTGAAAGGTGGTTAAATGGATGAGTGTCTGAAAAGATCGGCAGAAGTTTAAAGCTCCTTAAAGATATTGATAGAAGAAAGCTGAAATACTTTGGACACATTGAAATGATTGAAGGAGGACTTCTTAAAACAGTAGTAGAAGGTAAAGTTCCTGGATAAAAAGAGGAAGAGTAGAACCTTCAATAAGATGGATGGTGTCTAGAGTGACTGATCTTCAGAAAATTCAGCACACCTAAAAAGCATCTTACAACACCTCACCCTAAAAAGCTCAGACTTAATAGTAAGCTTTGACATCACTTCACTATTCACAAATGTACCACTAATAGAAACCCTCAATCTACTGAAGTCACACTTCCCCCCTGATATATTTGAACTATTCAAATTCACAATACATGCAGGATATTTCACATGGAAAGGGAAAATATACAAACAAATTGATGGGACAGCCATGGGCTCCCCCCTTTCTCCCCCCCTAGCCAACTTTTACATAGAACACCTGGAAAAACAAGCAATCAATACAGCCACTCTCAAACCAACACTTTGGCTACGCTATGTTGATGATGTGCTTGCCATTTGGCCACATGGCCCTGAGACATTGAAAACATTCCTAGCACATTTAAATAGCCAACACCCAAAAATCCACTTTACTATGGAACCGGAAGCCAACAACTGTCTGCCCTTCCTGGATACACTCATTACACGTCTCCCAGATGGTTCCTTATCATTTTCAGTTTTCAGAAAATCCACACATACAGGCAGATACTTACACAAACAATCACACCATCATCCTTCTCAACAATATGGCATTTTAAAAACGCTAACCCATAGAGCGAGCGCAATCTGTTCAAATGACAAGGCTCTTACTGCTGAACTGACTCACTTACGCCACACCTTCTTGGCCAACGGCTACAATCCACAAAAAATAAACAAAATACTAAACACTCCTAAGAAACCCCTCCCACCATCCACCACAGAGAACTACAACAAAACAGTCACCATCCCTTACATTAAAGGCACATCCGAAAAGATCTCAAGAATTCTCATTAAACATAAACTACGCACTACATTCAGACCATGTAGCAAATTAGCCACCCTCATCCGCTCACCCAAGGACAGCATTCCTCCTTTATCACATCCAGGAGTCTACCAAGTACCCTGCTCATGCAATCAAGCCTACTACGGTCAAACAGGAAGAACTGTGAATATCCGCATCAGCGAACATAAACGATACGTCCGGAAATATCATTATGGGAAGTCGGGCCTAGCAGACCATGCTCTGGATACCCCTGCACACAGGATCAACTGGAAAAACACAAAAGTACTACACAGAAACCCATATAAATCAGAGAGATTGTTCTTAGAGGCGACAGAAGCCCTAAAACACACCCCAAATCTCAACAAATATGGCTGTATTAACTTGCCGAAGATCTGGGAGACAGTCATATTAAGGAAAAACTAGCACTTTTCTAGGACTCTAGCAATATATGATAGCGTTTTTTTTTTTTTTTTTTTTTTTTTTTTTTTCAGATAGAGGGCGCCAAAATCAGGACTCTAGTCTTTGTGTTGCTGCTACAATTTTGTTAATGTACACCATGTTGTTTTAGTCTCGCGTATTGTGACAAACAGTGTTTTTGTGCTCTGAAGATGCTGGTTATAATACCAGCGAAATATCAGCATCAAGTTAATAAATTAATTATTTACTTAGTTTCTGTGTTCTATTATACCGTTAAAATAATAAACAACATGTTCGACGAACACATAAGTCTGTCCACACGATCTTCAGAGAGTTGAAGCCTCCAGCTGAAGCATTTGACAGGACCATCTGGCAAGGACTGGTGTGGAACATCACCAAGGAGTGTGATGGGGATTTCAGGCACCCATCCATCAGATGCCATAAGAGTGATCATATGGCATATCTGATGATGTCTGATGAGTGGATGGATGGATATAACTTGAACACCTCATAACGAAAAACATGTCCCTTCCCACAGATATGTTGCATGCATGCAAGCAAAACATATTTATTGTAGCACTAAACATAGTATCTAACTAAAGATATTTATGCTAACGTTCTCTTTCAAAATTTTCAGTTGCACAAAAATGTGTAACAGCTGGTTATAATGCAGTCAGTGGGCACAGAAAGTACACAATTTATGTAAAGCAAATGAGGATGCATATGAATATATATATCTTGAAATCAGTTTGAATTCCATTTGAGATTTTTGATATCATTATAACATTTCACAAATACTAATTTTACAAATAAACTTCTACCAAAAAAGTTTCAAGTAACATGTGATCGCCTGAAATGGAAATTTCATACTTATGGTAAGACTAGTTCCTACCAGCAGTTTCTACATGTGCAAACACTGCCTGGTGCAAATGTATTAAAGAAATTAATTTTTGCAGAAGGAAATTAAGTGATCAATTAGCAGTTGTTTGTACTGTCGCATGATACTACAGCTGCCAGAGGAAATATCTTAAGTGCCACAGTATTATTCTGCCATTACACTACAAGAAGAAGCAAATTTAAGATCTTTCACTTGCACTTCACTCATAGTTCTTGAAATTATTGTAATATTCTTGCAAGTAGTGTATGGCATTCAAAATAGCCAAGATTCACATTTCAGGAAACTAAAGTATGAGTCAAACATCTAAATGCTAAATTAAAGAACTCAAATACAGTGCTTATCATAATAATAGTGTAGAAGTAAAGAAAAACACAAAAGCTAGAATAGTACTGTATAACATTGCTAAATTTAAAATCTGAAATTCCAGTATAAGGTTCTATAGATGTAGTTTAAAATGACAGCATTGTGCAGAAGGAATCGGTTTCTTATAGAGAAAGCTATTCTAGCTTTGTACCGAATGTGAGTTAGCCAGTTTCATACGGAGGTAGCATGGTTTATCATCCCACAAGATCAGCCTTAGTTGCTTTGTTCATAATCTCAAATAACAACATCATTCAAGTTATCAGAAATAAAAAAATACAGTTATGAATAGCCAGTGTATAAGCCTTACCACCAGACATTATTATTATTAACATCTGACCTCCATGGAGTTGAGACTCATTGTAGGAGGTACACACTATTGCACACAATGTTCATCCAACTGTGCCTTAAATTGATTCAATGTATCTACATTCACAACACACTCATGCAATGCATTCCACTCACCAGCAAAGACCCTACTCCTGACTCCTCTGCTCACATCTTCCTTATACAGTTTCCAGCAATGGCCTCTTGTTCTATCCCCCTCTCCCATTCTATGAAAATCTCTTCCATGTCAACCTGACAACAACCCCTGCTTATATGTCTCAATCATATCCCTCCTATTCACGAGGCTTTGCAACTTACATTCTCTCAATCTGTCCTTGTACTCTACATTCCAAAGACCACTGACCACCTTTATTGAATCTTCTCTGGATCCTTTACAGCATTTCCGCATCACCATGAAAACCTGGTGACCAAATCTGTGCACAATAATTCATATGGGGCCTGATCAAGGCCTTATACAATGGCATCATAACCTCTTTATTTCTGCATGTCAGGGTCATCCGCATCATTGTCATTATCCGATATGATGTCTTCACAACTTGTGCAAAGTGACATAAAGTAAAAGATTGCAGATATCCAGTTTCCAGTAAACATTTAAAAGTTAATTAGAAAACCCTAATCCAATAACGGGTACCTAAGATGTGAACATACAAACTGTAGATTATCTACAATGGCAAACTTACATTATAAAATAATATATATAAAAAAATCAACAGAATTCTCAGCAATTTCTTTGGTTATATGAATTTCTAGTATGGAAAATTTTATAAGGAGCTAGAACTGAATACTCATACAGAATCAGAATGGAGCATTCTGAAGATATGAAGAAAACAGCCTTGATGAAATTTATTAAACATGCACCAGCTTGCTTCACTTAAAATACTTTAAATGATCCTAATTGTTAGACAGGCCAAATACAGTATGTTAAATGTGGAAAAAATTAGAATAACAGTTACCAAATTTCATTTAAAATAAATATACTGTACATAAATGCTGAAAAACAGTTCACTTGAGAAATGTGAACAGAAATCCCTTCTCATATGTAGAAGCTAATGACTTCACATCATTTCCCTTAGTATCCCATAATGCAAAGCACATATCCTTACGGATGTATTATGCTATGCATTATGGGAAGGGTCATTACCCAGACCAGTTTTGACCTTTATTGAGGTGAAAAAAAAAAAGTAAAGGGGTGCTCATCATAGGCCTGGAGTAGTTGGTATAGGGATGTAAGAGAGCCTGATAGTATTAGGAAAAAGAAAGAAAGATAGATAGTATGAGAGATAGAGAAAAGGTATTTAGCTCTTTTATATCATCATATAGCCAAAGGCTATCAGTTTTCCTTTTTCACCAAGCTCATATAGATGAACAACTAGAAGACCAATTGAAACTAAAGTGCAAAGATGACTGATACCCATGTGGTTAGCCTTATCTGAGTTAACTGCCTTGAGTTGGCCTTCTCTGCCTGGGATTGGTCTCCAATCATCCCTGCAATTGACTATAAGACCACATTGAATTAAGAGGATGGAACTATTTAAAAAACTTCTTGTAGCAAGAATAGACATAAATAATAAAGCAATACGTAAAAACCACAGTGATATCTTTAATTAGTAAAAGGACAGATATTTCGTACTAAAATTAATAGTACCTCTTCAGTGTCTGTAACAGTAATAGGAATGGAATACAAGCAAAACGTTCGGTGGATCACCTATTAAAATACAATTGTTACCGCGTGCTAGGAAATAATAGAAATAGCAAATTTAATCTATGAGGATAAATGGTTTTTTACATAAGATAAAAGTCTCCCAGATCTTTGAGAGAGACATACAGTCATTTCTATTTAAATTCGGTCGGTATAAGATAGTTTCACAACTGTCTTTGAATAAGTGTTCATATTTGAATCTGCATCTATGGAAGAGAATTGCTTTATCCCACTGGACACTGTGAGTAGAGTCAATACTGTGTTGTGCCAGACCAGACTTCAGAGGTGTGTTATAATCAATATAATATTGATGTTCTTTTATTCTTTTTTCCAAAGAACAACCAGTTTGTCCAAAATAAGAGACATCACATTCGCAAGGTATTTGGTAAACACCAGCCAAAGATAGAGAAGACAGTTTATCCTTTGTAGAAGGTAATAAAGAAGAAATTTTGTTGATAGGAATATATGTTGGAATCAATTGATCTTTATCAGAATTCTACCTATAGGTTCTGAGATTCCTGGAATGTACAGAATAGGAACTCTGTGGACTGTTGAAGAAACTGTAGGTGTTGGAACATAAGAGTCACGTATCTGTTGGATTTGATTGGAGTTGTAATCATTTGATTCCATTAAGTTTTTAATGATGATAAAAAAATTTTCTCTCTCCTGGTGAATATTGCATAATGTGGATAGTCTACACCATCTAATCCAAAATTTGATATCTCCTAGAATGCTTCTTTCTAAATACAAAAAAAAAAATCATCTGACTAAACAATAAAATTTCCACAATACAATTTTATAAAGCATTGGGATGTCATATTGTTGGTTTTCAGATCCATGTTTCTTTCTAATGCTTTCCATAAATTATATTTTAATTCATTAATTATAAAGATCAAAATTCTTCTCCCATTGCTGACAGATGGTAGGTACTGCAAAAAAATAACTTGTTCTGTTGTAAGTAATGGAATGTCCAGCACATTACATAATCTTTTCCAAATATTCAGGGCAAGAAGGCAGCTGTAGAATGCATGCTCTACTGTTTTCAGTCAGTAACAGATCACAGATTGGATCTCCCATGTTAAAGTACCTCCATTTGATGGTATTGACTGGAAGGCAGCCATATGCAGCTCTTCAAGCAAGATCCCTCCAGTTAGGGTATCCTTGGAACTTCAGTAAGTTATGAAACAAAGTATTGTTGTCAGTACCCAACTATGGAAGTTTGCAGTGAAAGAGATTAAAGATTTCTTTATACCAAATTTTACTTTTTTAATGGAAAGAATGTCAATGCCAGAGTGTTGTAGCAGTCTTAGAGTTAAGCACAGAGTGTTGCAACATTCAGAAACAATCTCAGCTTTTGGACCTTTATAATCCTTTATAATATATATTTACTCCAAACAGGGGAAGATGAAAACCCAGGTAGTACAGGAGAATGTCTGCACATGTGTCTGCAATATTTTATGTATTTTTGAAGCTGTATTGCTTAAATAGCAGAATTTTAAGACTAGAAGCCCAAATCCTCCATGCTTCTTTGATAGTTGAAGAAATTCCTTTTTAACTTCTTGGTATCGGCTGCACCAAAAAAATTGCACAGATTTACTATATAATTGTTTTTCTTCAGCTTCTGTGATGTCTGTAATGTATACAATTGAGCAGGAAAGATTATGGTTTTGAGTACCATGGCTTTTGAAGAAAAGGAAATTGGCCCTATTTTCCAGTCTTCTAAGGTTTCAAAGTTCTTCTATATAAGTTCTTGAACTGGCAATATTGGGTAAGAGAAGGGAATTCCTAGTATAATGAGGGGTTCTCTCTTAGAGCTTGGTCCAAAAGGAATGCCTCCATGATCCTACTTTCCTAAAACTTTTAATTTTATCTTGTCTGCATTACTAGTCAATCCACTGATCTTGCTGAATTTTTCCAAAATAACAAAAAAAATATATATGGAATCATTATCCTTCAAAGTTCCCACTACATCATTGGCATATGCTAATACCTTATTTTCCTTCATAGTTGAAGGAACTGTTATTCTTCACACAGCAGGTGTATTGTCGATTTCCTGTAAGAAAAGTTCCAGAACCAATGCAAAGAGCAGTGGACTAAGAGGGCAGCCTTGCTTGACTCCCTTTTGAATTTTGACCAGGTCTGACAGGAACCCATTAACTAGGAGGCAGGTAGTTGAATTGGCATAGGCTCCTTTGATAATGGATAGCAGCTTTTACCTACACGAATTTGCTGGAGGGTGTGGAACAGAAATGGATGCCGGACATTATCAAATGCGTGAGTAAGGTCTACTGATTACATTTTTCATATTAACTAAGTGGATTAAATCATGTAGCAGAAACAGATTAAATTCTACTGATCAGCCTGGAACTCCATACATCTGTGTGTGCTTTCAATTATGTATCTCTTTGAGCCTGTTATTGATAATGGGGAAAAATATCAGTCATACAATTGTAGTCAGTATTAGAGAGATAGGCCTCCAGATGCTGATTAAGGTGTGATCTCTATTAGGTTTTTGAATGAGGATGGTAGAGCTTGCTACAAATTCACTTGGTATGTGTCCTGATGAGAGAAAAGAATTGAATAGTATAACTAGAATGGGAAGAATAAAATCCCAGGCCTCGTGATAAAGTTCTATCCCTAGACCATCAGGTCCTGGGGATTTTCTTTTCTGGCATTCTTTATAGGATATGGTAACTTCAGCTGCTGTAATGGGTCTGTCAAGCCTATCTTGGATACGAATAGGAAAGCCATTAATGTTCCAAGAGTTATAATTTCCAACAGTACTATTGTCTTGAAACAGATTTTTGTAGTATTTTTGAAAGAAGTCAAGGATGTCTTGGGTGGTGGACATGTTTTTGCCATCAATGCAGATATGAATGATAGTCCTTACTTTGTGGAAATTAGTGAATTGTCTATTGAAGAATGCTGCTGAAGGGCTATCTGCTACTGTGTTCTTATCTTAAAATTTCTTTCTCTAATTGTTTCTGTCTTTCCACTTTTATCTCTATGTTAATGTTTCTAATGATGTTGCTACATTCTATACCATTGTTGGTCTGTTACAAACCAGCTTCTCTCTCTCTTTATACAGTTCTTTCAACTTTTTTTCTTTTGAGGTAAGCCTGCTTCTTTTCATATTTCATCATATGCTGTTTTACTGTTTATTTAAATTTTAATCACATATTCCAATTCCAGGTGATATTATTCCCAGTTGAACAGAGGATCTGAAATTTAGTTGAAAAAATCAATGGAAAATTTTGTGGAAGTCTCCATGGTCCAGAACTGATCTCTACTTGTTCTATGCAGTAAAACTTAAGTAAAACTGGATTATGATCTGGCATGTTAATGTCAAGGTGTTTTATCTGAGTTATCCTGTTTATAAGGGAAGAAGAGATATTAATTCAATCAGGGTGGATACCAATACCTAGATTCATGTACTTGTAGGCCTGGAGATAAGGATTGCGAATTCTCCATATGTCTACTTTGTCGAGATATGTTTTTAGCTGTGCATGTCCCACTTTTCCACTCCTTGGGAGATCTCCTATTTTGTCTAATGTGGGGTTTTCAATACAATTCCAGTCTCCAACTGCTATGATGTAGTGGGCACCTCATAAATATGGCTCCAATTCCTGGAAGAATTTGTTCCATCAGATGGATCATAAACATTTATAAACCTTATTACACATACGAGCCTCCGTAGCTCAGTTGGTATGTACGAAGCCCTTTGGTTGGAAAGACCTGGGTTCGATTCCTGTTCATGATGTGAGAAACCTTTATCTGGTCTCATTTGACTAAAGGTCAGTTAACCATTCTCATATGGAGGTGGAGGGTTTTTTCTCCTGGTAACTCAGCTTTTTCATCCCTCATGACAGGCAAACCAGTCCCGTGAACACACATGGCTACAATCATAAATTCTTACAGTAAGGAAGGCAACAGGAAACCACCTTGCTTCATAATCATCTCCATAGTAATTAGCTGCAACCCTCTCAATGGAGAGGAGGCCACAGGATAGGAGGATTACACATCCACAGTATTTCCAGTCTATTGTCAAGATTCTCCCTTCTTCATCCCTTTGGATATTACAGAATGACCCAAGGGGCAGGAATAAGAACTCCTACTCCAGCCCTGTTATCCAATTCCTTCTTTTTGGAGCTTTCCTAAGCTCCAAAAAGAAGGAATTGGATATCAGTCTGTTAAATTTTAGAGAAACAAAAACCTGATATTATGGTGTATCCATATAGATGCTTGTTTAATTTGCTTGCGGAATCCATGTACATTTAATGAGGCAATGCAGAAAGGAGATGCTATGATTAATTAAGTGTCACCAGTAAGTCTTTAACTTCTAGATTTTGGATGAACCTGTATTTAAGTCTCTTCACTGGGAGCTGAACCAGAAGTGATACCAAGGTTGAAGTAATGCAGAAGTCATATTTCCATATAGAAGTAGCCAAAAGGTGTCACACCTTATTACTAAAATACTCTGGATTAGAGATAGATGTTGAAAGTTTTTCCAGTTGGTTATACTATAAATTAAAGATGTCAAGAAATTATATTCTTGGTTTAATCCTTTATCCCAGTGTATGCAAACAAAGTTTTTTCCCATGAAGTAATTTCAGGAGTGAGCAACTGGTATATAGAAGCTAATGACTTCACATTATTTGCCTTAGTATCCCATAATGCAAAGTACATATCCTTACGGACATGTATTTTGGTCCCTTAATGAGACCAAAAGAGGTAAAAGCCTTATCAGCATTTGTACTACTAACCAGCACTAGATCTGGGCAATGAAATGTCATCCTTTGGTGCTTGTTTAATGCCACCAGTGTACTGGTCGAGGGGATTGCTCCATTCCTTGCAGTGACAAGAGATGGAGAATCTTAATGTCTTAAGAAGATAATCCAATTAATATTAAATCTTGGAAATTGCCTACACCACACTTTTTTCTAGGAAATTGTGCAAAATGTAAATTTATATGTTATGCCATATTCAGTTCTGAATTGGTTCACCAAATCACTATTTTGCTGATGTTGCTTATCTTCTCATTATACAATACAATAAGCAGCCATCCTGCACCTACTGCCTTGTGCATCATACACACACACACACACCGCTTATTATACCATGCCTTAAATACATTCAAATTCTGTGCAGACACCACATCCTTAGGCAGTGCATTCCAATCATTCACAACTCTCCATGCAAAAAACTTGCTTCTTATTCCCTTGCTCACACCCTCCTTATACAGCTTCCTGTTTTCCCCGATCTCCCACCATTGTATGAAAAACCTCCTCAGCACTGATCCTATATCAACCTCTTACCAACTTGAAATATTTACTTAATAGCTACATATATTTTAAAATTATTATTCTATGACTTGATGTTTCTATTTACTTAGCCATAACCTGTGTTCACTAATTTTATATTATATCATATAATATTAAATTAAGCATTTAGTTAACTGACCAGCTAATCGATAATTGAGAAATTATTGTATTTTTCTCTCACATAATAGCAAATAAATATTTACGTTTAGAAATAGGAACTTTATTCTAGCAGAAGTCAACAATTTTGTTGATGCACAGTAATTTTTTTTTTTTTTTCATTTTCATAAAAACTAATTGGAAAAAATTTGATTACTATTTTAATCACAAATAGTGATAGATATTTTTTTTTTCAAATGCCACAAATGAATTTTTTACTGCCTGAGTCATGATTTTTATGTTATTTTATTATTTATTATAAATATATTATTTATTATTTATTAATAATAAATAATAAATAATATATTTATTATTTATTATTTAATTTAAAATTATTATAAAATAAATAATTTTATTATTTATTTATTATAATAAAATTATTATTAAAATAATAATTTTATTATTATTTTATTATTATAATTAATTTCATGTTATACTAAAAATGATAGTTAACATGTAAAAATTACTTTCACCATATTTGGTGATATTGTTATATAAGTTAGTCATTCAGAAAGTTGAAATGAGTATTTTGTGGAATTTATGCTAAGGTGCTCTAGATGGACTTGTGTCTTGATGAAAGGCTGACAGTAACAATAATAAAATATTGGTATAAAAGTTTTTTTGTAATGAAATTCAGGGATCAAACAGAGCCACTAGCAGTCATGTGATGGTTGTGCATTTTTTTCTTTTACCAGCCTGGCTGGCCAAGTGGTTAGCGTGTCCGCTCTCCAGTCAAGAGGCTGCGGGTTCGAATCCCACTGTTGGCATGGATGTTTGTGAATGTCTGTGGAAATACTAGCAGCGGTCGGCGGTAGATGGCATTGGTGTAGTTGCGGTCAGTTGGTGGATTGTGAGTGGTGGAAGCAGAGTTGTAGAGTAGATCCCCTCCCTCAATGAGTCTTTGGACTCCCTGGAGGTGAAAAAAAAAAAATAATAATAATTATATTTGACACACTTTCACACAGACAGCACTGGGAATATGTTGTTCCAAAGAGTTGAACATCTGATTAATTCTTACCAGATTTTCGATGCCTTTTTATATACCTCATTAGCATATTAAAAAAAAAAAAACAGTGTGAATCTTTTTGGGTTGGAAAGATTTAATTGAATTTGAATCCTGTCTAGAATGTGAGAATCATTTAGAACTTTTCTGTTGAAAGTGATCAGGCCAGTCTTGTATAAAAGTGGCAGTGGTTCTTTCTTCCCCCCCCCCTCCCCCCAATGGAAGCTTGGATTTTCCTCTCACTCCTGCAAACACAGATCTACTAGCTAGAGAACACTAGCCAGTTTACCTGTTTTTTCTAGATAATATGTTCACATTTAATGGTTTAGCTGACATTTTTGCAAAATGCTAAACAACAACAGTAGCTAAAGTCCCAAAATGTATGCAAATTAATTCTAAGCATAATATTATGCTCAAAAATTTCAATTCTCAGGTGACATTATTTTTTGAAATGCCAGATGCATTTATTGTCATTCTCCTCATTATTACTTGCTTATAGTTGATCATGTGACCTGTTATTTTTAGCCACTCATCTGATGATAATAGTACTTCCCTAATATTTTATAAGTCATCAGAATTGTTAGAAAAATTTTTGTCTCTCATAGGTATATTTCATATATTATGTCTGCCTTCTTGGACTAGTTTGCCTGTTTTAGCAGGAAGAGAAACCTGTTTCCTGTGTTTTCAGGCACAGCTGCAGTGTATGCTGCACTGTAATTCTCCTGAGACTAGTTAATTAGCCTTTCCTAATAAAGGCTGATGTAAAAATTCTTTCCACCATTGTATATGTGTTAATATATAATAATAATAATAATCATGCATTGCTAGTTTCTTTGTTTCTCTATGTGTCAGGTCCTGTTGAGGG
This sequence comes from Typopeltis vanoorti, assembly GCF_054136105.1. Taxonomy (NCBI): domain Eukaryota; kingdom Metazoa; phylum Arthropoda; class Arachnida; order Uropygi; family Thelyphonidae; genus Typopeltis; species Typopeltis vanoorti. The sequence goes on from NC_143560.1 coordinate 30,272,576, forward strand.
ACTACAAATCACATTGAAAAATCTGAATCTGTTTAACCATGTTGAATTCATATTTGCTATTGCTGTAATTCTAAAAAACCTCATGCTTTATTTCTTGATACTGCTGATACTTATGTAGCATTTATTTTATTGTAAAGTAGGAGGAGAGAAGAAATGCAACAAAATGTGGATCACAAGAATGCAAAAAAAGTTGCATTTCTTCTATCCTTTTTGTATTTGGAGATTTAGACCTAAAGATATGGCTAACTGACCGAGTTTACATTTTTTTTTTCTTCCATGGAATGAATAAAAATTGGATATTACGTAAAGCCACTTCATGCAGCAGTCTGTGTTATCATAATTTCATAATGATAATTAAATAATGACATTTTTATGTATTGAAAAATATAATTTGGAGTAAGTCTTTTTTCCTGTGCCCACATAACATAAGGAATAATGCTTTACATATAGCACACTTGTTAGTGCACTTAACAGTATCTTATTTTTCATTTTATTTTTCTCATTTTCATGTGTGATTTTCAGCATGGAGAAACAGCAATCCACATTGCAGCTGGCGCTGGATGTTTGGATGTGGTAAAAGCACTTCATTCAATGGAATCAGACATTTTTACTCTGGACAATGTGAGTTGAATTATTAATTTCTATTAAAAATGCACGTGCATATTAAATTTAGCATATAGACTAAAAATTCTTGAATATGGCAAAATTTCTACTTGTTTTTGGAGAATATATTCACAGAGATGGAATGTGAAGGATATATATATATATATATTTTTTTTTTTTTTGTGTGGTAGGGAGAGGGAGAGAGGGTCTGTTGGTTGATTAGGAGTGTTTATTGACAGAAGGTTATACTTTATGAAAGGTTAGCAGTATTCAAGGTAATAATAGAGAGTAATAAAGAGATAAATTAGTAAATATTGTGTTATATACAAAAAGCACATTTAAAAAAATGAAGTTAAGCATACCAGTATCTGCATATAAATAGAATTTATAATCAAATGTGTTTATATAAATTAATTCTTTTTAAAAATTAAAAACTTCTTGCAGTTTGTCTGAGTCTGATGAGATCTGCCTGAAGGTACATTAAGATATTAATATATTGATATTTTATAATATATTAATATTTTAATTTACAATATTAATATTATTTTACTAATCTGGCTCAACTGGATTAGTAAAAAATTCATATTTCTTGAGTGAAGGTGAAGTGCTGGCACTCCACCTTTGATGATGAATAGTGAGATGCATGTTGCATTGTTAACACACACAGATGGATCTTCAACTCTCAGTATTACAAATGTGTAAGATGACCGTGACCTATGCAGAACCTAGCAAGAACATCTTGCTCTCTTCTGTTTTTATGTTAACTTCACTGCTAATGATTATTTTCAAGCTTAATATTGTGCAGTTTACTGATATGCTTAACTTTATTTTGATTAATGTGATTAATTAATCCCTCGATCTTACTGTATTTAAAAATTGTATTAATCAAATATAACAATCAGTGGTAAAAATTACAAGTCGTCCATGATTGATTACTGTATTAATGATTCGTTTTATATGGTAGTCTTTTAGGAAAGATAAAAAATGAATGCAAAGTAAATGCTTGTACCTATATTAGTTACTGCAGTTTTTTATCAAAAAAAGTATCAAGATTCATTTGAACAGTTTTAGTTTTTTCTTATCAGCATAAATTCTACGATAACAAGCAAAACGACTCTCTAGACCTTGGCAAACAAGCATTTTTTGATTAGCATCTGGATCCATATCCATTACTTGCTTAAGCGATTCTAAGCTATGAAATATTCCATCCAGTTCTTTGATTGTTATCTCCTTTGGAAACCTCATCTTCACATTCCATTTGTTCATTGTGTTCATATGCACATCTTTGTTCAATTTCAAGAAGATTGTTGTCACTGAAATCTTTTGAATTTAATCCAATAATTCTTTAACATCTTCTGCATCAACACCATCAAAACTAAGGTCTTCACCAATTTCAACGATTTCTTCATTCACAGGATTTTGAAAACCACCTTAGTCATTAGAGCATTCTGCAAAAGGTTTTTCCAAACAGCTCTCATGCAGCTAGATGACACTAGCTCCCACAAATCATGAATATTTTCAATTGCATGTTGTTTAATGTTAACATTTTTCCAAAATTCTTGGAGCCTAATCACATTTTCTCCTGTTGTTGTTTCTACTGCCCTTGAGAATGTCTGTTTAAGAAAACAGGTTTTGAAAGTTGCAGTGACGCCCATGTCACTGCAACTTTCAAAACTAGTAATGACATTATTATTATTATTATTATTATTCAGGCCTCCAAGGAGTCAAAAGACTCATCGAGGGAGGTCCTTTCTAAGACATAAAGTCTGTCAAGACTCATCGAGGGGAGGTCTCCCCCTGAGAAACACAAAGTTTATCATACCACTCCTTAAACCCACTGACCGTTCTCGCTCCCACCACTCCATCAGGCAATGCATTCCACGGCTCAACCACCCTCCACACAAAGAAATCACTCCTTACCCTCTTGCTCACAGTTTCCTTTCGTAACTTCCAGGGATGGCCTCTTGTCATCACTCCTTCCCGCTGTTCAACCAAGCGAAAGAACTCCCCAGTGTCAACCCTGTAACCACCTCTCAACAGTTTAAAAGTCTCAATCATATCACCTCTCCTTCTTCTATCCACCAAACTCTGCAGTCCACATTCTCTCAGCCGATCCTCATAACTATCCTTGTACAGTCCTGAAACCATCTTTGTCATCCGTCTTTGTATCCTTTCCACAGTTAATTTATCCCCTTCAAATCCTGGGGACCAAATCTGAGAACAATAGTCCAAGTGTGGTCTGATCAGAGACTTATACAACGGAATGATAACCCTCTTATCTCTGCAGGTCAGTGTCCTTCTCATAATAGCAGCAATCCTCTGTGTTACCTTCACCACCTTTGCAATATGTCCCCTAAACTTCAGGTTTCTATCAATCATCAACCCCAGATCTCTTGTCTCCCCTGCTTCCTCCAGTATAACTCCTCCCATAGAGTATGCAGCATCCCATTGATGTTTCCCAAACCTCAAGACCTTACATTTTGCTGCATTAAACTGACACCCCCATTTATTTGCCCATCTATCTAGCTTATTTAAATCCTCTTGCAGGGCTACCACATCTGCACTATTACTAATAATCCTTCCAAGCTTCGCATCATCCGCAAACAACTGAATATCCCCCTGCAATCCACTGGCTATGTCATTGATATAAAGGTTAAACAATATAGGTCCTAGTACTGAGCCCTGTGGGAACCCACTTGTAACCCTCTGCTTCCTGGAAACTACTCCACCATACACAACTCTCTGATACCTATCAGACAGCCAATCCTGAATCCAGTTGACCAATCTGACATCCAGACCCATGTGCTGCAACTTAAATATCAGCTTATCATGTGGCACCCTGTCAAATGCCTTTGCCAAGTCTAAGAAAATTGCAGTATATGCCTTTCCCTCATCTAATGCTCTTGTAACTTTATTATAAAAGGCTAGCATATTGCTAAAACAAGAGCGTCCTTTCACAAATCCATGTTGATTCTCACATATAACATTACCCTCATCTGCCCATTGCTGTACACGGTCCCTCACTACTTTCTCCAAGATCTTAACAACTACTGATGACACACAGACTGGCCTATAATTAGACACTTCCAGTCTGTTACCACCCTTATGCAATGGCACTATCTTACCTTCCTTCCATTCCCTGGGCACCTTTGCCAAAGCCAGACTTTCATTGAAAAGCCACGTTAAAGGTATTGTCAATTCCCTAGCACATTCTCTCAAAACTCGTGGCGAAATACCATCCAGTCCCACAGCTTTACTGACATCCAGAGTACTCAGTATCTGAAACACACTCTCCTCCTGTACATCCAGACCTCGTACCAGTCCTATCCCTCTAGCATTAAAACTGACTCCTCTAGGATGAAATACTCCAATAAAGTGTTCATTGAACAATTCCACTATGTCCTCTGCATCAGTCACTCTATTCCCATTTTTATCCCACAATATCATTCTTCCACAGTCATTTCTCCTCCTACTGGCCACATAGCTAAAAAATTCCCTTGGATTTTCTTTGGATCTTAGGGCCAATCTCCTCTCATGTTCCAGTTTCGCTTTCCTTACCACACGAGTCACTCTTCTGGCCTGTGTCTTATATTCCTCATGCATCTCTTCACCTGTCTCCTTATATCTCTTCCATAGCCTCTTTTTCGCATGCAATTCCTGTTTAATATTGTTTGTCATCCACTTTACTCCAAATTGCGCCCTCTTCTTCACTCGTGGTATACAACTTACCATTGCTGATAACAAATATTCTTTCACAATTTCCCACGCACTGGTGATATCCCAGCCTTCCAATTCCTCCCTCCATGAAACTTCCCGAAGTTGACGTCTAAGACTATTATAATCACCTGCCTTATAATTCCACATAAGTTCCCGTCTCTTTGATACTCCTGCATGTCTATTCATTTTCCAAGTCAAAACCATATGGTCACTCTCTCCAACTGGTGGGAGAGACGTCAACTCAGTTATTATCAACTCTTCTGATGCTATAACCAAATCCAAAATTTTTGAACCTCTTGTTCCCTCTGTTACATGTTGCCTAAGACATTTGTCCCTCAAGAATTCTAGAAATTCCATTCCCCTATTGTTACATGCATCTTCCTCTCTCCAATTTATACTACTGAAGTTAAAATCTCCCATAACAATCATTCTTCTTGCACTTGCCAAACTTAGCTGTCTAAACATCTCTTGGTCCCCATCCTCTGTGCTCCTGGGTCTGTAGCAACACCCCACTAAATATCCTGTCTTGCCTACCTCTACCTCACACCATACGCTCTCAAAATCATTTGTCTCACTACCTTCCAAATTCTCCACTCTTAGAGGACATAGGTCATCACTTATCATAAGCAGCACCCCACCACCACGCTTTCCCCTCCTATCCTGGCGAAAAATGCTATACCCAGTGACTTCTATTCCTGTTTTTATATTCCCTGCTGTCAACCACGTCTCAGTGATCGCAATAATTTTTGGCCAGGCTGATGCTATCTGCGCCACCAATTCCTCTCCCTTATTCCGGATACTCCTGGCATTAGTATACAGCATATAAATGCCATTGTTTCTATACCCAGCATTATCCCTTCTAGACTCCACTGGGCTCAGTCTTACCTGACATTGTCTCCCTTCTCCCAAGTATCCATTCCCACAAGAGGCCACCCCTGCTATCATCCTCCCTGGGACACACTGACTCGTTCAGAACAGCAATCTCTCCAGATGCCTACGTCCTTCCTCATTCAAATGTAAACGGTCTCTCGCAAACAACTCCTCTCTTTCCTCAAACGCACTCCGAGCATCCAAATATACCAGTCCTCTCTTGTCACACATTCTCGCTATTATGCCATTCAATATCACCGCTCTTCTGCTCAGCTCATCATTATCATACCTAGGCAACACGCACACTATTTTTCCTCTCTCTGTCTTCTTCCGTACAGTCTCAAGCAAAAATCTCATATCTCTCGCTGCCCGACTTACATTACCACTCAAGTCATTCGTTCCTACCATCACAATCATCTCATCCACCCTTTCACTTCTCTTAATTGCCATAGCCACCCTTTCTATTGTTCCTCCTGGCAAACACTCCTCACGCATCCTATCCTGAACACCACGGATCATTGAGTCACCATACATTATACCTCTTACCATTCCATCGCTCCTATTGTTTCCATTCTCTCCTCTTCTTTCATTCCCATACCTCTCTCTTCTACTGTTTCCATTCTCTCCTCTTCTAGCACTCCCATACATCTCTCTCATTCCCTCTCTCCTACTGTTTCCATTTTCTCCACTTCTAGCACTTCCATATCCCTCTCTCATTCTGTCTCTCCTACTACTGTTTCCATCCGCTCGTCTTCTAGCATTCCCATACCTCTCTCTCATTCCATCTCTCCTACCGTTTCCATTCTCTCCTCTTCTAGCACTTCCATATCTCTCTCTCATTCCGTCTCTCCTACTGTTTCCATCCTCTCGTCTGCTAGCATTCCCTCTCTTCTACTGTTTCCAATCTCTCCTCTTCTAGCACCCCCATACCTCTCACTCATACTAATTAAATTCTCTCTCTCTCCTACTCTGATTCGCCTTGCATTCATCTCTTCCATTCTCCTAATCTTATCTTTCATACTTCTGCTCTCATTCACTAGACATTCCACCTCCTCTTTCAACTCATCTATCTCCCTCTGCAGGTCAGTCACTCTTAATCTAAATTCACTCTCCCAAACAAAACCATCTCCTAAACTGCCACAGTCACTCACACCTTCCACACTATCAACCATTATTTTCTCATTCTCTCCTATCTTTTGAGAAAACATCATACTACACATTGCTACTGTAATTCGATCCAACTTCGAAAAAAGTCCATAGATGACATCTGGGTGGGAGTCACATAAAAAAAAAAAATTAAATTTTTAGTGATTTTAATGTAATCATTTCATCTTTATATTATACTAAGGGGCTCTTCCCCCTGACGCCTAAGGGTGCCCAACCCCCCCATATTCCGGACTGGTAGGCCGGTTCTCCTTGAATTCTGATGACTCGAATTTTGAAGACTCGATACTCAGGGTAGCCCCCTGAGTTTCAAAACATTTCAAATAACTTGACAAAAAGTTACAAAAAAAATGTTACACAAAAACGTTACAGCCTACATCCATTTCAAGCCGACGTCACATCCATTTCCAATTTCAGCTTATCATTTTATAGTATCGAGTAGATATATATATATATTTTATGATTAAATTGATCATAACTTTACCTAATACTTAGTAATTGATTATATCTTTATTTACTTTTCTAGCTTGGCAATAGTACTATCTTCTGGGCAGCTAGACATGGCCATGATGATATTGTTCAGTATTTATTCAAACAAAATGTTCCTGTAAATACAAAAAATAAGGTATATAATAATGGTTTTATGAGTCACAATTTTTTTTTTTGTATTTGGTATGTGTAATATATGTATATACCTATCATTCACTTGCCTGACATTTATTGAAAATATTATGGAAACTTATATGTATTTGAATATGTAATATCTATGAAGTGTTGGACTGGCCATCTCAGACTCCAGACCTTAACCTCATCGAACATCTTTGGGACAAAATATAATGCAAAATTTGCTCAAGACCACAGTGGTCAGCATCAACAATGGAATAGCTTTGCATTCTGTATGAAGTAGCTTGAAAAAAAAAGTTATTGTAGTTATTCTTTAGAGCAGATTTTCAGATATCTTACTCAACAACATTCTCAAATTTGAAATGCCACTTGAAAATGGTTTTGCATTCCATGAACGACAATGGTGCCTCAGCCATTTTGTTTGACTGTCTTTGTTACTTGTACTGTAGGTTTACAACTTTTTTATGAATTTTCCTGTTGCAACATATCAGAAATTGGTTGAAAGCATTCCCCAAAGGGTGGTTGCTGTCATTCAGGCCAAAGGTCGTTGCATTCTATACTAGAAATGTAATTAAAACTCTTTTTTTTTTTTTTTTTTTACCACGACTAGGTGTCCACATGCTTTTGTCAACATACTTATTTATCATCTTCATGCCTCATGGCACAGAAGGCCAAGATCCAGTTCTGGAAAAAAGTTCTTTCTTTTTCTATCATTCTCTTCCAAGTTAATTTAGTCTTTCTCCTTTTCCATTTTCCTTCTGGGATCCATGTTTAAGCCACTTTAGGAATCTCTCTCTCTCTCTCTGCTGTCCATTTTCAGTATGTGTCTAATCCATTACCATCTCCATTTTTTTTATTTCACCAGTGATGCCTTTTTGTGCATTCAGCTTATATAAGTCATCATTTGTTATATGTTGGGGCCAAAATATTTTAAATATTTTATGCAGGTGTTTGGTTTGAAAACTATTTAATTTAGCTTCCTGTTTTTTTGGTCAGCTTCTATGTCTCTGATCCATATAATAATACAGCCTTATTGCTATTGAAGATCTTTTTTTGATTTTATTATGGTATTTTGTAGATTTCTTTGTATTATTTAGTTTTCTGAAAGCAGTATTAGCTTTTGTCAGTCTTTGCATTATATCCTTATCAGTTCCTCCTTCAGTATCTAGATTCGCTCTCAAGTATGTAAAATTCCTAACTTCTTTTGTAGCACGCTGCTTGATTTTGATCTCTTTGTAGCATTTGCTTTTTAGTTTAAGCACTTTTGTTTTAGTCATATTTATTTTAAGACCAACCATTTCAGCTGTTTTATACAAGTTTACTAATTTTGTTTGTATATCATTGTATTTTGATGATATCGCAAATTCTCTCATGATAAAGTGACTTTGTAACTTATCATGTTCGATTTTACATGTTTATATATATATATATATATATATAAACATGTAAAAATTTAGGGAAAAATATTTTGAGGGAAAAATTTACAAACAAAATAAAGGATTAGCAATGGGCAGTCCCCAATACTAGCCAACATCTTTTTTGAAGACTATGAACAAAAGGCAATCTCCTCATCTACTCTTAAGCCAAAAGTCTGGCTGAGATATGTAGATGACATATTCCTTATCTGGGAACATGGTACTGATAACCTTCACACTTTTTTAGATCACTTAAACAACTTCCACCAAGACATCAAATTAACCAGAGGTTGAAGAAAATGGATCTCTTCCTTTTCTGGACGTAAAACTTACCAAGACATCTGACTCCATAAAAATCTCCATCTTTAGAAAATCTACACACACGGATAGATACCTGCATGCATCTTCACATCACTATCGAGCACAGAAATTGGGTATCATCTCAACTCTAGTGCATCGTGCTAGATCTGTACTGTCAGATGATGAAGAGCTAAAAAATGAACTACAACATCTAAAAAGAACCTTCACTAGTAATGGATACTCTTCGAAAACTATTAACAAGCATCTATACCACCACCATCAAAACAACTCAGAAACACAGGACAACCCCAAACGTTATATCTCCTTACCATATATCAGCTCGCTCTCCAAGAAACTACGAAGACCATTTACAGTTCCCAGGAGTGTACAAAATTACATGCGACTGTGGTAAGCCATACTATGGCCAGACTGAGAAATCCATCCTCCTACGTCTAGAAGAACACCAGAGAGACATTGCCTACAAAAGAACTAGAGCAAGTGCCCTGTCAAGCCATGTCCTGTTTTCAGTAAACACAAATAATGAAAGCCGCCAACATGAGATAAACTGGACAACAACTTCAAACCTTCATATATGCCACGACGAGGTAGAACACCACATAGTTGAGTCTAAGGAAATTGTTATGGACCCTCATCATATAAACAGTAACCTTAGTTACAATTTACTGGGCTCATTCAACTCTGCTATCAGATATTGGTGCACTTGTGAAGTCACACGCGCACAGATGCCTAACAATAGAACTTTAACACGGACTGTAGCTCCAGTTCAAAGTTAACTGAAGTTTATAATAGTCGAATTTCAGTGACACAATGTTTGTTTATAGTGTTTTTTATTTGCTTTCTGTGTTTCTTCACGCCTGAAGAAGTCGGCCTTCCGACGAAACTTGTTGCATTATGAATAAATTTAATTGTTTGTTTTAACTCTCGGATCTAAGTCAGTATATAAAAATATATATATATATATAGGAGAATGTAATCAGAAAATTGTTAAATATTCCTTTGTGTGAAAGTATTGTATTGAGTCTTTGTTAAACGAATGTAGCACCTGACGTCATGAAGTAAAGCTACTAAATAATGTTAAGTCAAGAAGATAATGATAAGATTAGTGAGAAACTTCTGAGAATTGCCATGAATGGAAATTTCCAGAGACCCATGAAAATTGATGTCATCATGTCCAGAGGTCAATACGTGACCATAGTTGTCATGTACAAAGAATTCGAAGATGCGTGAGGAATGATGTCAGCATATCCTAAAGCAAATACAAGACCAGTTTCAAGAGATGCATGTATGCTACGTGACAAGTTTGAAAGACGTATGTTTGCGTGCAATGGAGGTTCAGATCTATAAAAGGTAGTTTGTCCACAAAGAAATTTATCTTGAGATTTTTTGGGGCCTTCTCTTGCCTAAGTCGTCCGCACGGTTAGCCTAGTGGCTTTGCGCTTCGCAACCATATGTCTGGGGAAGGAGTGTCCTAGGTTCGATTCCCGTCAGAGACGTGAGGAGCTGAAGGATCTTCCTCAGCCATAGCCAAGTTAGCCGGTCTTGGGCGCGGGCAGTAGGGTTTTTCCCGCCAGTTTATCTGGTGTTTTTCATCCCGCAAGCAGGCAAACCGGCCCCGTGAACACACACGGATACAGCCAAGAATACCTTGAGGCATAGAAGTGATCATTCTATCCTCGTATTTCGGTTACGAAATCCAAGCATGCTTGGAAGGTTGTGGGCCTTAAAGGCCTGTTAAAGCTATTGGGATAGATCTTGCCTAAGTCCCCATAACACCAAGAGTCGCTATCAGAAGTGAAAGAGAAGCATCGTTTGTCTTGGGCTTTTCTTTAGGTCTTCTCTTACCTAATTCCCCGGTAATGCCAAGAATCACTGTCAGAAGTAGAATAAAAGCGTTGTGAGCTCCTATCATCTATCTGGATCACCTCTACGTAAAAAATGTGTTGAATCATTGTAGAAGAAAGGAACTGCACATCGGCGCTATAATAAGGATCCAGTGAGGATGGATATAGCCAACTGCTCAAACAAAGAAATTTGGCAGGAAAGATGAATGTTCTGGGAAAGAAAGACAAAAGGAGACTTACATGTACAAGAATTTGTTATGAGAGACTGTCTGCTGAATGAATATTGTGAATAGTTGAAATAATTGAATAAGAATACATGTCTATGTTTGTGAAATATTGTATGTTAAGGGTGATTTAGGCTTATCATAAGTATGTCCTATATTCAATCAATGTCATGCTGAATTGTAAGTTAGAGTAGAATTAAGTTTAAAGTAGAAAGAACTGAGAGTGAGAGCAGCTTGAATACCTTAATGACTTTGTGTATATACTATGATGATGATGAACAGCCTATTTTTCTACCCACTGTAGGGCGAAAGCCTCTCCCATTGCGGGAGGTTTTGGGTCTACTGCTCCCATGGTGACCCAGTCCATATTGGGAGAGTGTGTCTATACTGGGGTGAAGGAATGTATGAAGGTGGAAGACAATCACAAACATCTATGCCTATGCAGGATTCGAACCCGCAGCCTATTGGCTGGAGAGCAGATACGCTAACCACTCGGCCAACCAAGCCGGCTGTATATACTATATCACTCTGTAAATGATTCCTTGTGTTTTAATTAAATGGTTTGTAAACAACATACTGGACTGATTTCTGTCAATGCACTCTTCCCAAAATATTTGAACCTGTATATGGTAGAAGTTAATATGATTTTCAATTTAAGCCATGACTGAGTTAAGTAAGAATAATAGCTCTGGTGTGTGTGTGGGGGGGGAGTAATTGACACCTGCTTTGTCTTTGGGTTAAGTTCTTATATTCTCGCACTCAACATATAGTCTAATTGGCACAGTCGTTAAACAAATAAATTTTTTAGACTATAGGGCACATATATGGTGGCATTTCATAGCTTTAGGCTGTCGACCATTAATGATAGTTAAGTAAAAGAAGATACAAAGGCAAAGCAGGATAATTTAAGTACATTGAATAACAAAAGGCACAGCTGACAAGAAAGAAAGATGTACAACTGCAACACACACAGGAAGGATATTACAATATCAAATCTGTGTTATCAGCATAATCTAGATCTTCTTACTGTGACACAGGATTCCATTTAATTCCTCTTCTTGCACCTGTAACTTTTTCTCATAATTCAATCAATGACTATATTAAACAGTAATCCATACATTACACAACTTGCCTTATAGCAGATGTTATCTCAAACCATTCAAATGTTGTTTGCTGTGCAATAACACAACTTTTATTTCCCTTGTACATTTCTTTGGTCATTCTCACATATTTGTTGGGAATTCCATAACTTTTAATAATTAACCGTAATGTTTCTCTGTCAGTACTGTCGAATGCTGTATCAAAATCTGTAAAATTTAGGTATATTGGGCTTCTAAATTCTATGCTTTGTTTAATGATGTTCCTTGAAGTAAAAATGGGATGCACAGTACTCCCACCTGTTCTAAAACCAGCTTGTTCATGCCTTAATATATTATCTACTTCATTTTTAATTCTATTTATCAAACTCTACAGAAAATTTTTGCAGGTACTAGGCTAATTCTCCAGCAATTCTCACATCTAGTGAACTCGCCTTTCTTAGAGATTATAGTTATCATTGCTTCTTTCAATTGTTTAGGTATCTTTTCAGTCTCCTGCACATTGTTTAAAGATCAGTTGCAGTTTATCAGCAGCAGTTTTTTTTTTTAGTTGTCTTAAGCATTTCTATTGCTATATTATCATTACCTGAAGCCTTTCCACTTTTCATTTTGTCTATTATATTTGCTATTGTATGTTTAGATATAGGTTCTGATGTTATATTTAAATTTATGCTTACAAGCGGTTCTTCCATTATTGAACTTCTAAACAACAATCAGCTATATTGTTGTCTATATTTAGAATTTCATCAAAGTTTTCTAACAATATTATCCTCTTCAGTTAGCAGCAAACCATCTTTATCTCGTATAGCATGTACTTCTTTTCTTCAGAGCATATTTTCCTTATCTCATACAGTCTTCCAAAGTTGGAGAAAAGTGGAAGAGAGAGGTATGAGACTGAGCAGAAATAAGACAGAGTATATGTGTTGCAAAGCAGATGGCAGCCAGGAGACGGATCTAGAGCTGGAAGAAAATGTCATCAGGAAGGTCAGTGACTTTAGATACTTAGGTTCAACAATGAAAGAGGATGGTGAGACTGAGAAGGAAGTGGGATGCAGGATGCAAGCAGGATGGAGGAACTGGAGAGAGAGAGAGAGAGAGAGAGAGAGAGATGGCTGGAGTGCTATGTGATAAGAGGGTGCCAATCAATCTAAAAGGCAAAATCTACTGGACAGTAGTGAGACCAGCTATGTCATATGCTATGGAAACTGTGGCCCTGAGGAAAAATAAAATCAGCAGGATGGAGTTAGCAGAGATGAGAATGCTTAGGTGGATGTGCACTGTGATCAGAAAGGATCATCTGAGAAATGATTATGTAAGAGGAACGGTGAAAGTTACGAACTTAGGAGCAAAGATACAGGAGGCAAGGTTGAGATGGTTTGCTCATGTGATGAGGAGGGAGGATGAGTATGTGGGAAGAAAGGTCATCCAGATAGATGTGCAGGGGAGGAGGAAGCACAGGCAGCCAAAGAAGTGATGGAGGGAGATGGTGGAGGAGAACTTGAGGATGAAAAACTTGGATGTGGCTACAGCCCAAGACAGGAGGTTGTGGAGGAGACTCACTACAAACAGTGACCCTACTTAAGTAGGACAAGCTGCAGGAGAAGATACAGTCTTCCAACGTCCTTAATGTTGCAGCCTTTTGTGCTTCTTCTGCCAAACTGTCCACATAATTCCTTTTATCCTCTCTTGTAGATCTTTTAATGAGCTCTACATTAAATAATGAGCTCGTCATTCTCTCTATAATTGCTAAAATGAATTTCTTTAGTTCTCAAGGATTTATCACCTTCAAACATCATTTTAACTTTGAGCCCTTCATCTGTGAGTCTCCTGAGCTTATCTGATAACCAAACGTTCTTTTTCTCCTTCTTAGCACCCAAACAGTCTCTTGCAACCTCATTATATATACCATTGAAAATTTTTTCCATTGCATTTTGTCAACATAGTATATATATATATATATATATATATGTATTTATAAAGAATTGAATGACTAGAACCGAGATTTAAGTAAAAAGGTTTTAATATAAAAACACAACTAGTTTCAGCTTGTAACAGCCTTCATCAGGTGACATTATAAAAGAAAGAAAAAAGAAAAAACACTAAAACACTGAAGCTTAAATAAACTCTGAACATCGTAGAGAGTCTCTATACATAATTGACATTAAATCGTTGTGGTTTAACTATTTAAAGCACTGTTCTTTCGTTAGTTGTATTGTTAGGAAAGTGCTTGCTAGTAGCATCTCGTGAACGCCAGTACATGATTACAGCTGAATGACAATCTGGGAGGTTGTAGCTCAAGTTATTATTCAGATGAACAGGATTGAAGATGATTTCTCTAGATTCCATGATTTTTCTCTCTAGTTCATCATTGCAACGGAAGATGTTAGTAGATTTTTCCCAGCAGACTTTGGTTTTCATCATTAGGATTAGCCGAGAAAAGGATATGACTTGATAATGCACTGGCTCGCTGTCTCTTGTAAGTAATGTCCCTCATGTATTCTTCCATACGCAATTTGACAGATTTGTCCATCTGCCCAAAATAAGGAACATTACAATCACACAATATTTTATATACACCAGGGTATTTGAATTGCGTATGGAAGAACACATGAGGGACCTGACCATGTCTTTCAGAACCTCCAAGGGCACTCCAGTTGCTTCTTTAACTCCATCCACCCATCTAATTCTTGGTCTTCTCCTGCTTCCATCAACTTTAGAAAGCATCATTATCTTCTCCAGACTGTCATTTGCTCGCATAATATTTCTAAATTATGACAATTTTTACTTGATGATCATAGCTTCAAGGGAGCAATCTGGCTTTATTCTGTCTATCACTGATTTATTGGTTTGCTTTGCAGTCCATGGTATTCTTAGTAAGCATCTCCAAACCTATAATTCAAAAATATATCTATCTATCTTCCTTCTTTCACTCTTTCTCAGGATCCAACTTTCACAACTTTCACAGTACCACAGGGAATACCATTGCTTTCACAATTCTGATTTTTGTTGCAAAGCTAATATCTTTTTCTTTAAAGATCTTGCTTAAATTTGTCATTGCTTTCTTTCCGAGTAATAATCTTCTAACTTCTTCAGTACAATAACCGTCTTGATCAATTTGGGATCCTAGGAGCACAAAATTGTTAACTGCTTCTATTTTTTCCACATCTACTTCAAAATCATTAAGTTCACATGTTGCCATAACTTTTGTCTTTTTGAGGTTAAATTTAGGACCATATTTCGCACTTTCTTCTTTAACTTTCATAATAAGTTCCTCCAAATCTTCTTTACATTCTGCTAGCAAGGTATCATCTGCATACCTCAAATTATTAATATTTCTTCCACCAATTTTAATTCCAACTGAAGACTCTTCTAGCCCTTAAAATGCATTCGCTGTACAAATTAAACAGGTACAGAGATAAAATACATCCTTGTTGCACCCCTTTACCTATTGTGAAATACTCAGTTTCTCCAAGATCTGTTCGGACAGTAGCTTCTTGTTCATAATAAAGATTTCTCAGAAGGATAATGAAATGCGTTGGCACTCCCCATTGTTCTTAACACATCTCACAGTTTCGCATGATCCACAGAGTCAAAAGCCTTGCTATAGTCAAGGATACAAAGGTAGACATTCTTTTGATATTCCTGTGCTCTTTCTATTATCCATCTCACATTGGTGATTTAATCTCTTTGTCCTCTGCCTTTTGGAAATCCTGCCTGTTAATCTGGCATTTTTCTCTTCATGAATGGTTCCAGTCTTTTCTGAATGATCTTAAGTAAGACTTTACTTGAATGAGAAATTAGTGCTATAGTTCTGTAATTTTCGCACTCTCTTGCATCGCCTTTCGTGAAGTCATTAGTCCCTATATATATGAGTTGCCCAGTTATGAAGTTATTTCATGTGCAAACTTTGTTTGCTTAGATACTTGGATAAAGGAATAAACCAAGAATATAATTTCTTGCTATCTTTAATTTGTAGCATAACCAAGCAAAAAAACATTCAGCATCAATTCAATGTTTTGTACCTATTGTCAGAGCAATTATCTGCATGTACATTTCAGGAAATTAAAGAAAGATGTTTTTTCATTAACTTGCATTCTAGAAGAAGAAGATATATGAGTATACATCTTCATATATACTCATATATCTGCAAGCATAATAGTCAGTTGAAATAATTTTTTTTTATTGTAATCTAAGGAATTTGACAGGTAAGCCATACAAATTAATAAGTCTTCTTCTTTGATGCTTCAATCCGAAAATTGGTAGTTATAGCAGCAGATCGCAACATCCTGTTCTGTGATCTCCTCATAACTACTAGCACTAGTTACCATCATTGTTATTTATATATGAAATTCTTGGTCTGCCTTGTGGCCTCTTTCCTTCTACAGTCCCCTCATTATTTCTGTAATCAGTCCCCATGCCTCAAATGATGTCCAATTAGGCTTTTTCTTCTCTTATTGATGTGTTTCATTAATGACCACTCTTCATGAACTATATTTAGAACTTCTTCATTACTTTTCCTTTCTGTCCAATTAATTTTCATCATTTTTCTCCAGCACCAAAGTTCAAATGCCTCCAACTTTTTGATGTCTTGTTTTGTTAGAGTCCAGGCCTCACAACCATATAATGCAATGCTCCCTATGTATGTTTTCACTAGCCTTTTTTTTGAGCTGGATGCTAAGTCCTTTACTGGTAAGAATGTTTCTTCTGTTGTAGAATGCTTTTTGGCTAGGATTATTTGTGCTTTAATATCTGATTGGTTTCTTCCAACTTCTGTGATAAGACTTCCAAGATATTTAAAAGAGGATACCTGTTGTATAAGGTTATTATTTTACCAGGTTTATTTTCAATGGATTTGCTTTACTTTTTACTTTACACCAGAAAATCCACTTCAATGGATTTTCTGGTGAAGTTAATTAAATTAAGGGGATAAAAATCCCTTATTATTTTACAGCCAGTATGCGAAACTCTAAGATCGAAAACTACGATGCTGAAGGACTATCGGCGAATCCAAGCATAAGTGACCACTTGGTAGTAGAACACCAAGGCAACTTGAAGCAAAGGTAGAGCAAGATCCCTCACTATCATTGATATTTTCTCATAATGTGAAAACATAGCTCCTAAGAGATGTAAGTGTAGGAGTTGTATAGTGAAGGTATGTAAGTTCTTTTCACTTAAACTTTGATATCATCCAGGTCTATCTACTCACTGATGAGACCTCAAAAAAGATTGAAACCGGTCTGGGTAGTGACCTCTCCTCATAATGTAAAGCAGTATTACATCTCCTAGGAGCTGTGTTTTCACATTATGAGAAAATATCAATGATAGTGAGGGAGCTTGCTCCACCTTTGCTTCGAGTTGCCTTGGTATTGTACTACCAAGTGGTCACTTACGCTTGGATTCGCCGATAGTGCTTCGGCATGAAACTCGTAGATCGTAGTTTTCGATCTTAGAGTTTCGCATACTGGCTGTAAAATAATAAGGGATTTTTATCCCCTTAATTTAATTAATAATTTTGTTTTCTTATAATTAATTTTTAGGCTGTATTGTATGAAAATTTCTTCCATCTTTGTCAGGTAGCTTTCAGTTTGTTTTCATTATCAGCTATAACTGCTATATCATCCGTGAACTGTAGCCAGTTAATATCAATTCTATTTATCTTAAT
The DNA here is from genome assembly GCF_054136105.1 of Typopeltis vanoorti. NCBI lineage: Eukaryota > Metazoa > Arthropoda > Arachnida > Uropygi > Thelyphonidae > Typopeltis > Typopeltis vanoorti. The sequence goes on from NC_143560.1 coordinate 30,290,114, forward strand.
TCCTGTTTCTATTAGTTCTTTCAATTTATTTATTGCATCTTCAATGCAGAGATTATACAATATGGGTGAAAGAGAGCACCCCTGTCTTACACCTCTACGTATTCTTGCTATTGTGGTTTTCGTTTTATTGCTGGCTGTTTCTATTAAGGCTTCTTGATGCTTGCAAAGATTAAATATGACCCTTCTATCTCTCCAATCTACCTTTATTGTTTTTAGGAGGTGAAACATTTGGTTCCAGTCAATACTGTCGAAGGCCTTCTCCAAGTCAAGAAAGACTATCAGAGTATTTTGATTCTTCTCAAATCTTCTTTCAATAACTGTTCTTAGAGCTAGGATTGCTTCGCTTGTTCCCTGCTGTTTGCGGAATCCAAACTGGTCATTGCCACCATATTCTTCAACCTTCTTTGTTAGTCTTTTTTGCATAATTTTGAGTAGTATTTTCGAAGCATGTGATGTTAAGCTTATTATTCGATGATTTTCACACTTGTTTGCATTATTTACTTTAGGAATGGGTATGATACCTGTTTCACAAATATCCTTTATGATCTTGAAAAGGTATGACTTAGTTGTTTCCTGAGTATTTTATTAATTCTGAAGGAATGTTATCAATGCCTGGTACCTTGCTGGTTGACAATTCATTCAGTGCCCATTCAAATTCATCTTTTAATATAGTTGGACCAATTTCTTCCACATCTAGTCTTGTTTCATCTTCTATAGCCTTGGCATCTAGATCTTTTCCACTATATAGATCTTCTAAGTACTCCTTCCATCTTTCCGAAATTTCTTCCTTATAAATAAGTATGTTCGCCTGTTTATTTTTGATAATTGTACTTCTTGTCTTGTTTTGCTGGCTTATTCCTTTTATAATGTTGTAAGCGTTATCGATTCTCCCAGTCTTTGTTAGGTCTTCTATTTCTTTACATTTCTCTGTATACCATTGTTCTTTTGCTTCTTTACACTTTCTATTTATCATATGTTTTATACGTTTATATTTGTCTTTGCTTTCTTCCTTTAGGGAGGTTTTGTATTTCCCACTATTAGAACTAGAATGTTCTGGGTGATCCATGGCTTTTTTATTTGCTTGTTCATTAATCCTATGCAGTCGTTGGCAGCCTTGATGATTGTATCCTTCAAATGAGTCCATTTTTCCTCTATGTGTTTCTTTTCCCCTCTCTCTAGTTTTAATGCTTTCATCAGTTTGCTGTTTATAGTTTCTATGGTTTTCCTCTGTTTTCAGGTTATTTATATTCCATTTGGGCCTTTTCCTTGGTTGTGACAGCTTTTAAAATTTCAGATTACATTTCAATAAAACCAAATTGTGGTCACTGTCAACATCAGCTCCCAGGTAACTTTTGCATGATTTTACTTGATTTTTAAATCTATTTCTTGTCATAATATAATCTATTTGGTACCTTCCTATATCCCCTGGCATTTTCCAAGTATACCTTCTTCTTTTTGGTACCTCATACCAGGTATTAGTAATGATCAGATTGAATTGGTGGCAGAACTCCAAAAGTCTGTCTCCTCTTTCATTTCGGCATCCAAGTCCGTACTTTCGCACCTCTCTACCATCTTTGCCTTCACCAAATGACTGCATTCCAATCACCCATGACAATAAGATTATCTTCCTTTTTGGTGAGTTTGATTAGATTCTCAATATCTACATATACTCTCTCAACTTCATCATTACTGTGGTCGCTATTAGGCATGTAAGCTTGTATTATTATAATATTTGTTGGTTTTGCTTTTAGTTTTACCATTATCAATCTGCTACTACATTTTACTGAGTTGATTACTCTTCTTCCCCATTCCTTATTGAGAACCACCGCAACTCCATTTTTTGCAGTCTCATCGCCTGAATAAATGATTCTGTAATCACCACTCAAAAAGTCTCCAGTTCCAGTCCATCTCATTTCACTAATTCCCAATATGGCTATTTTTAATCTATCCATTTCTTTCTTCAAATTTTCCAATTTTCCAATTTGTTTTCACATTCCACGTTCCAATAAATGTACAAGGATTTTGCTGGTTTATGACCTGGGAAGCCTTGCTTCTTCCCCTGCCGTGCACAAGTATTGAGCCGTTGTGTGCTTTACTATCTTTTAGAATGTCCATCCATACTGCTATCTTACTAGGGAAAAATAGAACAAGGTGGTTTCCCCTTGCCTTCCTTGTCCAGCAATAGCCTTCTAGAGAGGCTCAGTGTGCTAGCCGTTTCTCATTATTCATGATTATCTGCCTACCACAGTATCCTTTACGCCGTTGTCACTTATGGTGATCTTCTGCTGATCAGGATGAAAGTTGTTGCTGCCTCAACTTCCAGCGGGCTGTAACTTATTTAATGGCTGTTACATCTCGCCATGTCGCATTCCCCCGTCAGTGGAAATGTGTGGATTTTTCTAGAGATAACCATGCCACTGTTTATCTCACCACTTCCTGTTGGTAGATGCCATCCATTAATAAATTAATGGAGGACATCAAATTAATAAATAAGTAGAAAATAAAAGTAAAAAGTAGCCAAGTTCCATAACCATTTGCTATTAAATCCACATTCATAAGAAGATTTTTATTTAGATTTGTTTTAATCCAAAAACATTTTTGCTATTCTATAAGTTATGCACTATCTTTCTGACTCACTCCTCTATATGAGACAGACTGAGTTTCATATACAGAGAAATGCATTGACTAGAAAGGATACTTCATTCTGCTAAAGAGAAAAAAGTAAAGGTTGTTTCATTGGAATATAAGGAGTGTAAAGTGAAGTGACGTAATACAATTGCTATGAAGAATACTGTCTTATCCTAAATTAGATTGGTCTATACTTTTTGTTTAAATATAAAAAAATAATTTAAACTGTTTTATTTACCTGATTTGTGATCTATAGTATTGTTAATTTTTCAGTTAAGGGATAACTGAAAAATTAATAAAAGAAGTACTATCAGTTTGCAGTCATAATACATTTTGTACCACACAGAGAATTCTACAGAAAAAAGAATGCATCTGCTTATGATAAAATATGAGTTTGCTTTTGGTGTATTTTTTATGTGCTGTCTTAGACATTTCCACTGATATTTCACTGAATGTGTTTTCTTGTCAATACTGAGAAAATAGAATCTGCAAACTTTCAGACAAGTTTTCCAGCAAGTGTTTTAGGAAAAAGGCATTCATCCTGTAGTCTCAAATTGGATCGATCAAGCTTTAATGTTTAAGATATGCAGGCAGGAAATCATTTGGTAATTTCAGTGCAAAGTGCCAGAGAAGGTTAGTCAATTAATTTTCTTTCCTATGCTAGGCAAGACTAGGCTTGTGCATAGATGGCAGATGATCTGTTCACAGAACTGAAGAAAAAAAGTTATGAGAATCTAACTGGTGAAGCAGAATGATTGTTTGAACTTTTTTAACACTATTTTGGAAGCAGCTGAACCAAAACTTTGTTGCTTCAAACTTGGAAGAGAAACAGACAGATGTAAAACAGACAAACCATAAGAGCACATGCAATTAAAAGGCATAACACATTGGCCTTACCAGCCTATCCTCAGTGATCCATAAATCATAGACAGGATCAGATCTCTCTCAATGGACCTACATGACATTTACCACAAAACCTCTCCTGACATAAATACATTGCATAAATAACAGCTTCCTTGACCTTTAAAAAACTAAGCAGGTTGTAAAATGTAGTAGCTTAGTTGTAAAACAGTATCTTTTGTGCTCAAAATGCTATTTTACAACCATGGAAACTTAATGCAAAGGAAATTCAAAAATTAAGAACAACACAATTTAGTATGCTTGGTATCACAAGACTGAATCACAAAAGGAATATGTGGATACCCCTACTTGATTTATTATTCGGACTCTAGGTATACAGTCAGCCATTGCCTCATGCAAACACTTTTTTCCCATGCACTATCAACATCCAGCCCTTGTAGTTTTACATGCCATGCCTCTGAACCAATGAAACTCCTAAGCTTGTCATACTTATCAGTCCGATAATTCCACATGTACTCTGTCTTAATTGTAAATTCCACATCTTTAGCCACCTTCCAAGTCAAGACCCTATGATCACTCTCACCAATTGATGGCAATCATATTCGTTACAGCCAAATTCTCAGATGTAATTACTAGGTTAAGCACTCTCTGACCCCTAGTATTTTCCATTACATGCTGTCGCAGGTAGTTATCCCTTAATAACTGCATAAAATCCAATTCCTTCCTCCCATCTGTCCTCTCCTCCTTCCAATCAATGTTACCATAGTTGAAATCTCCCATAATAATTACCCTCCTTCCACTCATTTCTTCTATTTGCTTATGCATACTATCACCACCATCTATTCCATCACCTGGTCTATAGCAGCATCCAACTGCATATTTTGTTCCTCTAGTTTCAGTCTCACACCAAATAGCCTCAAATGTCTTCTTTTCTCTATCCTGCAGTTCCACTTCTATTCTTCTTGGCTGCAGCTCATCAGCTATCATCAATAACACTCCTCCCCCCATTTTATTCTCCCTGTCACTCCTGAACACACCATACCCCTCACATTCAATCCCATTAGCTATATCATCTTCTGTCAGCCATGTTTCACTAATGCCAATAACCTGTGCCCTGGAAGTGCCAACCAAGGCCAAAAATTCTTCCTTCTTGTTCCTAATACTTCTGGCATTAGTATACATGAATTGCAGAAGCCCTTTTGTCCCATCCCTATTTTGATGCCTTATATTAACTATCCCATTCTGATTTGTTGTCCTTCGTACTCGCTCGGGCATATTACACACATTCATACACTTTACTGTCTCCCTAAAGTCTGCATATCTACCCCCCTTAATAACTCTAGTTTCCCTAATTTTGCACTTCCACTTCATTCAACAACACCTTTTTAAGTCTCCATACACCGAATCCATTCAAATGTAAACCTTCCATCGTATATAAATCCTTTCGCCTATCGAACTCACTCCGCACATCCACAAATTCCACACCACTCATCAAACATAATACACACATAAAGTCATTAGCAATTTGGCCCTCCTTCTATACTCTTCATTGTCATACTGTGGCAACAGACTCGCCATCCTAACTCTCTCACTCTTCTCTTTTGCTACCTCAAGTAAGTCTTTCAAATCCTCTCTCAAAGCCATTTTTTCTCCTTTCAAATCATTCGTTCCTGCTACTACTATCAATTCTTTCAAACTCTGCTTTTGCATTCTAATTGAATCGCTTACATCCTTACCGTTCGCACTAGGTTGGTGCGATTTTGTCAAACTCTAATCTATCACATCTCTTACTAAAGAATCTTTGTACAACACTCGCTCTCTCATTTTGTTTACACTCGCCATCATACTGTTATTTTTCTTATCATACTTTTCCCGTTTATTAGTTGGTACGCTCGGTAAACATTTTTGCCAACACTCCAGCTGCAAATTTGCCCTATGTATCACTCTGCATAACCGTGCGATCTCACTCATTGCATCTGTCTCATCATTTTTATTATCTGTTAATACATTCATTCATTCTGTATTCATATCTTCGTTCTCACTTTCAACGCCATTCTCACAGCTATCAGGTACTACCTTGCAAATATCACTATTCATACCTCACATATCACTATTTTCTACATTCTCACTTTCAACAATGATATCACTCTCACAACCTGAAACACACTTCAACTCCTCACATTCCTTACACTTTCTGCACACATTCACTCCACTATCATTATCTAACCAGACTCTAACCGCTCTCCTCAAAGCATACATTTCAGTTATTATATTTAATGTGTCGTTTATGTTCCTTTTCTTTGATAGGAATTGTGCATCCCGTTTCCCTTATATAAGGCAGATTATAGGTACAATGAATGCAGTATACTTCAGGGTGGGCCAGCAGAGGGAGTGGATACTTGGATGATGTGACTAAGTTCTTTAATTTTCCAGGAGGTTTAAAGGTGGCTTTAAGGTTGTATTTCTGTAGTATTCTGTTTATTTTATCTGATATCCCTTTAATGTATGGAATGGTTACAGTTTTATTGTAGTCTAGTTTAATTTTGTTTTTAAGTGAGGCCTTGTGAAGAATTTTGTTGATAGTATTTTGATTGTAACCATTTTTAAGGAAGGTATTGCTGGTAACTTAAAGATGAATTCGAAGTTATTTTAATTTAATTTTATTTTCACTAGAGGTCAGGCTAGTAGAATAACTGTTAATCAAACATTGTCTCTTTAGGATACTGTGTGAACTGTAATTTAGCTTGTCTCTGTATACATATATGTATAATCCAGATGATGACCTTAATATGAAGGTCGAAACATCTGTAAATTAAAATAATTATTTATGACACAGTTGTAGAGTTCATAATTTGTCTAAAATGAGTGTGGTATATCCTGTATAGTTTTTTTTTTGAGATTTTCTGCATTTTTTCAACCAGTGAAAATGCATATCGATGATTGTAAAGTAAATTTTACATGACATGAAATTACATTCTTGTTTTATTCCTTTACTCAAGCATGAGCAAACATTTGTATGTGATGTATCTTTATAACTGTTGCTACATCTTGATAATTGTGTCCACCATGAGTTAATCATGGTGGTGTGGTCTGGTTACCCAAGCCTCTGGACCTAAACTCTTTTGTTTTTTGTGTGTGAAGTTGGATAAAAGAACTGGTAGACCTCACAAAAAGGGAAAAAAAAAAAAGTATAATATGCATTGCTCATAAAGGACAGTCTTAATAAAGTAATACTAGTTGCATGCTCCATACACACACATAATAGATGAACTTTATTGTGTATTAAGGCTGAGAGTAATGTATTTGATAATCTGTTGTAGTCACAAGTTGTAAATTCTTGAGTAAACAGCTTATGAGGTATATATTTGCTTCCTATTTTTTACCATTAGAAACTCCATGCCCATTTTTTAAAAATCAAAATAGCCATCAAAAAGTTCTAGATTTACTATAATCTTTGAAAGATATTATTATTATTATTATTCAGGCCTCATGGAGTCAAAAGACTCATCGCTGGAGGTCCTTTCTAAGAAACACAAAGTCTATCAAGACTCATCGTGGAAAGTCGCTCCTAGGAAACACAATGCCTATCATACCACTCCTTAAACTCATTGACGTTCTCGCTCTCACCACTCTGTCAGGCAATGCATTCCATGGTTCAACCACCTTCCATGCAAAGAAACCACTCCTCACCCTCCTGCTCACAGTTTCCTTTCGTAACTTCCAGGGATGGCCCCTTGTCATGACTCCTTCCCGCTGTTCAGCCAAGCAGAAGAACTCCCCAGTGTCAACCCTGTAACCACCTCTCAACAGTTTAAAAGTCTCAATTATCACCTCTACTTCTTCTATCCACCAAACTTTGCAGTCCTCATTCCCTCAGCCGACCCTCATAACTAACATTGTACAGTCCTAAAACCATCTTTGTTATCCGCCTTTGTACCCTTTCCACAGTTAATTTATCCCCTTCAAATCCTGGGGACCAAATCTGAGAACAGTAGTCTAAGTGTGGTCTGATCAGAGTCTTATACAAGGAATATATGCATATTCCTCTTGACTCATTCTTTATATTTTTGTCTGTCTTCATACTTGAAGAAACAGTTTTGTGGAACTGAAATCATTTCATCTCAGGATTGAAAAGTGTATTATACTTTACAAGAAATTATATTCTTGTTTTCATGTTTTACTTAACCAAAACATTTAAGCAACAAAAGTTATACATGAACATATCTTTATGATTAGAAAGGTATAGATACTTGGATGTTGATTATTGTTCATGATGATGTTTAATGGAGGAAACACATCTAGACATAATAGTTACTAGTAAAAATGTATTTAGTTAATAAATTACTAAACCATTGTCACTAAGGCATCTTCATGGCAAAGAATACAGCCAAGCACATGCAGGCACATTGGCAGGAAGGCAAACACATACAGAGTGTGAAAGGCAGGATTCTATAGTCCTAACTGGTGCCAATGTGTAGTAATGGAAATTTGCTGAAACTCTTTAAATACTAGTCTCCCATTTATAAATTGAGGCATACAATTTTGTTCAAATTTGATTAATGTTGTGATGCTGTGGTATATTCTAGAAATCTCTTCTAGAAATTTTTAGATTCTGCCACAGACAGAATGTGAAAAGCAGGATCCTACAGTCCTATATGGTGCCCACTATGGGTACAATGATGGAAACTTGCTGAAAGTCTCACAATAACAGTCGATAATACTTTCAGCAAAGTGGGGCAGCTGAATTTGTTCTAATTTAGTGAATGCTGTTAATGCTCTGGCAGATTCTAGAAATATTGGCATAGTAATTTAGTAGCTAAATAAATTTAGTTGGCAATTATGTTGATTACTAATTACTAACAAAATTTATTTAGTTAGTAATTAGTATCACCATGACTTCACATCACACGTTAGGTTGCTCTTTGTATCACATACTGTATAGTACATTCTGTTTTCTGGCATGTTTAACATAATTCATGATATCACCATAATACATGAAACACTGTTTATTCCCCTTCCTTCCCTTTCCCAACAGCTTGGTGTTCCTTTGAATGTTGCAGCTTTGTAGGTTGCTAGGTGGAACTATAAAAAAAAATAGTATATTCTTCATGATTTCTGTTTTTTTTTAAGATTTTCCTTGTTTAAACTCTTATTTCTAGATCTTCTGATCTAAATTTGCACATTACACAACTAATTTACATTCATCGCAATATTTAAATAATTATTCATTATGTGAGTCTTGGTTCTCAAAGAAATGCACTGTGGTTTGTAAGATAAGTCCAAGCACCGATGTTTCCACTGCTTTTACATCAAAATGGTATATAGTAACATCGCTTTATAGTAACATCTCCCATAGACAAGGCTAACCTACTGGCATCACCTTTCTCTTCCATTTCCTACATTGATGACTAAAGCCAAAGTTTTTTCCACTTTACTGAGAGCTTCTCACTTCATGTCAACTCTATTCTTCTACCAGAGAGAAATTAGAAAAATTCTGAACAAATTGGACATGAACAGGGCATCTTATTCTGATGGTATTCCCCTCCACTGTATTATGCTACAAACTTCTGCTCCAAAACTAACACATTATTTTGCCTTTTCAATCTTTCCTTCTAAACTGGCATTTATCCTACTTCATGAAAACAAACCTAAATTCAGAATAATAATAATAATAATGATAAAAGTCAGCTAACAAACTGCCATCCAGTTGCTCTCACTTCACTTCTTTTAATAAAAAATAAATAAAAAAAAATGAAAAATGTCATTAACAGCAAACTTCATCACCTGGAATCATGTAGCTAATTAGCATGACCAATGGTATGCATTTTGCTACTCCTGATCCACAGCTGATCATCTAGCTTACTCTATTCACCTTTGGACTTAAGCCATGAGAAGGTTTGGCAAAACTTAGAAATCAATATTTCTAAGTTATTTATTGGGTCTGGCATACAGGCTTTCTCAGCAAATTACCATCAGAACATAATATAAACAAACCATATAAAGAGTAGAAGTCAGACCATTAGCTTTCTACCCTTTATGATTGGAGGAGTATCTCTGCACTTTGCACTTTCACCTATTCTTTTTCTCCAGTACACAAATGACCTGCTGTTGCTGACTTCAAATTCTATTCATAGCTTTGCTTGGCTGATGACAATACATTCCATTCCTCTTTTTCATTTAACAAACTTTGTAGTGCCAATTATTAGATGGATTCAAGAAAGGCTGCTAATCTGTTGTATATTTAGGGTGATTTTGAGATAGATACTTTGATTTCTCTGCTCAAAAGACCAGAAAATGGAACTATTTTTACGAAGTTCAGGGCATTGGTGAACTCAGGTTCATTTATACTACTGCAAATGTTTTTTTTTTTTTTCAGCTACATCTTGTTCAACTGCATCCTCAGATTAAATATGAATGCTTATTTTCATTGCAAAATCCATAAACTATTTTTTATGGTAATCCATCTATTAGAGGTTGTTCAACCTGTAGTACATTAGTGCTGTGAATAGGCAGAAAGTAAGGGAGAAAGAAGAAACTTATTGACTTCATTTTAGACAAATTATGGACTCCACAACTGTGTCAGGAATAATTATTTTAATTTTCCAATGTTTCAACCTTCATATAAGGTCATCATCTGGAGTATACACATATATATACAGTGACAAGTTATATTAATTTCACACAGTATGCTAAAGAGACAATGATTTGATGAACGTTATTCTACTGGCCTGACCTCTAGTGAAAATAAAATAAAATTAAAATAAATAAATGAAGTAAAATAACTACATCAAAGCTATATTCTATTTAAGATCAGAGAAAAAAATGTTTTCATACAGATAGTTTTATTACAGCAAAAATGAAGTCCTAATTTAACATGAGAATTGTTATATTAGATTTAAGATCCTGGATTACCTATAGTCCTATTTATAATTAACTCTTAGGGAGAAAGGCTATGTGGGTAGAATATGTGCCTTCCATATTCTTGGGATTTGTAGACCATCATTATTTAGATTAGGGTGGTTGATAAGAATTTCACAGGCCTCCTTAAAGTTACGTTCATACCACATTTTGGTGTGATGTAAACAGCAGGTGCTTTTCCAGTCAATTCTATGTAAAGCTTTAAGGGCATGATCAGAAAGGCCAGCTTTACCATAGTTATTAAATTTAATGTGTCGTTTATGTTCCTTTTTTCTGATAGGAATTGTGTGTCCTGTTTCCTCTATATAGGACAAATTACAGGTGCAATGAATATGGTATACTCCAGGGTGTGCCAGCAGAGGGAGTGGATCCTTGTTAATTTTGCAAGAGGTTTAAAGGTGTCTTTAAGGTTGTATTTCTGTAGTATTCTGTTTATTTTATCTGATATCCCTTTAATGTATGGAATGGTTACAGTTTTAATGTAGTCTAGTTTATTTTTGTTTTTAAGTGAAGCCTTGTGAAGAATTTTGTTGATAGTATTTTGGCTGTAACCATTTTTTAGGAAGGTATTGCTGATAATTTTAGTTCATCTTTAAGTGCTTGTGCATTGGAGCAAATCTTCAAAGCCTTGTATTTTAGTGTGTTAATGACATCTAGTTTTTGTGTTGGGTGATGGTAGGAGTTTATGTGTATATGTATTATCCATTATTACTAAATAGTTTAGGGAAATAACAAAGTAGACTAGGATATACATTAAAATAACTTTTTAATACAAATCCAATATTTTGGCAACGTCATGTTGCCATTTTCAACAGGAACTTGTGAGCAAGACACGTGGACGCAAGCACAGCAAACAGTAAATGTGGACGAAGCAGGAAGCTATACTTTCTCCTAAAGTCCTACTGGTGCCCCCTAGCAGGTGATGTTGGTATTCTTGGGCGAATGGGCTGAGGTCTTCTGATGTAGGTTTCCCAAATTTGAGGCAGTCTCATGCAGCCAAATTTGTTGAGGTTTGGATTGTTTCTTAGGGCTGAGGCTGATTCCATGAAAAACCTTTCGTACTTGTATTTACTATGGTGAATGATCGTGGCTTTCTTCCACCGTATTCTGTGGTGGTTATCCAGAGCATGGTCTGCAAGACCAGAGTGACTGTATTGGTGGCTTCGTCCTCATTTACCGTTTGTTGTGCCTGCGTGCACATGTCTTGCTCACAAGTTCCTGTTGAAAATGGCAACGTGACGTTGCAAAATATTGGATTTGTATTAAAAAGTTATTTTAATGTATATCCTAGTCTACGTTGTTATTTCCCTAAACTATTTAGTAATAATGCATAACCAACATCTAAGCCTTTCCACTAGAATATATTGTCCAGTATGTGTAGGTTTCTGGTAAACAGGGAAGGAAAGACTGCCAGAAGGAAGATGTATGACAAGTGTATTTAGAAATGGAGGTGTGTTCTGCTTTTCAATCTCAGTTGTGAATTGTATGTATTTGTGTTGTTTGTTTAAGTGGCCAAGGAGAGTGTGTAATGTCTGGCGGCCATGGGGCCAGATAGTGAAAACATCGTCAATGTGTCTAAGCCAGACTTTGGGTTTTAAAGGAGAGGAATCTAGAGCATATTGCTCAAAATATTCCATGTAAAAGTTAGCAATTGAGGGGGGGATAATGGTGAGCCCATTGCTGTGCCTTCTTTTTGTAGGTAGAAAGTGTTTTGACACAAAAAGTTTCTACCTACAAAAAGAGGAATGCTCCAGAGCGCTACCAATTCTGATTAATAGAATCCATGGATATTTTTATAGAAAAACAGAAATGGAATATTTGAAAGAGAGTGGAATGAATTGGCAAGAGATTAGTCATTGATCATCTTGTTGCTCTCATCTGTACTGAGTCAGGTATTTTGAGGATGTTATTAGTGGCATCACCTGAAATGTGAGAACAACGGTATATTAGTGGTTGGATGGATTTGTGATTTTTATAGAGCTAATAGCTGTTTAGTGGTAAAATAATGCCTTCAGCTAAAGAGAATGAATGGAATGTATTTTTTATTTTCAATGCTCTGTTTGGCTCTTTCCATGATGCCAACTACTTGAATAGATATCAATTGTGTCATGACATTTATTCTTTTATATTTCATATTCCTGTTGTTCTGTCATAAGTATGGTTATCATATCAGTATACAGAATACTGTATAGGCCTGGGCGTTTAAGAAATTTATGCTTGAGTGTTTTGTCTGAATGGACTGAAGATGGTTCTGGTTTTGAATTTCATCTTGAGAAAGTGAGATGACCATTTCTTTCATTCTTCTGGATGATATAATATGTTATATTATCTAAACGATGAGAGAGAAAAAAAAATATTGTGATTTTTAGTATATCTGCATAATTTCACCAAGAATAACAAATCTCTTACAAATATTCACAATTATTTCAGTCTCTTCTACAAAGTAGCCTTGCCCTTCCACTCATCAAAACTGAAATACAGACCTTTGAAGCATCTAAATGCATATCAAGTAGCCTGTGTACTCTGTGATGATACTCTATCTAGGATAGAGCAAAATTTTGTGAGAAGCATATTGAATACAAAAAGAGTAAACAGTATGGCACTGTCAAAACATATTTTGACAGCTGGCATCATGCAGCATGGTGTTAAAAAGAAGATATAAAAGCTCTTATTCAGTATTTATTTTGGATATAGGGGAAATATTGAAAACAATAACTGATTTAAACACCCTTCAGCTTTATACTCTAACAGGCATTCCAGGTAATGATTATTGGCATATACTTGCTGACCTGGTTAGCCATCAAGTACAGGGTGTTCGGGATAAATTTGACAGTTTCGTAAGGAAAAAGAAAATCTTCTTTGTATCTATTAAATTTAATGAATTGACAAAAAAACATTACAGGCAGAGTTAATTACAATACTATCAACAAGATTTACTCAAAATAACCACCATTAGCATCGATCACAGCTTCAATTCTGCTTCGGAACCTCGAACAAGCTGATGCTACAGTCTCCCTGGGAAGGGCCGCAAAAACTGTTTTAATTTTATCCATTAACTGGGCTTTTGTATTACCGGAAGTGCGATTGGTGTCTTTTTCAACTGCGCCCCATACAAAATAATCCATGGGGTTAAGGTCTGGGGAGTTTGGAGGCCAAACATTTGGACTGGTGAAGTCGTAGAAATTTTCAGACAACCATTTTTGACTTTTCCCAGAGGTGTGGCAAGGGGCCGAATCCTGCTGCCATACATACGGCCTACCATTGGCTACCCTTGTTATCCAGGGCTTGACTACAGTTAGCAACTCCACGAACAAAACCCGAATTCCAATGCCAGGGTTCTTCAACACCTGTTCCTGCAGATTTGCGAGGAATTCTGCTGTACGAACGCAATCAGATCGTCTGCTAGGGATCTTTCTTCTTGCTACATCCTCGTAGTCACCATTGCAAGTCTCTAGTTCATGCCTGATTGTTTTTACTGTATTCAGGGAGCATTGGGCAGCAGTCGTAATATCCTTATTTTGATGGCGGGCACGAATCATCATGATACAAGTTATTCTCTTCCATGATTCAGGTGGGTTCCAGCTATCCATCCTTTCTGACATCTTGTATATGAATGAAGAAGGGTCCAAACTTTTAAATGAAGAGAAGTGTGTGTTAATACATGTAACTTACGGAAAAATATAATTAATTATAAATATGTCAAATTTATCCCGAACACCCTGTATATGCCAGTGGTTAGTTTATCTGCTCTCCAACCAACAGGTCACAAGTTCAAATCTTGCCATGACTGTGGATGTTTGTGATTGTCTTTAGGTGGAAGATGAATTTCATCATCTGGTGTGAGGCAACCTCCTTGCTTATTAAAGCAAGAAAAAAAGAAAAGAAATGCATTTTTAAAGTAATTCTATTTACTGCTGAAGTCAAAGCAGGTTGTGAACAAAGTCATTCGGAAGCCTGTTGGCACATATAGATTCATGTAGTTTATGCCAACAGCCTTCCGAATGATTTTGTTCATTCGGAAGACTGTTATGTTATTCATTCAAACATTCTTGTTTGAATGGATAGCATGTACATTAGATAAATAAGAGAATGTTATAACATTCAGAATGCATTATGGAAGGAAATTAAAAACCAGGTAACTGTCTTTTCATTGTGTACCTATTAGTATAACATAATAGTTAAATATTTATATATACAAAGGCTGTGAAAGTCGAAAAGAACACACTTACGAACAGTAATGAATCTCTTAGAATTAATGCAGTTGTATTTTTATTAAAATTGATGCATGTGATATTATAGGCTGGAGAAACTTCACTTCATATAGCAGCAAGATATGGGCACTCACAAGTGGTGGACCTTTTATGCAAGTGTGGTGCTGATGTCAATGCAACTGATGAGGTATCTAAATCAATTTGATTTTTTTTTTCTGTGGTGGTATGAATTCCTTTACTAAATATTTTGTAGGTATATGTCAGATAATTAACAACATCGATATTTGTGGAATCATATTAATATTGTTAAAATTTTTTGGACTTGTTTAGGTCATTTGTTTTTGTTAATTTCAGTGAAATTTTATTTTATTTTTTTAAAATGAATGAATCTTCTTTTGAGTCTAATGTTCAGACCACCCAAAAACCACTTAGATAATCTATGTAAAAATGCAACACTCATTGGATTGGCAATCAATAACAGAAAAATTAAAATCCTAAAGAAAATAATTGAAGAAGCATGTAGTTATTAGGCTAAATGACTACATGCTTGAAGAAGCAAATGGTTTTCAGTACCTTGCTTCCTACATTGATACTCTAACATGTGAAAAGAAAGCACAAAGCTCTTCTGCTCCATAAAACTCTAATATCTGGAAATCTGATCTCATCACCACAAAAACCAAAATTTGTCTGTTCCAAACCACTAGTCAAGCTGATTTATATATGGTTTCCAGACATGGAACAGTACTCAACAAGCAGTTGAAAGTTTATTAAGCTTTGAACAGTACTTGGATATAGATGGCAAGATCACATTCCTAATACTGTCATTCTTGAAGAAAACCAGCAAGAGAAAAATCAACTGAGATGATTGGGTCACCAACTTATACATTCACCTACATTCAGTACCCTTGCTCTCTATAGGCCAACTAATGAACACAGAGAAAGAGGAAGACCAAGAAAACAGTTTTGGCTATACATAAGCAAACTTTTTTTTTTGAAGATGATGCTCATGAACCATCTGATTTACCATTTGCTACTAAACAGAGCAGCTTGGCTCACTTTTATCCAGTAGACTTTATCTTCATGAGTTTGTTATGTGATTATTTCGGTATATATTTTCCTACTTATATATGAATAAATGATTGTGATTAAAATGAAACTTAATTGTATCAGTTCAAAAAAAATTTTTTTTAATGCTTTATCATAATATGGATTGGTGTATACACATAGTAGTTAGTTATTAGATGCACTAACCAAATAATGGTGAACATCATCATTTAGCCTTTTATTATTATTATTATTATTATTACCTGAGACCTCCAGGGAGACAAGAACTCATTGAGGGGAGGTCATACATCACCCATACCAGCTGTCATACCTTTCCTTAAATTCATTCACACTGGATGCACTCACTACCCCTAAAGGCAAACTATTCCACTCACTCACTCACTGCTCTGTGAGAGAAAAACTTAGCTCTCATCCTTTTCTTAACTGCGAACAAACTTAACTTCCATGGATGCCTCCATGTTATCTTCCCACCTTCTGTATAACAGAAAGTTTCATCAGACGATATCGTATAACACCATTCAGAAGTTTATAGACCTCTATCATAGCATATTAAATCATATCACTCCTCTTTCTCCTGTTAACCATCTGTAATCCACATATTCACAATTTGTCTTCATAATCTAAATCTCATAATCTAGGTATAATAGCTGAGTCCATTGAGGGTATGGATTCCATAAGGTGCTGAAATCTTCTTTCCACAGATACACAAAGACTTGAATGCATCCTGCACTTATCTCACATTTGCCTGACCTGCTCTGAGATGTTTGTAAAACAAACATCTCAGAGCAGATCCCTGTTCTGAGATGTTTGTTTTACCTCCTCCCAGAAATGCTCAGTTGGATTGAGATCTGTGACTGAGCAAACCATTGAATTATGATAAAATTTATGCTCATGCTCCTGATTCTGTATGACATCATAGATTATCTTTCTAGAAGTAAAAGCTATAACCTAATGGATAGACTATAAGATGAAGGGATGCACTTCATTGACAGCAGTGATCAAATTAAGCTGTGGCATTCTCACATTGCTTCTCTAGTATCAGTGAACTTAATGCGTGCCATGTAAACATTGCTTCTAAAGACAATAAGTTATTCCTCCATTATTTAGATATATTGGTAGTAATGCCTGGATCATCATATTAGAGGAATAATTAATAATCATTATTATATGTACTTGTTTAAGTTAAGGGATATTACATCCCATTGTTTCTTAGCTGAATAAGAAACTCAAACGAGTTTCATGCCGAATATAGAAATTATATAAAGTTCGGCGATTCCAAGCGTAAGCAAATACCTGGATAGCAGCAACTGACCCTTAAGGTAGTGCAAGCTGAGGCAACTCATAGCAAAGGTGGAGCAAGTTCCGATCACTATTCTTGATATTTACCCATAATGTGAACTTAGCTCCTAGGAGCTGTATTGCTGTTCTACATTATGAGAGAAGGTCACTACCCAGACCGGTTTCAACCTTTATTGAGGTCTCATCAGTGAGTAGGTAGACCTAATTAATACCAAGTTTGTAGCGAACAGATCTTACATCCCTTCTATGAAAATTGCCAAGTGGTGTCCTAATAAATTACTAAATATATGAAGAGCTAAAGGCTTCAATTTGGTGACGTATAACTTGTTTAAGTTAAGGGATATTACATCCCATTGTTTCTTAGCCGAATAAGATATATATGTCGCCGAATTGAAGCCTTTGGTTCTTCATATATTTAGTAATTATTATATGTAGTTTTCAAAACAATACAACTTTAACCCTTCCTTTGGAAAGGCCTAAGTTCAAATCCTATCTAGAACATGAGGAACTTTTACAAGGATTTTTCACAAAGATGAGATAGTTTCATACTGAGGTGGTTTGGCTTTTCCTCTCACAAAACAGGCAAACAGACTGGAATTGATAGTCATAATAATATACCAGCCTCATTTCCTTATCAGCTGTAATTATTATTATCATTATTACGGGCGACTCCAGGGATTCCTTAGACTCATCGAGAGAAGCCCTAAACATCATGTCCACACAACTATACGACATTCTCACAGCATCTATCATACCTTGCCTTGAACTCACTGTCATAACACCCACGGCAGACTCTGGCAGCTTATTCCAATCATTTACCACTCTAAAAGTAAAGCTCTAACACCCTTGCTAACTACACTCTTGCCCAGCTTCCATAGATGTCCACTAGTCCTCCAACCACCAGTCCTGATCTCAAAAATATCCTCTGAATTAATCCTATAGAAACTCTCCAGCACTTTGAATGTCTCAATCATATCTACCCTTTTCTGCCTATCAACCAATTTCTGCAACCCACAAATCTTCAACCTGTTCTCATAAGGTTCATTCCATAGACCTGCTATCATCTTGGTCACTCGCCTCTGGATCCTCTCCACCTCTTCCCCATCAAGAAGAAACCTAGGTGACCAAATCTGGGTACAGTAGTCGAGATGAGGTCTTATCAAGACTCGGTACAGAGGTACAATAACTTGCTTGTCTCTGCTCGTCAAAATATTTTTCAACAACCAAGTGAGTTGATGAGCTGATATAGCCACTTTTGCAACGTGCTCAGTAAACTTCATCTCCCTATCCACCAACAGTCCCAAGTCCCTGGCCTCATCAATCTCCTGGAGTACAGTTCCACCAATGTGGTATACTGCTGCTAATCTTTTCACTCAAAATGCGTTGGTGAGAGTAGCTAAAGAGAGGTATGAACAGCAGTTAGCTAATGAAGCTAAAAAGAATCCTAGGGAGTTCTTTCGATATGTAGCCAGCAAAAGAAAGAATGATTATGGAAGGATGACATTGATTGGAGGAAATGGTATAAAGACAGCTGTTGCAGAATGTGTGGTGGAGATACTTAATGAGCAGTTCATAAAGATCTTTCAATCTTGTGAATGTGACTTCATGGAGAGATTAAGAGCAGTTGATGATGGGGAGGAGAGACTGACTGTAAGTGAGCAAGAGGTGTTTGGGGAGTTGAGTAAACTAGATGTAAATAAGGCTGTGGGACTTGATAATATATCACAGCGTATTCTGAAGGAATGTGCCAGAGAGTTGACACCTGCCTTGACATATTTTTTTAATACGAGTCTTGCACTTGGTCAAGTCCCTAAAGAGTGGAAGGAGGGCAAGATTGTGCCACTTCATAAAGGAGGTGATCGAACTCAAGCATCAAACTATAGGCCTATCTGTGTGTCAGGTGTTGTGGTTAAGTTGTTGGAGAAGCTTGTGAGAACTAGGATCCAGAGTTGGGTTGACAACAATGGTATAATCTTTGATGGACAGCATGGATTTGCTAAAGGTGTTTGGGGAGTTGAGTAAACTAGATGTAAATAAGGCTGTGGGACTTGATAATATATCACCGCGTATTCTGAAGGAATGTGCCAGAGAGTTGACACCTGCCTTGACATATTTTTTTAATACGAGTCTTGCACTTGGTCAAGTCCCTAAAGAGTGGAAGGAGGGCAAGATTGTGCCACTTCATAAAGGAGGTGATCGAACTCAAGCATCAAACTATAGGCCTATCTGTGTGTCAGGTGTTGTGGTTAAGTTGTTGGAGAATCTTGTGAGAACTAGGATCCAGAGTTGGGTTGACAACAATGGTATAATCTTTGATGGACAGCATGGATTTGCTAAAGGGAGGTCGTGTTTTAGTAATCTACTTACTTATTACAATAAAGTGACTGCTTCCTTGGACAGAGGAGAAGGATACACAGTAATATACTTGGATTTTGCAAAAGCTTTTGATAGAGTACCTCATGATAAGTTGACAGTCAAACTAGAGCAGATGGGGTTGGATATTAGATTAGTGCATTGGATTGGAGACTGGCTATCTGATAGGTATCAACAAGTTGTGTATGGGGGTGCAATATCCAGGAAAAGGAAAGTCACTAGTGGAGTGCCTCAGGGATCTGTTTTAGGGCCATTACTATTTAACTTGTATATTAATGATATTGGCGAAGATTTGGATGGAGATATTCAGTTGTTTGCAGATGATGCAAAGTTGGGACGAATCATAAAGAGTAGTGAAGATGTTGTGGCCTTGCAAGAAGACTTGAATAAATTGAGTGATTGGGCAAGCAAATGGGGATGTGAGTTCAATGTTGCAAAATGTAAGGTTTTAAAATTTGGAAAATAAAGATGGGATGCAGAATTTATGCTTGGTGAGAATATATTGTTGGAAGTAGAGGAAATAAGAGATCTGGAGGTGATAGGATCTAAAATTTAGGGGACACATCGCCAAAATTGTGAAGACAACACAAAGACTTCTGGGAATGATGAGGAGGACACTGACGTGTAGAAGTAGGGAGATTCTTGTTCCATTGTATAAGGCTTTGATTAGGCCACACATGGACTATTGTGCCCAGATTTGGTCACCTGGTTTTCAGAAGGATGAAGAGATGTTGGAAAGGGTCCAAAGGCGACTGACTGAGGTAGTTTCTGATCTCTGGAATGTCGAGTATGAGGAAAGATTGAAAAGATGTAATTTGCAGAGTCTAGTGGAGAGAAGGAAGAGGGGAGATATGATAGAGACCTATAAGTTGGTAAGGGGTTGTTATAGGATCAATGGTGGAGAAGTTCTACAGAGAATAGTGGGAGATCAGGGGAGAACCAGAGGTCATACCTGGAAACTGTATAAAGAGGGTGTGAGTAGGGGAGTGAGGGGCAGGTTTTTTTCGTGCAGAGTTGTGAATGATTGGAATGCCTTGCCTGAGAGTGTGGTGTCTGCAAGGAGTTTGAATGTGTTTAAGACCCGGTATGATGAGATGTTTGTGAGATAAAAAGGGCCTCCTAGATGAGTCTTTGACTCCATGAGGTCTTGTTTAATAATAATAATAATAATAATAATAATAACCTTACATTTTGTCACATTAAATTGACATCCATTCTCCTTAGCCCAGAACTCCAATCTATCCAAGTCATTCTGCAAGATTTTGACATTTTCTGCATTCACTATTACCCTACCCAACTTTGCATCATCAGCGAACAAATAAACTATTCCTCTTAGATCCTTCCCTATATCGTTAATGAACAAATTAAACAGGAGTGGTCCAAGAACATAACCCTACAGCACACCACTAGTCACAGGCCATCTTTTGGACTCTACTCCTGAATAAACTACTTTCTGATATCTCTCTGATAACTCCTGAATAAACTACTTTCTGATATCTCTCTGATAACTCCTGAATAAACTACTTTCTGATATCTCTCCATCAACCACCCACCAACCCTATATCCATTCCGACATGTTGCAGTTTACGGATTAGAATTCCATATGGTATCCTGTCAAATGCCTTAGCCAGGTCCAGCAGTATCACTGTAAGCCCGTTACCCTTTCTAATCAAATTCTAATTCTAATAAAACCAAATCAAAGTCACTGCTATGTATACAAAAAAGTATTACAAGAAACTGAAATATCAGTCTAGAAATTCTTTTGTCTGCAAAGCAGGCAAATTTGCTTTGGAGCATATGAAACTAACAGACATGATATGTGTCTTTATGGTCTAAGTTGCCTCAACTGTGTTTTCACCAGTGATAATCCCAGACATCGGCTTCAAGTTCAGTCAGTCATGCTAGTATATTTGCTTTAGTGATTAAAGAGCAAGGAATGAAAATCAGCATTTGATTTGCTCACTGAATTCTCAGTGATATTTACATTTTAAAAGTTAAAAATTTAAATGTGATATGAACTAAAACATGTTAGCTTTATTTCTGCTATAATTGATGCACTACTGTCCACCATTCCACTGCAATCATTCAACTTTGACTTGTCTGCCACTAGCTGCTTCATTCTTGCACTTTCAACTACCAGTCTCCTCTCTAAATATCCTGATTCACTCTGCACTTTCAACTGTGCATCAGTTTGGGACCCATGTTAGTAGCAGAATAGGTTTATCTGCCCTCTGGTTAAAGGAAAACAGTCATTGTTATATATACATATATAAAAAAAGAAGAAGTTTTTAATGAAAAATGCATAGTTACCCTGAGTATATTGCTAACTAGAATGCTGTCGCTATAGTCAAAAACAGTTTGTTAAGAAAATATGTTGATATGACCCCAGGTGATCTAATCATGTTCAGTAATGAAGGTAACTTGCAATATGTTTAAGCACATATTAAACTCATTTATCATTATTATAATTATTATTACACAACATCTCCATGGAGTTCAGGATAAGTTGCAGGAAGATACTCTATGTCATATGCTGTCTAACTACATAACTCACACTGTCCAACATTTTTGTCTGAATTGTATGTGTTCTTTTGCTGGATTATGAGGAAAAACCAGTTTCTTGGTTCCCCCCCCCCATAGAAAAACCACTTTCTTGGAAACTTTTTCCTTTCCAGTTAACTCACCTTCAATTGAAAAAGCCAATATAAATTTCCTCACATCATAATGAGAATCAAATCCATCCTTTTTATTCAAAGGGCACATTTTGTTGTCTCTTAATTTATCATAGTTTCCTGCTCTGTAATCCCACACATCTTTCTCTTGTTCTGTGAAGTTTGCACCTGCTTAACCATGCCCAATGTTAAAACCACATGATCACTCTCCCTGATTGGCAACATTGTGGTAACATCCTCTATTATTACTTTCTTTTAAGGTTACACGGTGAAATCAGCACTCATATTTGTAGATTTAGGGACACAAAAACACACGTGTTGAACCGATTATTTTATTAATTACTAATAAAATAAAACTTGACATTTAGACCCTATATCGAGGTCATCATCAGAAGAATACAACTGTATAAGAAACCAAGCTACATGCTCATGCCCTGTATACCAGTAAACTAAATCTATGCAGTTAATAAATCCTTTTTCCTAGCCTGATCTCTAGTGATAAAAAAAAATAATATATATATATATATATATATATATATATATTATAAATAAATAAATACAACTATAATAAACTGCTCAACTCCTCATGTATTAATATTCTTCTGGATAGTTCTGATTGTTATAAAATGATTTCTTTCAGTTGCTGTTGAATGTTCCAAACACTTCACCAGGTTGTCTTCTTGTAGTGGGATTTTTCTAAAGCTAGTTTATGTTGTTATACAGGTTGTAAATGGGTTCTCCACATTCTTGAAATGGTTAGGCCATCATTTTTGTTGAGATTTGGGTTATGTTTGAGCATTAGTAATTACTCTATACTTCAAGGATATCTTTTTCTCCTGTTTTCATGTCACCTTTATCATCTCTAACTCCTTTTACAGCACACTTTTCTCCATTTCTAAGCTTCTTCAACAATCTCCAGAATATCTTACTACCTTCTTGATATTTATTTTCTATGTTCTTGCCAAAATCCTCCCATGACTTTTGTTTAGCTTGTTTTACACAGTGTTTAGCTTTCTTACATTTGTCTCTGTATTCTCTAAGAGCACAAGCTGACTTATTTGTCAGGAACTTTTGTTATGCTTTCTTCTTTTCCTTCACTGCCTCTTTGACTTCCTGTGTCCACCATGGAGTTCTGATTTTTCTATCCTTGCAGACAACCTCACCACATGCCTCTGGCTGAATCAATCAGGGTTTTTTCCAAGGCTTGCCACTGAATTTCCAAGGTTTGGTTCCTGTTCTCAAACTCTTTCATTTTTGATTCAATGATCTTTGTGTATTTTAGTCTACAGTTCACATCTGAGAGCTACTCAACTTTAATTCGCTTTAAAATTTTCTTACATCTTTGTGTATTTTAGTCTACAGTTCACATCTGAGAGCTACTAAACTTTAATTCGCTTTAAAATTTTCTTACATGTTATTCTTTTCAATATGAAATTCAATTTTATCCTGCTCAAGACTAAATAGTGATCACTTCCAATTTCAAATCCTCTGTACACTCTGGTGTCCTGCACCAGGGATTAAACATCACTATCAACAATAACATAATCAAAGAGACTTTCTTATTCCTTGCCTCTTCTCTCCATGTGAATTTTGCACATTTTTATGTTGGAACATGGTGTTAGTAATAACCAGTCCATGTCCTGAGCAGAAATCCAACAGGTATTTGCCATTATTATTAGCTTTGCTCTTTTCTCCAAATTTTCCCAAAATATTTTTATATGTCTGACAATCATTTCCTACTCTGCTATTTAGATCCCCAACAAGGACCAACTTTTCCTTTTTCATCGTGTCAGTTGCTTTCTCTAAAGCATCAAAAAAAATTCCTCCACTTCTACCTTAGTAGAATCTTCTGTGTGGCATAGGCACAAATAAAGTCTCATTGTCCAATTCCTCATTCTGATATTTGCCCATGTCATTCTACTTGAGACTGCCTGCCATTCAAGATTTGCCTCGTATTTTGTGTTGAATACTCTGGCTACTCCTTCTTTTCCTTGATTGTCATTGCCTGAATATAATGTTTCGCATTTATTGCTCAGAAAGATCTCACCAGTTTTTGTCTTTTTTGTTTCGGTCACCCCTATTATGTCGATCTGATACTTATCTAATTCCTCAGCTAGCTCCATTTCTTTGCCATTCAGGCTTCTTATGTTGATAGTACCAATCTTTAACTCTGGTGATGTTGAGTTGGGGTTTGTTTTCAGATTTGTTTCAGTAGCTGATTTTTCGCTGTTCACCCTGGTTCCCTGGTGAAAACAACGGGAGCCTTGTTTAACCTGGCGACGCCCCAGCCGGCATGAAATTTTGTCATGTTGTACCATCATTTTGTATATTGGTTTAAGCCAATAAGAATACAATTTGGTAGGCTAAATCCGACATTGTCAGCCCATCCTCGTTCGTTCATTATCCAGGTAGATACCCAACAGGGTGCACCAAGAGTAGGTGAAGATTGGACATTAGGTCAGAAGCTATGGTCAGTTTTCTGCATTCCTTTCAAGGCTATGTGAAGGTCTCCTCTCAGTTATACAGCTTTGACCTTTACCGCAAAATGTAAGATTTTAAAATTTGGAAAGCAAAGATAAGATGCAGAATTTACTTTTGGTTAGGATATATTGTTGGAGGTGGAAGAAATCAGCAAAAATGGGATGATGGTGGATAAGAATCTAAAATTAGAGAACACTAACCTTTAGAAGTAAGAAGATTCTGGTAAGGCCTGGATTAGACCACATATGGATTACTGTGCACAGATTTGGTCACCTGGTTTTCAAAAAGAAGAAGAGATGTTGGAAAGGATTCAGATGTGATTGACTGAGGTAGTTTTGGATCTCTGGAATGTTGAATATGAAGAATGGTTGAGAAGATGCAGTTTACAGATGGGGTGATATAATAGAGACATAAAAGTTAGTAAGGGGTTGTTACAGGATTGGCGTTGAAGAGGTTTTTTCATAAAATAGTGGAAAATTGGGGGAGTACAGAGGTCATCCCTGGAAGTTGTATAAGGAGTGTGTGAGCAAGGGACTGAAAAACAGGTTTTTTTACATGGATAGTAGTGATTGATTGGAATGCTCTGCCTGAGAGCTTCATATTTGCATAGAATTTTAAAGCATGGTATGGTGAGTTACATGCACGATAAAGGGACCTCCTAGATGAGTCTTTGACTGCATGGAATCTTAGGATAATAATAGTATAGTGTAGCCCAAGCATACTACAAGTTATGGCCAGTGATTTGGCCATAATTTATAGTCTTCTGAGGCCTGTTTTTTATATGATTCCATGAACTGGAAGTTTTGTTGATGAAGTGGTCAAATAACTTACTTGTTGGTGGAAAAAACAAATGGTTTCTGCTGAAGGCACATTAGTAAATGGGTTAATAATATTCAGGCCTGCCAAGAAGTGAGAGGGTTCTATTACTACTTCCATTATTGTTGTTGTTGTTTTCAATGAGGTGTGCAGTGCATTTTTTTTCCCCATGTGTGTGTGTGTGTGTCTTGTCTACAAGGGAGACCACCAGTTGTGCGAGATTTTTGGAAAAAAGTTTTAACTTCTTTCCATCCTTATGCCAGTTGATAAGGCCTTTAAGCAGATTGTTGATCATGAGTGCCAGGTGAGGTCATATTCCAGTAGACTGTAGATGTTTGTGTGTTATTGAGTTAGTTTTTTACCTTGCAAACATATGCATCTATATTCATGATTACTCTGTCATTAATTACCCTTGTCTGCTTTTAATACTACAGTGTTCTTCTTGTGTCATAATTTCTAAAGTGTTGCCCATTCCATTTTTGCAATTTTTCTGTATGAGTGACTTTTAGAAGTAAGTATGCATGACTTATGTTAATGGTATGACTATACCACAGAATCGATTTAAAAAAAGGATATTTATTAACTGGCTTATATTTGCTGGATTTCAAACCAGCATCTTCAGAGCAAAACAACATTACAGTATATACTTGACAACGAGTAAGGGAAATAATTCATATTGCAATGGACAAAAGATCCAAAGTCCTAATTTTGTACCCTCTAATATATAGATATAAATAATATAAAAAAGAAGTATTACAGCCATGTGGGAGCTGATCTTAAGATAACAGTTTTCCAAATTTTTGGCAGATTAATGCAGTCATACTTGTTAAGATAAGGAGAATGCTTCATAGCCATTGCTGATTCTAAAAGTAATGTTTTTGACCTGTAATGACTTCTATATATCATACCTGTTTTTTTTTTTTCATCTAATCCTGTATGAAGTGGTGTT
This sequence comes from Typopeltis vanoorti, assembly GCF_054136105.1. Lineage (NCBI taxonomy): Eukaryota > Metazoa > Arthropoda > Arachnida > Uropygi > Thelyphonidae > Typopeltis > Typopeltis vanoorti. The sequence continues at coordinate 30,316,387 of NC_143560.1, forward strand.
CAAAGCATGGCCTGCCACTCCTGACTTTCCATAATACTGGTGGCAAATGTATTTCTTATATACTCCAAAGTGAATGTTAACAGATCCTCCTGTCTGTCCATAATAGGCTAAGTCACAGTTATAGGGACCTTTACAGGGAAGTTCTTTCGTATATATGAGGTACATCTGAAAAGAAAGCCAAAGTACTAATAAAATATAACCTTCACACAGCATTCAAACCACTTGTCAAATTAGCAACTCTAATCTGCTCTTCTAAGGACAAACTTCATCCTCTAGCATATCTTGGATTGGAATCTGGTAACACTTATACTCTCCTTGAGGAGAGGAGTCTTTGCTCATTGATAGATTTTAGATGCTTTTCTAGGTATGGTTTTTTCTGTCTTGATCTGATCTGATCTGATTTCCCTTTCAGTCATTTTCTGACCATAGGCATTGCCCACAAAGTATTCCTGGTGAAATTTTTACAGGATAGTTCACCATTGCTTTCCCCAATTTTATCTGGGCTCGGGACTGGCATATAGCTGGGACATATTCATGACTATAATCCATGTGTGTTCACTAGGCCAGTTTGCCTGTTCTGGGGGATGAAAAACCCCAAGTTTCTGGGTGAAAAAACCCCTACCTCCGTATGAGACCGGCTAACTCACCTTTAGTCGAAAGAGACCAGATAAAGGTTTCTCACGACACTGATGGGAATCAAACCCAGGTCTCTGACCAAAGGGCTTCGTTTATACTGACTGAACTACGAAAGCTCCCTTTTTTGTCTTAAATCACATCATTATCTCTTCATATGCTATTCTGTTAATGAACATTTTTTTTTTTTTATGCTCAACCTTTTAGAAAGCTTTATTTCACTCTCCTGAAGAAGAGTATAATACTGCACACAAAACTATTATAAATTATAACTAGTAAATTATGAATTGTTCAACCAATGTTTTCCACATTGTAAATATAGCAGACATTAATTTCAACATGTTCTCCATTCACAGTGAGTTGATGTTACTTATCTGACCCAGGTTGAATATTGAAAATTCTCTTTTTTTTATTATGTCATACCTTGAAAATAATCAGAGCAATAGCAGATTTACTCTGCACAATTAATGGTTAATGGAGAGATATAAAGAGCAGAACATTCTAGTTACTTCTGGTAAGAGATATAAATAACAGAACCATATATGTCAGAATTACCATGCACAATTAATGGTTAATGGAGAGATGACTGAGAGCATTCCTATTTTCACTTGAGTTCCTCAGGGAGACTCTTTGGCACTATATCCTTTTATTACTACTCTGGACTATATTTTCAGATGTTTTCAGACTGAGGAATGGGTATGGAACAACTCTTGAAGATTTATCACGACAAACCCACATAAGTAGTCTCTGCTTTGCAGATGATGTTGTTATCCTGCCCCAAATCACCTAGATAATTTATATTAACATTCAGCATTCATTGGGTGGTTAGTCAACAGCAGTATTCTGAAGTCCTAAAAACATAGCAGAAGGAAATATTAGCTAAATGACCCCCCCCCCACACACACACTTGAAGATGAAAAGATTTTCAGTTCCTTGGTTCTTATATCAATATTCAGACATATAAAAAGAAAGCACAAAGTTCTCTTTTATGGGATTAATTCCATAAAAGCCAAATTAATATCTTGAAATCCAATGTCATTGTGGTGATGAGACTGGTTTCCAGATATTTCCAAATACGAAAATTTGTGTGTACAAAACTGCCAATGAAGCTATATTTCAAGTGTAGGTTTCTGTTGTTAAGAAGTTTTCGATAGAAATATTCTGCTTTTGTGACCACATGTTTATTAGAGAACTGTTTTTAAAAAACTAAACAAGCACTAAAAATAACCCAAGTTTCATTAGTCATAAGACTAACATCTTCAGGGTTAAAGAGAACTAACAGTTTAAAGCACAAACTATAAGAAATTACGAAAAACAAGTTCATTTGTTGGTATTATGAACATCAAAAAAAAGTTCTTTAAAAAAACCAAATAACAGATCTATTCAACCGTTAATGCGTGTTAGTTGGAGACGATGTTATTTGTTGTTGCGTTCTGTGGTTCATGCTCACCCTGTCCGAGGTCTGAAGTAGGTCAATTTTTGATAAACGATTACTAAACTTGATTTAAAATCAAACCTTGGTTTTTGTTGCATTGCGTAGGAATTTTAATCATATTTGTTGCCTCTTTGAATTTTCTTGTGAAACAATTCTTATCAATATAGGACATGTTTGTTCTATCCCAAAGTGCATCATGACTGATAGAAGCTGTGATATGCTAAGCCAGATTTATGTTCTCTCTTCTTTTGTACATCTTTTTGATGTTTGCTCATGCGGATTTCCCCCAATCTCCCTGTCTGGCCCACGTAGCAGATGCTACAGGAACAATGAATATTATAAACTCCTGGTTTTTTCATTGGGTGATGTGTGGGTTTTGGAGGATGAAGAGATCTTGATATTTTTTCAAGTGGCAGGAAAGTCACTTTTATGTTGTTCTTGTAGAGTAATTTGGCTAATTTATCTGTTACATTCTTAATACAAGGAAAGGTCACTGTGTTCTTGATGTCTTGTTTATTTAAGTTTTTTGTAGGTGCTGTATTGAGAAATTTTCTTAATTATCTTAGTTGTGTAACCATTCAGTTGTAGGATCTGTGTTAAATATTATATTTCTTCTTTCTGCCTTTCTTCTGTACTGAGGATGTTGTATACTTTATCCCTTAAGGTTTTATTAGGCCTATGTTTTTTGCTTGAGATGGTGGTGTGAGGTAGCATGAAGAAATCTTCCTGTGTTTGTTGGTTTTTCTGTAGATGGAGCATGATAACCTATTTTTTCTTTAATTTATTTCTATTAAGGATATCTAGGAAAGGAAGTTTTTTATGTTCTTCTAGTTCCAGCATGAACTAGAAGTTGTATCAGGAGATATAGCAGACCTGATCTGCATTCAAAATACAGCACTACCATTAAATTGCAAATTACCACCAAAAAAAACCTACAAAAAACAGAATTCGCAGCTCTTAATAAAATCAAATCAGATAAAAACATAGTCATAATAAAAGCAGACAAAGGCAATGCAACAGTGATTTTGAACTCAGAAGATTATAACAACAAAATGAAAAAGCATCTTGAAGATTCCAATACCTACACAGCATTAGACAGAGACCCCACTAGGCGAACTCACAACAAAACTAATGAACTTATCAAGAATATACCAAAGTGGTCTGAGGAACTAAAAAGGAATTTACAATCAAAACACCCACTAGTGCTTAGAATATATGGAGTTCCTAAAATTCATAAAAAAAGATATACCACTAAGACTGTTAGTGGATGGAAGGGACTCTCCAACCTCAAATCTGGCAAAACACCTTACAAACTTGATTTTACTACATAAAGAAAAACAATATCGTTCATTAAGAACAGCACAGACTTCATAGAAAAAGTAAAAGATATACACATAGATTCTCCAGACATATTAGCAAATTTAGATGTTGGCAGCCTTTTCATAAAGATTCCAAGAAATGAAACAGTAAACATCCTGGAGAATCTCTTTCCACTAGACATTGTGCAACATAAAAGTGACTTTCCTGCCACTTGAAAAAATATCAAGATCTCTTCATCCTCCGAAACCCCCACATCACCCATTGAAAAAACCAGAAGTTTATAATATTCATTATTCCTGTGGCATCTGCTACGTGGACCAGACAGGGAGATTGGGAGAAATCTGCATGAGCAAACATCAAAAAGACGTACAAAAGAAGAGAGAACATAAATCTGGCTTAGCATATCACACAGCTCTACCAGTCATGATGTACTCTGGGATAGAACAAACATGTCCTATATTGATAAGAATTGTTTCACAAGAAAATTCAAAGAGGCAACAAATATGATTAAAATTCCTATGCAATGCAACAAAAACCAAGGTTTGATTTTAAATCAAGTTTGGTAATCGTTTATTAAAAATTTACCTACTTCAGACCTCGGACAGGGTGAGCATGAACCACAGAACGCGACAACAAATAGCATCGTCTCCAACTAACACGCATTAACGGTTGTATAGATCTGTTATTCGGTTTTTTTAAAGAACTTTTTTTGATGTTCATAATACCAACAAATGAACTTGTTTTTCATAATTTCTTATAGTTTGTGCTTTAAACTGTTAGTTCTCTTTACCCCTGAAGATGTTAGTCTTATGACTAACGAAACTTGTCGGGTTATTTTTAGTGCTTGTTTAGCTTTTTAAAAACAGTTCTCTTATCAATATGTGGTCACAAAATTGGAATATTTCTATTGAAGCTATATTTGCATAACTGCTCGTTGAGCAGTTAATATCATCAACAGCTTTCAGACAACATGCCTTCAATCAGTATTAGGATATAGCAAGATCACATTCCTAATGTTGCCATTCTTGAAGTAAGCCAGCAAAGACCTCTAATAGAAACAATTCAGAAAAGTCAGCTGATGTGGGTGGGACACCAACTTAAGCATCCACCCTCACTTACATTCAGTGTTCTTGCTTTCTACAGATCAACTGATGTACATAGAGGAAGGTCAAGAAAAAAAGTGTTGGCAATACATAAGCAAAATTCTTTTGAAGATGAGACTCATGGACCATCTTAAATTTACTAGTTAGCACATAACAGAACTAGTTAGCTCAGTTTCCTTTAACTGACTATCTCCATGAATTGTATATACTGACCACACCTATTTTCACAATTCTTGCTGAGATTTTGAAAAACAAAAAATAAGAGTTTCATACCAGATGACAGAGAACCAGCAAGTAGCTTGCAAGATGAGTTCAGAAAATGGCAGTATTATTATGAGATTGAAGGTATTCAGTTTTTGAACAGAAGTATAAATAAAATTGAATTATAGAAGAAATTCAGGAAGAAACATGGGTGCATGATTTTGAACTAGAACTTTTGGTGTTTCCAACTGCGGGGACTGGAAAGTCAGTCTTCCCAAATTCTTCCTTCGTGAACACTGTTCCAGATTGGATTTATTTTTTCTAAATCTTTCTTTATCTAGTTTCTTTACTTTTTTCCATGGTCTTCCTCTTGATCTCTTCCTCTTCATTTTGTACATTCTTCTTGGTTTTCTTTCTAAGCTCATTCTCATTACATGTCCAAACCACTTCAAGCATAAATTCACAGGCATTTCTTCAACTCTTTCTAGTCCTAAACCATTCCTAACATAAATATAAATTTTCCCTCTTATTTCATATAAATTTATCCACGCTAGTTCCCTGCCTATTTTTTTTGTTGTTGTTATTGTTGTTTTATTTCATTACTTAATTTGCCATATTCACTAAAACTTATGCCTAAATAACGCCTCCAAGCGCAGTTGGAATGAGAGTACATCACACCCTTCAATTGGATTCCTCTCATCATAATTCGTTATGATGAGAGGAATCTTTATTTGGAAATTTTTCACTTGAAGGTGAGTTAGCTAATCTCATATGGAGGTAGCAGGGTTTTTATCCCCAAAAACTAGAGTTTCCACATACAGACAAAATGGCCTTCAGAACACATGCAATTTACAGACAAAAAATACTAGTGGTGGTGGTGGGTAGTAGATGACGATGGTAGTGGTGGTTCAGTGTAGTGGATGGATTAAGTGGTGCAGACAGAGAGTTGTTGAGTAGGTGCCCACCATCTCACGAAATAATAATAAATATTAATGAATAGTTTAAATATTTTGCATGTACTATAAATTTCTATTGATAATCTATTGAAGTTTTCTATATTTCTGCCTCTTTTTTTAGTTTTGGTATAAGTGCTAATTTTAAACAAAAATTGTAACAAAAATCAAATCCTCCAAGAATTTGCTTTTTTTCTGTGCGCTTTCATTTTTTCTTGAATGATTTTATAGTTGAGTATACAGTTCACTTCTAAAAGCTGTTCAACTTCAAATTTTCTCACGTTATTTATTTTTTCAGTATGATATTCATAATTATTCTGTTTAAAACTAATTAGTGATCACTTCCCATTTGATTTCAACAGGAAGTTAACAGGAGATTTCAAATCTCCTGTTTACTCTTTTATCCTGAATTAATGTGAAGATATCACTATCAATGATAATATAGTGAATAAGACTTTTCTTGTGTCTTCTCACTATATGATTGCATGTGTATGTTGAAACATGATGACTAGTTCATGTCCTGAAAAGAAATCTAGCAAACACTTACCTTTAGTCGGACAATAGGCATAAATAAGTTTATTGCTAGATCCCCATTTTGAAATTTGCCACCTGAAATTGCCTGCCAATCAAGAAGTTTATCTTTGTGTTTGGTGTTGAATGCTATCATTAAGCCTTCATTTCTCTGAGCAGTAATTCCTAAACATAACATCCTATATTTGTTATGTAACAGGATATTGCCTGTTTCAGTATTCTTCATCTCAGTAACACCAAATTTGTCCATATTGTACTTCACTAGTGCTTCTGCCATTTTGACTTCTTTTCTGTCGATACTTCTTAAGTTGTTGGTGCCTATTTTCAGTTCTGCTGATATTGAATTTGTTCCAGTACCTGACTTTTCATGGTTCACCCCAGTTCTCTGGCAAAAATAGTGGGATATTTAACTGGGCGATTCCCTAGCTGGCATGAAATTCATCCTATTTTATCATCATGGTTTTTCTTCTTTGAGCCAATAAAAAATACAGTTTTGTGAGCTATGTTCCAAATTGTTACTCCATCCTAGTTTGTTCAGTATCCTATGGGTACCTACTAACAAGGCTCACCGTGTGAAGAAGATGGGTATTAGGTCAGAAGTCTCATTCAATTCTCCACATGCCTTAAAGGCTATTGTGTAGGTCTCCCATTTATAGCTCTGACCCTTAAGCAACCTCATTTTCATTTATTGACATTGCATTTATTAACTTGTATTTATTAACTCATTTTCCACTACACACATTTTCAGTTTTTTAGCCAGTCAACCAGCCTTACTGATGTATTTATACATCAGTAATTATGTGAATGCCAAGTGTCTGTTGAAATTAAAATGTTATTTCGATGCTATTGAAACAATATGGATATGAAGCACAAATTAATTGCTGTATTTCATCCATAGGACTATTTGTGCAGTTAAAATCATCCCAGCAGACTTTAAATGGCTTAGATCTATAAACCTTTAGATGTCCTTTTTACTCTTTAAAAAGTTTTTTTTACTTTTGAGGACTCAACAAATGATAAACAACTTTGGAGTCTGTCAAATGCTGTGCCAGTGTGTTATCATACTTTTGTCCAGTTGGTTAACAAATAGATTGACAACTATTTGTTGTGATGAAAATATGATTACATTAAATTTCGTGAGATGAAACAGTGGACTAGCAGAACATGCCATCTTTACCAAATAATGCACCCTTTGGAAAAATATTAAGATTCTTCACAAAAGCATTTATCTCATGGAATTTATACAAAGAAAATGTGAAACCTTGCTTCACTATCCAAATCTGAACAAATATGATAATTTGAGTTATCCCTCCTGTTGGAAATAGTAAATAGTTCTTTTCTACATGTTCGGTTTTAATTAATAATTTATCTCTTGTATCAATTTATGCAGTTAGGATGACTGAATAAATTTAAACATGTATTTTAGACTGTGTCACTGTATGCTATATCATATATGTTGGATCTTCTGGTTATCTATGCTATTTGTTAAATTTGAAGGTCATACTGAAGATGCTGTAGATATTAGGTAAAAAATTTTACATTCAATAAAACATTTTGTGTAATTTTGTGGTTGGTAATGGTTTATTTTGATATAAAATTCAAGGAGACATGCCAGCTAGTATTACAGTTTATTAACATAAATTTCATTAAATGTTTAATGTTCTCATATTTAACATTGAAGAAAACCTGAGACAACAGTAAAGAACATTTTTAATTAATTAATTAATTACAAGAGGGATCAAAATAAGTTGATGGAAGTTTTTTCACTTGGCTATGCTACCAGTTATATATTTGGTTTAATCCTTTATCCAAGTGTAAGCAAACAAAGTTTGCACCTGAAGTTTTCAGGATTGTGATAACTCGTGATAAAGGTTGTGTAAGTTTTCATCACTTGCCTTAGTATCTCCCATAATGCAAAGCACATCTCCTTGCAGACATGTATAATGCTATGCATTAAGGGAAGGGCCACTACCCAGACTGGTTTCGACCTTTGTGACACTTTTTGGCAGCTGGTATAGGAAAATATGACTTCTCCATTACTTCCACCTTAATATTACCACCTCTGGGTCTGGCTCCCACTGATGAGACCTCAATAAAGGTCGAAACCAGTCTAGATAGTGGGCCTTCCCTTAATGCATAGCATTATACATGTCTGCAAGGAGATGTGCTTTGCATTATGGGAGATACTAAGGCAAGTGATGAGAACTTATACCACCTTTACCATGAGTTGCCCCAGTCCTGAAAATACTTAAGGCGCAAACTTTGTTTGCTTACACTTGGATAAAGGATTAAACCAAATATATAATAGGTATCAAATAACTAAGTGTAGACCTGGAATCAGTCCATATACTAATGTGTCCATTAGTAATTATACTAATGCATATAGTTTATTAACATTAATTTTTCTCATTATTTAGTGTAATTTTTTTATTCCATTACTTTTATTCCATTTATTCCAGTGTAGTTATCAAGATTTGGAAAGAAGTCAGCAGACAAATTCATAGGCAAGGTGCATCATACCATGTAATGTCACATGTTTGTAGTTGGTATTAATCAAAACAATATGATGTTCCCAAGTCAGAGCAACTGTGTTTGGGTGAAATGGCTGTGCGAAGGGAACTGACAGAGTTTGAAATAGGTATCAACATGACTGTGAAGTCATGTTGCAGGCATATCTGTTCAGCAAATTGTTGACAAATTGGGCCATTCCAGGTCAACAATCAGTGATACCATACTGATATTGAGGTATAGACAGTCAACTGCAAGTGTTACCCACAATGAACGACCCTCCACACTCACTGAATATAACTATAGGTTGCTATGAAGGATAATATGTAAAAACCGCCATTGATCAGCTGACACATTTAATGCGGAGTTCTGGGCATCGACTGGAACACGAATATGCACAAAAATATTCAGAACCAAGTTTCCATCGTAGGACCGTAAAATGCAAGCCCCCACATTACCTGAACCAACATGCAGCATTGTTTTCAGTGGTGCAAAGAGCATGTACAATGGGATGTGGAAGCTTGAAAATATGTGTTAAGGAATGATGAATCATGCTATACCCTCTACCAAGCAGACAAATAGGTGTGGTAGATACCCAGTGAGCATCTCTTACTGGAGTGCATAACTGTAACCCCAACTATGAAATTTGGAAGTGGCAGTGTGATGGTATGGTCCTGTTTTTCCTGGTTTCGCCTTGGACCTTTGTTTGTGATGCCATGAACATTGAACTCCAAGAGGTATTTAAACAATTTGGGCAATGCAATGCTTTTTACTTGGTGGTGTTTTTACAGAACTGACCATTGTATCTTTTAGCAAGACAATGCACCTGGTCATAAGGCTGCTGTAACTGCGTGGTTTGTGGACATGAACATCACCACACTTGACTGGCCTCTCAGCCCTGATCTCAACCCTATCTCAGTCTTATTAAAGTGGGCACCATGGTTGTTTGTTCTTCACACTGTGGTGTCCATTGACTTCTTTCCAAGCAGCGTGTAGTAGTCAAAATCACAAAATTTTATTGAAGTTAATTACTGTCAAAAAAAAAAGTGTTTTCATTAAATCTTATAAATGAGACCTGATCTCAATGAAAACAACTGTATTTCTATTTCAAAATAATGAAAGGTTGTTCTTTGAAATTAATTGAATTAACAAATGGCAAGAGCAGAACTGATGGTCTTATAAGGTTGATTGTTTTCCATTACATAAGGGCTTTGAAGATAAAGTTGTCTACAGCTTTATGAAAATTCAACTAAATTTGTTATTAAATAATGTCATTTTTTATTCTTTTGTGTGATCATATAGTGTTAGAATTAACACTATATGATCACAAAAAAGAATAAAGTGTTAGAATTAAATCATGTTTCTGTTTCTCAGTGTATGTTGTAAAATTTATAAGAGCTGTTTGAAGTTTGAAAGATGCTGTAAATTTAGATAAAGCTAAGGTAATATAATGCTTTCAACTATCTTTTGGGTTATCAGAACTTACGAATCACCTCTGTCTTATTTAATTAACTTATCATCTAAAGGTTTTTTTTTTTTTTTGCACATATTGCTATAATGATTTTATAATTTAACAGCACTCTAAGTTGCCTAATTTTAAATGCAGAATTGCATCTTTTGCTGTTGCTTTAAAAAATGCTTTGATTTTTTCATGTTGGGTATGCTTTCCACATAGCAGCTTGTCATGAAATCCCCAAGGTAGCATTCATTTCCTGTAAGAAGGGTGACAGCCAGCTTAAACAAAGGTTGGTTACTTAGTTGCTTTCTTGCTATTTTAGTTTTATTTTGCTGACCATTACATACATGCATGTATCTGTTTATTTGCGTGCTTTTATTTTCTTTTGCAGTGAAGTCTGTAATAAAGAGATTATGGAATGACTGTCATTTAAGGAGTAAATAAATTTATTTAAACTCTTTTCATAATGACACTGTGAGAAGAGCTGATCATGGATACAGGAACAGATGTGTGTGTGTCTGTGTGTGTGTAAGAAAGGATTGAGATGACCAAGGATGTGTGTGTAGGGGGGGGGGGGCAGACAAGCAAGCCTGAGGAGAGGTGTAATATTTAGTGATGACAGAGAAGAGGGACCAAGGAGTTGGGGTATCAAGGAGTCATATCTAAGAAGTGGGGTTGGTGGGACTTATTATAGAATCAGAAATAAACTAGTGTGTATGTTTAGAAATATTTGAAATAAGGAAATGAAATTGTAGCATTAATAGAGTATATTCACCCTAAAATGTTGGAATAAGTGAGACATGAATAGATGAGGATGACTTTCTGACAGGAATAGAGATGAATGTTTTTCATGCAGATAAACAGAACAGAAATGGAGGAGGAGTGCTGTTGGTGGTAGCAGAAGAGAGTTATTCCTCATCTAAGGTGGAGATGGAAGGAGTAATTACTAGCAATGGTTTTGAAGCACTATGGTGTGAAGATGAGATGAACAGAACAAAATATCTGGTTGGTGGGGTTGTTATAGACCTAGTAATGTGGAGACAGGCAAATTGGTGTGGCTAATAAGAAAAGGGTGATCTTTATGAATGATTTTAATTATGGTAGTATAGATTGGCATCTGAGGACAAAGAGAATGAATTTGTAGAGTATCTGAGGGACAACTACCTTAGGTTAAGCAGTATGTAACAGGAGGTACATTGAGGATCAAGTGTTTTGGATTTGATTATCTCATCAAAGGATGTTATTGTAAATGAAATGTCAAATCTCCCTCCAGTTTGTGAAAGTGACCATGAAGTGATTTATTATTTTCTGGTGGCCAGCCATATAAGCAGTTCTGTGATAATAGGATATATGTGGTACTACAAAGCTGTGTCCTGACAAGCTCAGGACACAGCTAGAGTAGCAGCTATATTATGGAATGAGGAATTGGATGGAAAGGAGATCTGTTCTGGAAATGTCTGGCACAGGCAATGTAGGAATGCATTCTTAAGGTTGGTCAAATAGGCTAGGTGTGAAATGGATAAATGAAGAAGAGTGAAGCTTGCAATTTCGAAAATGGGTGGTAATAGTCAGTTGCATGACGAGTACACAGAGTGAGCAAGAAAGGACTCACTTGGTAAGAGTAGAAAAAGTGCATTATGAGTAGCTGATAGCTAATGAGGCCAAAAGAAATCCTAGGGAATTTTTTTTTGATATGTTGCCGGTAGAAGAAAGAACGATTATGGAAGGATGATATTGGATGGAGAATATTGTAGTGTGATAACCACTGAGGAGGATATAGTAGAGATGTTAAATGAGCAGTTCATAAAGGTATTTCATATTTGTGAAAGTAACATTCAGAATTTGACAGGTGCAGAAGAGGAGGAGGAATTACTGATGGTGAGTGACCAGGTGGTATGTGAGGAATTGAGTCAACTTGAGGTCAGTAAGGCTGTAGGACGTGATGGTATATCACCACATGTGTTGAGGGAATGTTCCAGGGAATTATCGACAGCTCTAATGTACCTCTTTAACCTGAATCTTAGATTGGATTCAGAATTGGATTGACAACAGCAACATTCTCTTTGATGAACAGCATGGGCTTGCTAAAGGAAGATCATGTTTTAGCAGTCTGCTTACTTATTATAACAAGGTGACAGATGTATTGAATAAAGGGGATGCATGCACAGTATTATATGAAAATTTTGCTAAATACTTTGGTGGACATGGCAGACTGGTATTTAAATTGGAATAGATGGGGTTGGATAGTAGATTAGTGCAGAATAGGAACGTCACTGGTGCCCTTAGGGTTTGTTTTGGGTCACTGCTGTTCAGTTTGTATATAAATAAAACTGGGAAGGGTGTTTGCAGATGATGCAAAGTTAGGAAGAACCTCTGAGAAGTAGAACAGGTGTTATAGCCTTGCAAGCAGACTTGAATAGACATGGGTTAATGGGAGAGTGAGTGGGGGCTACCAGTTCAGTGTATGTAGCAAAATGTAAGGTTTTAAAATTCAGGAAGCTCAGATGTGATGCAGAGTATAAGATTAGGATATCTTAGAGGAAGTGGAAGAGATGAGAGATGTAGGGGTGTTGGTGGGTAGAGAACTGAAAATTTGGGGGCATTTTGCTAAAATTGTGAAGACAGTATAGCACATTATGGCAATGATGTGGAGAACACTGACATGTAGGAGTAAGGATGTTATGATTTTGTTGTTCAGACTGCATATGGATTTACTGTGCACAGATTTAGTTATCATGTTTTGAAAAGGATGAAGAGATATTGGAAAAGGTTCAGAGACAATTGATTGAGATGGTTTTTGGTCTCTGGAATGTTGAGTATCAAGACAGATTGAGGGAATTCAATTTACAGAGTCTGGTGGATAGAAGGAAGGAAGGAAAACAAGGGGGCATGATTGAGATATATAAATTAGTAAGAGGTTATTACCAGATTAATGTGAATCGGATTTTTCATAGAATGGGTGGAACAGTAGGAGTACATAGGGCTTCATTACATTATAGAGCTTCCATACCTGGAAGCTCTATAATGAGGGTGTGAGCAAGGGGGAGGAGTAGGTTTTTTGCATGGAGAGTGGTAGGTGCTTGGAATGCATTGCCTTAAAGTGTGGTGGGTTTGGAGATAGTGAATGCATTCAAGTCGGGACATGATAAGCTTGTATGTGTGTGTGTGATAGTGGACCTCTCACGATAAGTCATTTGACTCCACAGAGGTCTGATAATCATCATCATTATTATTTTATGGCATCTCCATGAAGTCCGGAGACTCATTGTAGGAGATCCAAATCAACCATCATACACACAAAATCCTATCGTACCTCTCCTTGAATCCATTCACCATCAGGAAACTCACAACCAATTCTGGCAATCCATTCCACTCACACTCTCCATGCAAAAAATCTGGTCTGCACCCCTTACTAACCCCAGTCTTACACCACTTCCACAGATGGGCCCCTAGTTCTCTAACTATTTGCCATATGTTGATCACTTGCATCAATTTTATAAAACCCCTTTAATATCTTAAAAATTTCTATCATGTCCTCCCTTTTCTACCTATCAACTAAACCTTGTAATCCACAAACCTACAGCTTATTCTCATAGCGAGTATTCCACAGACCTGTGACCATCTTGGTCACTCGTCTCTGAATCTTTTCGACCAACAAATGTGTCCAGGTGACCAAATCTGTGTGCAATAGTGAAGATATGGCTCAATCATAGCCTTATAAAGAGGGATAATAACTTCCTTATCCTTACTTGTTAGTCTGTTTTCAACATCCAAGTAATTCGTTGAGCTATTTTACCAACTTTTGCAATATGCCTTCTGAACTTTAACTCTATGTCCACTATTATCCCCAAGTCTCTAACTTCATCAGTTTCCTGCAAACCATGATGCACTATGCGCAACCTTTTCAATCCAAAGTGCATAATCTTGTAAAGAAATTGCTTTTTTTTTTTTTTTTAAATTCTTATTTCATTTCTGTAAAGAAGATGTTTACTCTGAGTGGTTAGTATTTACACAAGGGTTCAATTCCGATTGGTGCAATGACTTTTAACTGTTTCCTTTAGAATCTGGAAAGCTTAATTTTGACTTAAGTGAAATGACTACAGGAGATATTAATTCTAGTCGTGAAGTTTCTTCAGTTAAGGATGAGGAATTTTTTAAGTTAATTAATCCAATTTTAGTAATACCTTCATTCTCAGGTTATAGTCATGAAAGCATAGAAACATTTTTTAGATATGCAGAAAAAATTTGAGATTTAGGAAAATGGTCAGATTTTCATTTATTAATTATGTTTTGTCATAAATTATTGGGCAAAGCCAAAATGTTCTTAAATTCATCCTCTTTATTAAGAGATGCTGGCAGTTATGCAATCTTTAAAAGTTTGCTGATATCAGAATTTTCAAATGTGGGAGAATTAAGGCCTAACAGTTGGAAAATTCATCAGTGCATTCAAGGTAATGGAGAGTTCTGTTTCAGAGTATTACCACCACAGACTTTGGAGCATTGCTCATAAATTTAATGTTTCATCTGAAGAGAGATCCTCTTTAGAATGGTTGCTGTTTAATCAGTTTAGACATGACCTTAAAGATAATTTGAAAGAAACAGCATATAAGAAAAAGTTAAAAAATCTTGAACAGTGTTTTCAGCTTGTTAGGGAAAAGGAAGAGAGACTTAGAGATATATTTCATTCCACAAACACCAAACAGGTAAACTCATTTCAGTATAATGAAACTTATTATCCTAACACAGTAACTGCAGATAAAGTGAGAGAAGGGAAGTTTCAAAAATTAAAAGGTGCTAAGAAAAAGAAACAGTCTAAGGAAATTTCTTTGAATTTAACTGAAGATGTTCTAGAATCTGAATCCAAAGTAAAATCATATGATTTGGGAAAAATAGAGGAACTAAAAGTGTTTCTTAGTGAAGAGATAGAAAGACAGCAGAGACCAATAGTGACAGAACAAGAACTTCTGTTTAAGATGACATCTGATTTAACAATAGCCAAGAATCTTCATACAGATAATCAATCTTTCTCTTGCAAATCTAATGATATTGACAGAAATAAAACATCTCAAAGGAGATATGTTCTAAGATGTTTTAGATGCAGTAAACCTGGTATTATGTTATGGATAAACTTTGTTTTTGGTTAAGAAATCTGAAAATATAAGAAATTTTGAAAATAATTATTATTCCAATATCATATTTGCAAGTACAGAAATGTCAACCTATTCATTTGACATGGGTAAAGCTAAAGGCAGCTCAAACCCTGAAAGAGAGTTCAATGTAGCATCAGCTCCTTATACTAACGAAGATAATCCTTTGACAGTTCTACAAGGATTTATTGAAAATGTGCCTTGTGAAATCTTACTCGACAAAGGCACACATATTTCACTAATTTCTTATAGTTTGTTAACAAAATTAAACTCTAAATCCGAATGACATCTCAGTTTTAAGTTATTCAATTAAGCTGATAGGTATATTTGGAGCAGAAATATCAGCTGATAAGCAAATACAGTGGTACCTCGACTTACGAACTGCTCGACATACGAGCTTTTTGAGATATGAACTTTTTCATATCTTATTTTGACCTCTAGATACGAACCTAGACTCGAGATACGAACCGTGGTGCTTTTCTTTTCAAATGAATTAAAGCCTGTTTTACATTGTACTTCTTTTAAAACTTTTTTATGCACGTTTAGCTGAGCACACGCTGAACCGTCTCTAGTGTAACGATTGTTGTTACTACATCGTATTTATCTGAAATACGATGAACGCTGCACATATTTGCTTTTTTTGTTTATCTAT
This sequence comes from Typopeltis vanoorti, assembly GCF_054136105.1. Lineage (NCBI taxonomy): Eukaryota > Metazoa > Arthropoda > Arachnida > Uropygi > Thelyphonidae > Typopeltis > Typopeltis vanoorti. The sequence continues at coordinate 30,332,326 of NC_143560.1, forward strand.
TTTGGTATTTGTGTAAACAAACAATACACTTTGTGAAGATTTTTTTAGGTTTGTATTTATTATGTGTACTGTATGTATTTCTTTTTATAAGTGACATGTTTTTATTGTAGCTTCACATTTATTTTCTGAATAATCTACCAGCTAAGCGATTCATTTCACTGATCAGCGCATTATTTTCAACATGAAGCCAAAGAAAACTAAGAAAGAAGAGAAGAAGAAAATCACAATAGAAATTAAGAAAGAGAGTGTGGAAAAATATGAGAAAAGAGTCAGGCAAAGTGGTCTGTGCAAGTAGTATAACTTGTCCCAATCCACCATAGCTACAATTGTCAAGAAAGCAGATTTTTATAAGGAACTGGATGTGGCCAAAGGAGTATCTGTCATGTCATCTTGAAGAAATAAAGTTATGGAAGAAATGGAAACTTTACTACTCATCTGGATTAATGACATGCAACTGAAAGGAGATAGAACTTGCCATCCAGTAACAGTAGCAAAGACATCGGCAAAGAGTTTAAAGCTAGCAAAGGATGGTTTGAGAAATTCAAGAATAGAACTGGTATCCATAGTGTTGTTAGACATGGAGAAGATGCTAGTGCTGACAAAGAAGCTGCCAAAAGATTCGTGAAGGAATTTCAGAAACTGACAGAGTCAGTAGGTTACAAACCAGAACAAGTTTTCAACTACGATGAAACTGGCTTTTCTGGAAGAAATTGCCTAAGAGAACATTCATCACTAAGGAGGAAATGGCATTGCCAGGACACAAGCCAATGAAAGATAGACTAACTTTGCTTTTTTGTGCCAATGCCAGTGGTGACCTGAAGATAAAACTTCTGTTGGTTTACCACTTTGAAAATCCTAGTCTTTAAAAAGCAGAAAATTAACAGGCACAAACTTGGTGTTATGTGGAGAGGTAACAGCAGAGCCTGAGTAACCAGGCTATTCTTCTGTGAATGGATGACAGAGGTCTTTGCTCCCACATTGAAAACAAGAAAAGCTATCTACAAGAAAAGGGTCTGCCTGAGAAAGTTCTTCTTATAATGGACAATTCTCCAGCATGTTGAAAGTTTATTTTTCACTTGGTTAGAGTATAATAAATTTAGTTTAATCCTTTATCCAAGTGTGAGCAAACAAAGTTTGCGCCTGAAAGTATCTTTCTTCAGGACTGGGTTAAGGTGGTACGACACCAGGGCAACTCGTTGCAAAGGTGGAGCAAGCTACCAACACTCCTATCTCAGTATCTCCTATAATGCAAAACACATCTCCTTGCGGATATGTCTAATGTTATGCATTAAGGGAAGGGCCACAACACAACCCAGACTAGTTTCGACCTTTATTGAGGTCTCTTTAGTGGGAGCCAGACCCAAGTGGAGATATCAGGCAGAAGCATTAGCAGGTCATCTCTACCTATATCAGGCAGAAGCATTAGCAGGTCATCTCTACCTATAGGAATTGCCAATTGGTGTGCCACCCTTTTTTAATAATTTACTCTGGATTTAGAGAAAGATGTTGAAAGTTTATTTTTCACTTGGTTAGAGTATAATAAATTTAGTTTAATCCTTTATCCAAGTGTGAGCAAACAAAGTTTGCGCCTGAAAGTATCTTCAGGACTGGGTTGAAAGTATCTTCAGGATTGAGGTCTCTTTAGTGGGAGCCAGACCCAAGTGGAGATATCAGGCAGAAGCATTAGCAGGTCATCTCTACCTATAGGAATTGCCAATTGGTGTGCCACCCTTTTTTAATAATTTACTCTGGATTTAGAGAAAGATGTTGAAAGTTTATTTTTCACTTGGTTAGAGTATAATAAATTTAGTTTAATCCTTTATCCAAGTGTGAGCAAACAAAGTTTGCGCCTGAAAGTATCTTCAGGACTGGGTTAAGGTGGTACAACACCAGGGCAACTCATTGCAAAGGTGGAGCAAGCTACCAACACTCCTATCTCAGTATCTCCTATAATGACCTGCTAATGCTTCTGCCTGGTAGCTCCACTTGGGCCTGGCTCCCACTGAAGAGACCTCAATAAAGGTCGAAACTAGTCTGGGTTGTGGCCCTTCCCTTAATGCATAACATTAGACATATCCACAAGGAGATGTGTTTTGCATTATAGGAGATACTGAGATAGGAGTGTTGGTAGCTTGCTCCACCTTTGTAACGAGTTGCCCTGGTGTTGTACCACCTTAACCCAGTCCTGAAGATACTTTCAGGCGCAAACTTTGTTTGCTCACACTTGGATAAAGGATTAAACTAAATTTATTAAATTCTCCAGCACATCCACCACAGTTGGAAGAAGATTTGGATGAAGAGTTTAATTTCATCAAAAAAAAGTTCTTGTCTCCTAATACCACACCACTCCTACAACCAATGGGTCAATATGTTATTTCCAACTTCAAAAAGCTTTATATCAAAGCTCTTTTCCAAAGATGTTTCGAAGTTAATCCTCAGGGAATTCTGGAAGAATCATTTCAATATTCTTCATTGTTTGCATCTTATTAGTTAGGCATGGGAAGATGTTTCTGTAAGAACTGTAAAATCAGTCTGGAAAAAGTTATGGCCTGACTGTGCCTGAGTACTGCATTGGAAGGACCTGAAAGCAAAATTGGCATTGTAGATACAGTTGTCTCCCTGGTCAAAACCATGCATTTGGAAGTTGATGAAGCAGATGTAGAGGAGCACAACGTTGAGCTGACCACTGAAGAGCTGCAGAAGTTAAGAAGAGAGCAGGAAAAAGAAAGGGATGAGGAGGAAAAGAAAATGTCTTCAGAGGACAAAGAAGACAGCAACAAAGCTTGCAGCACTGGGGCGAATTGCAAAAATTGGTTAACAAGTGGCATCCAAATCAAGGTGTTGTTTCTAGAGCCACTAATATCTTCAGTGACAATGTCATTAATCACTTTAGAAGGGTGTTAAGGAAACAACAGATTCAGTCAATGTTGGATAGGCTTTTTAAACCTCCCTCACCTAAGAGACAAAAAGAGGCAACTGATGACAACAAATCGAAAACTCCTGAACCACAAAACCAGCCATAAGAAAATTGATTTTTTTTCTACAATTTAATGGAAGATGATTTTCATACTAATCATGTAAAACCAAAGATTTCATAAATAAAAATTAATATGTAATGGTATACAAAATGCATATTTATAGTGTAAAAATGCCCCTTCTCACTCCTTCTCCATTTCTTTGCATTTTCTTCATTTAGTTGAGAATAGTTTCTTATTTTTTTAATTTTTTTTAAATTTTTGAATCTGGGAACAGATTATTTGATTTTTTATAAGATATAATGGAAAATTGGGTTTCGAGATACGAACTGCTGTCAGGAACGAATTAAGTTCGTAAGTCGAGGTATCACTGTAAATGCTTTTATTTCGATTCCTTGCTTTCCTTTGAAAGTTTGTTATCCATTAATAGTTCTTCCAGGATCTTCTAATTCAAATGTACAAGTAATATTTGGAATTGATTTTCTGAAACGTCAATGTAATTTCATCAATGAAATTACATGCTTTTGCATGTAATTTCATTGATGGTACAGTGTCCTTGTATGGACTAGAATATTGTTTGGACAGGACATCAGGTGACAAAGGAAAATTAGAGCAGGCTCCTGAAGTTTTTAAAGAGACTGATGATAATGATCAAGTGTTTAATATTGAGACTCTAAAGAAAGATGAGAGGGAAAACATTGAGGAAATAAAAGAGAACTTAGGGCAGAAGGGCAGAATTCAGTGAAATTAGCAAACAGTAGTGAAGAAAGGAATAGAATTCTGAAATTCTTTAAATCTGGCTTTGAATTTTTCTCTGGTGTTTTCACAGAGGATATTGTTTCAATGTCTTGCACTAATGCATTAGAACACTCAGTGCAAATTGTACTCAGTCTCCTATTTACATTAGGCAATATCGGACTCCATTGAAATATATAGAGCTTTCAGAAACTACAAATAATTAATGTGAATGGGCAGGAGTAATTAAGAAGTCAAATTCTCAGTGGAATAGCCCATTCATCTTAATTGAAAAAACAAATGGAACCCTAAGGTTTGTCTTAGACTTGAGAGCCATCAATAAGGTTACAAAGCCTATTGATTTCCCTCAATGTAAGATTGAGAAATTATTGATCTGTTTGGAAGGAGCACAATATTTTACAAAACTGGATTTAAATTCTGGTTACTTTCAGATCCTTTGAAGAAAGAAGACAGAAAATACTTTGCATTTACTACTAGATGGCAGAAATATCAGCTATGTAGATTACCACAAGGTGCTAGAAATTCTGCCATGTCATTCCAGTCTTTAATGAATTCTGTCTTATTAGATATGTTGGGAAATGGAGTCATCTGTTTTCAGGACGATCTTCCAATTCATTCAAAGGATCTAGATGGGTAATCAGCTACTATATTTCTTTTTCTTGGAATATAAGCCACATCAATATTATATTCCTGCAGTTCCAGTGCCCACTTAGTTATACGTCGATTTTTATCTGATTGGTTTTTCTGTGAACTTAATTTACTTATTTCACCTACTAATTTCTTAAGATTGCTTTTTATTTTTATTCATCTCTATAAAGAGAGTTTTACTCAGAGTATTTAGTATTTACACAAGGTTTCAATCTGATTGGTGCAATGACTTTTAACTATTTCTTTTAGAATCTGGAAAATCACTGACTCAAGACCAAATAAAAAAAAAAAAATACATGAATTTAATGAAACTAAAACAATATATACACTTTAAATAAAATTATATAACTACCAAAATAACTGGATCCAAGGCCTTCTAAAATAAATCTACACTTTAGAGATTTTCCTATCCAAAATTATTAAAATCATTCACTCTCTGACTCATTCTATTATCGGGATTGCTTGACATACTTAATCACGTCTACCAGACTAAACACCTTATTTCCAGGACAACAAAAATGTTCATCAGAGTCCGTTTTTTTGTTAGGGCCTTTTCCAAAAATATAAAATTTTCTTTTCTTTTCCATAGGATCCTTTTTTTCCTCCCTTATACAGCACACAATATTATTCCTCCGGTCTCACTGAAGTATAAATATTTCTTACCTCTTGTATCTGATGCACAGTTTACTAAATTTTGTACCAGAGAAAAAGTTTCTTCTACTACTTTATAAACAACAGATCTAATAGAGCTCTTCATGTTAAACCACTTTACAGTTTCACATTCCACCAATTGCTTTTTCCATAGAAACCCAGTATCCTTAAGACAGAAGATGAAATTTTCCATTCAGCGTTTCCTCTAACATTCAAATTAGAACATTGATTCCATTATCTACTTTTATAAGCCAAATACTTGTTGACAGTCTGAAATCCTCCAATTTAAAGACTACTCACAGTTCTCTGATTTCTTTTCGAAATCTTCTATTAATATTCTCCCAACTGTCATGTAATACTTAAAAACTTCCTAAGAACAAAATTTCTCTGATCTTCATTCTTAAATTCCCATTAACTCTCTCTTGTTTTCCTCGTTACTCCATTACTGAACTCTCTCTCTCTCTGTCAGCTGTTAATCACCCATCAAACTCATCAGCGAGCTTGCGCACTCCATGTAAGTGGCAAGTAAGAAGTTGCGTATAATGGCTGATATGTTGTCTCTGTTCGCATAATAAAAATATCTTTATAAAACATAGAACTTAATAATTTTAAACTACACTAAAAAGAATTGAAAGTAACATAATTATCAGAATCTAGTAAGTACATCAGTTTCAAACGGTTTGCATTTCATTTTGACAATAATAACAAAAACGGTACATTGTAACTTGTTATGAAACCAAAACTAATAATATACTAACATAAACAATTGTAAAAATATTCATAATTTTAAATTATGATTATTTTTACAAATATTCATAAAAAATATTCATAATTTTAAATTATGATTATTTTTACAACCTTACATTTTGCAACATTAAATTGACAATCATTATCCTTTGTCCACAATGCCAATTTATTTATAACATCCTGGAGGATATCTACATCGCCTTTATCAACTGTTGCTCTCCCCAGCTTTGCATCATCAGCAAACAACTGAATATCGCCTCTTAAATCTTTCCCTATGTCATTGATATACAAATTAAAGAGTAGTGGCCCTAGTACTGAACCCTGAGGTACTCAATTAGTCACCATCATTCTCCAAGATTCTGCCCCACCATACTACTCTCTGGTGTCTGTCCATCAGCCATCCCCTTATCCATGCTACTAGCCTCATATCCTGACCCATCCTTTCCAGTTTTTTTAATAATAGTTTTCCATGTGGTATTCTGTCAAATGCCTTGGCAAAGTTGAGTAGTATCATGGTGTAGCCATTACTTTTATCCAATTCTGCTTTCACTTTATTATAAAATGTGAATAAGTTACTTAGACTGGACCTACCCTTTACAAAGCCATGCTGCCCACCATAGAGTGTTGCATCCCTATCCACCCACTGTAATATTTTACCTTTCATCAACTTTTCCAATACTTGAACAACCACTCCCAATATATCAATTGGTCTGTAATTTGCTACCTATGTCTTGGAACCACCTTTATGCAACAGTACTATCTTACCCTAAAAATTATCTATATATATTTAGTTTAATCCTTTATCCAAGTGTAAGCAAACAAAGTTTCCACCCGAAGTATCTTCAAGACTGGGGCAACTCATGGCAACGGTAGACTAAGTTCTCATCACTTTCCTTAGTATCCCATAATGCAAAGCACATCTCCTTGAAGACATGTATAATGCTATGCATTATGGGAAGGGTCACTACCCAGACCAGTTTCGACCTTTATTGAGGTCTCTTCAGTGGGAGCCAGACCCAGAGGTGATACCAAGGTTGAAGTAATGCAGAACTCATATTTCCATATGCCAGTTGCCGAAAGGTGTCACACCTTATTATTAAATTACTCTGGATTACAGAAAGATGTTGGAAGTTTTTTTTTCCACTTGGTTAGACTATAAATTATATATTTGGTTTAATCCTTTATCCAAGTGTAAGCAAACAAAGTTTGCACCTGACGTATCTTCAGGACTGGAGCAACTCATAGCAAAGGTGGACTAAGTTCTCATCACTTCCCTTAGTATCCCATAATGCAAAGCACCTCTCCTGTGCTTCGTATAATGCTGTGTATGACATAGCATTATATGTAATGGACATGTATAATCCTATGCATTATGGAAAGGACCACTACCCAGGCCAGTTTTGACCTTTATTGAGGTCTCTTCAGTGAGAGCCAGACCCAGAGGTGATACCAAGGTTGATGCAATGCAGAACTCATATTTCCATATAAGTTCTGCATTGCTTCAACCATTACGGTCACTACCATAATGCATAGCATTATCCATTGTACATGTATAATGCTATGCATTATGGTAGTGATCCTTCCCATAATCCATAGCATTATACATGTCTGCAAGGAGATGTGCTTTGCATTATGGGATACTAAGGAAAGTGATGAGAACTTAGCCCACCTTTGCCACGAGTTTCCCCAGTCCTGAAGATACTTCAGGAACAAACTTTGTTTGCTTACACTTGGTTAAATGAGTAAACTAAATATATAATTTATAGTCTAACCAAGTGGGAAAAAACTTCCAATATCTTTCTCTAATCCAGAGTAATCTAATAATAAGGTGTGACACCTTTTGGCAGCTGGCATATGAAAATATGAGTTCTGCATTGCTTCAACCTTGGTATCACCTCTGGGTCTGGCTCCCACTGATGAGACCTCTAGGTCGAAACCAGTTGGACGCCTGGGTAGTAGATAGCAATGCTGTAGCCAATGAAGTTTACTTAGGCATGGCTGTTGCTGCTACCCAGGTTGGGGGGGGGGGGATAATGAATGGCAATGCTGTAGCCCATGAAACTGACTGAGGCACGGCTGTTGCTGTTACCCCTCTGATGAAATATGAGTGCTTTGCTCAGTGGTAGGGTGAGCCTGCCACGGGGTAGAGACAATGCTGAGAGTTCTTGGTGACAGAGTGAGCCTGTTATGGAACAGGCTCACCCTGTCACTATTGATAATAATAATAATAGTAACTCAGTGTTTCAGTCTTTATATTGTGGTCCTAACTCAGCAACACGCACATAGAGAGAGAGAGGAGAGGGAGATAAAAAGCAAGTTGGCAGCATTCTGAAATCTAAAGAATTACTAAAAATAGTTTGGAATAGGTTACAATGTAACTAAATACTTGGTTGATATATATAGATTTAATAGATGAAACTATATAAGGATTATTACATTGTAGTATGAAGAAAAGCAACCTGCCAGTATGGATGGAGTAGGTAAAATCCTGGTTAACATAGTTGAATTCAAATATGAAGGACTTCTTAAAGCATCTTCATACTGTTTCTAGAGACAGTTATAAATTTGGGGCAGAATTAATCTCCCTGTCCTGGGTAATAACTAACTGTCATTTTAATTCAAAATTATCTCATCATCATCAAATTCCTGCCATGTATCCTCAAGGGGTGTACAGGATATGATAGTACTACATGAAAAATTTACATCATTACTAACTTCTTATCTACAATTTTCCACCAAATCAGTCTGTTACTTGTCAAGACTCCAACATTATCAGATCTTATATTTCTATCGTCTAAGTCACTTTGTACCATATCAATCCACCTATATCTTGGTCCTCCTCTGGATCTTTTTCCTGCCAACCTGGCAGAGAACACTTGCTTTGCTAATCTTTCCTCGCCCATTCTGTTTAAGTGACCATACCACCTGAGATTAGCTCTGCTAACGCATTCCTGGATGCTGACAATATGAAGTTCTTTCCTAATATCCTCGTTTTTAATATGATATTGCCATTGATGCCATCTGTTCAAGCCTCTAATCTTTCTCAGGACTCTCATATCTGTGGTCTCTAGTCTTTGCTCAAGTGTTTTACTTCTGAACCAGCTCTCAGATCCATAAGTTAAAATTGGCTTGAACACTGTTTGGTATACCGCTAATTTAGTGTTCCGACTAATTTCTCTCTTATTCCATATGAATTTATTCAATTGACTTCCTACCATACCAGCTTTGTTGATTTGTCTATTTCCATATTTAATTTACCATCTTCACTAAAAATCATGCCTAAGTAGCTGAAATGTTTTACTTGTTCCACAGGTTCTCCATTCACAATGCAGTTGACATTTTCAACGATTCTGCCTATTTTCATTGTCTTTGTCTTTTTACTGCTGACCTTCATACCATATCTATTACAACAGTTATTCCATTTAGTCAAGGATTCTTGCAGACTTGAAGCAGATTTCTTTAGAAGTATAACATCATCCGCATAAAGCAAAGAGCTGACATTAGCATCTCCAATTTTGATATCATGTTTAATATCACTTTCCTTCATAATGTGATCCATATAGATAATGAATAACAGAGGGGATAATGTACATCTTTGTCTCACAACAGATTTAACAATAAACCATCTTCCTGTACATCCTTCAATTCTAACTGCTGACTTACAACTCAAATACAGACTAAGTATTGCTTGATATAATGACCCATTGACACCATATAACTGTAGCGTATTGAATAGCTTCTCTCTTGGAACCTTGTCATATGCCTTTTCCGGATCGACAAAACTCAAATAGATATCTTTGTTATTTTCCCATGATTTCTCGACTATTTGTCGTAAAGTGAAGATCTGATCCTGACAGCCTCTATTTGGCCTAAATCCAGCGTGCTTTTTACCAAGGTTTTCTTCCACAATTCCTCTCAACCGTTTCTCAAGTATACTGGCATAAATCTTACCAGGAACACTGAGTAGGGATATACCTCTGTAATTCACACATTCAGTTTTATTTCTCTTTTTATATATGGGTACTATGAGAGCTCTACTCCAGTCATCAGGATTTTGCCCCTCTGTCCAAAGACCTTCTGAACCAAAATTTTCTTCCACAGTTCCTGTCAACCGTTTCTCAAGTATACTGGCATAAATTTACCAGGAACACTCAGTAGGGAAATACCTCTGTAATTCTCACATTCAGTTTTATTTCTCTTTTTATATATGGGTACTATGAGAGCTCTACTCCAATCATCAGGAATTTGCCCCTCTGTCCAAAGGCCTTCTGAACTATGCAGCGCAGTTACTGTAAGACTTTTAGACCACCATACTTCAGCATTTCTGGTCGAATATCATCTACTCCTACTGCCTTTCCACATTTCAAGCCTTTGATGGCATTTTCTACTTCAAGTATGGATATGTATTCCTGACTGTATGCCTGGTCAGTGTTTTTACTACTGTGCTGTCATCACTGCTTGTTTCATTTAGCAATTTCTCGAAGTAATTACTCCATACTTCAAGGATATCTTTTTCTCCCGTTTTCATGTCACCTTTATCATCTGTAACTCCTTTTACAGTACTCTATCCTCCATTTCCAAGCTTCTTCAACAACCTACAAAATATTTGCCACCTTCTTGATATTTATTTTCTACGTTCTTGCCAAAGTCCTCCCATGACTTTTGTTTAGCAAGTTTTACACAGTGTTTAGCTTTCTTACATTTGTCTCTGTATTCTCTAAGAGCAAAAGCTCACTTATTTGTCAGGAACTTTTGATATGCTTTCTTCTTTTCCTTCACTGCCTCTTTAACTTCCTGTGTCTACCATGGAGTTCTGATTTTTCTATCCTTGCAGACAACTTCACCACATGCCTCTCTGGCTGAATCAATCAGGGTTTTCTTCAAGGCTTGCCACTGAATCTCCAAGGTTTGGGTTCCTGTTCTCAAACTCTTTAATTTTTTCTTCAATAATCTTTGTGTATTTTAGTCTACAGTTCACATCTGAGAGCTGCTCAACCTTTATTCACTTTAAAACTTTCTTACATGTTATTCTTTTCAGTATGAAATTCAATTTTATCCTGCTCAAGACTGAATAGTGATCACTTCCAATTTCAAATCCTCTGTACACTCTGGTGTCCTGCACCAGGGAGAAAAGATCACTATCAACAATAACATAGTCAATGAGACTTTTCTTATTCCTTGCCTCTTCTCTCCATGTGAATTTGTGCACATTTTTATGTTGGAACATGGTGTTAGTAATAACCAGTCCATTTCCTGAGCAGAAATCCAATAGGTGTTTGCCGTTATTATTAGCTTTGCTCTTTTGTTCAAAATTTCTGAAAATAATTTTGTATGTCTGACAATCATTTCCTACTCTACTATTTAGATCCCCAACAAGGACCAACTTTTCCTTTTCATTGTGTCAGTTGCTTTCTCTAAAGACTCAATAAATTCCTCCACTTCTACCTTAGTAGAACCTTCTGTGGGACCATAGGCACAAATTAGTCTCATTGTCCATTTCCCCATTTTGAGTGATGCCAACATCACTCTACTTGAGACTGCCTGCCATTCAAGAAGATTAGCCTCATATTTAGTGTTGAATACTATGACTACTCCTTCTTTTCCTTGATTGTCATTGCCTGATGATAACATTTTGGTATTTATTGCTCAAAAATATCTCACCAGTTTTTGTCTTTTTTTTTTTTTCAGTCACCCGTATTATGTCGATCTGGTACTTATCTAATTCCTCAGCTAGCTCCATTTCTTTCTTATTCATTTCTTCTCATTCAGGCTTCTTAACATCTAGTAAGTACCGATAGTACCGATCTTTAACTCTGGTGATGTTGAGTTGGGATGTGTTTTGAGATTTGTTCAAAATTATCTTTGTCATGGAAATGGATGATTGTCTGAATTGATAGAAGTACTTGGAATTCCGAATAAGTAAAAATTAAAACACTTGTTGCAATGATGATGGAGATATAGAATTTTGGATGAATAGAGTGAGTCTCTAAATAAAAAAAAAAAAAAAACAGAAGCTTAGAGTGAAGGCTAGAATCCTGTTTCATAGGTCATGGAGGCGAATGTGGTTAGATCAAGATCTGAAGATTTTGACATTCTCATTCCTGTTCAGGATAGGTAAACGGAAAAGAGAAACAACCATTACTTTTCACTTGGCTTAAACAGATGGTTGTATGAACAGTAGAAAAAAAAAATTCACTTTTTCTCTCTCTCTCTCTCTCTCTCACAAACGCACATGCACACAACTTGAATAAAAAAACTATCTGATATATTTCTTTGTTTGGTTTCTAAGACCAAACAAAGAAATTTTAAAAAATATATTTTATTAATAAAAGTCATGCCTTACAGGAAACCATAATTAGAGAAAATTAATTTACTGTACTTCTTTCACCAATAGAATTGATATACTACATAAAAATCATAAAGATAATATTCCTATTAAAACAATATTCAGCAAGAAAAACTGCATAGCGTAAAATTTGCTGCAGCAACCTAAAGAAATTAAGGAAGAAGGAAAAACATGTCAATTTCCTTAGGTTGCTGCAGCAAATTTAGATGTTAACATTCAGTGGAGGCAGCATAAGAGAAGTGGAAGTAACCAATTTCATGAGGTCTACAAAGACCAGGCAAAGAGGGTGACTTGGTTGGTGAGAGTAGCTAAAGAGAGGTATGAACAGCAGTTAGCTAATGAAGCCAAAAAGAATCCTAGGGAGTTCTTTCGATATGTAGCCAGCAAAAGAAAGATTGATTATGGAAGGATGACATTGATTGGAGGAAATGGTATAAAGACAGCTGTTGCAGAATGTGTGGTGGAGATACTTAATGAGCAGTTCATAAAGATTTTTCACATTCACAAGATTGAAAAATCTTTATGAACTGCTCATTAAGTATCACATTAAGAGGAGAGACTGACTGTAAGTGAGCAAGAGGTGTTTGGGGAGTTGAGTAAACTAGATGTAAATAAGGCTGTGGGACTTTATAATATATCACCGCGTATTATGAAGGAATGTGCCAGGGAGTTGACACCTGCCTTGACATATTTTTTTAATACGAGTCTTGCACTTGGTCAAGTCCCTAAAGAGTGGAAGGAGGGCAAGATTGTGCCACTTCATAAAGGAGGTGATCGAACTCAAGCATCAAACTATAGGCCTATGTGTGTGTCAGGTGTTGTGGTTAAGTTGTTGGAGAAGCTTGCGAGAACTAGGATCCAGAGTTGGGTTGACAACAATGGTATAATCTTTGATGGACAGCATGGATTTGCTAAAGGGAGGTCATGTTTTAGTAATCTACTTACTTATTACAATAAAGTGACTGCTTCCTTGGACAGAGGAGAAGGATACACAGTAATATACTTGTATTTTGCAAAAGCTTTTGATAGAGTACCTCATGATAAGTTGACAGTCAAACTAGAGCAGATGGGGTTGGATATTAGATTAGTGCATTGGATTGGAGACTGACTATCTGATAGGTATCAACAAGTTGTGTATGGGAGTGCAATATCCAGGAAAAGGAAAGTCACTAGTGGAGTGCCTCAGGGGTCTGTTTTAGGGCTATTACTATTTAACTTGTATATTAATGATATTGGCAAAGATTTGGATGGAGATATTCAGTTGTTTGCAGATGATGCAAAGTTAGGATGAACCATAAAGAGTAGTGAAGATGTTGTGGCCTTACAAGAAGACTTGAATAAATTGAGTGATTGGGCAAGCAAATGGGGATGTGAGTTCAATGTTGCAAAATGTAAGGTTTTAAAATTTGGAAAACAAAGATGGGATGCAGAATTTATGCTTGGTGAGAATATATTGTTGGAAGTAGAGAAAATAAGAGATCTGGGGGTGATAGGATCTAAAATTTAGGGGACAACACATCGCCAAAATTGTGAAGACAACACAAAGACTTCTGGGAATGATGAGGAGGACACTGACATGTAGAAGTAGGGAGATTCTTGTTCCATTGTATAAGGCTTTGATTAGGCCACACATGGACTATTGTGCCCAGGTTTGGTCACCTGGTTTTCAGAAGGATGAAGAGATGTTGGAAAGGGTCCAAAGGCGACTGACTAAGGTAGTTTCTGACCTCTGGAATGTCGAGTATGAGGAAAGATTGAAAAGATGTAATTTGCAGAGTCTAGTGGAGAGAAGGAAGAGGGGAGATATGATAGAGACCTATAAGTTGGTAAGGGGTTGTTATAGGATCAATGGTGGAGAAGTTCTACAGAGAATAGTGGGAGATCAGGGGAGAACCAGAGGTCATCCCTGGAAACTGTATAAAGAGGGAGTGAGAGGCAGGTTTTTTTTGTGCAGAGTTGTGAATGATTGGAATGCCTTGCCTGAGAGTGTGGTGTCTGCAAGGAGTTTGAATGTGTTTAAGACATGGTATGATGAGATGTGTGTGAAATAAAAGGACCTCCTAGATGAGTCTTTGACTCCATGAGGTCTTGTTTAATAATAATAATAATAATAATAAATTGACATGTTTTTCCTTCTTATGTAAAGAATATGCAGTACTTTAATGACACAAATAAAGACATCATTGTTAATTTGGAAAACATTTTTGGGTTTGGATTCTAATTCTACAAAACATATTCTTGCATTTTGTGACCCTCTTTTTCATATCTATCTATTGTCTGGGTACTTTGGTAAATTAATTTTGCCTGCAGAAGTAGGACATTGCCATATCTTATTCCTCTGAATGTTAACATCTAAATTTGCTGCAGCAACCTAAAGAAATTGACATGTTTTTCCTTCTTATGTAAAGAATATGCAGTACTTTAATGGCACAAATAAAGACATCATTGTTAATTTGGAAAACATTTTTGGGTTTGGATTCTAATTCTACAAAACAAATTCTTGCATTTTGTGACCCTCTTTTTCATATCTATCTATTGTCTGGGTACTTTGGTAAATTAATTTTGCCTGCAGAAGTAGGACATTGCCATATCTTATTCCTCTGAATGTTAACATCTAAATGGAATCTTTTGAGTAGTTTTTGATGTGCATTGACAACATATTTGTTGTTTGATTTCATAATTACCAAATTAGCAGTGAGAAAAACTGTGCATTTCCTTTTTTTTTTTTCTGTTTTTTTTTTTTTTTAGGATTGTTTTGCAAAAGTGTAAACATCTGGTAGAATCATTTTGCTTATCAGTCTGTACACATTATTCCAGGTCTCTGGCTAATCCTTACAAAAATTTGTCAAGCCATCTAATTTTGTTTCATTCAGGTCTTTTGCACAGAAAATGTGTCAGTTATATATTGCAATAATTCCTCTCTAACTTTTTGGAATTCCATAACATTCAGAATTTTGTACGCAAGAATATAATTAGTGGTTCAGTTTTGTATTCAGTCAGATTATCTGTTTTCAAAATGTGGCCAATTGATTAAAACTGATATTAAAAATAATTTCTGGATGATATTTATTGAAATAAGTGGAACTTGGGACAGCTTGGAGCTGTCCTGTCATGGAATGAGGAGGTTGGTGGAAGTCAAATCAGTTATACCTGATTCTAGTCAAGAACTTTTTCCATTGCTGTCTCTATCAAATTATGTACAAAATTGATAAATCAAGAGATTAAACATATATTCTGGAAGAAGAAAGCATTATGAAGGTAGCATAAGATGACAGTAATCATTTGCATGTACATCAAACAGGCCAGGAAGAGATGACAGATAGTAAAAGTGCAATATGCAGAAATTTCTTCTTTTTGAGCATCTTTAAAATAGCTATTCTACAGACCGGCTACTTGGTAATATGCTAGATAATATTATTTAAAATAAAGAGCCAATAGGCTTCATTTTGGCGATGTAAGCATTATTTAAATTAAGGGTATAATAAATCCCACATTGTTTTAAAGCCAAATAAGAAACTCAAAGATCGGAATCAAAAAGTTTCATGCCGAAGATAGGAACTATAAAAGTATCGGTGACTACTCGCGTAAGCTAAAGCATGTAGTTCAAGTACGTAGTACAAACTAGGGCAACTCGTAGCAAAGGTGGGTAAAGCTCTGATCGCTATTCTTAGTATTTCCCATAATGTAAAACACGTCTCCTAGGAGATATATGATGTTATACATTATGGTGGGAGGTCACTACCCAGACCGATTTCGATCTTTATTGAGGTCTCATCAGTGAGTAGCTAGACCAAGTATAATACTATAATGTAATACTATATATTATTCTATATACTATATAATGTATATACTATATAATGTAATACTATGTAATAATGCCAAGTATAATACTATAATATTATAAGTATAATGCTAGATAATAACCTCATGGTAACACTTTAGGAGGCTTTCAGGTCAGCTGGCAAATAGTTTTCCTGCACTATTCTGCATGTGTGCCTAGAGTGAGTCCAAGTTGTGGGGTATGTTGGGAATATTGCAAAGGTCACTGTTTGCAGAGAATTTGGGTGAAATCTTCCATATGTTTGACTTAGCAAGGAATTTATAAATGTATATTCCATGTCCCTCCAAATTTCAACTCAGATGCCAACTAAGAAAAGTAAAGCAGTGAGAAATGGATTGCATGCAGGTAAAGGCAAACCTCCCAAAGCTTTCCAGATTCATTTGTTATTGTCTTTGTTCCAATGTTCCAACCAAATCAGTGTTCCTGTTTTCAGGCCCCAATTTTTCAAAACTGTACATACGTTTCCTAACAGAAACTCAAATTTCAGCTTTCTCAAATATTGTATGCCTCATCTAAAAGGTCCTTTTCATCTCAAAGGTGCATTTGTACGTGTGTTACTATGCACAACTTAGTATCTATCTCCTATTTTTGATCTTTGGGTAAATATCTCTCATTATGAGGTTTAATGGAATAAATTCAGCGCATATAAATAAATACACATTTAATTAGTTTCATATTTCATCTCAATTACTGAGGGAAACAATATTAAAATTGCATATTTTAATATTGTTTGAATATTAAATTTTGTTTAATACTGTTTGAGGGGCATCCTCTATGGCTAGCCTTAGTTGGGAGGCCTAAGATTAGTTTCCCAGATCTTGCAAAGTCAAGGCATGGCGATCTAGATCTGACTGATCATGCTTTGTGGGTACCTTGCACAGAATCAAATGGAAGAAAACTACTATGCTTCACCACAACAAATACAAATTTGAAAGATTTTTTGTTGAATCAGCCAAAAATTAAAAAAAAAACAACTTAATTTTAATAAATATGATTGCATTAAACTTTCCAAGATTTGGGAAACTTGAATTCTTAAGCTTCCCGCCCAACAGCTAAGGCTAGTCAACAACTCCCATTTCCACTTTGTGCAATTTTGTGTGTTTTTGCAATTTTAATATTTCCCTAATGATGTCTCAGTAACTGAGACAAAATATAGGAGTAATTAAATGTGTTTAATTATTTATATGTGTTGTATTTATTCCATGAAACCTTTTAATAAGTTCAAACCAGCACATAAGTCTAAATAGTCGATTGATAAATATTTCTCTTTTCCATTCTGTCAAATTTATTTGTATTCCCTATTATTCTGCTGTTTTTATTAGCTATTCTGAACTTTTATATTTCCTTTCTTTAAATGTTGATTTTGCTCCAGTCCTTATTTTTTATTTTTTTATTTTTATTTTATTTTTTTCCCATCCAGATGGCTACAATATACCATTCCTTGCAAAGTCTGTCAAAAATTGCTTACATAAATGAAACCAGTCAGACAGTTTTACATCAGCCTGGTTGACTGAGTGGTTAACTTATCTACTTTTCAACCAACAGGCTGTGGATGCAAATCCTGCCATGAGAATGGATATTTGTGATTGTCTTTAGATGGAGGTGAATTTTATTGCCTGTTGTGAGACCATTTATGAGAAATGAAGTGTCTTAAAAAAAAAAATTTAATTTCTGGTCTTTAAAGTGGGATTTCTAGGTTATGTTAATAAATAAATAAATAAAAATATTAAAAAGTGAAGTAAATAAATAAATTTTAAAAATGAGATAAAAAAAAAAAATTGTGGGGGGAATTCCTTGTTGGGGATCTAAATAGCAGAGTAGGAAATGATTCTCAGACATACAAAACTATATTGGGCAAATTTGGAGAAAAGAGCAAAGCTAATAATAATGGCAAATATCTGTTGGATTTCTGCTCAGGACATGGACTGGTTATTACTAACACCATGTTCCAACATAAAAATGTGCACAAATTCACATGGAGAGAAGAGGCAAGGAATAAGAAAAGTCTCATTGACTATGTTATTGTTGATAGTGATCTTTTCTCCCTGGTGCAGGACACCAGAGTGTACAGAGGATTTGAAATTGGAAGTGATCACTATTCAGTCTTGAGTAGGATAAAATTGAATTTCATATTGAAAAGAATAACATGTAAGAAAGTTTTAAAGTGAATAAAGTTTGAGCAGCTCTCAGATGTGAACTGCAGACTAAAATACACAAAGATTATTAAAGAAAAAAATGAAAGAGTTTGAGAACAGGAATCAAACTTTAGAGATTCAGTGGCAAGCCTTGAAGAAAACCTTGATTGATTCAGCCAGAGAGGCATATGGTGAAGTTGTCTGCAAGGATAGAAAAATCAGAACTCCATGGTAGACACAGGAAGTTAAAGAGGCAGTGAAGGAAAAGAAGAAAGCATATCAAAAGTTCCTGACAAATAAGTGAGCTTTTGCTCTTAGAGAATACAGAGACAAATGTAAGAAAGCTAAACACTGTGTAAAACTTGCTAAACAAAAGTCATGGGAGGACTTTGGCAAGAACGTAGAAAATAAATATCAAGAAGGTGGCAAATATTTTGTAGGTTGTTGAAGAAGCTTGGAAATGGAGGATAGAGTACTGTAAAAGGAGTTAGAGATGATAAAGGTGACATGAAAACGGGAGAAAAAGATATCCTTGAAGTATGGAGTAATTACTTCGAGAAATTGCTAAATGAAACAAGCAGTGATGACAGCACAGTGGTAAAAACACTGACCAGGCATACAGTCAGGAATACATATCCATACTTGAAGTAGAAAATGCCATCAAAGGCTTGAAATGTGGAAAGGCAGTAGGAGTAGATGATATTCGACCAGAAATGCTGAAGTATGGTGGTATAAAAGTCTTGCAGTGGCTGCACAGCATAGTTCAGAAGGCCTGGACAGAGGGATGAATTCCCGATGATTGGAGTAGAGCTCTCATAGTACCCATGTATAAAAAAAAAAAGGGAAATAAAACTGAATGTGAGAATTACAGAGGTATTTCCCTACTGAGTGTTCCTGGTAAGATATATGAGAAACGGTCGAGAAGAATTGTGGAAGAAAAGCTTGGTGAAGAACAAGCTGCAGTCCAGCCAAATAGAGGCTGTCAGGATCAGATCTTCGCTTTACGACAAATAGTCGAGAAATCATAGAAAAATAACAAAGATCTCTATTTGAGTTTTGTAGATCTGGAAAAGGCATATGATCCTGAGGAATCTTTATTATGAACAAGAAGCTACTGTCTGAACAGATCTTGGAGGAACTGAGTATTTCACAATAGGTAAAGGGGTGCGACAAGGATGTATTTTATCTCCGTACCTGTTTAACTTATACAGCGAATACATTTTAAGAATGGCAGGGCTGGAGGAGTCTTCAGTTGGAATTAAAATTGGTGGAAGAAATATTAATAATTTGAGGTATGCAGATGATACCACCTTGCTAGCAGAATGCAAAGAAGATTTGGAGGAACTTATTATCAAAGTTAAAGAAGAAAGTGCTAAATATGGTCTTAAACTTAACCTCAAAAAGACAAAAGTTATGGCAACATGTGAACTTAATGATTTTGAAGTAGATGCGGAAAAAATGGGAGCAGTTAACAATTTTGTGCTCCTAGGATCCCAAATTGATCAAGATGGTTATTGTTGGTTATTGTATGTACTGAAGAAGTTAGAAGATTATTACTCGGAAAGAAAGCAATGACAAATTTAAGCAAGATCTTTAAAGATATTATCTTTAACCTTGTATTCCCTGTGATACTGTATGGATGTGAATGTCTGTTGAACCCTGAGAAAGAGTGAAAGAAGGAAAATAGATGCATTTGAATTATGGGTTTGGAGATGCTAAGAATACCATGGACTGCAAAGCAAATCAATAAATCAGTGATCGACAGAATAAAGCCAGATTGCTCCCTCGAAGCTATGATCACAAGCAAAAATTGTCATACTTCGGACATATTATGCGAGCAAATGACAGCATGGAGTCTGGAGAAGATGATGCTTGCTAAAGTTGATGGAAGCAGGAGAAAAGGAAGACCAAGAATTAGATGGGTGGATGGAGTTAAAGAAGAAACTGGAATGCACTTGGAAATTCTGAAAGATGTGGCCAGGGACAGATCTGAATGGAGAGTATATATTCATAGAATCACCAGGAATTGAAAATGACTCGATGGAACATAACAGCAACACAAACCGGTGGAAGAATTTAGTTTTAGTGCAATGTTTGTTGGAACAGATGTCTTTCAAATTATCATTACTATTATTATGATTATAGTGATTTTGTTATGACAAAGCTTGGACAAAACGTTTTACTAGTAGCTTGTTAGGAAAGTTTGTTTGTTTTCTATTATTTGATTCATCTGTGTTTGACTTTCATGTTTGTTTTTTAAGAAGTAGTGTAAGTCTTTTGAAAATTGACTCATCAGAATTTAGATTTGGTCTACCTACCCAACTTCAGTGAAGGTTCTAATGTCTGTTACTCAGGGCTCTATTTCCTACTGATTGTTATTATTCATTTGGTTCATTGATTAAGTAAAAATGCTTTTAATTCTGCCTCCATTTTATCTGCCTCTAAATGTTACTATAGTACATCTGAATTCTTCAGTAAGTATTTTTTTTATCTGAATTTGCCAGAACTTTCTCATTACTTTACTTCTATCTCCTGTTTAGCCAGCCTTGTATTTTTTAAATATAATGTATTAATCTTTATTTATGTGTAATATGGATTTCATCCAATATATAGCTATACTAACAGGACTAGTTATGTTCTAACCTTCCAATTACATTTTTGCTATGTTTATAATCCTCTTCCATTATTTGATATAATTTATATACATCTGCTAAAATCAGTGATGTCAGGTGAGTTTTTTAATGCTTAGAAAATTTTAGAATGCTGTTAGTTTGCATTGTTCTTTATTATATGTTCCTGAGTCAATTTTAACTAAAGTTATTTGTTCCTTAAATGTTTTTTTTTTTCATTTAGTTCATTATTATGAGTTCTACTTGTTATAAACATTTAAAAAAGAAAGAGTTTGAAATGAAGGTTTAGAATATCCTGAAAATCAAGATTTAGTAAGATAAAAATTTTACTCGTGAACAAGATATATGATATGAAATATTGAAGAAAAAAATTCTTGAAATTACAAAATTTCAATGTAATTTAATATTTTTATAATATTTATATTTCAGTGTACAGTAGTTAATGATGTGGATCGCAAAAGAAGAAAAACTGTTTCTATAACTTAGTTATAGAAACAGTTTTGGAAAAATTTTTCTGTATGTACTTGAGTTTAACTTATGTTTATAGTAGATCAAAAGTTCTAATTGTATCATTCATTTCAGAAATCCATTTAATCAACAAAAAATGTTGATAAATACAAGTTTAGAATATGAATGAAATATTCATTACTCAACAAGTAATCAAACTATTTGTTTGCTAAGAGATTATAGTAGTTCTGTTTTCTTCATGTTATAAAGAAATCTTTGATACTTTCATTATGAGACATCAGTTCTTCTTGTGTTCAGTCTATCATAAGCCCCCATCTCTCATACATGCACAGCCACATACCTATGTGTCACTTCACATCACCATCCTGCTCAGAAATCCAGAATTTTTAAAACCTTTAGCTTCCAGGACTTACACTGCACCTGGAAAACAATGAACTCTGTTTTCATCATTCAAACAATATGGATACAACAGAAAAATCCTCATTGGACTGTCCCTTTCCTTACAGCCAGTCTATCCATATATCACAGGTACAAACAGATATCTGGGATCCCTCCTCCTAAAGCAATGAGAATTACAACAATAAACCTCTGGACAAAGCAAAGTTTCCACCTTCCTGAGACAAATCAAGAGCTAGGATCCCTCTTTCTCTCCCCCCACCCCTCTCTTTCTGCAATATCTGCTGTTAATGTTGGATCCAGTATTTCAGACAGACAGGATGGGACCACCTTGGTCATAAAAAAACAAGAACAATAATATATTCAGTATGGGCAACCAAGCATAGCATGTCTTGGATCAGGTGGAAGAAAGCTAGGCTGCTTCACAAATTCCAATTTAAATCAAAGAGATGCTCCTGGAAGGAACACAAGTTCTACAAAACCTGGTTAGTATTGTGGGACTAATGATGTGATCCTACATAGATTTTGATGCAATGCCATATCAGCATTAATAACAGAAGATTACCATGAAGAGCATCACTGTTGCTCTCTATACAAGTGACTGTCCTTGTTCTTGAGGTCATTTCATTTCCTGTCTCCACTGATTGTGTATTGTTAAAGTGCCTTCGATGATGCTAGCTTGTAGGTTTTTCCACTTGGTTATACTGTAAATTAAAGATACCAAGAAATTATATTCTTGGTTTAATCCTTGTAAATAATTCATTTTAGTAAGTAAATTATTGATTTGCATTCAAGTGTCTGGAACATAGTTTATGTTCCAGAAACTTTGATATGAATTATAGTTTTCTGGAAGTGATAATATTATAATAGCATAACTTATGGTGCTTACTCTTTTTTTATGATTTTTCCTCCTATTTCGCTGTTCAGAATATACTTCTTTGAAGGACTGTATGAGAGTCAGTTCAGCATTTTTCTCTTGGTAGGCAAGATAGACCTTAGAATACCTGGTAGCCCATATTCAAAATTGGCATATGTTTGCTATTGAATATTAAAATCATTATTAATGAGGATCCTTAAAAGATATTATTATATATTATATTATTTAGAATAAAGATAGAATGATGATCATTATTTTGAAATTTTAAAAGATTTCATCTTAGCAATTATGTATATTATTTAGAATAAGTATATGAATATCTATTTCTCTTTAGTTCTTAGAGCAAATTAGTGTTTGTTGTAAAAATTGAAATGAACTAAAGTATAAAAAAGATATTTATTAACTGCCTTATATTTTACTGGATTTCAAACTAGTATCTTCAGAGCACAAAACAATATACTACAGTTTACATGCAACAATGAGTAAGTGAAACAATTCAAATTGTAATGAACAAAAGATCTACAGTCTTAATTAGGCACTCTCTCATGTTGTAAAAAAAGAAGTATTGCAGCTATGTAGGAGTTGATCTTGAGATAACAGTCTCCCAAATTTTTTGCAAATGAATGCAACCATACTTCATAGCCATGGCTGACTCTAAAAATAATCTTTTTGATTTGTAAAAAACTTGCTTTTTTTCCATCTAATCCTGTGTGAAGAGATGTCCAAAGCATGGTGTACCAATCCAGACTTGCCATAATAATGGTAGTGAATGTATTTTTTATGTTCTCCAAGGCAAATGTTAACAGATCTTCCTGTCTGTCCATCATAGGCTAAGTCATAGTCATAGGGAACTTTATACACTCCAGGATATCTAGGGGATGGAGTTTACCCTTAAGAGAGTAGATCAGAATTGCTAATTTAATATGTAGTTTGAATGTGGTGCAAAGATCATATTTTATTAGTACTTTGGTACAGATCTTAAATATTTTTGCCATACTTTCATTGTCAATGGCTACAGCACCTACAAACTAGATAAAATACTGCATGGCTCTCTTACTTCCCCTCCTCAAACCCACAAGAGCAAAAAACTGGTATTTCTATTCCCTGTGTCCAAGATACATCTGAAAAGATAGCCAAAGTACTAATAAAATATGATCTTCGCATGTTAAATTATCATTTAATATGTGGTTTGAATGTTAAGTCATTCAAATCAAGGAGATTATTTTGAGAGTCAGCCATGGCTGTGAAGCATAACCTGAACAAGCATCATCATCATCATCATCAAATTCCTGCCATGTACCCTCAAGGGGTGTACAAGATATGACAGTACTACATGAAAAAATTACATCATTACTAACTTCCTATCTACAATTTTCCTCCAAATCAGTCTGTTACTTGTCAAGACTCCAACATTATCAGATCTTATATTTCTGTCGTCTAAGGCACTTTGTACCGTATCAATCCACCTATATCTTGGTCTTCCTCTGGGTCGTTTTCCTGCCAACCTGGCAGAGAACACTTGTTTTGCTAATCTTTCCTCATCATCATCATCATCAAATTCCTGCCATGTACCCTCAAGGGGTGTACAGGATATGACAGTACTACATGAAAAAATTACATCATTACTAACTTCCTATCTACAATTTTCCTCCAAATCAGTCTGTTACTTGTCAAGACTCCAACATTATCAGATCTTATATTTCTATCGTCTAAGGCACTTTGTACCGTATCAATCCACCTATGTCTTGGTCTTCCTCTGGGTCGTTTTCCTGCCAACCTGGCAGAGAACACTTGTTTTGCTAATCTTTCCTCTCCCATTCTATTTAAGTGACCATACCATCTGAGATTAGCTCTGCTAACGCATTCCTGGATGCTGACAATGTCAAGTTCTTTCCTAATATCCTCATTTTTAATATGATATTGCCATTGATGCCATCTGTTCACGCCTCTAATCTTTCTCAGGACTCTCATATCTGCGGTCTCTAGTCTTTGGTCAAGTGTTTTACTTCTGACCCAGCTCTCAGATCCATAAGTTAAAATTGGTTTGAACACAGTCTTGTATACAGCTAATTTAGTGTTCTGACTAATTTCTTTCTTATTCCATATGAATTTATTCAATTGACTTCCCACCATACCAGCTTTGCTGATTCTGTTGTCTATTTCTATATTTAGTTTACCATCTTCAGTAAAAATTGTGCCTAAGTAGCTGAAATGTTTTACTTGTTCCACAGGTTCTCCATTCACAACACAGTTGACATTTTCAATGATTCTGCCTATTTTCATTGTCTTTGTCTTTTTATTGCTGACCTTCATACCATATCTATTACAACAGCTATTCAATTTAGTCAGAGAATCTTGCAGACTTGTAGCGGATTTATTTAGAAGTATAACATCATCCGCATAAAGCAAAGAGCTGACATTAACATCTTCAATTTTGATATCAGGTTTAATACCACATTCCTTCATAATGTGATCCATATAGATAATGAATAACAGAGGAGATAATGTACATCCTTGTCTCACACCAGATTTAACATTAAACCATCTTCCTGTACTTCCTTCAATTCTAACTGCGGACTCACAACTCAAATAAAGACTAAGTATTGCTTGATATAATGCCCCATTGACACCATATAACTGCAGCGTATTGAATAGCTTCTCTCTTGGCACCTTGTCATATGCCTTTTCCAAATCGACAAAACTTAAATACAGATCTTTGTTATATTCCCATGCTTTCTCGACTATCTGTCGTAAAGTGAAGATCTGATCCTGACAGCCTCTATTTGGCCTGAATCCAGCTTGTTCTTCACCAAGCTTTTCTTCCACAATTCTTCTCAACCGTTTCTCAAGTATACTTGCATAGATCTTGCCAGGAACACTCAGTAGGGAAATACCTCTGTAATTCTCACATTCAGTTTTATTTCCCTTTTTATATATGGGTACTATGAGTGCTCTACTCCAATCATCGGGAATTCGTCCCTCTGTCCAGGCTTTCTGAACTATGCAGTGCAGCCACTGTAAGACTCTTATACCACCATACTTCAGCATTTCTGGTCGAATATCATTTACTCCTGCTGCCTTTCCACATTTCAAGCCTTTGATGGCTTTTTCTACTTCAAGTATGGATATGTATTCCTGACTGCATGCCTGGTCAGTGTTTTTTATCACTGTGCTGTCATCACTGCTTGTTTCATTTAGCAGTTTTTTAAAGTAATTACTCCATACTTCAAGGATATCTTTTTCTCCTGTTTTCATTTCACCTTTATCATCTCTAATTCCTTTTACAGCACTCTTTCCTCCATTCCTAAGCTTCTTCAACAACCTCCAGAATATTTTGCCACCTTCTTGATATTTATTTTCTATATTCTTGCCAAAGTCCTCCCATGACTTTTGTTTAGCTAGTTTTACACACTGTTTAGCTTTCTTACATTTGTCTCTGTATTCTGTAAGAGTAAAAGCTGACTTATTTGCCAGGAACTTTTGATATGCTTTCTTCTTTTCCTTCACTGCCTCTTTAACTTCCTGTGTCCACCAGGGAGTTCTGATTTTTTTTATCCTTGCACACAACCTCACCACATGCCTCTCTGGCAGAATCAATCAATGTTTCCTTCAGAGTTTGCCACTGAATCTCCAAGGTTTGATTCCTGTTCTCAAACTCTTTCATTTTCTTTTCAATAATATTTCTGTATTTTAGTCTACAGTTCACATCTGAGAGCTGCTCAACTTTTATTCGCTTTAAAACTTTCTTACATGTTATTCCTTTCAATATGAAATTCAATTTTATCCTGCTCAAGACTAAATAGTGATCACTTCCAATTTCAAATCCTCTGTACACTCTGGTGTCCTGCACCAAGGAGAAAACATCACTATCAACAATAACATAGTCAATGAGACTTTTCTTATTCCTAGCCTCTTCTCTCCATGTGAATTTGTGCACATTTTTATGTTGGAACATGGTGTTAGTAATAACCAGTCCATGTCCTGAGCAGAAATCCAACAGATATTTGCCATTATTATTAGCTTTGCTCTTTTCTCCAAATTTTCCCAAAATATTTTTGTATGTCTCACAATCATTTCCTACTCTACTATTTAGATCCCCAACAAGGACCAACTTTTCCTTTTTCATTGTGTCAGTTGCTTTTTCTAAAGCGTCAAAAAATTCCTCCACTTCTACCTTAGTAGAACCTTCTGTGGGACCATAGGCACAAATAAGTCTCATTGTCCAGTTCCCCATTCTCATATTTGCCCACATTACTCTACTTGAGACTGACTGCCATTCAAGAAGATTAGCCTCATATTTTGTGTTGAATACTATGGCTACTCCTTCTTTTCCTTGATTGTCATTGCCTGAATATAACATTTTGTATTTATTGCTTAGAAAGATCTCACCAGTTTTGGTCTTTTTTGTTTCAGTCACCCCTATTATGTCGATCTGGTACTTATCTAATTCCTCAGCTAGCTCCATTTCTTTGCCATTCAGGCTTCTTACGTTGATAGTACCGATCTTTAACTCTGTTAATGTTGAGTTGGGGTTTGTTTTCAGATTTGTTCCAGTAGCTGACTTTTCGCTGTTCGCCCTGGTTCCCTGGCGAAAACAACGGGGGCCTTGTTTAACCGGGCGACGCCCCAGCTGGCATGAAATTTTGTCATGTTGTACCATCATTTTTTATTTTGGTTTAACCAATAAGAATACAATTTGGTCGGCTAAATCCCAAATTGCCAGCCCATCCTCGTTTGTTCAGTATCAAAGTAGATACCCAACAGGGTGCACCACGAGAAGGTGAGGATTGCACATTAGGTCAGAAGCCCTGGTCGGTTCTCCGCATTCCTTTAAAGGCTCTGTGGAGGTCTCCTCTCAGTTATACAGCTTTGACCCCTTAATATATATATATATATATATATATAACTTTGTATATATGCATAAAGTTATATGCATATATAACTTTATATATAATATATATTAAATATATTAATATAAATATATTATATATATTGAAAGGAGAGACATGCTCTCCTTTCATTTATATTTCTAGTGTACGCTGTCAATTCCTTAATTATTAGTTATCATGTATAACCAGCGTATAAGCCTCTCAACAAGAATAATAATACTCTTTATGTGGATGACATTTACCATCTTCTGTCCTTCATGTAATATGAGGGTAATAGAAAGACTGTTGTAGCAAGCCATTTGCCATCTCTCAAAATGGCAATTGCAAATGAATTCAAATTTTCATAGCAGAAGACTGTTTGTGTGCACTTTTTTGCAGCTGATGTGGTTTTCATCCTGACCTAGAACTCAGACCAGTACAAACTTTAATTTCAGTAGGACCAGAATCCAAGTTCTTGGGATTCGTATTTGACAATAAACTTACCTTCCTTCCTTATGTGAGGCAGTTGCGTGATAAGTGCCATAAAGCAATGAATGTACTTTGCACCATATCTTCCACCTCTTGGAGTGCTGATAGGTGTTTTTTTTGCTTTGACTGTACAGGCACTGATTAGATCCAAACTTGATTATTGGTCCCAAGTCTATATTTCTTCTAGAGAAAGTACCCTGTGATAGATGGCTCCCATTCATCATCAAACCATCAGAATTGCAACCAGAGCATTTTGAACTCCACCTATCCCTAGTCTGTACATTGAGCAAATGAACAATCATTGTTGCTTCGACATCAACAGCTATCTCTGTTATATGTGACTAAAATAAAATCCCTGCCATATCACTCCACATGGCCAACTGTTTTTCATCCATGATGGAAGAAGCTGCACAGTACTGAACAGACTGCCATACAACCCTTGATTTGTGAATAAAAGCTTCCTTAAAAGTTCTAGATATTGGGATAGACAAGTGGGGTAGGGTACACTAAAGCAGTGGCAGTGTGGCACCACAGTACAACATGTATGTATACCACAATGTAGCTTTTCTTTCTGCAGACTATTAAAAATTTCCATTCCCTTCTATTGTCTCTTCTGTTCTCTTCAGGCAATAAAAAGTCTAGAGCTACAAAAACATCCAAGTCCCTCTCTCTTTCGAATCTAGTACCTCCTCTCTCAGTTATGGAAGCTACACTAAGATGTATGCTTCTGTTGGATTCCAATCCACATAGGGTTGGACCTGGTTGGCTGAGAGGTTAGCATATCCACTCTCCAGCCAAGAGGCTGCAGGTTTGAATCTTGCCAAGGGCATGGATATTTGTGATTGTCCTACTAACCATTTACCATATGTACTGCTGTGACCTTTGTCCTGGTGCAGTATGACCTTTGATGTCTTTGCACCATAAAAAAAAAATCAAATCAAATCAAACATAGGGATGAAGAGAAAAGAGGCTACATACTCGAACAGCTAGGTCAGCTTTTTTTTTTTTCCATGCATCCGCCATTTGCTTGTACATACACTGATTACTGGCAGATTATCAGACACAAATTTTTATCCCAGTGGCAGTCATCTTGGAATAGAGCAATTAAGAATAAGCAAATAACAATCCTAAAATTAAGTTAAGGCAGTCTAAGTTGCATGGATCATAAATAGGAAGTAATTCTTGCTTGGCTCCACATAGGTCATACATGCCTATTGTGAGTTATGACCTAGGCATGTATAACCTATGAGTGATGGCATGCTATGTGTGAACTATGTCTTGCTGGACTATTTGTCATTCATATTTTAATCAACTGCCCTCCTTTTGCCAATGAGTGTAGGTCTGGGCAAGTAGGCTGCAAAATGATAAGTAAATTTTATGTTTAATGTGTGGTGATATTGTTTAATTTGTATAATCAGTGTTACTGTGAGATATTTGAGTGTGTGGAATGCATCTTTCTTTTTTAAATTTCTAAGCCAGTATTACTTTAAATTCATTGTTTCTTGATGAGTATGTAGATTTTTCTACCAAAAAAATGAACACAACAACTAGTTTTCCCACATTTGCTAGTGGCTTCTTCTTCTGGGTTAGGAAGAAGAAAAAAATACAATATGCAATAAACAAACCATTACATAACTAAAACTGAACATGTGGGAACCTTTACACAAACACAAAAAAAAAACACATGGAAGCTGGCTTGGGTCAGTCATTGTTCAGTAGGTATGTATGATAGTCAGCAGAAAAGTTAAAGTCTGATGTGTGGAAAGATCTAATAAGTGAGTTTCAAATATCACATAAAATTATTCTTTGGTTTCTCTTGAGTGTGCCATGTGAGTGGATAATCATTGTAGCCTCTTTGATATTGCAGGCACTGAAGTTGTCTTCTATGTAAGGCATGGCACTCTTGTTCCATTCAATACTGTGGTTAGTGTGGGAGAAGTGGAAAGCTAGCCTGAGCTGTCTTCTCTGTTGTTAACATTTCCATTATGCTCTCTTTGTCTAATTTCCAAACTTCTAGATGTTTGCCCTATGTAAACAAGGCCACAAGAACATGGAATATTGTAAACCCCAGGATGTTTGTTGAAATTGTTGTGGTCCTTAGGTGAATCTAACAGAGCTCATATAGTCACAATAGGTTTGGAAGCCACTCTTATATCAGAGATTTCAGGAGATTGGTGATTTTGAGAGAAAGTTTGCCAATATAAGAAATGGAAACCGAGGCTGGGTGGCATATGTCATGGATCTGTTGTGAAGGAGTAGAGAATGGTATTTCTTTGTATCATTTTCTTAGAATATCCATTGCTCACCAGTAGTTGGAGAAGAGAATGCAATTCTTCTTTTAGTGTTCCTACCTTGTTTTGGTATGGTAAGAAGTCATCTGAATATATTTATATGGAATAAGAGAGAAATTAGTGAAAACACTTAATTAGCTGTATATACAAGACGGTGTTCAAACCAGTTTTAGCTATGGGTCTGAGAGCTGGGTTAGAAATAAAAACACCTGATCAAAGACTGAAGATCTAAGATATGAGAGTTAGAAAGATTAGAGGAGTTAATAGATGGGATTAATAGCAGTATCATATTAAAAATGAGAATATTAGGAAAGAACTTTACATTGCTAACACATTCCTGGCTAAGAGAGCTAATCTTAAGTGGTATGGTTACTTAAACAAAATGGAAGGTGCAAAACAAGTATTCTTTGTCAGACTGACAGGAAAAAGACCCAGAGGAAGACCAAGATCTAGGTGGATTGATACCGTGAAAAGTGACTTAGAAGACAGAAATATAAGATCTGATAATGTTAGAGTTTTGACAGATAACAGACTGATTTGGAGGAAAATTGTTGATGGGAAGTTAGTAATTATGTAGCTTTTCATGTAGTACTATCATATTATACAACATGTGCAGTGTTATTTTTAGTGGTATCTTTTATATTTGGTCATGTCAGAAACTTATGGAGTAGGAGCATGCAGTGTAGGTATGAAACACTCATAAAAGTATATCCCACATATTGGGTGCTGGTCTCCTTCTGATGTATCACTTTGATAGCAGAGTACTACTATGCTCATATGCAGGTTAGGAATTCCCCTAAAGTATTACCATCAGGTTCAATCTCATAAACTATTTAGCAGATGTTCTGTATAACTTCTTTATTCTGTACCAACTATATAGCAGTGCCAGGGAGTTATACTACCTCCTCCTCAAATGGAGGAGATATTATTCTGTTATTTAAGTATTAAGTAATTAACTATCTTAATAAAAACTAATTAACTCTGAACTAGTTAATACCCATAATAACTAATAGCTAATAACTTCTAACTAGTTAATACCCATAATAACTAATAGCTAATAACTTCTAACTAGTTAATATTCCTAATAACTCTTAACTAGTTAATTAATTAACATAATAATTATTAAGTTAGTTAATTACAATTTGTTGAGCAAATACATGAATCATGTCATCTGCACTGCATGTATGAAAAATGGACGGGAACAGAAACTGGAGGATCTAAATTGAAGACCAAACATTTGTAGGAGTCATTTTGAAACTCCAAGAAGTAGGGCAGCGGTGTTTCGTTATCTAATGAAATTCATGTATCATTTAAAATCCAGTTAATATTTCCTCTAAAAATGGGAGACATGCTATATCTTTATTCTGGTAGTAAGACTTATACATTGGTTAGACATAACTGGTAATTAGTTTACGGAATTAACAACGCATATAAAGTATATTAATTAAAGATAACTTTAATGAATAACTTCTATATTTCGGCAATGTCACATTGCCATCTTCAGGAACATAAAGATATGGTATGTGCACTCAGGAACTAACACAAAGCAAATGAGGAAGAAAGCAAGAAACTAATATTGTTCCTAAAGTCCTAATGGTGCCCTCTTGCCGGCTAATTTGGTAGTCTTGGCAGTTGGGCTGAAGTTCTCATAATGAAAGTCTCCCAAATTTGGGGCAGTTTCATGCACCCAAATTTGTTGAGGTTAGGAACGTTTTTTAGAGCTGCTGAAGATTCTTTGAATAATCTTTCGTATTTAAACTTGCTGCGATGAATTATTTTTGTTTTCTTCCAACGAATTTTATGGTGGGTATCCAGGGATGGTCTGCCAGCCCAGAGCGGCCGTACTGGTGAAACCGGATGTAGTGTTGGTGTTCTGAAATCCTGATATTTGTTGTTCTGCCTGTTTGGCCAAAGTAGGACAATTTGCAGCTGCAAGGGACCTGGTATACACCAGGTAGGTCTAGGGGAAGTGGTTGGTCTTTGGTAGAGCGGATAAGGGATGCCAACTTTTTATATGGTCTGTAACAGGAAGTAAGGTCATATTTTTTGAGGATATTGGTTATTTTCTCAGAGGTGCCCTGGATGTAGGGGATGGTGATAGACTTGGTGTAATCTTTATTGTGGAGGGGGGTTGTGGTTTACAGGTTTTAGTATTTTTTGGATTTTTTTGGGGTTATAGCCATTGGCTAAGAAAGTGTTGAGGATGTGGTTTAGTTCAATAGTCAGGGCCTTGTCATCTGAGCAGATTAATTTTGCCCTGTTATATAGTGTTTTTATCACCCCATATTGTTGTGAAGGGGGGGGTGGTGGGATTGCTGGTGAATGTATCTGCCAGTGTGGGTGGGTTTTCTGTAAACAGAGAAAACCAAAGATCCATCAAGCTGGCGGGTGATTAAAGTGTCTAGGAAGGGGAGGGTGTTGTTTTCCTCTTTTTCTAAGGTGAACTGGACTCTGGGGTGTTGGTTGTTTAAGTGTGCTAGGAAGGAGTGGAGTGTGTCTGAGCCATGTGGCCAAATAGCAAACACATCATCCACATAACGAAGCCAAATAGTGGGTTTTTGTGGGGCGGAGTTTAAGGCTTTCTCTTCAAACGTCTCCATAAAGAAATTGGCCAAGGGTGGGGAAAGTGGTGAACCCATGGCTGTCCCCTCTATCTGTTTGTAGAACTTTCCTTGCCAAACGAAATAGCCTGAGTTCATTGTGAACTGAAATAGGGCTGAGATATCGGGAGGAAACTTGGCTTGGATGAGCTCAAGGGTTTCTTTGAGTGGGACATTAGTGAATAGGGAGGAGACGTCAAAACTGACCATTATGTCAGTGTGTTGGAGTGTGATGTTTTCTATACTGGCTTTAAAGTGGGCTGAGTTTTTTATGTGTGATGGTGTGTTGCCAGTGTAGTTTGTGAGTGTTTTGGCTAAATGTTTGGCTAATTTATATGTGGGGGAATCAATGCCATCCACTATGGGACGTAATGGCACATTTTGTTTATGTATTTTTGGGAGTCCATATAATCAGGGGGGTCTACAGTTATAAGGTTTAAGTTTGTTGGTGACTTCCACAGGCCAAGAAGTGACTTTCTTAAGGAGTCTGTGGATAGTTCTAATCTGAGAGCTGCTCGGATTATATTCAATGGGGAGGTAAGTAGTACGGTCTAGTACTAAAGAATTTAGCTTACCTTTGTAGTCTTTTTGATTGAGTACCACAGTGGCGCTTCCCTTATCAGCTTTGGTGATTACTATTTTTTTTGTTGTTTTTCAATTCTTGTAGGGCTGTATATTCGTTTTTGGATAAGTTGGATTTTGGAGGTTTGGCTTTGGTGAGAACACCGACTACATCCAGTCTCACGTTGTTGGCGATATGGTTAGGCAGGTTGCGAATTCCACGCTCTATTTGGATCATGATTTCTTCAGCAGGTATCCTTTTAGGAGCTAGGGCGAAATTGTGACCATGTGAAAGTGCTGTGAGTGCTTCAGGCTTTAAAACTGCCGACGAGAGGTTAACTACAGTGTTGAGTGGTGGCTGGGGTATAGAAGTAGAAGTCTTTGTCAGGTTTTCGTATTTTTTCACGTGCCGACGACGTATTTTTTTGAATTCCTTTCTTGCCGATGCCCATGAGATGTCATGAAGTATAGACCATAGATCAAGGCCGAGTGTATTATTAATCTGCTCAGATGACAAGGCCCTGACTATTGAACTAAACCACATCCTCAACACTTTCTTAGCCAATGGCTATAACCCCAAAAAAATCCAAAAAATACTAAAACCTGTAAACCACAACCCCCCTCCACAATAAAGATTACACCAAGTCTATCACCATCCCCTACATCACAGTATTAACTAGTTCAGAGTTAATTAGTTTTTATTAAGATAGTTAATTACTTAATACTTAAATAACAGAATAATATCTCCTCCATTTGAGGAGGAGGTAGTATAACTCCCTGGCACTGCTATATAGTTGGTACAGAATAAAGAAGTTATACAGAACATCTGCTAAATAGTTTATGAGATTGAACCTGATGGTAATACTTTAGGGGAATTCCTAACCTGCATATGAGCATAGTAGTACTCTGCTATCAAAGTGATACATCAGAAGGAGACCAGCACCCAATATGTGGGATATACTTTTATGAGTGTTTCATACCTACACTGCATGCTCCTACTCCATAAGTTTCTGACATGACCAAATATAAAAGCTACTGTTGGATTCTGATTATATAGAGATTGAAGTAATTATTATTTGTTTCAGAATCCAACGTGATCTTCCATCACATAGGCAAAACTTGTAAATATTATTTAATGTAAATCACTTATTTTACAATTAAATATTCATATAACTACCTTAATTTTGTCTAATATTAAATTAATTAATCAAAGATATATGTATTAATAATGAAAATACTGTGTCAAATATTATTAAGTTATTTTATTTATTACTATGTTAATATTATAGAATTTGTACTTGATAATTTTAACTGCGTATTAATTGAAATGTAAATATTCTCTATTTATTTCTGTTACAGAAGTTTAGAGTTATGCAGTAGCTCAAATATTCTATTTATTCTTATTTGTGAAAATTTAACGTTATGTAATCACTTATGTAAGAGTAGAGCGTTGTATTACATTAGCGAAATTTTTACGTTCATGCATTGTCATGGAGACGCATGAAATAAACAACCACGAGTCGAAGAGTGCGTGACCTTGGAACCAGAAAGGAGAAAGGGGAGGCAATAAGAATTTTATAGTAAGAAAAAAAAAAGAGTTTTGCGGAGCCTGAAGGAAGGTACGATACAAGCAAAGAAGTGAAAGAAAGCTTATAAATTCTTTAGGGCAGAAATTCAAGAGCATAGTATTTAGAAGTGAGCAAAAAACACAGTGAATCTTATACTCAGCTGCAAGTGAAATCAGCTGTGGTTATAGAGGAAAATTGATGTCGTAATCGGATAAATAAAGAACTGGACATTCAATGGGAAATTCTGATTAGTTCCAGTTAATCTTGGATTACGTCTTAATTCTGTTGCCCTGAGAAGAATATAATGAACTTAACTTGTTGTAGAAAAGTAAACAAGGAAGGATATCAGTACCTTATTGCTGTTTTTTTTAGAGTAGTGAAGCGCGATTAACAGTAGTTCAGTTAAAGCGTTGGAGAATTTTATTTAATGTGTTCCGCTAGCTGAAATAAGTTAATTCATAAGAGTGCTCGCAATAAATTGATGTATTGAAGATTGTATCTGGTAAGAGTAGTCATACATGTTTGTTTATTCTAACATTAACTATAGCGTATCTCCGAAGTTCAAGGTCCGGAATAAGTTTGCTTGGAATAATGTCTACCTTGATTAGTGCCTGCTGTGAATTTAAACATTAAGTACAACTGATAGATGTGTGCAGACTGATCAAATGAGAAGTTTTGTTTTATTAACTTGAATTAAGAAAATTTATAATTTTGAAGCAGTGAATTGTATGTTAAAGTTTAGAACATTGAATTGGAATGAGTGACTTAGCAAGATGTATTAAGTTATTTGTATTGTTTTATTTAAAAGTAGAATTCATGTATTTGCTATATTATATCATATATTAAATGTTTTATTTTGTTAATCTAAATATTGTGTTTGCCTGAACTCCCTTTTATTGCACCGTTCATAAAAAAATTCGAATCTTGCAGGTGCCCCAAGTAGAATAATAATAAATGATTCGGCCTAATGAGAAGACTGCTAACTTAATTAAGAATTGATCCTACTATTTTATATAGACTAATCTAGAAATAGGGTGGCGCAGTATAATTATAAATTTCCCTACTTTTGGATCGGTGATCAATTCGCAATTAGTTGTTTTATTTATAAGAGTGACTCGAAACAAGATGGTAAATTAGAACACAACATGAAAATAGAACGTCACGACAATACCACTAAAAATAACACTGCACATCAGAGAAAATCTACTATCAAAAATACAACAAAAGTCATAAAAAACCTGAAGTGACATGAAAAAATTTCATGTTTTTTTTAGTGCAGTGTGTCCAGATTATCTACACTTAGCCACTTATGGTTCTTCCAGTCAGTGACTAGACTTGAACTTAAGTCTATCTTTGGGCAGCTTAGTGCAGAGGATGCAAGGGCCACGTCCACTGAGCTGCACAGGCCTCTGTAGCTCAGTCAATATAGACAAAGCCCTTTGGTCAGAAAGACCTGTATTTGATTCCCATCCAAGAAATGAGGAACCTTTGTCTGGTCTCTTTCGACTTAAGGTGAGTTAACTGGTCTCATATGGAGGTAGGGTGTTTTCACCTGGAAACTCAGGTTTTTCATCCCCCAGAATAGGCAAACTGGCCGCATGAACACAGGCATTTACAAACATAGGAAACTTTGGGACGGCATATTGCTAACCACCTTATACTCAAATTACAGTTAAGAAATCCAAGAATAGTTGGAAGGTCATGGGTGCCCAAGTGCCTATTAGAACAACAACAAAAAAAAAAAAAAAAAATACTTATAGTACTAATACTAATCTACTATAAGTCAACAGCCTTTTTTGGAAGAGGTTAATATATGTGTAAAAGAATGTGATCTCACTTTACTTCTCCCCACCTTTGGTAATGCTTGGATCTCCAGGCAAGATCAGATTACCCTCCTTAGGATGACTGTATCCTTTCCTAACACAAATGCCTGACAGCCATAGTCAAATTTGCCCAGTTAGCACTGTTCTCACATTTGGGATAGTGCACCAAAATCCTTCAAATGTTTATGCTTCGCTAAGAGATAACTTCACCCCACCCCTCCTCCCTCCCTCCCTCCCTCTCTCTCTCTCTCTCTCACACACACACACACATACACATAATTTATTTTGCCATACCAGCTACTATATTCCTCTTCTTTGCTTGAATTCTGTAAGAACAGAATCAGCTGCTGATCAATGTCTGTTTATTGCTTCGAACCTACAATATAAACTTCTCTTCTATCATTTTCATTTCATCTACATCTTTTCTTTTGAACAGCTTCCTTGTATTGTTTACTCCAAGATCTACAACTTCCATTTGCTCAAGAAACATATCAGTTGATTTTTGCTTTCTTCTTCATCTCTGCTGCCTACACACTAGTTCTGTAATTACTCATATGGAGATGATATTAAAAAAAGAAAAAAAAAGGTCAGAAAAATGGTCTGTAATTGTGTTGATACACATCTTAAAATACTGATCTGAAAATCAATAGTGGGGATTAGATCAGATAATTAGATCACTTAGCAAAAATTGCAAATGTAGTTGAGATGATAATTGTGATGTTGAAACGAATATTGCCATGTAAGAATATAGGCATTATTTTGCTTCTTTACAAGCCTTTGATATGACTGCACCTGGACCACTGTGTGAAAATTTGGTCTCCTGGATTCCATGGTGTAAAGAAGCTGTGGAAAGGCTACAAAGAAGAATTACAAAGATGATAATGGGATTATGGAACATAGATTATGAGGATAGATTGAATTGCTGACATTAGTAGACAGGAGAAAGAGGGGGTGATAGAAACTTCTGAGAGGGCATTATAGGATATCAGTTAATGGAATTTTTCATTATGTGGAAGATGGGGATTAGGACAAGGGGGCACCCATGGAACTTTGTGTGTGGCTAAGAAAGGTTGATAGCTAGCTTTTTCTCTTCTTGTTGGAAGTTTAATGGAGTATTGACAGCACTAGGTAAGATTTAAAACTATTTTTTAGTGTTTCAATATTTTATCTCAGTTACTAAGACATCTTCAGGAATTAAAACTAACAGTTGTAACACACGCACGCGCACACTCTCTCTCTCTCTCTTTCTCTCTCATTGAAACAAGGCTGTGACTCTAGAGTCCTATCTAGGTGATGCATTCTCTATGGACATTTGTAGGATGCCTTGGTTATTAATTAGGATCTGTGAGGATTACTGTTTTCTGAATTTTGGGAAGTTTCTTGTAACCATATTTGTTTAAATTTAGTTGATTCCTCAGTGCCACTGCAGATTCCCCAAAAACTGTCTTTCTTTCTTAAATTTGCTATGATGTAGCATGGTGATTTTCTTTCAGGAGATCCTGTAAGTGGAACTCAACCACATATGCAACACCTTCTTATCCAGTGGCTACAGTTCATATAAAATTTAAAAAATAATCAATCTTCCCACCAATCTGCGACTATGCCTTCAGAAGGATTTCAGAAATGCCATTACCATTCCTCCCACCCTCCATATCTAGGGTATATCAGAAAAAATAGCCAGAGCATTAAAAAAAATGTAACCTCTGCACAGCTTTTATGCCCCACTGGAAACTTGCTACCCTTATCCATTCTACCAAAGATCAGTTCCATCCTCTCTCAGTGCCTGGAGTATATAAAGTAACCAGTTCCTGTAAGTTGGCATACTATGGACAGACAGATAGATCGGTTCATCTGTTTAGATTAATACAAAACTTACATGTACACTCACAACTACAGTCAGTCTAGTCTTGCAGATCATGTATTGGATATCACTCACAGGTTCTCCTAGAAGAAAAACCACCATGCTACATCACAGTAAATTTAAGAAAAAAAACTGTTTGGGGAATCTTCCACGGTACTCAGAAATCAACCAAATTTAAACACAAATACGATTGCAACAAACGTCCCAGAATTTGGGAGACAGTAATCCTCAGAGATCCCAATTTATAACCTAGGCCTCCTACAAATGTCCTCTATGGGCATTTGTAGGAGGCCTAGATAGGAATCTAGAGTCATAGCCATGTGTTTCATTCAGTATTGTGTTGCCTGTGTGTGTGTGTGTGTGTGTGTGTGTGTGTGTGTGTGTGTGTGTGTGTGTGTGTGTGTGTGTGTGTGTGTGTGTGTGTGTTACAATTGTTAGTTGTAATCCCTGAAGATATCTCAGTGACTGAAATGAAATATTGGAAGCATTAAAAATAGTACTTAATCTGTCCTAGTGATGTCAATACTCCATTCAACCTGCAGCATGATGTCCTCCCAGCACTTAAGCCTTAACACGTAGATTTTTATCTCTTAGAGCAGTGAGTGAGTGGAACAGGAACAGTTTGCCTGTTGAAGAAGCGAGTGCATCCATCCTTGATGATCCTTGATCCAGCCGTGGGCATGGATATTTATAATTGTCTGTGAAAATACTATTGGTGGTGGTCTACGGTAGATAGCATTGATGTAGATGATGAAGGTAGTTACGGTTGGTGGAGTGGTGAAGACGGAGCATTGTAGAGCAAGTACCCTCCCTCGATGAGTCCTTGGACTCCCTGGAGGTGTTAAGTAATAATGATCGATGAGTCAAGGACTTGTTATTAAGGATTGATGAATCCTTGACTAACTGGAGGTCTAATAATAATAATGATATCAAACCTGAAGCAGCTTGTAAAAGTACCATGCTTGTGTCCGAAGTAGGATTTCCATTTTATCTAACTGTTAACCTACTATCAGTATTAAAATGCTTGTTTTCCAACATTTCATGAATAGAATTATCATGAAAACAAACGAAAAAAAAAAAAATCTGGCTAGAGAAGATAACCAAAATTCTTTGCACATTTGTTGCATTTATGTTTCTAAACTGTTTATACAGAAACACTTTAATTAAAGCTTTCATTAAGCAATATAGTTTTTGTAATTTATAATTACAGAATAATGCCTATGTTTAAGCTTCATCCATAATGTGAGAATTTATCTAGTCATAGATGGATGTGACAAGGTATTATATCATACCCCCCCCCCTCCCTTGCAAAATATGTAAATGCCTATGTATTTGAATCATTATAGATTATATAGACATTATATAGATATTAGAATGGGTTATTACATAACCCATTCTAATTTGTCAAAATTAGTGTTTGAAGATAGTAACTTGGTTTCAACAGTCCTCTGAATTTCATATACTTGAAAGGATGACAAGAACTCGATGGTGATAGTTTCATAGTCCAGTTCAAAATGATAGCTGTTTTCTCTGAACTGAAGTTTGGAAATTTTACTACAGATGGAAAAATTAAGATTTACATTTGATTTTGATTTGTCTTATAATGAAATAATTATCTTGACCACCCTTAATATCAAAATGCTTCAGATATTTAAAGTATGAATTTTTTGAATTTTCTAAAAACTAAAGTTTTATTTTGCAGGAGAATGAAACACCTTTACATTGTGCAGCAATTAAGGGATACAGTTCTAGTATAAAATATTTGCTGGAAGCTGGGGCAGATCTTGACTTAACAGATAAGGTTAGTTTACAAAACTGATTTTTTTTAAAAAAATATATCGATTCCTCATCATCTCATCTCATCTCATCTCATCCCATCCCATCCCATCTCATCCCATCTCATCTTCCTTTTACTCTCTTTTACCTTGCGGTATCGAGGGTTTATTAATCATTGGACCTCAAACTGTTCACAGGATAATGTGGTCAGCCCTACGCCCTGGTATATCCTATGTCCGTAGTGTTGAGTTCTCAAGGCCAGTTTGCCTGCTTTGCGGGATGAAAAAACCCTGGATAAACTGGAGTAAAAAATCCTGCTGTCCACGCCCAAGACCGGCTAATTTGTCTATGGCTGAGGAAGATCCTTCATCTCCTCACAGGAATCAAACCTAGGACACTCCTTCTCCAGGTATATGGTTGCGAAGTGCACAGCCACTAGGCTAACCACGTGGATGCTCAATTCTTTATAGTCGATTCTTTATATCACATTTAAAAGAAGGCACAATTTTACAACATGTTTCTTTTTTTTAATTAAAAAAAAGCAGTGCTCTTCATATCTCACACTGCAAATTCACATATTCATTATAGATATTTAAAAGATAGGGTGATGATATACACCCCCTGAAACACTCCTTTTTTCAATCAAATGTCATTTCTTCAAAAACTGTTGTTTTTGCTGAGCTTCATGGTTGTTTTACAGTTCTCTGATTAAGAGAATAAGATGTTCAAGTATTCCTAATGCTTTCATCACATTCCACAAACTCTTATGAAGAATACAATCAAATGCCTCGTTATAATCAATAAAAGAATACAGTCAAACGCATCCTTATAATCAATAAAAGAGATGAATACTTCCTTTTGAAATTATCATTTTCTTTCTATAATCCATCTCATATTCATTTCACTCCCTGGTCCTTAGTTTCTCTACCTCTCTTAAAACCTGCCTCTTCTTCTGGCATTTCTGTATTCATATATAATTCCAACCTTTTTTGGATTACATTCAACATGACTTAACTTGTTTGTGAAATTAAAGCAAAAAAAAAAATTTTGAAAAGTTTTTTCAAAAAAACTTTTTTTTGAAAAAAAAAAAAGTAAAATTCTTTACTTTTTTTTTTCAAAAAAAAGTAAAGAATTTTACTTTTTTTTGAAATTGTGATAAATACTGAGATTTTCCAATCTCTATGCCAGTATCCAGAGGTGAGTTATCAAAATGGTGTTAGGTCTACAGATTGAACCACATGAGAACAGGTTGACAATTTGTGGCTTACAGAAATTGGTTGACAGGTGGAAAAGTGGTGATATGAATGAGACATACAAATTACTGAAGGGTTTTTACAAGATTAATATGGACGAAATTTTACAGAACAGGTCTGGCAATGGGAGAACTAGGGGCCATCCTTGGAAACTGAGCAAGAATGTAGTTAGCAGGGGTATCAGGACTAGATTTTTCTTGGAGAGTGGTGAATGAATGGAATAGGTTGCCAGTCTGTTGTAGGTGCCATAACTGTGAATGAGTTCAAAGCAAATATGAATATTGGATAGTGCTTGGCATGGTGTTTAGGGCCTCCCTCGATAAGCCTGCCTCCATAGAGTAGTCCATATTATTAATAATAATAATAATAATAATTTTTTTTTCCAGGTGCATTCACAGATTTCAGTTAATATATTCAGTTCTTCATCATGGTTGCGTTCAACAGTTTCACTGGCACTTTGTCAGCTGCAGATTTCCCTTTTGCCAGCTATTCCAGCAATGGAACAGCTGCCAGCAATCAACTCACTTTCCAAATTCTTTCCTTTCAGATTCTCCTTCAGTATTAACATTTTTCACATACATATCCTCAACAACCCTTTTCCATCTTTCTTTTCACTTCTTTTTCTTCCATCAAACTTCTTTCCAAATTAATTTTTACTACCCCTAGTCTGGAGATAAACTTTCCTGTAACTTCATTTATCTTTCTAAA
This sequence comes from Typopeltis vanoorti, assembly GCF_054136105.1. Classification (NCBI taxonomy): domain Eukaryota; kingdom Metazoa; phylum Arthropoda; class Arachnida; order Uropygi; family Thelyphonidae; genus Typopeltis; species Typopeltis vanoorti. Next base: position 30,374,594 of record NC_143560.1, read on the forward strand.
CAGATCTCTTGCTTTTCCTGTAATGTTGCTTTCTTAAGTTTTCTTGCACTCTTTATTTAGATGTTTTTCTTTATCTTTCCTATTTTGTCTCTGAAAATCTGCACCCAACTGGGCCCTTTCTTTGTTTTCTTGAAGTTTCATTTTCCTTCTTTTTTCTGCTACTTGAATAGCTTCATCTGATATCAGTTTACAGTTTTTATTTCCTGTTGATTTAATCAAATTATTCCTTGCTTCTGTTACTGTGTACTTTGTTTGTTTTTTTCCATAATTCTTGGAATTCTCTTCTTGTCTTATCTAAACTTTTTTTAAACCATTTTTCCAACTTTTATTTTAAATGCTTCATTTATGTGTTTATATCAAATCCGATACAGTCTCTTCTGTTTCTTCTTACCCATTAATTTCAATTTAACTTTACCAATCAGTAATTCAGGTTCTCTTCCACAATCTGCACCAGGTAGTGTTAACTTCATTGATTACTTCCACCAAATTCCCATTAATAAAATACTCTGCCAATAATGTCCTCAATTCAGAAATTTGATCTTGCCTGGGGATCTAAATATTACTGAAGGTGAGAGGAAGTTAAGTGATTTTTTTGCAAAATAAATCAGGAGTGTGTTTTGGTACCATTTAAGTTCACTAGCTTATTCTTGTCCCATGAGAGAATGGCAAAGAAATCACTGTTCAAAACATTGGTTTAAGCAGATGTTGAAATTTGAATCAGTTGAGCATCAAGGTTTGTCATGAGGAATGAGAATAATAAAGTGTACTGCCATCACCAATGCTATAGATATGATTGGATGTTAATGAGAGAAGGTCATTTAATGTATAGGATGGATGAACATGGGTGAAAATACATCATATTTTCCCACCAGTGCCAGGTTACGTTACTCTAGCATTGATGTAGAAATTGGGGGAGAGGAAAGCATCCATGAGACATTTAGTGAGTGACGAGAAAGGAAACTGGCAATCCAACTATACAAGGTGGAAGCAGGTGATAGCTTGGTAAGTAGGCCTCTGATCAGATGTCCTGGAAATATGAAGAATAATTATATGACTTTCTGCTTTTTGTCTTAAGGATCTACTGTGAGGTTAGAATTGCTGCATCTGTAGTGATGATCACCAGTTGATGGCCTCCAGGTAATGAAGAAGTTGGCTCTTGATGCCTTTCTCCTGTTTTTGAGAAAATTTAAGTCAGGGCATTTGATGACCACATAGACTTGCTTACAGGCTCTAAGGTAGATATCAGATGAGCATGTTTTTCAATAAGGAAATACCGTGAGCAGGCATATTTAAATAAATTATAATACTGGAATTAACTCACGTAAAATATTATGTCTTAGTATAATTTTCAACTGGGTATCAAAGCATCTTCAGTACAAAGCTAATAGAACAATAACTGAAAATTCCAAAATGTGCCACCTAAGTAGCTAATGTAAGATAACTAAAAACGGTCATTAAATTTCCTAACTTATTAAAAAAAATTAAATAAAATAAAATAAATAATAAATAAATAATTAAATAAAATAATATATATATATATATAAATAATATATGAATGAATGAGTTCAAAGTGAACGAATGAGGTTTTAGGATTAAATGACTGGGAAACCGAGATAAGAAATAAAAACAAATTTTAATGGCATGACTAGTTTTGTCTTTAACAGACTTCTTCAGGTGCAAAAAATAAAAGAGATAACCAACAAGAACCATAAAGGAATTAACTCTAAACAGTACAAAAAAGGTTAGTATATACATTTCAGTGTTAATGCATTGACATTTGTGTATTTAAAAACATTCTCTCTCTCTGACTTCATTGTTGAGCGTATGCATACGCTCACAATCTCGTGTATACGCCAGTATTGGATAGCAGCACAATGACAGTCAGATAGGTTATAATTTGGGTTGCTGTTGAGATGTATAGGATTAAGGATGATTTCTTTAGATTCTACTATCTTTCTTTCTAGTTCATCATAACAACGGAAAATATTAGTTGACTTGGCCCACAGTACTGTGTGGTTCTCTTCATTAGAATTTGCAGAAAAACAGAATATGACTCAACAGAGCACTGACTCGCATTCTCCCATAACTTATGTCTCTCTGCTGTTCTTCGATGTGCAACTCAATGGATTTCTCTGTCTGGCCAAAGTATGGTTTTATCACAGTTGATAGTTGTACCAAATCTGGTAGATGCTGGGATACTTGAGGTTGTTATGCCTAGATTTAGGTCAGTTCAGTAAGGAGTGGAGTTTAGGTTGAGGTGTGAATAAAGTCCATATATTGTATTTCCTAAGAACTATGGCCAATTTGGAAGAGATGGAGCTGATGTAAGGTAGAGAAACGTTACCTTTAACACTTGTTTATCTTTATTATGGTGAGGGAGTGGATTGAACAGGAATTTATTAATAGTTTTCTGGGAATAGCCATTCAGTTGAAAGGTAGTCCGGAGGAAATTGAGTTCTTTGTTAAGTTCTTCTTCATCATAAAGAAGGGAGCGAGCCCGATGTCCAAGTGTACAAATGATTCCAAACTTTTGTGGGAGATAATTGTGAGACTGAGCATTGAGATATCTTTTCGTGTGGATAGGTTTTTTGTAAATCGAAATCTTCAATTTCTCTGCTGAACGGGTCAGTTCAACATCCAAAAAAGGAAGAGAACCATTAAATTCTAATTCAGCTGTAAATTTGATGTTGGGATGTTGATTATTCAGATGGTCTAGAAAATTTTGAAGAGATTCATGGTCATGGCCCCAAACTAGAAAAAATGTTATCTGTATATCTTTTCCAAATTCTAGGTTTTAAAGGGAAAGAGGAGATAACACTCTCATCAGAATCTTCAAGGTAGATGTTAGCAAGTACTGGTGACAATGGGTTTCCCATAGCTAATCCAGAATTTTGTTTGTAGATAGTATTTCTTACTTGAACACTGTCGGTGCCAGGTTATTTTGCGCCCTAGGCAAAGTTTACAAGTGTGCCCCTTATTTCATAAGCTAAAATGTTTCTAATTGACATTAAACAAAATAAAATTGTCTTTCAGGTTAAATTAATAGGGCTTTTTCTATTTTCTTTTTTAATTAATTTGAAAATTCTCTGTTATAATTCATTTACAAAAAAAAAAGTTATAAAATACCGAAATTTAATATTTTAAAATGTTAACGTTTTAAAATATTTATCTTAACTAAATTTTAAATAGCGGTAAGTTCAAATCATTTAGGTAAGGAACAAAAAAGAACCAAGAGTTAAATAGTAAAATAGTGTAATGTGTGAGGGATCAGGAAAAAGAATCGATACCTAAATCATATATCACTATTTAATTTTGATATTTTAGTAAAGTATGAATAAAGCATAGTTTGAAGTTTTGCACCCTAGGCAGTTGCCTAGTTTGCCTAAATGGTAACGCCAGCCCTGTACTTGAAATATCCTGAATGAACACAGTGAGCTAATAGGGCCATGATCTTCTTAGATAATTTATTTTTTAATAACAAGAGAACTTCTTCAATAGGAATATTGGTAAATAAGGAGACTATCTCAAAACTGGCCATGATTCCTTCTTCTTCCTTAATAGTAATATCTTTAAGGCTAGAGACAAAATCCACAAAGTTTTGAATTAAAGATGATGACTTACCGAAGAAATATTTTAAAGATTTGGCAATAAATTTGGAAAGGTTATAGGTTGGAGAATCAATTCCTTCAACAGTTGGTCGTAGAGGAATGTTTTCTTTATGGATTTTAGGTAATCCATATAACCGAGAGATTAATGGATGGAGAGAACGAAGAGATAGACATATGTTCCTGGGGAATTCTGTTGTTGTTCTCAAAAGGATGTTGGTATGATTATCAAGTTCGCGTGTAGGATCTCTTTTGAGGATTGAGTAAGTGTCAGTTTGTATCAAGTGTAGCATCTTGTTGTGGTAATCCTCAGAGTTGAGCACAACCGTAGCATTGCCTTTATCTGCCGGAAGAATAATGATGTCTTTGTTATCTTGTAGTTTCTTAACACGTTCACTGCCATGCTACTTCGGCATAGTCTGTTCCCGTACGCCGAGCAATTTCACTTCTTCAAGGTCAGTACGGTAATCTCGTTGCCGGCGGTAAGCATCATACGAGTATACTCGTAGCTGGCTTGTGTGGCTGGTTTACCAACTACGAGTATACTCGTAGTTGGCAGTGAACGTGTTAATAGCCTGCCGTCCTAATGAAGAGACGTTGTTGGTTGGAGGTTTGGCATTGTTGATGATGAAAATGGATTCCATACGGAGTAGGTTTGCTTCTTTGGTGGTATGTTTTATACAGCTATCTAAAGCACAAGTGTTGTCTGTATCCCTTGAAATGGATAAAATTGAGTATCATGCAGTTATAAAATTCTTTGTAAAAGAAGGTTTGACGCCAAAAGAAATTCATTTGAAGTTCATAAAAGTTTATGAGCACTCTTCTCCTTCATTTTCGACAATTAAAAAATGAGCTGCCGAGTTTAACAGTGTCCATACCAGCCTTGAAGATGATCCACGTGAAGGACATCCAAAACAGTGTAACAACACCAGAAATCATTGATCGAGTGCATGATATGGTATTGGATGACCGGTGAGTCAAAGTGCGTGAAATAGCTGAGACTGTAGGCATTTCAAAAGAACATGTGAGATATATTTTGCATGAAGAATTGCAAATGAAAAAGCTTTGCGCAAGATGGGTGCCACACTTGCTCACAGCAGATCAAAAATGCACTCACATGAAAATATCTGAACAGTGATTGGAGCATTTTAACAAGAATACAACTGATTTTGTGCATTGATTTATTACTATGGATGAGACCTGGATTCTCCATTACACACCAAAATCCGGACAGCAGTCAAAACAGTAGACAGAAGCCAGTTGTTCGGCGCCAAAGAACACAAAGTCGGTTTCATCAGCAGGAAAGGTCATGGCATTGGTGTTTTGGAATGCTAAAGGCGTTTTGTTTATTAATTATCTTGAAAAGGGTAAAACAATAACTGGGGAATATTATTCCTATCTTTTAACCAGACTAGATGAAAAAATTCGTGAGAAAACACCCGATTTGCAGAAGAAAAAATCTTTCATTAGGACAATGCACCTACCCACAAAGATATTTTGGCAATGGGAAAATTAAGGGATCTGTACTATGAATTGTTGGAACAGCTACCTTATTCCCCAGATTAGACTCTTTCTGACTTCTGTCTCTTCCCAAAACTAAAACTAAAACTAAAACCTCGTTGGTCAGCATTTTTCTTCGAATCAAGAGGTGATTTCAGCTGTAGAGGGGTATTTTGCAGATCTTACTGAGAACCACTACAGGGACGGGATAATGACACTGGAACATCGCTGGAATAAATGTATTAGTCTTAAGGGAGATTATGTTGAAAAATAAAAATAATTTTGAAATTATAAATTCATTTTTTCATTGTTAGGCTGAGAACTCTTCAGACCACCCTCATATATATATATATATATATATATATATATATATTTTTATATATATATATATATATATATACACGAATCCTTCACAAAAGTCGGTTCCTCGTGGAATGGCTTTATAAAGAAACATGAAACTTTACTTCACTCTCCTAACTTAAACAGATCCGATGGTCTACATATATCCCCCTTTGTGGGAGATAGTACTTTTAAATCAGCTAATCTTTCTTATTATGTATATATATATATATATGTGTGTGTGTTTTTTTTTTAATTCATCATCATCAAATTCCTGCCATGTACCCCAAAGGGGTGTACAGGATATGATAGTACTACATGAAAAATTTACATCATTACTAACTTCCTATCTACAAATTTCCTCCAGATCAGTCTGTTACTTGTCAAGACTCCAATATTATCAGATCTTATATTTCTGTTGTCTAAGGCACTTTGTACCGTATCAATCCACCTATATCTTGGTCTTCCTCTGGGTCGTTTTCCTGCCAACCTGGCAGAGAACACTTGTTTTGCCAATCTTTCCTCGCCCGTTTTCTGTTTAAATGACCATACCACCTGATATTAGCTCTGCTAACGCATTCCTGGATGCTGACAATGTCAAGTTCTTTCCTAATATCCTCGTTTTTAATATGATATTGCCATTGATGCCATCTATTCATTCCTCTAATATTTCTCAGGATTCTCATATCTGTGGTCTCTGGTCTTTGGTCAAGTGTTTTACCTCTGACTCAACACTCAGATCCATAAGTTAAAACTGGTTTGCACACTGTATATGGCTAATTTAGGTCCGACCAATTTCTCTCTTATTCCATATGAATTTATTCAATTGACTTCCTACTATTCCAGCTTTATTGATTCTGTTGTCTATTTCCATATTTAATTTACCATCTTCACTAAAAATCGTACCTAAGTAGGTGAAATGTTTTACTTGTTCCACAGGTTCTCCGCTCATAATGCTGTTGACATTTTCAACGATTCTGCCTATTTTCATTGTCTTTGTCTTTTTATTGCTGACCTTCATACCATATCTATTACAACAGTTATTCAATTTAGTCAAGGAATCTTGCAGACTCGTAGAGGATTTATTGATAAGTTTAACATCGTCCGCATAAAGCAAAGAGCTGACATTAACATCTCTAATTTTGATATCATGTTCAATACCACTTTCGTTCATAATGTGATCCATATGGATCATGAATAACAGAGGGGATAATGTACATCTTTGTCTCACACCAGATTTAACAATTAAACCATCTTCCTGTACTTCCATCAATTCTAACTGCTAACTTACAACTCAAATAAAGACTAAGTATTGCTTGATATAATGACCCATTGACACCATATAACTGTAGCGTATTGAATAGCTTCTCTCTTGGAACCTTATCATATGCCTTTTCCAGATCGACAAAACTCAAATAGAGATCTTTGTTATTTTCCCATGATTTTTTGACTATTTGTCATAAAGTGAAGATCTGATCCTGACAGCTTCTATTTGGCCTGAATCCAGCTTTTTCTTCACCAAGCTTCTACAATTCTTCTCAACTGTTTCTCAAGTATACTTGCATATATCTTACCAGGAACACTCAGTAGGGAAATACCTCTGTAATTCTCACATTCAATTTTATTTCTCTTTTTATATATGGGTACTATGAGAACTCTACTCCAATCATTGGGAATTCATCCCTCTGTCCAGGCTTTCTGAACTATGCAGTGCAGCCACTTTAAGACTTTTATACCACCATACTTCATCATTTCTGATTGAATTTCATCTACTCCTGCTGCCTTTCCACATTTTAAGCCTTTGATGGCTTTTTCTACTTCAAGTATGGATATGCATTCCTGACTATATGTCTGTTGAGTGTTTTTTAGCACTGTGCTATCACTGCTTGTTTCATTTAGCAATTTCTCGAAGTAATTACTCCATACTTCAAGGATATCTTTTTCTCCTGTTTTCATGTCACCTTTATCATCTCTAACTCCTTTTCCAACATTCTTTGCTCCATTTCTAAGCTTCTTCAACAACCTCCAGAATATCTTACCACCTTGATATTCTGGAGGTTGATATTTATTTTCTTTGTTCTTGGCAAAGTCCTCCCATGACTTTTGTTTAGCTAGTTTTACAAAGTGTTTAGCTTTCTTACATTTGTCTCTGTATTCTCTAAGAGCACAAACTGACTTATTTGTCAGGAACTTTTGATATTCTTTCTTCTTTTCCTTCACTGCCTCTTTAACTTCCTGTGTCCACCATGGAGTTCAGATTTTTCTATCCTTGCAGACAACCTCACCACATGCCTCTCTGGCTGAATAAATCAAGGTTTTCTTCAAGGCTTGCCACTGAATCTCTAAAGTTTGGTTCCTGTTCTCAAACTCTCATTTTTTACTTTAATAATCTTTGTGTATTTTAGTCTACGGTTCACATCTGAGAGCTGCTCAACTTTAATTCGCTTTAAAACTTTCTTACATGTTATTCTTTTCAATATGAAATTCAATTTTATTCTGCTCAAGTCTAAATAGTGATCACTTCCAATTTCAAATCCTCTGTACACTCTGGTGTCTTGCACAAGGGAGAAATCATCACAGAAGGTTCAGCTACCTTAGTTGAACCTTCTGTGGGACCATAGGCACAAATAAGTCTCATTGTCCAGTTCCCCATTCTGATATTTGCCCACATCACTCTACTTGAGACTGCCTGCCATTCAAGAAGATTAGCCTTGTATTTAGTGTTGAATACTATGACTACTCCTTCTTTTCCTTAATTGTAATTGCCTGAATATAACATTTTGTATTTATTACTCAGAAAGATCTCACCAGGTTTTGTCTTTTTTGTTTCAGTCACCCCTATTATGTCGATCTGGTACTTATCTAATTCTTCAGCTAGCTCCATTTCTTTGCCATTCAGGCTTCTTATGTTGATAGTACCGATCTTTAACTCTGGTGATGTTGAGTTGGGGTGTTTTTTCAGATTTTTTAGATTTGTTCCAGTAGCTGACTTTTCGCTGTTCACCCTGGTTCACTGGCGAAAACAACGGGGGGGCTTGTTTAACTGCGTGACGCTCCAGCCAACATGAAATTTTGTTATGTTGTAACATCATTTTGTAATTTGGTTTAAGCCAATAAGAATTACAATTTGGTCGGCTAAATCCCAGATTGCCAGCCCATCCTCGTTCGTTCAGTATCCATGTAGATACCCAACAGGGTGCACCACAAGAAGGTGAGGGTTGGACATTAGGTCAGAAGCCCTGGTCAGGTCTCCGCATTCCTTTAAAGGCTATGTGTAGGTCTCCTCTCAGTTATACAGCTTTGACCCTTAAGCACCCTTTTTTTTTATTTTTTTTAAAATTATGCATATATATAATTAATTGAAAAAAGTGATATAATTAATTATAATTATATAATTAACTTTTTTTAATTATGTATGTATATATATATATATATATTTAATTATATATATATATAGATATATATGATTAAAAAAGTTAAGAAAGATTAGCTGATTTAAAAAGTACTATCTTCCACAAAGGGGATAGGCATAGACCATTGGATCCGTTTAAGTTAGGAGATTGAAGTAAAGTTTCACATGTTTCTTTATAAAACCATTCAATGAGGGACCAACTTTTGTGAAGAACACTTGTCTTGTTCCAATGAACTCTATGTCTAGTGTTGATGGCATGCTCTGCAAGTCCAGACTGTTCAGGTTGAAGGTATTGAATATAAGATTATTGATTTTGTAATACATTCTGGTCATTTTTCCTTTAAAAAGAAGTTATATTAACAAATCAAAGGAACATCAATTGGTAATCCTATTTCTCTTGCTTTCTCTTGTTGCCAACTTCTTTATAGAGCACTTTGAATAATGTATTTTTGGCAACATTTCACCTAGACTCATTGGTTCAGATATTTAAGAGACATTTTTGCTATCTGGAACGGTTCTTCTTATGAATTACAACAGTTTCTCTCTAAATTAAATGCACTTAATCTAAGGATCCAATTCACCATAGAGGGAGAATTAAATAAGCAGTTAGCCTTTTTAGATCTTTTCATTCTTTGCCAACCAGATGGTAACCTACATTTTGCAGTTTTTAGGATGAAGACCCATACAGGCCATTATATCCATAAAAAAGTATTTCAAGCAAATTTTGAGACACAGCAGATCATAAAGATGGGATTCTATGTTTGGCATTCTCTGACATAAAAAAGAAACATGCAGATCATAGTTCAGATAGTTGACGTGGACAGGTTGCTTGTTGAAGTTCTATGTGAAATAACTGGTTTGGTATAGATGTTTGTACATAGGCATCATCATTAATTTTGTGTTAAGGTCACAGTTTGTTGCCAAAGTGTATATAGAAGTGTTTATTTGGAATGAAAGTTTTGTTGTTTTGGTATTTTTTGTGTTTTTATGAAATTATGCTTATTTTTTTTTTGTTATGGTGTGCTTTAAAATGTTTGTTGATTTCAGAAAGTTAATTACAGAGCAGGGATGCACACACGTGTGTCGGAGTGAGGGATTGGAAGCATCTGCTCTCTTATTTATACATATCGGTGTTAGTGCTTCCTTCATTCTGCTGTGCTCAGACAGGCAGCAAGATTATTTATCAGCTTACATATTGATTACAGGTCTTCAGCAAACTAAGCAGTTTATTATATGCTTATACAAATTAAAGTGACAAGCAAGGATAAGGAGGTTATTATCCTTCTTTATAAGGCTTTGATGCAACCATATCTGGATATGTGATATATATTATTACAATTAGGATGCACCTCCTATGGTGTGTCTTTTGACTCTGTGGAGATCTACTAAAACATTAACATCATCTAGCAATGATGATAATGTTTTAAGATATCAAGGTTATCATTAAAAATATGTCTATTTCAAAAATAAGCATATCTTACCACAAAAAATATACATTTATGTACATCTGTGCTTCTTTATTTTTTTTATTTGCAGTATGGGTTTACTCCCTTGCACATAAGTTTGCAGAGGCATCATGTAAGTGCTGCTGTTTTACTTTTGCATTCTGGTTGCCAAATTGACATCATGGATGTTGTAAGTACATGCTTTTTTATTGCAATTGCTCTCAAATAACAACAAAAAAGAACCTGTACTATGTTGTTTCTTCTAGTTAGCATATGTCATCACTGTCATAGTGTGTTGGGTATTTTGATAATTCCTGAACACAATGAAGACTTCCTTATTAGTTCTCTGTTAACAGCTTTCTTATAGGTTGTTTTGTTATTTTGGAAGGTTTCTAATTGATAAGCTTATAACCTTTTTTCTTGATCCGATTTTAAAGTTCTCTTTTCAGTTTATATTCCAAATTCAGTCATAGCTGAGTTGACAGATTACACTATTAGAGAAAGATGTTGAAAGTGATGTTAACTTGCTCCACCTTTGCAACAAGTTGCCCGGTGTTGTACTACCTTACCCCAGTCCTGAAGATACTTTCAGATGCAAACTTTGTCTGCTCATACTTGGATAAAGGATTAAACTAAATTTATTATACACTATTAGAGTTCAAAGGAACAATTTTAAAAGTTTATGCAGATTAAATAACCTTAAAAAATTTATGAACAGTTAATAGTCATCACTCCTCAAAACTAGAGATTGGCATACAGTCAGAATGGTTAAGGTCAGATGGTTTCATAATGTTTCACATGCTTAAGGAAAAGACATTCAAATTTGAACCTGCTGGATTGAAAAATCTTTGTCTGGTTCTAAAGAAATATGTGCCTAGTGTCAATAACTAAAGTATGGCCTTGCTTCTCATTCAATAGCATGAGAAGCAAGGTCAGACTCATTGGATTCCAAAAATTCAGTATAGCCTTAATGTTCTTGGATTTTAATCAAACAGAATGGCCAGTCTGTCCAAAATAGCAAAGATGATATGAGCAGGGTTCCTGATAGCAAGAAGGAAGACAGCCAAGCTGGTTTGAAGGAAGTGAATAAAATTCTGTATTTTTTCTACATGCATGAGCCATATAATTATCTATAGATATGTCTGGTATACATGTTCCATTAAAATATTTGATAAACAACCTACTCTCATCACCACTAATTTTATCCACTGCTTTTCTGATGATAGTATACACTCCATTCATGTTACTTGATCTTATTTGATTCATGTAAGTCATCCTAAGCTTTAAGATTATCTGCAACCAGTGCCTAAAACACTGATATCTATATGACCCTTCAATGGGGTTAGGATGACCTTGTTATCCTCAGTGCTGCCAGAGTGCAGTCTTGCATTTCTCTTACAAAAGGATCTCATCTCACCTTCCCTTATCCTCAGTAGTATATAAATCACCACACAGGATCAGATCTCTCTCTCCATGGACTGACATTTACCGCCAGCCTCTCATAGCATAGACACATCACATCAATAACTCCCTTTTTCATTCACCAATCTACTAAATCTCTACAAATTCTAAAGTTGCCCATTCTAAGAATACTGTTTGCATGTTTCAGGTGATACACCTGAAATCTAAAAATTTTTCAGGGCTGTTCAGAGATTAATTCAACTCATAGATGAACCCTTCTTCACAGAGTTACTGCATCCTGTAGACCATATGCTGTTTCATCTCACTGTTCATTCTGCAGGCACTTCCATGGTCACTCCTTCACAGAACTGGCAACTATCATTTTTCCACTTTCTGCTAGACCTGTTAAAAGGAATGTTGGCCCAACATCCCTTTTCAGTACAACTGCAATAACACCAAACCTGCTTCTTGTTTTCCTCTTTTATTCTATCTGCTCTGCCTTCTGGCACAGCCTTCCTCATGAAGTATTCCCAAACAATTACAAACTCTATATTAAAAAAAATATATATATAATTCTTACCTAGCCCTCACGTGTTGCTCCAGCACAAGTACTATAGGCTCTTCTTCCTCTCTATGGGACCCATATTATATTCAAAAAAAAAAAAAAGGGCAACCTCTTGAACCTATTACCTAGTTTTATTGCCATAATATGGCCTTGACATTCTCTATCTCAGATGCAATGCTACTTGAATTTTTATCCAAGAATTGGGCATCCAAGAGGGTAACAGCAAACCAGTTGATTGTTTAGCCTTCTGATGTTTTTTACATCAGAAGGCTAAATATGTAAATATGAGGATATGTTTACAGAACCAGTTTATTGCTGTTCCTTCTGCTTGAGGATATTTTGGTTTCCATAGTATATTTGGAATATCTTTGAAGAGTATCAGTCAAACTGTATGAATGAAGAGGGAGATTATAATAGAAACTATAATGCCTACTCTGGAGGCCAAAGATAGCATGAGTCACTTGAATTATTCATTTAGCAAGGAGATGCCACCCAGACCTACTCAATCGTGGAGAAATTTCACCTGATAATAAAAGTTCCTCACTATCGAGTAGGTCTGGTCTGGTTGGCATTAATTTCTTCTCCTCCCACCATGAAGATATTGCATTAGAATGAAGTGTTGCCATTTATGGCCGAGGCCGAGACCTTTCCAGACTACCCTCGTAAGTCACATTTGCTTACAAATTCAAATCAAATCTGAAAGTGTTGTGGTCTCAGTTAAGTTTAGGTTACTTCATCAACATACATACATACATCCAAGGGGTTTACAGGCCACTATTAGTAATACATGATCAAGTTATGATATTATGACTAATCTCCTATCAACAATTTCCCTCCAAGTTAGTCTATCACTTGTCAGCACTCCAATAATGTCATATCTGATATTTCTGTCTTCTATATCATGTCTAATTGAATAAATCCATATAGATCTTGGTCTTTTCTGGGTCTTTTTCCTGCCATCTTGGCATCAAACACCTGTTTTTGCTAACCTTTCCTTTTACATTTTGTTTAAATGACCACACCACCCTAGATTAGCTCTGCTCACACACATTCTTGAATGCTAATAGTGTCAAGTTCCTCTTTATATATTCATTTTTAATATAATTCTGCCACTGATACCAACTGTTCGCTCTCTTAATTTTTCCCCAGAGCTCTCATATGGTCTCATGTGGTCCCTGATGTTTGATCAAGTGCTTTATTCTAACTGAACTCTCAGATTCATAACTTAAAACTTGTTTTAACACCTATCTTGTATATTTCTAGTTTATTCTGGCTAATTTTTCTCTTATTCCATATAAATGTATTCAACTGGCTTCCCACCATATCATTTTACTTATTTTGTTGACTTCTTCCATATAATTTATAATTTCCACTAAAAGCTGTCTAAATAGCTGAAATATTTTACTTGTTCAATAAGTTTTCCATTGAAAATGCAGCTAAAGTTTTCTATGTTCCTGCCTATTTTCATAGTTTTGCTCTTTTTATTGCAGATTTTCATGCCAAATTTGTTACAGCTATTAGTCAATTTAGTTAGATACTGGAGACTTGCACTGAATGTATTTAGTAGTACATCATTGGCATAAAGCAAAGTGCTGAGTTTAATATCTCTGATTCTGATATCAGGTTTTATGCCACTTTCTTTCATAATGTGATCCATATAGATGTTGAATAAGAGTGGAGATAGTGTGCACCCTTGTCTTATCTGATTTTACCTCAAACTATCTTCCTGTATTTCCTTCGGTTCTAACTGCTGACCGACAATTTAAATATAGGCTATATATTGTTCTGCATAATGTTCCATTTACCCCATATAATCATAGTGTTTTGAAAAGCTTTTCTCTATGAACATTGTTATACTCCTTTTCCAGATCTAAAAACGTAATTAATTCTCATGATTTCTCACCTGAATCCAGCTTGTTCTTTAATTTCTCTTCCACAATTTTTCTTAGCCTTATCTCAAGTATGCTTGCATAAATCTTAGCAGAGAAATTCCTCTGTAATTCTCGCATTCTGTTTCACTTCCCTTCTCATAAATGATAACTATGAGAGCTGTAATTCAATCATCTGGAATTCAACCTTCTGACTAGGTCTCCTGAATTAAGCAGTGCAACATTGCAAAATTTTATGCCACCATATTTGAGCATTTCTGGTCAAGTATCATCTACTCCAGCTGCCTTTTTACATTTCAGGCTTTGGATAGCTTTTTCTACCTCAAGTATTTATATGTACCCCTTGCATTCTTCTTGAATATTTTCTATTACTGTTCTGTCACTGTTTGTTTCATTTACTAGTTTTTCAAAGTAATTACTCCAGACATGTAGAATATCTTTAGTTTCATGCCACCATTATCTTGGATTCACTTTACTGTACTCTTTCTTCCATTGCTATGCTTTTTCAGTAGTCTCCAGAACATTTTACCACTTTCCTGATATATTATTTTTCCCTATATTGTTCCCAAAGTCTTCCCATTCCCATGCCTTTTCTTTAGTTATTTTTACACATAGTGCTTAGCTCTTACATTTTTCTGTGTATTCTTTTAGGGCATTTGCTGACTTATTTGCTAGGAACCTTTTGGTATGTTTTCTTCTTTTCCAGTACTGCTTCTTTAACTTTTTTGTTCAGCAGGGTGTTCTCTTTTTTTCTCTCTTTGCAGACATCTTCATCACATGCCCACCCTTGCTGAATCAATCAGTGTTTTCTTCAGAGATTGCCATGGAGACTCCATGGTTTGGATCTTATTTTCAAACTGTTTCCTTGAATATTGTTTGTATAGTTAAGTCTACAGTTTACCTGTAATTGCTGCTCAACTTTAATTCTTTTTAAAACTTTCTTACATATTTTTATTTTCAATGTAATATTCATTTTTATCATACTTAAAACTAAGTGATGATCACTTCTAATTTCAAATCTTCTGTATACTCTTGTATCCTGAACCAGCATGAAGATATCATTATCAACAAGAACATAGTCAACTGAGGCTTTTCTTATTTCTTGTTTGTCTTCTCTCCAGGTGAACTTGTTCACATCTTTATGTTGAAACATGGTGTTAGTAATGACTATTCTCTATCCTGTAAAGAAATGCAGTAAGTACTTACACCTGTTATTAGCTTGCACTTTTCTTCAAATTTTCTTAAAAATTTCCTGTATGCCTAGTGGGATCCATTTCCTGTTATGCTGTTTAAATCTCTAACAAAGACCACTTTTTCCATTATGTCAGTTGCCTGGTTTTATTGACTCAAAAAATTCCTCACTTTGGAGAACTTTCTGAAATAGATAAGTTGTCGTCCATTTTCCCATTTTGAAGTTTGCCCACATAACTTGAACTTGTCTTCCAATCAAGAAATTGCTTATGTTCATGTTTTGGATTGAATGCTATCGCTACTCCTTTCTTTATTTGATCATTATTGCCTGAGATTGGGCACTAGCATAGTACAGAATGGTAGTAGTTGCTGTTGCACGTGTTCTACAGATGAGTCTTTTATTTTAGTGAATAGTACTAATTTTAGTAATTATTTTTGGATTGTGTGTGTGCATGTTTGTTTCAAAAATGTAATATGGGATATCATTTAGAAAGCGTTTTTCCATGGCACTGATGTGTACAAGGAAAATGGCAGCCAAGTCACCAAGTTTAGCATGAGGGACTTTGACTCAAAATCACTCATGCTAAACTTGTGTTTTCATTGCTAAGACTGAATGGGTTATGGTATGAAAGTGAGAGTGGTGTGTGTGAGAGAGAGAAACTGTGTTATAAATGTTTCATGTGCAAGTGCAAGAAACATGAGTTGTATGGAAAGCAGGAAAATGAAGTGATAAATATGCACAATGTAAGGAAAGATAGTAAAAGTGTTCTGGAGAATATGGAAGTAAGGAATGCTAGTGCACAAAATATAAATGAGAGCATGAAAGAAGTGGCTGAAAGTAATGTGGATAATGAGGTGTCAGTAAAGAGTGAAATAGAACATTTACTTGGTCCTTCATAGGACAAAACTGGAGAAATGATTATCATTTGGTACAGCAGGCAGGAGAATGAAAGAGAAAGCGAATGGGGAAAGTATGACAGTGCAAGAAACTTGAAACAAGGAGAAGGTATTATATGGAGATTCAGTGATAAGAGGTATACTTAGTGAGAAAGTGATGAAAGCATTTTTACCAGGTGTGAAGATCAAGGAGATTAGTGAAGCTGCTAGTGTGCAGCAGGGAGAAGTGAAAGAGTTGATTGTTTTGGCAGGAACAAATATTTGAAAGGGGAGAAATGTTCAATGAGAGAGGATATGAAAGGATTGCTGAAAGAAGTGAAAATGAAAATTAACAAAGCAAAGATTGTGAGTCTGCTACCTCAGTATGATAGGACAGAGTTGAGAAGAAGAGTCATGATTGCTAATTAGTCAATGAGAAGATTGTGTAGAAGGAGTAATGTGCAGTCTATATATTTATGGAGTGAATTTGATAGACAAAAGGACTTTTATATGCCTAATGGACTATATTTAAATGATTTTGGAGTTAGATGTTTGGAGAAAGAGAATGTATGAAAGTGAGAAAAAGGAAACTGTGAGAGAGAAACTGCACCATTAATGTTTTGTGTGGTAAAGATTGTGAGTCTGCTACCTCAGTATGATAGGACCGAATTGAGAAGAAGGGCCATGTTTGCTAATGAGTCAATGAGAAGATTGTGTAGGAAGAATAGTGTGCAGTTTATATATGTATAGAGTGAATTTGATGGATGAAAGGACTTGTGTATTCCTGATGGATTACATTGAATGGTTTTGGAGTTAGATGTTTGAAGAAAGTGTTATTTAACAAGAAAATGGAAGTGCAATGCTGAATGTGATTACACAGGTTTCAGATTCAAGTGGGTTGGTAATGATATTTCACAAAGGTAATTGTGGGTCCAAGGAGATGTTGTAATGTACGTATACAAATGCCAAAGGTATCAGAAATAAGAAAAAGGAGTTTTTGGCATTGGTCAGCTTGACTTTGCCAGAAATAATAAGCATTAGTGAGACCTGATTGACAGAAAATGTATTGGAATAGGAATAGAATGTAAAGGGCATTATATTTTCAGGTAAGATAAAGGGAATAAGAGAGGAGGTGGAGTATTGCTGATGATAGCTGAAGAACTATAACTAACAAAATTAGAAATTAGAGATGATTTTAGGTCTGGGGAGATGGTTCATTTGAGGCTGTCTTGTGTGAGATAGAGGCCAATAGGAAAATATATTGTTGGTTAGTGCTATAGACCAGGGATCCACAGGAAGATACCATGTATCAGCAGATTAGCACAATGAATATAGGCTGAACAAATTATGGGAGACTTCAACTATGGGTTCATAGATTGGAGGGAGGAAAGGGGCATGACTGTGGAATTTATACAGTTGTTAAAGAATAATTACCTGAAACAACATGTTATAGAGAAGTTTGAGTATGTGTTGGATTTGGTAATAGCATCAGATGATATATCCATAACGAAGGTAGACACTCTGCTTTCAGATGGGGAGGGTGACCATGTAGTCTTGTTCTGGTATGTTGCCAAACATGTAGAATTCTCTGTCAAGAAAGGGTTTATGGTGAACTATAAAACTGGTAATTATGACAGATTTAGGAGCCATCTTGGACCAGTGTCATGGCCTGAGAAGCTACAAGGAAAGAATGTCAGTAGTGCATGTGAAATGGTCAGTGATTGTTTGAGAGAGCAGTATCAGACTGCATACCCAAGGGCAGGAGGATAAACTAAGTGTGGATTAAGTGGATGAGTAGAGATATAAAGCAAGAGCTGCAAAAAAAGAAAACTGTATGAAGGGAATATAAAGAAAAAGGTGATCAGTATACTCATGAGCAGTACAGAATTCAAGCAAGATGAGTGACTAGTATGGTAAGAAAGGCCAAATCAGATTATGAGAGAAAATTAGCTAAGCATGCCAAAGTAAACCAAAAGTGTTTTTTGTTATGTAGCACAGTGATGGCCCGTGAAGCTTTAAGTGCAGGTGCTGCCTATACAAAATAATTTTTAAAAAATTCTTTTTTCCTAATTAGTAACCAATTTATTAATAAATAAATCTGTAGATTTATTTATTAATAAATTGGTTACTGATTAGGGAAAAAATATTTTTTAAAAATTATTTTGTATAGGCAGCACCCCCAGATAAAGTTTAATGGGCCACCACTGATGTAGCAGGTATGAGGAAAAAGGACTATGGTAGGATGACTTTAATTACTGCTAACGGTGACAAAGCCAAAGAAATCATTGTTGCTGAGTGATAATTTTTATCATCCAGGTGGAAATTTTGCAGTTGCTGATGTAAAAGAGATGCATATCAAAATTGAAGTATATGAGCAGGAGGTGTTCAGCATATTAAAAGATATCAATGTGAATGCACCAGTGGGACTGGATGGCATATTAGCATGTGTGCTATGTGAATGTGCAAGAGAATTGGCATTGCCTCTGACGAAGTTGTTCAATCTAAGTCTCAACTCTGGCAGCATTCCAGAGGAGTGGAAAAAGGGTAAGATGGTTCCATTACATAAAGGTGGCTCCAAGATAGTAGTTTGAAGCTTGGAAAAGTTAGTTAAAGGTAAAATCCAACTGTGGATAGATAGGGATATGATACTATATAGTGGGCAGCACAGCTTCATAAAGGGTATGTCCTGTCTAAGTAATTTATTCACATTTTATAATAAAGTGCCAGTGGAATAGGATAAAGGAAATGTCTGCACTATGATACTACTGGACTTTAAAAAGGCATTTGACAAAATACCACACAGAAAACTTACAAATGTTAAAGCAAATGGGAATGGATATGAAGCTGGCAGCATAGATGGTGATTGACTGACAGACATAGACAAGAGAGTGTAGTATATGATGGCATAAAATCTAGGAAAATGAGGGTGAGTAGTTGAGTACTTCAGGAAATTTTGTACTAGGGGGCCAGTACTCTTTAATTTGTATATCAATGATATAGAGAAAGATTTAAGGGGGGGGGGGATATTCAGTTGTTTGCTAATGATAACGATGCAAAACTGGAGAGGACAGTAGTTGATAAAAGGAATGCAGATATCCTGTTGGGGGGGGGGCGATTTAAATAAATTGGCATTCTGGGCAAAGCATAATAATTGTCAATTTAATGTTGCAGAATGTAAGGTTATGTATGTTAGGTTGAAAAGGTTGCATATGGCGTATCATATTGATGGTACTAGATTGCAGGAAATTGATGAGGGCTAGGGACTTGGGGATAATGGTAGACAGTGAGTTGAAGTTCAGAGGGCATATTTCAGAAGTTGTTTTCCAACTTTGAGCTATTTTTCATAGCTCAAAGGATTATTTGGATGTTGAAAAACACACTAACAGATAAAGATAGGGAAGTTATGATCCTCTTTATTAAGCTATGATTCAGCTGCATCATAGCTTAATAAATACTGTGCACAGATAAGTTTACTTGGGTTGGTTGAGAATCAGGAAGTGGTTGAGAGGATTCAGTGACAAGTGACTAAGCTGGTGATAGGTCTGTGGAATGCTCTGTACAAGAATGGGTTGAAGGTCTGTGGGTCACAAAGTAGGCAGAAAAGAAGGAAAATGATAGAAACTTATAAGATATTAAAGGGGTTTTATAAAATTGATGCAAAGGAAAATTTTTAGTATATGACAAATAGTCATAGAACTAAGGTGTGTGTGTGTATACTAGATTTTTTGTGTAGAGAGTAGTAAATGAGGGATGGATTGTCTGAATAGTTGTGAGTGCTCTGGTAGTGAATGGTTTAAGGAGAGATGATAGGTTTTGTGTGTATAAGCGTTAATATGGGTCTCCCACAATGAGTCTCTGGATTCCATGGAAATACCGTATAATAATAATTATGGCAAGATGACAAAACAGACAAAGATGACAATTGTGAAATAACTGAGGTGCCACAAATTCTTCCAGAAGTTATGTGGAACATGCAAAATGGAAATGCTCAGGCAAGGATGGAGTCATAGCTGAACTTCCAAAAGCAGGAGAGGAAGTGATTTTGGCAAAAGTTTTTATCCTATTTGAAGAAAAATGATGTACCACAAGCATGGGAAAACGCTACCCTTATTCTGATTAAAAAAAAAAAAAAAAGTCAAACACTCGAAGAACTATTGACCCATCAGTCTATTATCGGTGGTTTAAAAATACTCACAAAAGTCTTGGCTCACAGAACTTGTGCATCTTGCACAATCAAAATAACAGCAGGCTTCATCTACTAATAAGAATATGGTTAGTAAAAGTGTGCAGACTAACTTTTTTGTGTGGAGAGTGGTAAACAAGTGGAGTGGATTGCCAGAATTAGTTATGAGTGCCCTGACAGTGAATGAGTTTCAGGAGATGTATGATAGGTTTTGTGTATGTAAACATTAATGTGACATTAATTCTGTACTATTATACTTCATCTCCATGGAGATTCTGTATAATAATAATAATATTTATTATGTGTATATGAACATACGTAAAAAATGCCGCTATGTAAAGCATTATGTCTACACAGAAAAGAATTAAAGTCTGGAACAGTGGTGTCTGGGTGATATAGCAGGCCCTGCAGTATCGTCAGTCTGTGACTGCTATAAAGAAACTCGATGCAGAAATTGCTTGAATATTGCTACTTGGAATGTAAGAGGATTGAATAAATGCAGGAAGTATTTATTCAATCCTCTAATGTGATGAGAGAGATGGAGAGATTGAATATTAGTATACTAGGAATGAGTGAAGCATTTTGGAAAGGGTCATCAGATTTGTTGAAACTTCCAAATGGAGATATATAAAATATATATGTCAGGTGGTGAAATATCAAGAAGAGGTGTAGCATTTATTGTAGAGAAGAAAACTAATAAAAACATTATCCACATAATCAAAAAATCAGATAGAGTAATGGCAATTCTAGTGAAATCTAAACCTAGAGATATGCTGATCATTCAAGTATATACTCCTACAGAACAGAATGAGGAAGCAGAAATAGATATCATGTATGATGAAATAGAATGGTGTATAAAGGAAGTTGGAGGTAAGAAAGATTGAGTTATTTGTGCTATGGGTGACTGGAATGCAAAAGTTGGATGAGAGAACATCTACGTGGGTCCATTTGGACTAGGAATTCAGAACGAGAGAGGACAAAAGCTGATTGATTTCTGTAACAAGTGCAGCCTCATCATAACTAACACTTATTTTGAGTAAAAACCAACAGCACATTACACATGGGAAAGTCCAGATGGAAGATACAATTAGACTATATTGTAGGCAGTAAACGTTACTTCAATGGAATATGGAGCTTAAAGGTGATACTAAGTGCTGACTGTGGATCTGATCATAGACTGTTCTTAATGAAGGTGAATATTCGCCTGAAAACAATAAAATTTAAAAGAAGTCAACCCCTAAAATGGGATCTGCAAATGTACAAAATCCAATAATAAAATCAGAATTCAATGAAAATATTTCAGAACTGCTGTCTGCACAGTTGCAAAACGAAAATGAACCCTCTCAGTGGAATAGACTACAAACAACTATTATAACATCTGCTAAAAATCACATCAATAAACAAGAAGAAAGAAAGAAAAAACTATGGATAACTCAAGAGGTAATCAACCTTATTGATGAAAGAAGAACATGGAAAAGAGGAGCAAATGAAGAAGAAAGGTTAAGATATAAAACTTTGGATAAAAGAATCAAACAGTTATGTAAAAGATTGAAAGAAAACTGGATAAATAGGCAGTGCACTGAGATTGAAGAATTACAAAATAGGAACAAAACCAGAGAAGCATTTCTGAAAGTGAAAGAACTTAATGGAAAAGTAAAACGTACACAGTCTAATAACATCAAGGACAAAGATGGAAACATACTCATTGATAAGGAAAAGATAAATGGAACATGGGTGGAGTACTTATCAGACCTCTGTGATCATGATAATGGTAACATGTTAGATGATTCACAACACCTTAAGTTAAACGTAACAACAGATCCCACTCTACCCACAAGAAAGGAGGTAGAACACGCAATCAATAATTTTCCTAATAATAAATCCCCTGGGTGTGATAATATTTCGGCTGAACTGTTGAAAGCTTTGACTGGCAATAATAACAACTATTTAGTGGAATCCATTCAGGACATCTATAAAACAATACAATTACCTGAAGTTTTTACAACATCTATCTGCATACCAATTCCAAAGAAACATAATGCACAAATGTTAAAGATACCAAGCAATTTTAAACCTGGTTTTACTCCATTTTTTCCAAGTAAGCAAACAGACAAATGTCAAGTTTGCGCCTGCAATTTATGCAAGACTAGCTGATCCCACAGGTAGTGCAAGACCAAGGCAACTCGTGGTAAAGGCGGAGCAAGCTCTGATCACTAATCTTAATGCATTTTTGGAAATTATGGAGTCAACTACCGTGTTTGAATAAAAACTTTAGTTTACTATTACTAAAATTTTACAATTCGACGTTTCGACCTTTATGTCAAGGTCATCTTCTGGAGCGTACAAATATACACAGGAAACAAGCTATACTACAATCATACTGGTTCTTTAAAGACACTGACTAACCGCTACCACAATTGTTGGCCTGACCTCTGGTGGAAAAAAAAAAAAAAAAAAATTTATACATCAATGCTAAAGTCCTATTATTTGTGTTGTCTGCTATATACATATATTAACATTATATTAACATCATTCCAGCCAGTTGGAGTGGAATGGTTTCTAATAATAGCAGATTGGCTAGAGTCCTGACTTGTGTTGAATCTTTCAAATTAGGTTGGCTGAATGTGTGCCATCCAGATCCTTGGAATTTTCATACCTTCTTTATTGTTGATATTTGGGTGGTTTATCAGGATTTCGCAGGATTCTTTAAATTTTCTTTCGTACCATGTTTTTGTGCGGTGTAAGGAGCAGGTGCTTTTCCAGTTGATTTGGTGTAAGGTGTTGAGTGCGTGGTCTGAGAGGCCTGCTTCACCATAATGGTTATATTTAATGTGTCTAATGTGTTCTTTTTTGCGTATAGGGATTGTCCGTCCTGTTTCACCAATGTACGGTAAGTTACAGGTGCAGCGGATGCAATAGACTCCAGGATGTGCTAATGGGAGGAGAGGGTCCTTAGAGGAGCTGAATATGGTTTTAAGTTTAGTGGGTGGTTTAAAAAAGGTGGCATTAAGGTTATAATGTTGTAGGATTCTGTTGCCACCTTAATGCCACCTTTAAACCACCCACTAAACTTAAAACCATATTCAGCTCCTCTAAGGACCCTCTCCTCCCATTAGCACATCCTGGAGTCTATTGCATCCGCTGCACCTGTAACTTACCGTACATTGGTGAAACAGGACGGACAATCCCTATACGCAAAAAAGAACACATTAGACACATTAAATATAACCATTATGGTGAAGCAGGCCTCTCAGACCACGCACTCAACACCTTACACCAAATCAACTGGAAAAGCACCTGCTCCTTACACCGCACAAAAACATGGTACGAAAGAAAATTTAAAGAATCCTGCGAAATCCTGATAGACCACCCAAATATCAACAATAAAGAAGGTATGAAAATTCCAAGGATCTGGATGGCACACATTCAGCCAACCTAATTTGAAAGATTCAACACAAGTCAGGACCCTAGCCAATCTGCTATTATTAGAAACCATTCCACTCCAACTGGCTGGAATGATGTTAATATAATGTTAATATATGTATATAGTAGACAACACAAATAATAGGACTTTAGCGTTGATGTATAATTTTTTTTTTTTTTTTTTCCACCAGAGGTCAGGCCAACAATTGTGGTAGCGGTTAGTCAGTGTCTTTAACGAACCAGTATGATTGTAGTATAGCTTGTTTCCTGTGTATATTTGTACGCTCCAGAAGATAACCTTGACATAAAGGTCGAAACGTCGAATTGTAAAATTTTAGTAATAGTAAACTAAAGTTTTTATTCAAACACGGTAGTTGACTCCATAATTTCCAAAAATGCATTCGGATCACTGTGCAAGCCTAAAAGAAAGGATTCAAACTAATCTTAATATTTACCCTTAATGCCAAAACACATCTCCAAGAAGGGGATGTATGATGTTTTGTATTAAAGGCAAGGGGCCACTACCCAGAACGGTTTTAACCTTTATTGAGGTCTCATCAGTGGGAGCCAGGCTAGAAATACCAAGATTTAGTAATACTATACCCAAGTTAAAAATACTTTCTACATCTATATCTCCTCCTGAGATTTTTATTTAATAAGGTTATAACACCTTATGGTAACTTGTTTTGGTAAAATACTTACAAGCTCTGCATTACTAAATCTTGGTATTTCTAGCCTGGCTCCCACTGATGAGACCTCAATAAAGGTCGAAACCGGTCTGGGTAGTGGCCCCTTGCCTTTAATACAAAATATCATACATCCCCTTCTTGGAGATGTGTTTTGGCATTAAGGGTAAATATTAAGATTAGTGATCAGAGCTTGCTCCACCTTTACCACGAGTTGCCTTGGTCTTGCACTACCTGTGAGATCAGCTAGTCTTGCATAAATTGCAGGTGCAAACTTGACATTTGTCTGTTTGCTTACTTGGAAAAAATGGAGTAAAACCAGGTTTAAAATTGCTTGGTATCTTTAACATAACTATACCCAAGTTAAAAATACTTTCTACATAATGCACAAAATTGCGAGGATTATGGAACTGTGAGCCTAATATCTCATGCATCTAAAATTATTTTAACCATTGTTAACAAACAAATTGAAAGAACCATAAGCAGTGAATTGAGTGAACAGAAAATCTTCAGAAGAGGAATGGGAACCATTAATGCTATCCTGGAACTAAAAATACTAATAGAAAGATCACGTGAAAGAAATAGGAACATTTACATAAGCTTCATAGACTTTCAGAAGGCTTTTGACCAGGTAAAACATAATAAAATGTTTAATATATTAGATAAATTAGACACAGTAGATCATGTACTTAAGATTATAAAAATGATTTACACCAAACAGAAAATGCAGCTGTTTAACAATGAGACTTCTGTAGTGAAAATAAAAAGAGGAGTTAGACAGGTTGTATCCTTCCACCAAATCTATTTAATATCTATAATGAGACAGTGATGAAAAAGATTGAAAAACAAAAAAAAATAGGAATTAGTATCAATGGTATAAAATACAACAATCTTAGATATGCTGATGATACCATTAGCATATCTAAGATTGTTGTAGATATGCTGATGATACCATTCTAATAGCAGAAAACAGAAAGAAATTAATCAAATTACTGCAGCTACTAATTGAAGAAGGTAAAGAATTTGGATTAGATATAAATGCAAAAAAAAGATCAAATTTATGACAATCTCAAAAGAAAGCAGATCCCAGCCAGAAATATTCATAAACAATATGAAAATTGAACATACAACAGAATACAAGTATTTAGGCACCTACTTTACTGTAGATGGAAAGCAAGATAAAGAAATAAAAATAAGAACAGCCATAGCTAAAGATGCATTCTGGAAAAATAAAGATCTGCTCAGAAGTTCTGTGAGTATCGAGACAAAGAAAAGAATGATAAGAACATTAGTGTGGCCAATTTTTACATATGGAAGTGAGACCTGGATATTCAAGAAGAGAGTAAGGCAACAGATAATGGCCTTTGAAATGTGGTGCTATAGGAGAGCTCTGAAAATCCCATGGACAGAACATGTGACAAATACAGATGTCCTACAGAGAATGAGAACACAGAGATCTTTATTACAGGAAATGATCCAGAGAAAGATGAGATTGGCAGGACATGTACGGACTGAAAGGTTCAGCAGGACAGAGGATACTAACAGTGTTAGAAGAAAAAATTATGGGAAAAGAATCAAGAGGCAAAAAACGAAGGACATGGCTTGAAGATATAAGATCATGGACAGGATCACATGGCTATGCAGAAACAAAAAGGAAAGCCACCAACAGAGAGAACTGGAAGGACATGGTGCTGCACTCTCTCACTGAGGAAGCTACATGAAGATGAAGAAGATGTGAACATCAGTGTGAATCTCCCACAGTGATTCTCCAGACTCTGCAGCGATTCTGTGTAATAATAATAATATTTATTATATAGTAGGATCTCACCTGTTTTAGGCTTCTTCAGTAACACGGATTATTTCCATGTGGTACATTTCCAGTTTTTCTGAGTTTGATTTTCTTTTCATTGATATTTCTTATGTTGATGGTTCCTATCATTTATTCTTCTGATGTTGCATTTGTTCTCCTTTCTCTAGGTGTTGAGTTGGAGTTTATCCAGTAGCTTACTTTTCATTATGTGCCCTATTTCCCTGGTGAAAATAACCTGAACCTTCTTTAATTGGGTGGTGACCCATCCAGCATGAAATCTCATCATTTTGTACAATCATGTTTATTTCTGGTTTAAAGTAGAGAGTAAAGTTTGATCATCTATATCTGTAATTGCCAGCTCATCCTCATTCTTTCAGCACCCAGTGGATACTGTGGAGGTGAGGACATTAGGTCAGAAGCACCAGTTGGTTCTCTGTGTTCGTTAATGATGCCATGAATGTCTTCTCTCAGTTATCTGGCTTTGACCCTGAACTTTGCATTACATAATGAATGAGACTATGTATTCTCTATTCTTGATTTTTACCAAATTCAAATCAACTTGAATGTATCATAGTCTTGTCTGAATTGAAATTCTGTTGGATTATAAAATAAAGAAAACATACATCATTTTTCTTTATTTTGTCATCCAACATAAGGTTAAGTCTGAGGTTGAGTCGGTTTAGGTTTGTTGTAAACCAAAGCAAACCTAGAGGATTACTTGGTTTTATTGTCAGCAAGATATGTTAAAAAAGAAAAGGAAAAAAATAAAGAAAGAAAAAAGACAATTATTTTTGTTGTATTAGATTGACATGCTTTCTTCCCTTTTATTGTATCACAGTTGTCTAGACCTGTATATTACATTGAGAATGATCTGTTAAAAATATAATGATTTGGTATGTTTTGTTAGTGAATATTTAAGAACACAGATCTCCTGTAGTGCTTCAGGAAGCAAATACAAAAAATGAAAGATTTTTTTTTCTGTTATGTATTTTTAAACTTCATGTCTATTCTTGAAAACATTATTGTCAGAATTGAAATATCAAGATCCAGAAAATGCCATAATAATCCTATCTTTTTACAAAGAAAGGCCTGCTTTCTTATTTTGAAATAAATGTTTTCATTCTCTAATTATGTAATTAAGATGTTTTAATAGAGATTTTCTTAATGTTTCTCATGCTTTAGAATTTGATCATGGTCTGTTATGTTTGTTCTTCTCTTTATTCATTTTCTTTGAAAACATTAAATTTATATTTATTACTTTTATTTTAAACTCTTTCTTAACAGTTCACTCTTAATGTGATGACTGATTTTGCTTTTCTGTTGCCATCTTTAGCATGGTGAAACACCAGTTCATATAGTTGCCAGAGAAGGATTATTACCACTAGCTCAGATGCTTTGTGCATTTGGTTGCAAAGTAGATGTGCCAAATAAGGTAATGTTGACCTCTTGTTAATACAGCATATCACACTTTTTTTTTTTTTTAGCTATATCTTAAAATTGGATATCTAAGATTTTTTCCACCATAATGAAGCTTCAAGTATACTGCTTCCGTATAAAATGTCGGGAATGTGTGTTGTACGAATTAATGACATTTAAGGAATGAAAATAACTTTTATTATTATTATTATTAAGAGAGACCTCCAGGGAGTTAGGGACTCATCAAGGAAGGCAATAGTATCTACACTAGCTGTCATACATGTTCTTGAATTCATTCACACTACTTGCACTAATAGCAGTTCATTCCCATCATGCACCACTCTATGAGAGAAAAATCTAGCTCTCATCCCTTCTTGACCACATTCATTCTCAACTTCCAAGGATGCCCTTGCATCCTTTCCCTACCCTTCATAAAATGAAAAATTCCATCTACTGAAATCCTATAGGACTCCATCAGAAGTTTGTTAGTCTTAATCATATCACGTTTTTTTCTCCTGTTTGCTAGTGTCTGTATTGTACAAATTCTCAATCTGTTTTCATAATCATTATTCCAAAATTCCACTATAATTTTTAACACTCTTCTTTGCTCTCTCTCTGCTGTATTGGAATTACCACAGAAACCAGACCTGCATGTAGAAGTCCAAGTGAGATCGTATGTAGGCCTTATAAAGAGGCAACATTGCAATTATCTTTGGAATCTTTGCTATATGGCCCTTGAACTTCAGGATCCCTAGCCTGACCAGTTTCTTCTAGCATAATCCTGTCAATATAATATGACATTGGATATCTAATCATACCAAAGTGCATGACTTTACATTAACTAACATTAAACTTGCAAGCATTTCACATGCCCACAATTTCACTCTATTTATATCTTCAGGGAACTTTATATCTGCAGCACACCTGATTACCCTACCTATCTTTGCATGTCATATCCTTTCCAATGTCATTAATCTACAGATAGAATAGCAATGGACCAAGGACTGATCCTTGTGCATACCACTGGTTTCCTTAAATCTTTTAGACTCACATCCCCCATATACCACTTTTTCATATCTGTCAGTTAGCCACCCTCTTATCCATGCGAATAATTTAAAATCCAATCCTATTTTCTCCAATTTATACAGCAGTCTTTCATGCCATATTCTATTAGAAGCCTTAGCAAAATCCAAAAGTATCATGGAGTATCTATTTCCCTTGTTCAACTCAATAGTAACATCATTACAGAATGTGAGCAAGTTGCTCTAAGCATGACCTTCCCTTAGTAAACCCATGCTGTTCATTGCAAAGTATTACATTCTCTCTCAATCGATTTCTGCATGCAAGCCCTAACCAACTTTTCAAAAACTTCACCACCACTTCAGACATACCAATAGGTTGATAATTGGATACATCAATCTTTGTGCCACCTTATGCAGTGGAATTATCATACATTCTTTCTATTCCTGTGAAATCTTCTCTGTTCCGAGACTCAAATCATATAGCCTAGTCAAAGGAACAGCCATTTCAGCTGAACACTTTTTTAGCATTTGTGCTGATATCCCACCAGTCTGTATCATAGAATTCTTAATCAACTTGTGCAACTGCTCTAATACTTCCTTTTTTTTTTGTTGCATACACCAGATTGATAGCTTTAAGCAAAATTGCCACTCATTAATTGAACAATCTCTTCTGCATCAGTCAGCTGCATACCATCTGTATCATTAGAGTTATTCATTCATATTCATTCTTTCTTTTACTTGCAGCATCACAATAGAATTTTGGGGGGGGGGGGTTTAGCTTGCAGAGCCAATTTCTTTTCATGCTCAGACTTACCTTTCCATACAACAGTTGTGATTCTTCTGGCCTGCTGCTTATAATTTTTTATAACTGATGTCATTGTGATGCATTCTTACTCTTGCATTCTTATTCTTACTCTTGCTTAATTAGATTACACATCCATTTCACACACCCCTACCCTATTTATTTTTTTGAACACTAGGGAAACATTCTGATATTGCATCACTTAAATATTTTTTAAACACTTCCAATGCACTGTCAGTATCCAACACATACCATGGTGTAGAACCTAGCATACTCCTCAGTGGTCATAATTTCCTGCTTTGTAGTTCAGCAGGTAACCTTTTTTGAATGGAACATTCATAAACTTAGCCACTTCCCAAGTGAGTACTACATGATCACTGTTACCAACTGGAGACAGAATAGTTATATCAGAGGGGATTTCAGCTAAAGATATAACTATTCTGCCTCCAGTGCAGAATCATATCTGCACTGGAGGCAGATATGCTTCTGCCATGTTACTTAAGAAAGTTATCTCGCAACAACTCAGTAAATTCAGTTTCATTCTTCTCATGAGATTTCACAGCTATACAATTAGTGTTTGGATAATTAAAGTCTCCAATTATGATTACTCATTTCTCACCCATGAGCTTTATTTGGTAATGCATTTTTTCTCACTAGGAACCAATCCACTTAGTCTGTAACAACATTCCACTGTGTATTTGATCTTGTTAGACTCCACCTCACACCAGATGACTTCAAACTCACTACTGTAAGAAAACTTGTTACTAGTATTGCAGTCATAGCTTTCTACCCTAAGTGGAACTCAAACCATCCAATATCATTGGTAGCATCCCTCCTCTCTTCTCCTGCCTATCTTTAAAATTACTGTATCGTTTTCACCTGATACCTGTTAATATTTCCACCTCTGATAGCCAAGTCTCATTAATGCCTACAATATGGGGTCTCGATATATTGACTAAGGCAACAAACTCTACCCTTTTGTTTCTGATACTCCTAGCATTCGTATACAGATATAACAAGTTACCTGCATGCTTTTTGTGTACTCTTGTTTGTATTCTGCATGATGTAGTTGGACAACTTACAGATTTTTGTTATGCACTAACTTATCTGATTTCTTGCTTTGTTGTTTTCAATTTTTCTGCTTAACTTTTTTATTCTCCCTGTGATCTAAATGACCCTCGACTTTTTGTAATACTCGTGTTGTATGTATAATGATCTGCTTAACCTTCTGATTTTGGAGGCTAGATAATTTTCAATATCATCTAGCAGGAAAGTATTCTTTTTCTCTACTTTGCTGTTCTTGTTAGTGTTCCATTTCCTGTGCATTTTTGGTGCATTTTACAGCTGTAATTAATAGTATCATATTACAATAAAATATGTTATATAAACACTAAATACTCTAAAAACAAGAAAATCCACTCTAGTATACTATAATACACTAGTTTTCCAAGGAAAAAACAATAAAACAGATAAAAGTCACCAATTTTACATGAATGCTAGATACACTAAACACTCACAATGTGAGTGGTCATTGTATCTAGTTTTAACTGAAGTTAATTATGCATCCAATTTTGCTTTCTATATTGAGATATTTCAATTTATTTATTTATTTTTGTCTTACTGGTCGAATAATTCATTTTTGTGCCATATTCCTTTTTTTTAGAGTTTCATTACCTACTAGAGCTCACTAAAGTTAAAACATTGATTGATATATTGTTACCTTAATTACACACTATAATGTGCTTTTGTACTAGAGATAAATATCCTTGAAGATGATGTTTATACAAAATAAAATTTTGGTTGTATAATTGACTAATTAAATTTATTAATTGCTATTTATTATTCCCTTAGCTAACTATTATGCAAGTGTCTCCATAGAGTGCCGAAGACATCTGTGGAGGCCCACTAACCATTATTCACATAATGTCTATTATACATCTTTTTTAAATGATTGATCGACAAAATACTTATGATCAAATCTGGCAACACCCATTCTACACTCCAAGCAAAAAATCTATTCCTCATGTCCATGCTAACCACTCTTATACACAATTTCCAGGGGTAACTTATTCTCCCCCGTCATGTATTAACGTGTTCATACTGAGCTGTGTCTTGTGTGTTGTTCATCAGACAGGAACTCACTTGACTATATATCGTGACTCTTTTGCATTGGGTGATCAAATTTTTACAGATTGGCCAATATATCATTTTTGTAGCACAATTGAAAGACCATTGGAACATTGTGCTTTTGACTAGAAAAGACCCGAGTACAGTTCTTGTGATGAGAGGAATCTTTACATGAGGATCTTTACCTTTCAATTGAAGGTAAGTTAGCCGATCTCATACTTTAGTAGCAGGGTTCTTTCTCATGGAATGAAAAACTTGGGTTTAGTCATCCCACATACAGGCAAATCATCCATGAGAACACATACAATTTACAGCAAAAAAAACCTGGTGTTGGTGATGTTGGGTGGTAGATGGTATTGATGATGTGTGTATTTGGAGAATTAAGTAGAAGATGATGTGGGTGTGTATAGTAGAGTAGAGTAGAGTGCCCTGCTGCATTCAGTTCTTAGACTTCTTAGAGGTGTCATGTTGTAATCATAATAATAATATATATGGCATTCCAGTTTCAGTTTTTTTCAGTATGATTTCATGTAAAACTATTACTTGTAAACTGCTGTAATGGTATAGAAAATTTCAGAAATTCTTTATTTCTTTTATTTTTTATATGTTGTAGAGTAGGTGCCCTTCCTCAATGAGTCTTTGGACTTCTTGGAGATGTCATGAAATAATAATAATAATAATTTCATGTTATAAAAAATATCATCATCATCAAATTCCTGGCATATATCATCGGGGGGGAGGTATATAGGATTTTATGATAGCACTACATGAAAAGTTAAATTATTACTAACTTCCTATCAACAATTTTCCATCTGATTAGCCTGTTATCTGTCAACATTCCAATATTATCAGATCTTATATTTCTGTCTTCTAAGGCACTTTTTTCTGTATCAATTGATCTACATCATGGTCTTCCTCTGAGCCTTTTTCCTGCCATTGATTCTACTGCTTATTTACATCTCAAATAGAGACTCTGTTGCTTGATGTAATACTGCATTCACACCATATAACTGGAGCATTTTGAATAGCTTTCCTCTTGGCACCTTGTCATATTCCATTTTCAGATCTACAAAACTTAAATACAGATCCTTGTTATATTCCCATGATTTCTCACCAAACTGTCTTAAAGTGAAAATCTGATCCTGACAACTTCTGTTTGGCCTGAACCAGGCTTATCTTTTTCCAAGCTTCTCCTCCACAATGTTTCTTAGTTGTTTCTCAAGAATACTTGCATAAATCTTACTAGGAACACTCAGTAGAAAAATTTCTCTGTAATTCTCAATTCAGCTTTATTCGGTTTTTTTTTATATAGATAGGTACTATGAGCACTCTACTTCAATAATCTGGAATTTAACCGTCTGACCAGGCCTTCTGATTTATGATGCAATGTTGCCACTTTAAAACTTCAGCTAAAAAAAAAAAAAAAAAAACAGCTAACGCCTTTTATTCTCATATAGCAAGTAGGTGAGGTGCCATTTTAACCCTATCTAACTTTTGGAGACTGAGTGGGAAGTTCAATCTCCACTGGTAGCCAATCAGAGATAGCTGGCTTAAGGCTATCACTAATTTAATTGGCAGGCAGTGAAGAGATGGCTAATAAGTGCTGCCATCTCATGGTCCCTAACTGTAACACAATATTTTTAATGTCTGAAAATAGTCTGGGTTCAATGGTTGATTTTATTGAGTTTACGGAATGAAAAACCCAGAGTTTCCAGGAGAAAAACCTGCTTGCCTGTGTTAGAGATTGACTAACTCAGGAACCGGTTAAAAAAAGGCTTAGAAAATGTTTTCTCTAGTCGGTGACTAGATTTGAATCTGTCTTCCTTTGTGTAGTCAAGAGCCATGGAATGCAAATCCTACTTCCACTGAGCTACACAGGTGACGCTGTAAAACTTTTTATACTTCAATGTTTTAACATTTCTGGCCGAATATCATCTACTGATGCTGCCTTTCCACATTTCAGGTGCGTGAACTTTTTCTACTTCAAGTACGGATATATAATCCAGATTGCATTCCTGTCGAGTGTTTTCTACCACCATGCTATTGTTTCATTTAGCAATCTTTTAAAGTAATTACTCCATTCATGAAGAATATCTTTATCTTCAATTTTCATGTCCCCCTTTAACCTCTCTAATTCCTTTTACAGTACTCTTTCCTCCATTTCTGAGCTTTTTCACTAGCTTCCAGAATTATTTACCACTTTCCTGATTTTTATTTTCTGTGTTCTTACCCAAGTCTTCCCATAGCTTTTGTTCAGCTAATTTTATAACAGTGCTTTGCTTTCTTACAATTTTCTGTGTATTCCATAAGAACACTAGCTGACTTGCTTGCCTGGAATTTTCAATATGCATTCTTCTTTTCCTTCATACCTCTTTAACTTCCTGACACTATGGAGTTCCGATTTTTCTATCCTTGCAGATCTCACTGCATGCCTCTCTAGCTCAATCAGTCAAAGTTTTCTTTAGGGGTTCGCCACTATATATATATATATATATATATATATATATATATCAGCAGTGATTATTTAGGGTGTGCAGTCCACATCCATGGAATAGAAATATCACCAATATTTACTAAAATAAATAGCCAAAAGGCTTCAGTTTGGCGATGCAAAAATGATAAAAATCAAGTGGATATTAGATCCTGCATTATTTCAAAGCCGAATGTAGAAACTATGAAGATTTCGTTAAAATAACTTGATCAGAGAACTTACGGGAATATGCCCACTGGCATTTACGAGTTGCATACATGCTTTCTAAGGTGGTCCATGCTAGGGCGACTCGTAAATGCTGGTGGGCGTATTCCCATAAACTCTCTGGTCAACTTATTTTAACAAAACCTTCATAGTTTCTACATTCAGCTATGAAATAATGCTGGATCTAATATCCACTTGATTTTTATAATCATCAATATTATATTTTTACATTTATTCCTGTTAAAGACTATCCTTTGCATAATTCCTAAAAATTAAACACGATATACCAATGCTTCATGAAGAGGACACTTTTCGATGTCTAAAAACATTGCATCACATTTGCTTTAATAGCCCGGGTGTGTGTGTGTTCAAAATACATATACCTTTGAACCCTTTGAAGAGATGTACAGAGGTGCATCAGGTCAAATTCTAAGCATTCTAGTGGTTTTAAACTGCTCAGAAGATGAAGCAGGGTGATTACTGAGACAATAGCACTTAGAAATCAGTGGCTGTGATTAGTTATTGTGTCAACCAATTCATCACAACATTGTCATTTGTCATGAATTGCTGAGTTTTTTGAGTTTCATCTGTTTTGCATGTGTGAAGTGTGAACTGACATAGTAGACAAGTTTTTAATATATAATTTTCCATAAATTTATAACTCTTTTGCCCATATTTACAATGGGAAACAGTGTCGAGAATCTAATGAATGACTAAACAAACACACGTAATAACCACAGTAATAAGTTTTAATAAGTAAATATTTCATCCTAAGCATCTTAGGACATCGTCTGTACAGTTAGGGCACATGATTACAATGGAATCCCAATATGCGTGGTAGCATGTTATAGAATTAAATTAAAATATATTTGGAGGGGTAAAAAAAAGATTACATTAAAATAAGATAACATATATAAAAATTATTTTACACAATTTTGTATGACAATTTCCCGTACTTTTGAAATAGCAAGTCATTACGGTTTAGATTTGGTCTGTGAAGTAGGGCTTTAGCACTTTCTTTATATAGATGTTCATGTTTATATAAAGATCTATGTAGAAGTTTGGTCTTTTCCCAATGAATCCTATGGTTTGGGTTTTCAACTCCGTGTTGTGCGAGGCCAGATTTCTGCAGTTTGATGAGACGGATATGGTCTTGATGTTACGAAATGCATTTATGAACATATCTACCTGTCTGTCCATAGTAAGATAATTGACAGGAGCATGGAACCTCGTACACACCACGTAGCATCAGAAGTGAGAGTTTGTCTTTAGGAGAAGGTAACAAGTTATAGATCTGGTTGATTGGTTTGTAGGTAGTAGCAAGTTTGTATTTCTTCATCATTTTTGAAAGACGTTCAGAGATGCCTTTGACATAAGGTATGGGAATCCTATAGGCATGCTCTTGTCTAGCTTGATGTGTGGGGAAGTGACTGATGATTTTTTGAGTTGTTTTAAGATTGTATCCATTTAGCATGGCTGTATTTTTAATTATTTTCAATTCTTGGTTTAGAGTTTCTTCAGAGGAGCAGAATCTATGTGCTCTGGTTACTAATGATTTAATGATACCAAATTTTTAAGATGGATGATGAGCAGAAGAATTGTGAATGTAGCGACCTGAAAATGTCGACTTGTGATAGATGGAAGTGGAGATGGAACCATCTTCTTTTCTTTGGATGTGTAAATCCAGAAAGGAGATACCCTATGGAGATTATTTTACTAGCGTAAAATTGGTGCAAAGATGAAGAAGGTTTATTTTATCTAGAAACAGTGTAGTTCTTGTTTGGAATGATCCCAGTCAGCAAAGACGTCATCGACATATCGTAGCCAAATTTTTGGTTTGGGTTTAAACGCGAAAATTTTTTCTTCAAGGTATTCTAGAAACAGGTTTGCTAAGTTTGTTGATAAGGGAGACCTCTTGCTGTTCCTTCCTCTTGCTTGTAAATTTTTTCTTTTCAAGTGAAGTAACCGGACGTAATAACAAATTTAAATAATTCAACAATATCAGATGGAAATTTTTGCGTTAACAAGTCTACCGTTTCCTTATGAGGAATGTTAGTGAAGAGGGAGACAATGTTGAAGCTAATTAGCATGTGAGTTCTCAACAGTTGAATGTCTTTTATTTATGCATGAAACTCTGTGGAATTTTCAATTGATGTGGATGAATGGCCTATGTGAGGACGGAGAAGGTTAGATAAAAATCTTGATAACTTGTAAGTCAGCCTGCTAATAGAATCCATGACAGGTCTGAGTGGAACATTATTCTTGTGAAGCTTAGGAAAACCGTATATTCTAGGAAGCCTGGCATATTATGTCCTTAGTTTTTTTATTGTTTCTTCATCTAAGAAAGTGGTTTCATCAAGTAACTTATTCTAACTTATTCAGTTTCTTGAGCTGTCTTTTTGTAGGATCATAATCAAGTTTGCCATAAGTATTTCGATCTTGGAGTAATAAATTCATTTTTCAGTCATATGAATTGGTCTAGAATAACAGTGGTATTTCCCTTGTCGGCTCTGGTGAAGCTCTACCTACTTCACAGACCAAATCTAAACCATAATGACATTCTCGCTATTCCTATTGTATGGGAAATTGTCATACAAAATTGTGTAAAATAATTTTTATATGTTATCTTATTTTAATGTAATCTTTTTTTTCCCCCCTGCAGACATAATTTAATTTAATTCTATAACACACTACTGCACGCATATTGGGATTCCATTGTAATCATCTGCCCTAACTGTATGTTATTCCTAGTATTGTTTGAATTAGCTGTACTGACGATGTTCTAAGATACTTAGGATGAAATATTACTTATTAAAACTTATTACTGTGGTTATTGCGTGTGTTTGTTTAGTCATGAATTCTCCACAGGTTTCATTGTACAATAAAATCTAATGAATGTCTTGTTTTCTGCCAGAACTTTTGCAGATTGTATGACTGTAGTCGAATGTGATAAGCTCCTGTGGATAAGTGGATAATTCCAATAATGATCAGATCAGATATTATGTATCCTATTATTGTGTAAAATGTATATTGAGTCTTAAAAATTTCCACCTGATATTGTTGAATTATTCAAATTTTTATTATGTCCAGTTACTTCAGTAAACAAAAGAAAATGCTTAGAAAATGAAGCAAAATATCAGAGAAATACACATAACATAAACAACAAATTTTACAAGATGTTTTGCTGCTCCATCAAACTACTGTATTCCTGCTATGCCCAAATGAATTACCTGATCAACATTATTAGGTCATTGGATTAGCCTCTATCCATAGTTTTAAATTGAAATACTAAATATATATAGTGGCTGTTTATTATTGGTTGGTTATTTATACTTTGCATACAAATATCTTTCCCTCTCCTCATAAGTTTTTTTTTTTTTTTAATTATGCATTATAAATTCACTTATGCATGTCTAGTCTTTATAGGATCCCATGCTATTCACTCTATCCAGCAACTTACAGGACACACATATCACAAATGCTAATTATTAATAATTTGTGTTAGCATCAGTGAAAGTATTTTTACTCACACTTATTCTTTCCTTTACATTTTCCATTCTCACATGACTTATTAATGATGGTTCACATATTTACACTTTTGAGTAATTCAAATATACCACCAAATGTAGCATTCGCCTTCATTATTCATTTTGGAAAATTATGGAGTTAACTACCGTGTTTGAGTAAAACTGTAGTTTAATATAAACCAAAATCTATACTCAAAGAGTGTTGATACAGTGTTTGAGTAAAACTTTAGTTTAATATAAACCAAAATCTACACTCAAAGAGTGTTGATTTTGGTTTATATTAAACTAAAGTTTTACTCAAACACGGTAATTGACTCCATAATTTTCCAAAATGTATTCTGATCACCGTGTAAGCCTCAAAGAAAGGCTCCTTCATTATTCTTTTCTAATATATCTTCAAACAAACATTCTTCCACTCACTGTACGCAGATTTGGTTACAATTAATTGATAAATTAAAGTATTCAAAGTTATCCTACAATTAGTTGCATTGAACATTAAGATGAGTGCTGATGCACTAATAAGATACATAATTTTTTTTTTTTTTTTTTTTTTTTCTTTTTCAGGCCTCCAAGGAGTCAAAAGACTCATCGAGGGAGGTCCTTCCTAAGACATAAAGTCTGTCAAGACTCATCAAGGGGAGGTCCCCCCCTGAGAAACACAAAGTTTATCATACCACTCTTTAAAGTCACTGACCGTTCTCGCTCCCACCACTCCATCAGGCAATGCATTCCACGGCTCAACCACCCTCCACACAAAGAAACCACTCCTTACCCTCTTGCTCACAGTTTCCTTTCGTAACTTCCAGGGATGGCCTCTTGTCATCACTCCTTCCCGCTGATCAACCAAGCGAAAGAACTCCCCAGTGTCAACCCTGTAACCACCTCTCAACAGTTTAAAAGTCTCAATCATATCACCTCTCCTTCTTCTATCCGCCAAACTCTGCAGTCCACATTCTCTCAGCCGATCCTCATAACTATCCTTGTACAGTCCTGAAACCATCTTTGTCATCCGTCTTTGTATCCTTTCCACAGTTAATTTATCCCCTTCAAATCCTGGGGACCAAATCTGAGAACAATAGTCCAAGTGTGGTCTGATCAGAGACTTATACAACGGAATGATAACCCTCTTATCTCTGCAGGTCAGTGTCCTTCTCATAATAGCAGCAATCCTCTGTGTTACCTTCACCACCTTTGCAATATGTCCCCTAAACTTCAGGTTTCTATCAATCATCAACCCCAGATCTCTTGTCTACCCTACTTCCTCCAGTATAACTCCTCCCATAGAGTATGCAGCATCCCATCGATGTTTCCCAAACCTCAAGACCTTACATTTTGCTGCATTAAACCGACACCCCCCATTCATTTGCCCATCTATCTAGCTTATTTAAATCCTCTTGCAGGGCTACCACATCTGCGCTATTACTAATAATCCTTCCCAGCTTCGCATCATCCGCAAACAACTGAATATCCCCCTGCAATCCACTGGCTATGTCATTGATATAAAGGTTAAACAATATAGGTCCTAGTACTGAGACCTGTGGGACCCCACTTGTAACCCTCTGCCTCCTGGAAACTGCTCCACCATACACAACTCTCTGATACCTATCAGACAGCCAATCCTGAATCCAGTTGACCAATCTGACATCCAGACCCATGTGCTGCAACTTAAATATCAGCTTATCATGTGGCACCCTGTCAAATGCCTTCGCCAAGTCTAAGAAAATTGCAGTATATGCCTTTCCCTCATCTAATGCTCTTGTAACTTTATTATAAAAGGCTAGCATATTGCTAAAACAAGTGCGTCCTTTCACAAATCCATGTTGATTCTCACAGATAACATTACCCTCATCTGCCCAATGCTGTACACGGTCCCTCACTACTTTCTCCAAGATCTTAACAACTACTGATGACACACAGACTGGCCTATAATTAGACACTTCCAGTCTGTTACCACCCTTATGCAATGGCACTATCTTACCTTCCTTCCATTCCCTGGGCACCTTTGCCAAAGCCAGACTTTCATTGTAAAGCCACGTTAAAGGTATTGTCAATTCGCTAGCACATTCTCTCAAAACTCGTGGCGAAATACCATCCAGTCCCACAGCTTTACTGACATCCAGAGTACTCAGTATCTGAAACACACTCTCCTCCTGTACCTCCAGACCTCGTACCAGTCCTATCCCTCTAGCATTAAAACTGACTCCTCTAGGATGAAATACTCCAATAAAGTGTTCATTGAACAATTCCACTATGTCCTCTGCATAATATTCGATCATTATCAGAATCATCCCCTTTTGTGAATCCTACATAATTTTTTTTTTTTTTTCCAGTAGCTCTTCTGGCTTATCAATAACAGATATCTCACATATGCTAGTATTTTGTTGTAGATCAACAACTTCTTATAATACACAGAAATATTCATTTTTATTCAGGAATAGATAAAGTTTTACTTTGTCTGTTGTTTCCAAAGACCGGAATGAAGATGTTCCTATACTGCGAAAAACTATACAACCTCAACAGATGCTGTACTTCTCAAGCAAGAAAACTCTTAAAACTTTTATACATCAATAAAAAAAAAAAAAGTAATCATACAGTCAAATTGATGTGAATTTTGTAGCACGGGTTGCATAAGCCATACAACAGCACACTCAACCAAAATGTTCACATGATGCCAGTGGTATATATCATGCTACATGTGGAATTCTCATTGAACCTGTTCATCCTCCTTCCCAAAAAAAGAAAATAAACCCACTTCAGTCTATTAATTATAAAATTCTTTATTGTTGTATCTTACATTTTTCAATAAATATCTACAGTGTGTGTGTGTCTGTTTGTATACAAGCTAATCTCTATAGGAGAATGTTATCTTGTTCTGTGTATAGAAGGTTTGATCACATTAATAATTACTCATATTTTATTCATCTGCTTTTTTTTGTAGTGTTGGGGTTGGTTAGGAAATTGGTAATTAGAGTTCATGAAAGTTATGTTTGGAAGGTTGACAATAATAAAAACAATACTTAATAAAGTTGTATTCCCCCATAATATAGCCAAACATTATTATCAAACAGTTTAAATCATTATAAAAAGTATTAATACACTAAACTTCGAAAACAATATTTAAACAGATGGTAAGGGAACTGGAGAAAGGTTGAAAAGTGATTAGAGAGACATCAGAAATGCAAAAAAGATAATCAACAAAAGGTGAAATTGAAAGGCATTGAATCAGATAAGATTTCATGTAAAGATAATCAGGCAGTAAAATCAATTATAAAAAGAAGGATATTAAGGATATTATATGGTATGGAGATTCAATCATAAAACACACAATTGATGACTATCTGATTACTCTGAGTCTTCCAGGTGCTAAAATCCAAAAATTAATGAATGCAATTGAAAAAAAAAGTAAGTGTTGGTAGGGAAAAAATGAATTTATTTGGTGACAAATACAGCATGAGAGAGGATATGAAATGACTATTTGAATAATCAAGAAGGAAGAGTGAGAAAGCGAAAATAATTAGTTTATTACATAGATATGATAGAAATTAATTAAGAAGGGTTATGATGGTGAATGATTTTTGATGCATAGACTGTGCAAAAGGAATGGTAATAAGTATTTGGATGTGTGGAGTGAGTTTGAAGGAATAATGAATTAGTATAAGAGGGACAGCCTACACTTGAATGCATTTGGTATCAGGAGTCTGTAAGAATTATTAATTGGTATGAGCTCTAACACAAAGAGTAAAAGAAACTAGATTATGATGAGAAAAATAATAAGAATCTGTATGAAAAAGAGACTATATTATGCAGCTGTGTTAATGAGAGGAATGTGCACTGACACGGTAATGATTATGAGGAAAGAACAATTGTGTTTACTAAAATAAAGAGCTAAAAGGCTTCATTTCAGCTACACAAAATTATATAAATCAATTAAATCCAGCATTATTTCAAAGCCGAATGCAGAGACTATGAAATTTTTGTATGAAATTTGACCAGAGAGCTTACAGGAATACACTTGCTGGCATTTTTGAGTAGCCCTAGCATGGACCTTATAGAAAATATGATCGCTTGCCCAAGTGTCCATATATTTGACTTCTATTCATCCATTTTGATAAGGTTTCACTGGCCTGACAGCTGTTTCAAACTGGTTGAAAATGAACTCTCGATCAGTGCATAAAGTATTTACTAAAATAAAGAGCCAAAAGGCTTCATTTCGGCTATGTAAAATTATATAAATCATGTGGATATTAAATCCACATTATTTCAAAGCCAAATGCAGAAACTATGAAAGTTTCATACAAAATTTGACCAGAGAGCTTATGGGAATACACTTGCTAGCATTTTCGAGTTGCCCTAGCACAGACCTTATAGGAAATATGATCGCTTGTCCAAGCATCCGAGAGTTCGCTTATGAAAAATACACCTCTCTGACACTTTGAGTTCCTTAGTACTGAACAAGAGTTTTTGCTCTCTTAAGGTTTCTGCCTGGTCTCTCAGGAGAATCAACCAGTTCGAAACAGCTGTCAGGCCATTGAAACCTTATCAAAATGGACCAACAGAAGGTGAATATATGGACGATTGTGCAAGTGATCATGTTTTCTGTAAGGTCTGTGCTAGGTCAACTCGAAAATGCTGACAAATGTATTCCCGTAAGCTCCCTGGTCAAATTTCTTACAAAACTTCCAGTTTCTGCATTCAGCTTTGAAATAATGCTGGATTTAATATTCATTTCATTTATATAATTAGACAATCATGTGTTTTCTCATAATCATTACCAGGACACAATATTTTTAAGAAGGATAGGCAGGATATGAGAGGAGGAGGTGTGTGCTTCTAATGATATTGGATGATTTAAGTTCCATTTAGGGTGGAAAGCTCTGACTGCATTGATACTAGTGACAATTTTCCTGTGGCAGTGAGTTTGAAGCCATCTGATGTGAGGCAGAGGCTAACAGGAACAAATACATAGTACAGTGTTGTTATAGACCTAGTGGATTGGTTGCTAGTGACAAAGGAATGCACTACCAAATAAACATGATGGGTGCAAATTGAATAATCATAATGGAGAACTTTAATTATCTGAATATTGATTGGATAGTGGTGAAATCTCATGAAAAGAATGAAACCAAATTTATTTGAGCTGTTGCAAGACAACTTCCTCTGGCAGACTCCTCTAATATTTGAGATCAAAGGATGTTAGATCTGATTATGTCGGAGGAGGTTTTAGTTAAAGACGTGACCGTTCTAGCCCCTATTGGTAACACGAGCCAGAGCTGGGTATTCAGCTTGGACAAAAATACAAAATTCCTCAAGAGTTATTTCAGAGAATTTCATTTTTAGAGTACAATCCATTGACAAGGTAACTAATCGTTCTTCTTCTTGTAACAAAAATTCACAACTTGATGTATTAACTGTGCCAAATGAATTAACTGTGCCAAGTCAGTACAGGATGAAGTGATCATCCTGTACTGACTTGGAAAATTGCTAACTTTATGGACATTCCATTCAGAAAAGGTTACTTGCTGAACTGCAAAGCAGGGAATTATGACCATCTGAGAAGTTACCAGGTTCTTTCCCATGGTATTGTTTGCTAGAGGAAGGATATCAGAAGTCTATGGGAAATATTTAAAAATATACTTAAACAATGCCATATTAGAGTGTTTCATTATTATTATTATTATTATTATTTTACATCTCCAGGGAGTTCAAGACTCATCGAGGAAGGGCACCTACTCTACAGCTCTCCTTCTCCACTACTCAACCTCATCATCTACACCAGTGGTTCTTACCTTTTCAAAGTCACAGAACGCTTTTGATTATAAGAAAAATTTGGGGAACGCCAAAAGCATTAGGGTCATAAAACTAACAATAAAGATATGCATGGACTTGCCTTTTATAAAAATGGAACTGATTTTAATGCCATACTTGGGCTTGTCGGCTTTTGCAGGTTTCAGCAACAATATCAGATCTAATATGTGATATACCTACTCTGTCTCTTTGTCTATATTTTCTTTTTTAGAATATCATTCATTTAATAAAGTAACTATCAGTAAAGTAAATATGCACAAATGTTTATAATTGTAGAGATATCAATGCTTACACGGCCAGAAGACTTATGTATCACAGCAAAATGGAAAACATTTTTGCAAAGGATAAAACTGAACTATTGTGATATAATAAAATTAGTTTAATCCTTTATCCAAGTGTGAGCAAACAAAGTTTGCGCCTGAAAGTATCTTCAGGACTGGGGTAAGGTGGTACAACACCAGGACAACTCGTTGCAAAGGTGGAGCAAGCTACCAACACTCCTATCTCAGTATCTCCTATAATGCAAAACACATCTCCTTGCAGACATGTCTAATGTTATGCATTAAGGGAAGGGGCCACTACCCAGACTAGTTTCGACCTTTATTAAGGTCTCTTCAGTGGGAGCCAGGCCCAAGTGGAGCTACCAGGCAGAAGCATTAGCAGGTCATCTCCACCTATAGGAGTTGCCAAATGGTGTGCCACCCTTTTTTTTTTTAAATAAATTACTCTGGATTTAGAGAAAGATGTTGAAAGTTTATTTTTCACTTGGTTAGAGTATAATAAAATTAGTTTAATCCTTTATCCAAGTGTGAGCAAACAAAGTTTGCGCCTAAAGTATCTTCAGGACTGGGGTAAGGTGGTACAACACCAGGACAACTCATTGCAAAGGTGGAGCAAGCTACCAACACTCCTATCTCAGTATCTCCTATAATGCAAAACACATTTCCTTGCGGACATGTCTAATGTTATGCATTAAGGGAAGGGCCACTATCCAGACTAGTTT
Source organism: Typopeltis vanoorti (assembly GCF_054136105.1). NCBI lineage: Eukaryota > Metazoa > Arthropoda > Arachnida > Uropygi > Thelyphonidae > Typopeltis > Typopeltis vanoorti. Next base: position 30,419,316 of record NC_143560.1, read on the forward strand.
CGACCTTTATTGAGGTCTCATCAGTGGGAGCCAGGCCCAAGTGGAGCTACCAAGACTTGCTCTTTTTTTTTTTTTTCTTGCTTGACCACGACAAGACATTATCTTAACTATTAGCAACAAGTATCACGAGCAAAGGCTGAACAAATACCCCATTGACCCATTGACGTTACTGACAAGATGGGTGAAGCACAAGTGCTTTTCATATTCCCCTTTGTGGAGCTACCAAGCAGAAGCATTAGCAGGTCATCTTCACCTATAGGAGTTGCCAAATGGTGTGCCACCCTTTTTTTTTTTTTTTTTTCTCTAAATCCAGAGTATTTTATTAAAAAAAAAAAAAAGGGTGGCACACCATTTGGCAACTCCTATAGGTGGAGATGACCTGCTAATTTTTAATAAATAAAGGTGATTTTTGAGAGTCCAGTGCAGGGGCAGGAGCGGATTGCGCATTTCTTTATTAAATTCTTTAATCGAGGCTTGTTTTCTCCATATATTTGGTGGAGCAATGTTGGATCGGACAGGAAGCCAGGGGAAGAGGGGGGGGTGCTTCTCAAAGTCCCACTAATTGTATGCAGGGAAGAGTTTAGTTCTGGTAAAAATTTGGTATCTATGATGTTAGTGTGTGCACTTCTTTCCCAGACGGAGGCACAGTATTCTATTGCAGAGAATGTGAGGGCTAGTACAGATGACCTTAGGACCTCTGCCCAGGTTGTTCCAGCAAGCCTTGAAATGATATTATTTCTCATTTTAATTTTGTCGGGCAAATTGGTGATGTGCCTTTTATGGGTTAGGCTTCTGTCCAGGCTCACTCCAAGGTATTTTGGGTGAGGTTCATGTTCTACCATCTTGCTGCAGAAAGAGGGGTTGCAGTGTCAATTTGTCTCTGCATTGTTTAGGTGGAATGCTGTAGACATAGTTTTTGTTGGATTTGGCTTGGAGTACCACTGATTGAAGTACTCTTCCAGGATGTTTAGGTATGTGTTCAAGGTTGTTTCCAAGTTGGCAAAGGAGGAGAGTGGTGTAGAATTGCTAGGTCATCAGTGTACATGTATTTGCTTGAGCTGGTATGTCAGACATGTAGATGTTGAAAAGTTAAAGGGCTAACACAGAGCCCTGTGGGAGACCATTGTGGAGGAATCTGGGCCTGCTTTTTTTTTCCACCAATATGGACCTGGGTCTTTCTGTTGGAGAGAATGGATTCAAAAATCTGGAAAGTTTTTTTGCATCTTATAATATTGCCTAGTTTTAGGAGGAGGCCCCTGATCTAGACTGTGTAATAAGCTGATGTTAGGTCAATGAAAGTAACTTAATAATATCACACTTCTTTTTCACTCCTACCCTGTATTCTTCAATGTCTATGGACACACTCTAATATAGCATCATTTAAGTATTTTTTAAATCTTTCCCATACACTTCTGATATCCGGATTTAAGTTTTTTCTGGAAGCCTGCTTAATCTGTCTTGTCAAGCCAGGACCTGGTTACAGCAACTTCTTCCTGGCCTAAAGCCAGCTTGTTCAATCAGGAGTGCTCTTTCAATGAGTGGTGAAATTCTTTTAAGGAGAATTCTTTCAAACAGCTTAAAGGTGGAGCAAAGCAAGGAGGCATTAAAAATGATGAAAATGCAGAATAATTTTAGATTCCAATGCCATTTTTGCTATCTACAAAAGATAAAGATAATATAGCGTTATGTGATAATGAATATTTTTATATATGATATTATGAAACTTACTTAATGGATATTAAGTTTTAAAAGAGGTATACTGTGAGTAGACATATCAATACAAAATTAATAACGGAAAAACTCACATACAAAGATTATTTAATAGTATAATTTTCGCCTTCATTCTTTATTCTTCATTCTTCATTCTTCATCACTTTATTTCAGTACATATTAAGCTCAAATTAAACAATAACTGACAATTCCAAAAGCGCCACCTAAGCAGAAAGATTAGCTGATTTGTAAAGTACTATTTTCCATAAAAGGGATAGACGTAAGCCGTCGGATCTGTTTAAGTTAGGAGAATGAAGTAGAGTTTCACATGTTTCTTTATAAAGGCATTCCATGAGGAACTGACTTTTGTGAAGAACTCTTGTCTTTCTCCAATGAACTCTATGTTTAGTGAAGATGGCATGTTCTGCAAGTCCAGACTTTTCAGGTTTAATGTATTCAATATAAGATTGGTGTTCTTCTAGCTGAATAGAGGCAGATCTTCCCATTTGTCTGAAATAATATAATTCACAAGACCACGGAATCTGGTAGACACCTGGATGATTAAGATGTGGAAGCTTGTCCTTAGGAGAAGTGAGAAAGGTGGAGATTTTTCTAAACGGTCGAAAGGCAACAAAAATATTCAGTGGTTTTAAAACTTTTGCTATACGTTCACCAATGCCTTGTACATAAGCGATAGGAATGCGCATTATTTCTTCTGTGTTTGAAGAGGAAGACATATTAAAACTACTCAAAGTTCTTTTAATGAAGCAATTCTTATAACCATTAGATAGAAAGGAAGAAGTTATATATTGTAGTTCTTTCTGTAAAAGATCGTCTGAAGAACAAAAGAAGTGAGCCTGATGAACCAATGTTTTAATAGTTCCTGCCTTTTGACTGGGATGGTGATGAGATTCCGCATGGATATAATGGCCTGTATGAGTCTTCTTTCTATAAACTGAGAAATGTAGGTTACCATCTGGTTGGCGAAGAATTAGAAGATCTAAAAAGGCTAACTGCTTATTTGATTCTACTTCTAGGGTAAACTTGATCCTAGTTGATTCAGAATACATGATGAAATATGGATTTCAGATAATTTGGAAGTATAATTTGGATTACAGATTGCAAATAGAGTAGAATATGGAGTAAGGAGTTTAGATGCTCTTTGCAGTTCTTTACTTTATGCAGATGATGTTATACTCCTAAATAAATCCAATACAAGTATGCAGGATTCTCTAACTAAATTGAATAACTGTTTTAATAAATTTGGTATGAAAATAAACAACAGAAAGAGAAAGAAAATGAAAATTTAATCCATAAAGTTTAATCCTTTATCCAAGTCTTCACCTAAAATCAAGAAACCCTTTCTGGTCCATGGACCAGAAAGGGTTTCTTGATGGTAAGGCAGCTCAAGAGCTGCCTTACCATCAACATCTAACATGGAGAGAACACTGTCCAACAATCTCTCAACAAATGGCTTCCTGGTTGAAGATCTCTGTGCTCCACTGCCTGTTTTTCTCTTCCTAGGAAAATTTGGTTATCTGTCAACAGGATCAGAACTAACCAGGACAGATATGGCTACCTACTAGACAAATGGAAACTGTCAGACTACCCTTGTTGTGATTGTTCCCCCATAGCCAGACGATCACTCATATTGTGAATGACTGCCTAAGGCACCAATTTCATGGTAATCTGCAAGACATCCACGAGATGACAGACGAGGCACTGGATTGGCTTTCTGGACTTGAAATTGACCTATAGCTGCATTATATTCTTTTCACCATAAGAATAAATAAAATAAATGCCTCATTGATTAGTAACAGTCAGGAGATTAATGCAATCAACTCATAGGAATAGTTTATTAATTTACTAGAAGATTTTATAAATTAAAGATGTCAAGAAATTATATTTTTGGTATCTTTAATTTATAATATAACCAATTATGAGTTTTATTTAGAACATTTATAATAGACATGATGTTATCAGTTTCATTAGTTTGCTGTAGTGACTGAATTTAATGACTGAAGTTAAGTATATAATATTTTCATATACTTAATTTTTTTCAGATAGGATTATATCCTCTACATTTAGCAGCTCGAAATGGTCATACTGAAGTAGTACGTTGCCTTTGTTTAGCAGGATGTGATGTGCAGCAAAAAAATAAAGTATTGTTTTTTTTTCCTATCTCAGTATTTATATTTGTCAATTTTGTTCTTTCAGTTTAATTAAGTAAAATGTATCCATACAAAAAGTTGGATGAAGAAAGGAAACAGACTGTTTCCTTCCTTCATCAAACTGTTACTTGGAGTCTGTTCAGTCCCATGCAACTGCAACTTATTCTACTTTGGATAAACACGCTGATCTTTTTCTATGCTTTTTTCTGAATACCAGTCCTGCATGAAATACAACAAATTGAGTCTAGCAGAACATGGGATTACCAATACTAACCACAGGATCCTTTGGAATGACACCAAATTATTATGTAGATGTTCCCATAAATGCATCTCTTTAAAGAAAGTTCCAAAGTACTTCTGCATCACCCAAATCTCAACCTTAAGGATGGACTCTCCATTCCAAAAATCTGGAAAACTATATTTAAGAACTATACTGTTTAATTATATAAGTTTTTATCACATACACGCACACAAGTTTGTTTTTTGTTGTTTTTTTACATGCGTGCATGCACACTTCATTTGATTCTAATAGTATCAGTTTTTACCTGGCTGTTTTATGACTGCATATAAGGAAAGATTCCATTCTCTGTATACCTTCATTGTTATTTAATTTTTTAATTTCTAATTGTATTACACTGATGGCGATCCACAATACATGAATTGAAATATTCATAGTTAATCTGTCTTAATTAAATAGTTTCTTCAACTCATCTACATATAACTTTAGAAGAAAAATGAATACCACACAGTTATCTCTTAATCAACATATTAATCAATGTGTGTTTATCATTTATTATGCAAAATTGCACCTAGTCTTACTATTATTATTATTATATTATTATTAATGCTCCTTCAAGGACTCGAGGGAGGACACTTTTAAACACTCATACTTAAATATACGTCATATCTATCCTTGAATATATTTAGTGAAGATGCTCTCTCACCACATCTAATGGTAATCTGTTCCTAGCATCCCTATTCAGATTCCAGGGATGACCCAGAGTTCTTCCTCTGCTATCCATGAGCTGCAAAATCCCTTGTGTTTATATTGTAAGATCTCCTTACTAATTTGTATGTTTCTCATATTTCTCCTCTCCATTGTCAATTTATCAAATTTTTAAGACCACATTCCCTCAAGCTGTCCTCATATACATAGTTGCTGCAAAAAAAGAAACAACTATGGAGGGAATTTAAGGAGAAAGGTGACCGGCAGGCACATGAACGGTATAAAGCGCAGGCCAGAAGGATGACGAGTGTGGTAAGAAAAGCAAAAAAGGGTTACGAAAGAACATTGGCCATGCAGGCTAAAGAGAATCCTAAACAGTTTTTTAGATATGTAGCAAGTAAAAGGAAAAATGTACATGGCAGAATGATTTTAAAGAATGCCGATGGTAGGGAGGTAACTGAATCAGTTGATATAGTTGAGTTACTGAGTGAGTACTTTGAAAGAATATATCATCCAGGTGGTGACATTGCAGAAACGAATGTACCAGTAGATTTTACTGGAATTGTGGTGAATGAAGTGGAGGTGAGTAGTCTATTGCATAACCTCAATGTTAATACATCTGTGGGATTGGATGGTATACCAGCTCGTGTTGTACGAGAAGCAGCTAAAGAATTGTCAGTACCCTTGACCATTTTGTTTAATTTGAGTCTCGGGTCTGGGTTAGTCCCGAGCGGGTGGAAGGAGGGAAAAATAGTTCCACAGCATAAAGGTGGTTCCAAGACTGCTGTTGTAAATTACCGACCAATTAGCATATCAGGAATCATTGTCAAGGTCTTAGAGAAATTAGTCAAGAAAAGAATACAGGATTGGATAGATGAAAATGGGATATTGTATGGGGGACAACATGGTTTTGTGAAGGGTAGATCATGCCTCAGTAACTTGATCACGTTTTATAACACAGTGACGGCTGAACTGGATAGGGGTAATGGGTTTACAGTGATACTACTGGACCTTGCCAAGGCATTTGACAGGATACCACATGGAACCCTAATCAGTAAATTGGAGCAGATGGGGATAGATATAGGGTTGGTAAGATGGATAGGAGGGTGGTTGAAGGAGAGATACCAGAGAGTGGTTTATTCAGGAGTGGAGTCAAAAAGATGGCTTGTGACTAGCGGAGTGCTGCAGGGCTCTGTTCTTGGACCACTGCTTTTCAATTTGTTCATCAATGATATTGGAAAGGATTTGAGAGTAAGTGTTCACTTGTTTGCTGATGATGCAAAGTTGGGTAGAGCAATTGTGAGTGCACAGGATGTCAAAATTTTACAGGATGATTTGGATAGTTTGGAGGACTGGGCTAGGAAAAATGGATGTCAGTTTAATGTGGCAAAGTGTAAGGTTATGCACTTTGGGTAAAAAGAACAGCAGCAGTATATCGCATTGGTGGAACCGTACTCCAGGAAATTGATGAGGCCAGGGATTTGGGAGTGCTGGTGGATAGGGAGTTGAAGTTTAGGGGGCACATTGCAAAAGTGACTAAAACAGCTCACCAAATCACTTGGCTTATGAAAAATACTTTAACATGCAGAGACAAACAAGTTGTTGTTCCTCTGTATCGAGCCTTGATAAGACCCCATCTGGACTTCTGTGCCCAGTTATGGGCACCAGGGTTTCTTCGTGATGGGGAGGAAGTGGAGAGGGTCCAGAGACGAGTGACCATGATGATAGCAGGTCTGTGGAATGAACCTTATGAGAATAGGTTGAGGATTTATGGGTTGCAGAAATTGGACGATAGGCGAAGGAGGGGTGATATGATTGAGACATTCAAATTACTGAAGGGTTTTTATAAGATTGATCCAGAAGATATTTTTGAAAATATGACTGGTGGTGGGAGGAAAAAAACCTAGCTCTAACACCCTTGTCAACCACGCAAGAGCGTGGTTGACAAGGGTGTTAGAGCTAGGTTTTTTACTTGGAGAGTGGTGAATGAGTGGAATAAGCTTCCAGAGTCTGTTGTGGGTGCTACGACCGTGAATAAGTTCAAGGCAAGATATGATAGATACTGTGTGAATGCTGAATAGTTCTTCCAGACATGATGTTGGGGCCTCCCTCGATGAGTCTGTTGACTCCTTGGAGTTTCCTGGAACAATAATAATAATAGTTTCATAGATCAGTTGTCATCAGTGTTATTTGTTGCTGAATCATTTTAACTGTCTCCCCATCTCCTAGGAACCCAGAGAACATATCTATGCAAAGTAATCCAGATGTTGTTTTATGAAAACTTTGTAAAGTAAGTAAAAAATTTCCTTATTCCTACAAGTTAAGTGTTCTCTTTGACCTCTCTACCGGCCGATGTGGATGAAATAGTGACACCAAATTGCACTTCTTATCCATGTTATTCAATAGGTGTTAGAGCTTCGTATCCAGATTAGCTGAACGTCTATAGATGTCGTGGCCGGTTGGGGGGTTAACAGACCCTGTTATTCATTGCAGTGACTTACTTCGCAGTTTGACTTCTGAACTTCAAACTCAGTGCCCACAATAACTTCCAGGTCTCTAGCTTTATTGACTGCTTCAAGCAAATTCTCATTAATATAACACTGCATGTAATGTTCCCCATCCAAAGTGCATAACTTTACACTTGGCAACATCATTGAACTAACATTGTTATTTGTCCATAGAACTAATCTGTTCAAATCAGCCTGCAGGGATTGTATATTAACTCCATTCTTTATCACTATTCCCAACTTAACATCATCAGCAAATAAACAACAATGGCCTAAGTACACATTAGTGTATCTTAATCAAATGCTTCTTCCTATTTCCACATTTGATGCTTTTCCTTCTCTTGAAAACTAGTCCATGCATCATAGAAGACCCATATTCACTTTTATACAGAACTTGGATTTGTGAAGGGGCGCTCTTGTTTTAGCAATATGCTAGCCTTTTATGATAAAGTTACAAGAGCATTAGATGAGGAAAAGGCATATACTGCCATTTTCTTAGACTTAGCAAAGACATTTGACAGGGTGCCACATGATAAGCTGATATTTAAGTTGCAGCACAGGCGTCTGGATGTCAGATTGGTCAACTGGATTCAGGACTGTCCGATAATATCAGAGTTGTGTATGGTGAGGCAGTTTCAAGGAAGCAGAGGGTTACAAGTGGGGTCCCACAGGGCTCAGTACTGGGACCTATATTGTTTAACCTTTATATCAATGACATTGTCAGTGGATTGCAAGGGGATATTCTGTAGTTTGCAGATGATGCGAAGCTGGGAAGGATTATTAGTAATAGTGCAGATGTGGCAGCCCTGCAAGAGGATTTGAATAAGCTAGATAGATAGGCAAATGAATGGGGGGTGTCGGTTTAATGCAGCAAAATGTAAGGTCTTGAGGTTTGGGAAACATCGATGGGACACAGCATACTCTATGGGAGGAGTTATACTGGAGGAAGTAGAGGAGACAAGAGATCTGGGATTGATGAATGATAGAAACCTGAAATTTAGAGGACATATTACAAAGGTGGTGAAGGTACCACAGAGGATTGCTGCAATAATGAGAAGGATGCTGACCTGCAGAGATAAAACAGTTATCATTCCGTTGTATAAGACCCTGATCAGACCACACTTGGACTATTGTTCTCAGATTTGGTCCCAGGATTTGAAGGGGATAAATTAACTGTGGAAAGGGTACAAAGGCAGATAGCAAAGATGGTTTCAGGACTGTGCAATGATAGTTATGAGGATTGGCTGAGGGAATGTGGACTACAGAGTTTGGTGGATAGAAGGAGGAGAGGTGATATGATTGACACTTTTAAACTGTTGAGAGGTGGTTACAGGGTTTACACTGGGGAGTTCTTTCGCTTGGTTGAACAGCAGGACGGAGTGATGACAAGAGGCCATCCCTGGAAGTTACGATAGGAAACTGTGAGCAAGAGGGTGCAGAGTGGTTTCTTTGCATGGAGGGGTGATTGACCATGGAATGCATTGCCTGATGAAGTGGTGAGAGCGAGAACGGTCAATGAGTTTAAGGAGTGGTATGATAGACTTTGTGTTTCTTAGGGGGGGGGGGGACCTCCCCTCGATGTGTCTTGATAGACTTTGTGTTTCTGAGGAAGAACCTCCCACGATGAGTCTTTTGACTCCATGGAGGCCTGAATAAATAATAATAAAAAAATAAAAAATAATAATAATACCTCTCCTTAAACTCATTCATCATTTGAGTACACATAACTATCTTTGACAATCCATTCCGGTCAGCATTTCCTGAGTCAATACTAGCAAGCTGCACTTCTTAATTAATTTAATTTAATTTAATGCATGCATTCAGGCTTTCATGCAACCACCCAGATATGTCTGGTTTTCCTGACAGTTTCACATTTGCTCTTTCACCAAACAGCAGTTTCTCCAAGTGCAATATCATGTACGCACACAAAACTATTCAAATGGAAGTCCACCTTGTAAGTACAAATCCTTTTGATTACATGCCATATCACATACCATTTCTCCTACACAGCTTACTTACTGATACATTTGCAATTGCAGTTCTCCCCCCCACTCTGTTCATCTGTTATGCTGTAGCAAAAGACTCGGTTTGTTTTTACTCTTTGGTCTTCTTTTCTCTACTATTCTTTTGTTCTTCTTTTCTCTTTTCAAATCATTCATGCAGATTATTTCAGATCTTTTCAAATCATTCATATCACACAGTCAATTCTCCTTGCTTATCCTCATATATCTCTATATATGACTGTAACTAAGCAGGTATCATTTTTCAGTTATTTCTGCTTTTTTGATTGTTCCTTACTTTTCCATGTAATTCATCTTCTTTTCTTTCATTTGTCAAGTGCTTTTGTAGTCTCTCTCCAAATCTTGTATTGCATTATGCAGCATGCATTGAAGCTTCAAAATTTCCACCACCATGCAAGACATTTCTTCTGTTTTTTTTTTTCCTACTTCTTTTATATAAAAGAAGTAGGAAATATAAAAGAAGTAGGAAAAAAATTAATGTGAAATTTGGCATTGTTTGGACCTCGCAATATTTTCATAGTCAAGTTGATATGAAGAACTGGCCAATCGCAGACAATCATCCAAATGATCATTTTTAATTTGGTTTCTTAATTAATTTTTTATGACGGTCATATTTGAAAAAGCGGATTCTGACAAGTATGTCGATCCAAAACACGACAGAGTTTTTCGCGCAATATCAGTTAATATCGGGAATTTTTCATGTGCATACTTCCAAATTACTTCATTGTTTATTGATTTTAAATGTAAACTATTCTGAATGTTTATTATCTCAAGTTCTACTTCAGCTTGGTTTATATCAAACAGCCCACTAATTTTATTTGAAATTTCTGTGATGTTCTAGTTTTCTTGAAATGGATTATTGATAAAAGATAGAATCATTTCAGTTTTATTAAAATCTTTAAATCTTGAATTTATTTCTTCCTCAACTAATTCGATTTCATGAATAAATTCTTTTAAATCATAGCAAAGCATTTCTTTAATTTTGTTCAAAAAATTTTAATGAATATGGGAGATGTCTAAATTTGTGGTCATTTATATTTTTCTTTAATAAAAGTAAGTATTGTTGGAAAGTTTTTATTGAACTTAATATATCAATTAAATTTTTATCTCTACCTTGTAACTCTAAATTTAAATTGCTTAATTTCGTACAGAAATCTACTAAAAATGATAAGTGTAACAACTATCTTTTATCACTCAATTGTGGATAAATATCTCCTTTTTCATCAAGAAAATTTTTTATATCGTTAATTAATACAAGAAATCTTTCTAAAAATTGACTTCTGCTGAGCCAGCGAACATTATTGTACAACAGACGTTCCCTATCATCATCTGCCTGTAATTTAAATAACCGCTGTTGCAGGGCTTTTCCTCCAACAGGATTTACAAATTTAAATGTAATATCCAAAACATCTTTTGTGTTTAATCTTTTACTACACAGTACTTGTTGGTGAATAATACAGTGGTACATTAAAAAATCTGGATATTTGTCATCGTTTTTACATAATGAAATGAAGCCTGATTTATTACTTATCATTGCAGGAGCACCATCAGTAGTAATAGACACAAGTTTAAAAAGCAGATGTTTGTGTTGTTTCACAAATTCATAAAATGCCAAAAAAATGTCTTCTCCCCTAGTCCTTCCCAATAATGGTATAATTTTCAAAAGTTCTTCTTTACTTTAATAATCTTGGAATACCATTAACTGAGCAATATCAGTGAAGTCGTTTGATTCATCAAATTGTAATGAAAACGCAACACATTGGTGAATGGCTGACATTAACCTGGCCTGGAAACTTTTCTCCGGAAATTGGAACTCTTCCTTTCAGCAATTTGAAACTTTGTCTGTGGCCTAGAAGTAGTCTCTCTGTAGTGACGTCTCAAACCAAGAAGCTCCTTTCTAGAAGCTGGAAACTCCTTTCTCAAGCAATGTGGATCTGAGCAGTCTCTCCTGATGGTGACTCTGGACTGGGTTGTCTCCTTTCTGTTAGCAATTCTGGAACCGGGATCCCTTCTGCTTGTTTCAGTCCCTTTTTATTAGGCCTCCTCTGAGACCTCACATGAAGTTTGGCAAACCCCCCCCCCCAAAGAATCGGTATGAGTCTTTCATCTTAAGTACGCCTTTTGTTCTCCTCCACTTTCTTTTGATTGTAAGTTGCCGGCTATCAGAAAGTTGTTTGACTGACCTCTTTCTGACTGACTTCAGAGATTTTTACACTTAGAGCCTGCAAGCCTTTCTCATACATACAAGTTTTAATAACAATCTTTCTAATGCTGCCATGTACAGCTTTGGCGACATAAACATTGCCTTTGTTTTTAACACTCTAACATATTCTTATTAAAGCAGTATAGACAGTTAACTTCAAAAGAGTTATTTACAAAAGCATCTAATACAAACTATACCGAGACAAACAAAGGTTATTTTTTTACAATATTCACATGGGACTTAACCTAAGTAAAAAATCGATGTAATGTGCTTTGGAATATTTAATATTTAAGCTGCAATCAAGTTTTTACACTTTGCTTAAAATCGTATTCACTTGGCTCGCTGTTTGACTTCCACTGATCCAAATTATTCGTTTACCCGGTTAAATAAACAATAGCAATACACTTAAAGCGAATTAAAAATAATGATAAATAAAATATTATGTTTTCAGTTTTAATTAAATTTGTAAGTAAGAAGGAATACACAAGAGATCGACCAAAAATTGCTCCGCAATCGACAGGTTGAACACCCATGTTCTATCTGATCTGTTACCAGATTTTTCCAATCTCTTCATCACCACTTCAGAGATACTAATAGGTCAATACCAGCTGCATTAGTCTTTGTATCATCCTTGTGCAGTAGGATTATCTTATATTCTTTCCACTCATGTGGAATCTTACTTTGCTGAGACTCAAATTATACTGTCAGGTCTAAGTCCGCATCCATTTCAGCTGAGCATTCTTTGAGCATCTCTGCTGATATCCCATTAGTCCCTATTGTTGAATTCTTATTCAGTTTATGCAACAGATCTAATATATTTCCTCATACAACTGAGTTTCTTTATCCAATGTAAAGATAGCATTGAGCTCCATGTTCTATACACCAGGTTGATATCACTTAGCACAATGGGCACTCATTAGTTGAACAATATCTTCTGTATCTTCCACCTGCATATCATCCTCATTCAGAAGAGTTATTCTTCCCTTTTCATTCTTTCTTTTACTTGCAGCATAATGATAGAATTCTTTTGGGCTGTCTTCAGCTGATAGAACTAGTTTCTTTTTATAATTAGCTTTCTTTATAATGCTTGTAAACTCTTCTGGCATACACCTTATAATTTTCATAACTCACATCATCCTTATGCACATGGCATTCTCTCCACACCCTCATTTTCTTAAGAACTTGTTTAATAAGATTGCACATCCATTTCATTCTGCCTGTTTTCTTTAAACTCTAGGGCATCCATCAGTTAGAGAATATATTAGAAAATATACAAAATACAACGAAAACATGAAAATCAGCAGTAATACACTATAAAAGACATCATCCCATGAAAATTATTCTGAGGAACAACACAATAAAACAGATAAAAATCACCTATTTTACCGGAGTATTTCACAAATCAACTTCCTTGGGCAATGCAAAAAGGTTATTGCTGTTATTTGGGATTAAAGCTGAAAACCCTGCCACCTCCATATGAGACTAGCTACTCACTTTCAGATGAAAAGCCCTTACACAGGTTCTTTGTGTCTTGCTCTCTCTCTCTCTTGTCATTTAAATTAAATTAAATGACCAGAAAGAAAGCTGGCTATCCAGTTACAGACAGTGGAAATTAGAATGAAAAATAGTAATTTACTGAGCAGATCTTAATGCCAGACATGATGAAATGTTCTGGAAATGTCAAGAGCAACAGCAGATGTTTCTCCAAACCTTTTCATAGAACTTATCCACTGGGAAATTTTATGTGGTAAGTGATCGGCCATGGTGAATCCATGCTGCAGTCACTGATTAACTGGTGGGCTTGTAACTAGTAAAGAAGTTGACTGTTGATGACCTTCATTATAAAGAGGACTGAGGTTGAGGGCTCTAGGCTGGTAGTTTGATGGCAGACTTTTATCTTCCATATTTGGACTATGTTGGATATATGCTTGTTCCTATGTATTGGTATAAGTGCCTTCTGAGTATAAAAAAGTATAGAGATGATACTTGACTAGTGTTAGTTCTGGAGCACAACTTTTGAGTACAATTACAGAGATACATTCAGGACCAGAAGACTTTTTTTTTTATTGTTATTTAAAATTCTTCTGTCTTTTTGCTCAAAAACCATAGCTGGCAGAAAGCATTTGTGGTCTGGATGGAAATTATTTACTTTAGTCATTTATGCATCTGGATGAGAGAGAGGGAGACAGAAGTTTGAAAGAATAGATGACTTTAACCAGAAATTGCATCTGGTGGACTTTACAATGAACCAAAGCAACTTCATTTGGCCATGCTGATTTTTTGCTGTTGGATATTTTGAATTTATTCCATGCTTCAGTGTATACTGATTTTAAAGCTAATAAATTAGTTGTTGTTTTTTTTTCCCTGCTTTAAAACTAATGGTAGCGTATTACCGTGCAGCTGAACATATTTTTACATCTTTTGATAATAATAAATTTTTATTGAAATAAAATGCCTGCAAGTTTTCAGTCAGACATAGTAAATGATAGATTATAAGGATGTTATAGCCAGGCCCAGCTGGTGGCATGTGCGAAGTGTGCAATATACACAGGTGCCGCAGAAGAAAAGGCACCTAAAAGATGTCAAAAAATATGAGATAAGAGTTTAAACGAACAACGAATGGTACAGAATGGTACATATAATTATGAATGTACGTCGTCTTCTGTTCGTACCCCTTCAGATCTTCCTGGAAACGAACAAATAAATTCCGAAATTGTATCCTGGACCCGATTATAATACTGTAATTTTTTATTAAAATATACAAAAATATACCTAAAATAGTTCTTCTTTAATTTTTGATGTATCATAAATCAACTTATGATTAATTGTTGAGTTCCATGTAAAAAAAAATTGTATAAGCAGGACTAATCCATAGGTAAGATTATACTGTAAAGCAGTCTTCATTTGTTTTTCATTTCCTGTTTATTTTATTCACACTTTATTCAAAAAAAACTTTTTTTGGAAAGGTGCCGAACATTAATTGCACACACAAGAAAAATACTAGGCGCCAGCGCTGGTTATAGCTATATAGGATAGAAACTTAAAAGTTTTGAAATTTATCAGAGATTCTTCATAAACTCTCTGGTGAATTTCAAAACTTTTTAAGTTTCTATCTTATCTGGCTATAACATGCAGTGGTTAATAACATCTTTAGAATCTATGATTTATTATGCTAGAATTAAGCCTTTTAGGCTCTTTATTTCAATAATTTATTTATGCATCTACTTGGAGTTCATTTTTAACATGGGATTATGAAAAAAAAAATTCACATTTGACATCTGTAGATGCCGTATGGTCACTCCCATACCTCACCGGGTTTTTGGGAGTGAAGTCTTCTGCTAGAATAAGTGGTAGCATTGTTCCCTTTCCACATAGAGTTTATAGGACAATCACAAACATCCATGCCCATGGCAGGATTTGAACCCGCATCCTCTTGGCTGGAGAATGGGCACGCTTACTCAGCCAACCACTTCAGCTGAAACATGGGATTACTGTGGTATTATTATGTGGAAGATTTTTGCCCTCTGCAGTTTTCTGCTTGGTCTATAAGAAACAGCTGTCAGGCCAGTGAAACCTAAAAGCATTAAAAAAGGCAATTATATAACATCCTTGGATTGGCACTACATAAAAGACATGGGCAGAGCCCATGTCTTTTATGTAGTGCCAATCCAAGGCAGTTCCTGTGCTGAAGGTATTCTCATATATTTTATATATGAGAATACTTTCATATATTTATATTCTCATAAACTTTATGGTAAATTTTGAAACTTAAGTATCCATTTTATTTGGCTGTAAATCATTCGATTAATAATATCCTTATAATCAATACAAACTACAGACTATATTCATTTTCAGGATGGTATCACTGCTGAGATTACAGCTTTAGCTCAAGGTTATAATGAAATTGGTGAACTCTTAAACCGATTAAGAAATGTAAGTTTAAAACTGCATTTAATAAATTTCATAATTTTAAGATATGACAAATAAGTGCTTTATTCCTTTGTAATGTATTTGTAACATTTGATTTAAATCATAATGTTATTAGTTACATTTCTTTTAAATGACAAAACTAGCTATCTGGGAAAAGAAGTTCACATAACTAGAAAGGAACATTGAGAACTGACCAGAGCTTCTGAGCCACTGTTCAGTCCTCACCTTTTTTGTGGTGTGCTCCTTTATTAAGTATTCGTATGAATGGGAATTGGTTGGTGATTTGGGACTTTGGGATCAAACAGTATTCAACATTGGTTGAAGTATTGACTACAGACAGACAAATATATTGTTAAACATAATGAGCATTTAATGCTTGGGTGTTGCACAGATAAACAAAATGTCTTCTGTTTTCATTATGCAACAAAGTTGAACAGTGAAAAATCAGCTTCAACAAAATTGAAGTTAATCACCATCAGTATTAGAAGTATCAGTATACCAGAAGTGGAGCTAACCCTGAACTTACAGAAATATCAGATAATTGAGATTGAAAAGATGAAAACAGGAAAGATATTTTTATATAATAATTAAGGTATTATATATGTGCAGTAGTGATCATGGAAGGGAAGAAGTAGCCATAGTATTTTATGCTAAACATGAAGATGAACTTCTTGAATAGCATGCAATTTCAAGTAAAGTGATGGACAAATTTTGGAACAGAATATTTGACAAGGGAATTATTTATGATTGCCTGTGATCCTACAGAAAGCTCTAGAAGAGAAGAGGAAGAAGAAGACAAATTTGAGCAGTTAGAGCATCTGACATAAAGAAAACGGAAAACCTGCTTTTTTTGTTGGCAACCTAAAAAGTAGGGTCCGAAATGAATCCCAAACTTATAAAATGGTTTGGGAAAATGTGGAGACAGTGCTGAAGCTAATAATAATAGAACGTACCTACTGGATTTCTGTTCAATACCTGAACCAGTGATTACTAACACTGTGTTCCATCATAAATTATTATTATTGTTATTATTATTCCGGGCAACTCCAAGGAGTCGACAGACTCATCAAGGGAGACCCTAACATCATGTCAAGAACAGCTATTCGACATTCACACAGTATCTATCATACCTCGCCTTGAACTCATTCATGGTCATAGCACCCACAACAGACTCTAGCAGCTTATTCCACTCATTTACCACTCTCCAAGTAAAAAACCTAGCTCTAACACCCTTGTTAACCACATTTTTGCCCAGCTTCCATGTAAGGCCCCTAGCCCTCCCACCGCCAGTCCTATTCTCAAAAATATCTTCTGGATTAATCTTATAGAAACCCTTCAGTAATTTGAATGTCTCAATCATATCACCCCTTTTCCGCCTATCAACCAATTTTTACGATCCACAAATCTTCAACCTGTTCTCATAAGGTTCATTCCACAGACCTGCTATCATCTTGGTCACTCATCTCTGGATCCTCTCCACCTCCTCCCCATCAAGAAAAAACCCTGGTGCCCATATCTGGGCACAGTAATCCAGATGGGGTCTTATCAGAGCTCGATATAGAGGAACAATAACTTGTTTGTCTCTGCTTGTTAAAGTATTTTTAAGTAACCAAGTGATTTGATGAGCTGGTTTAGCCACTTTTGCAATGTGTCCCCTAAACTTCAACTCCCTATCCACCAACACTCCCAAATCCCTGGCCTCATTAACCTCCTGGAATACGGTTCCACCAATGTGATATACTGCTGCTAATCTTTTCACTCCAAAATGCATAACCTTACACTTTGCCACATTAAATTGACATCCATTTTCCCTAGCCCAGTCCTCCAAACTATCCAAATCATCCTGCAAAATTTTGACATCCTGTGCACTTACAATTGCTCTACCCAACTTTGCATCATCAACAAACAAGTGAACACTTCCTCTCGGATCTTTTCCTATATCGTTACTGAACAAATTGAAAAGTAGTGGTCCAAGAACAGAACCTTGTGGCACACCACTAGTCACAAGCCATCTTTTGGACTCCACTCCTGAATAAACCACTCTCTGGTATCTCTCCATCAACCACACTCCTATCCATCTCACCAACCCTATATCCATCCCCATCTGCTCCAGTTTACTGATTAGAGTTCCATGTGGTATCCTGTCAAAGGCCTTAGCAAGGTACAGTAGAATCACTCTAAACCCATTACCCTTATCCAGTTCAGCCATCACTGTGTTATAAAACGTGAGCAAGTTACTGAGGCATGATCTACCCTTCACAAAACCTTGTTTCCCCCATACAGTATCCCATTTTCATCTATCCAATCCTGTATTCTTCTCTTGACTAGTTTCTCCAAGACCTTGACAACGATTCCTGATATGCTAGTCGGTCGGTAATTTACAGCAGTAGTCTTGGAACCTCCTTTATGCAGTGGAACTATTTTTCCCCTCTTTCCACCCCCCTCACAACTAACCCAGACCCAAGACTCAGATTAAACAAAATGGTCACGGGTACTGACAATTCTTTAGCCACTTCACGTACGACACGAGCTGGTATACCATCCAATCCCACAGATGTATTGACATTGAGGTTTTGCAATAGACTACTCACCTCCGCCTGATTCACCACAATGCCCGTATAATCTATTTGTTCATTCATTTCTGCAATGTCACCACCTGGATGATATATCTTGCAAAGTGCTCGCTCAGTAATTCAACTATATCAACTGATTCGGTTACCTTCCTACCATCGGTATTTTTTAAAATCATTCTGCCATATACATTTTTTCTTTTACTTGGAATATATCGAAAAAACTGTTTAGGATTCTCTTTAGCCTGCATGGCCAATGTTCTTTCATAATCCTTTTTTGCTTTTCTTACCACACTCGTTACCCTTCTGGCCTGTGCTTTATACCGTTCATGTGCCTGCTGGTCACCTTTCTCCTTAAATTCCCTCCATAGTTGTTTCTTTTTTTGCAGCTCAAGCGTAATGGTGTTATTCATCCATTTAACCCCTACTTGATTTATTATTTGGACTCTAGGTATACAGTCAGCCATTGCTTCATGCAAACACTTCTTAACTGCTTCCCATGCACTGTCAACTTCTAGTCCTTGCAATTGTACATGCCATGGCACTGAACCAATCAAACTCCTAAGCTTGTCATACTTTCCAACCCGATAATTCCACATGTATCCTGTCTTAATTGAAAATTCCACACCTTTAGCCACCTCCCAAGTCAAGATGTTATACGTCTAAATAAATTCCCTACAAGTCCTCAAGATTCTCTGACTAAATTGAATAACTGTTGTAATAGATATGGTATGAAGGTCAGCAATAAAAAGACAAAGATAATGAAAATAGGCAGAATCATTGAAAATGTCAACTGTGTTGTGAATGGAGAACCTGTGGAACAAGTAAAACATTTCAGCTACTTAGGCACGATTTTTACTGAAGATGGTAAATTAAATATAGAAATAGACAACAGAATCAGCAAAGCTGGTATGGTGGGAAGTCAATTGAATAAATTCATATGGAATAAGAAAGAAATTAGTCGGAACACTAAATTAGCTGTATACAAGACTGTGTTCAAACCAATTTTAACTTATGGATCTGAGAGCTGGGTCAGAAGTAAAACACTTGACCAAAGACTAGAGACCGCAGATATGAGAGTCCTGAGAAAGATTAGAGGCGTGAACAGATGGCATCAATGGCAATATCATATTAAAAATGAGGATATTAGGAAAGAACTTGACATTGTCAGCATCCAGGAATGCGTTAGCAGAGCTAATCTCAGATGGTATGGTCACTTAAATAGAATGGGAGAGGAAAGATTAGCAAAACAAGTGTTCTCTGCCAGGTTGGCAGGAAAACGACCCAGAGGAAGACCAAGATATAGGTGGATTGATACGGTACAAAGTGCCTTAGACGATAGAAATATAAGATCTGATAATGTTGGAGTCTTGACAAGTAACAGACTGATTTGGAAGAAAATTGTAGATAGGAAGTTAGTAATGATGTAATTTTTTTCATGTAGTACTATCATATCCTGTGCACCTCTTGAGGGTACATGGTAGGAATTTGACGAATGATCATCCACATATCTTAGCTAGACAGAAGGTTTGAGAGGGGCTGAGTCTGTGGCTCGTTTTTCAAAATTTTCCATGTAAAATTGGAAAGGGGATGAGGTGTGGGGGGGTAACCATATTGGTTGAATCTGTTTGTAAATTTTGTTCTTCCAAGAAAAATAATCAGAATTGATGGCAAAGAAAAAGAGTTCTAAGCTAGCAGAAGGAAAAACATTTTTTAAGAGTGTTAAGGTGTCATTTAAGGGAATATTTCTAAACAGTGAGGTGATGTCAAAGCTTTTCAATATATCTCTATTATTTAAAGTTAGATTTTCAGTCAAGTTTTTCAAATGGGTAGAGTTTTTTATATAGGATGTGGTAAGTCCAGTGAGGTAAGAGAGTTAGCCAACAGTTTTGGCAATTTGTAGCATTGAGCTTCATTGGCATCTGCTATAGGTTGGGAGGGGGAGGGATTAGGTTTATGGATTTTAGATAATCCATGTATCCAGGGGGAAGATGAGCGCCGAAGGGTTTTAGTTTTTGTAATGTCCGGTGGCCAGGAAGACACTTTTTTTAAGTAAGTTTTTCCACTTGGTTATACTATAAATTAAAGATGACACTTTTTTTAAGTAAGTTTTTCCACTTGGTTATACTATAAATTAAAGATACCAAGAAATTATATACTTTGTTTAATCATTTATCCAAGTATAAGCAAACAAAATTTGCACCTAACCAAGTGGAAAATCTTCCAACTGTCTCTAATCCAGAGTATTTTAACAATAAGGTGTGACACCTTTTGGCTACTCATATATGAGAAATATGACTTCTGCACTACTTCAACCTTAGTATTACCCCTGGGTCTGGCTCCCGGTCTGGGTAGTGACCCTTCCCATAAAGCATAGCATTATACATGTCTGCAAGGATATGTGCTTTGCATTATGGGATACTAAGGCATGTGATGTGAAGTCATTAGCTTCTATATACGAGTTGCCTCAGTCCTGAAACTTCAGGTGCAAACTTTCTTCGCTTGGATAAAGGATTAAACCAAGTGTATAATTTCTTGGTATCTTTAATTTATGGTATAACCAAGCGGAAAAACTTCTGGCATGGGTTTCCACGGTAGGACCGCAATATGCAAGCCTCATATTGCCTGAACCAACATGCAGCATTGTCTTTAGTAATGCAAAGAGAATGCACAGCGAGAATGGAAGCTTGAAAAGCTGTGTTATGGAGCAAAAAACCACACTACATCCCATACCACGACAAGTGAACATCTCTTACCAGAGTGTGTAACCCCAACTATGAAATTCAGAAGTGGCAGTGATGGTATGGTTCTGTTTTTCTTGGTTTGGCCTTGAACCTCTGTTTGTGGTACCATGAACATTGAACTCCAAGAGTTATTTGGACAATGCAATGCTTCCTGCTTTGTGGTGTTTCTGTGAAACTGACCATCCTCTCTTTCTGCAAAACAATGATCTGTGTCATAAGGCTACTTCTCTAACTGCATGCGTTGTGGACATGAACATCATCACAGTTGACTAGCCTCCACAGAGCCCTGATCTCAACCCTATTGAGATCAAGGTGATATCAAAGAACGTCCACCCCTTAACAGTCCAGGAACTAATTACGTTCCTACAGGAAGAATGGAAAGTATGTGAAAAGATCACTGTTTAAGATCGAAGATATTGTCTCTTGAAGAGAGGATAGGTTGTAAATATTCAGAGCAAGATCACATTTGGTGGCTCATAGTTGATTATATACAAGTGCATGGCTAGCGTTGACATAAGTGCGATAAGCACCCAATGATTTGGTGGTTCTTTTAATTTAGCAAAGTTAGGAATTATGTTAGAGTCATGGCATTGTTTTACAAATGAAATTCTTGCTTGTAACTTACCTTGTTGAACAGAAAGTTTGCTGAGTTTACTGGTCTTTAAACGTGTTCCCTGAATATTCAACATCTCCTCTCTTTAAGAGACAATTTCTTCTATCTTATACATCAATCTTTTCTCCTTGGTTTTTAGACTTATCTAGCCAGTCTCTCCAATATTCTTATGATAAAAAAGAATTATTCTCGACAACACGTTTGACTTGTTTGCACAAAAGCAAAACCCAACCTTGCTTTTGGGTTTTGCTTTTGAGCAAAACCAGAAGATAAATCTGGCATTAAACACAGATGGGTTGTCAACATATCTGAACATTCTCTCACCTCCTGCAGAAACCTCAGTTCTCATGAAAGGATATGATTTTGCTATAGTACCTAAAATAATTCCATATCTCGATTTCTTACATCATGGTAAGAGGAACTATTATAATGCTAATAAACTCAGACTTGTTTTTGAGCAAGTCTTAGTCTAAACTTCCTCCCCCAAACTTATCCCTAGCTGAAATCTGCCCTAAAATCATTGAGACATAATAACTATCTCACGATAATGTAAACGGACAGGAGTAAAGCTGTATTTATCATGAACACCATTGAGTATAACAAAAAAATTTCTCTTCTATTACAAGCTCAGTCCATTTACTAGGAGATTTCCCAGAACCATACCAACAGCCAAATTAACAAACTTAATTCCTTACTCAACAAAGTGAATTAGTTATGATGAAGACACCATCAAAAAATTTGCAACCCATTTTTGTAGCAATCAACATTTTTATAGCCATTCAAAAATACATAAGGAAGGAATTCCACTCAGACCTATAGTTGACTGCATAGACTCCCTCACCTAGCGCTTAGCCATATTCCTAGCTCATCTTTGAAGCTTCTTCACTGGCCACACACAAACCTCTGTGAAGAATTCATCAGAATTTTTCACAAAAATAAAAAAAATCTTAACCCTTCAATCTATGGACCTCATGATTAACTTTGATATCCAGTCCTTATTTACTAGTATACCTCTGGCTGACACTCTCCAACTGTTATCAGATGAGTTTCTTCCAGACATAGTTGAACTGTTCGACTTTGTCATGCACTCAGGCTATTTCATTTGCAGGAATGAAAAAATATGAAATATTTTTCATTCCTGCAAATTGACATCCCCATTCATTTGCATATCTGTCCAGTTTATTCAAATCCTCTTGCAGGGCTGCCACATCTGCGATATTACTAATAATCCTTCCTAGTTTCACATCATCATCTGCAATCCATTGACAGTGTCATTGATATAAAGGCTAAACAATACAGGTCCCAATACTGAGCCCTGTGCAGCCCCACTTGTAACCTTTTGCCTTCTTGATATTGCACCACCATACACAACTCGCGGATACCTATCAGATAGCCTAACCTGACATCTAAACCCCATGTGCTGCAACTTAAGTATCAGCTTATCTTGTGGCACCCTGTCAAATGCCTTTCCAAAATCCAAAAAAAAAGAGGCAGTTTATGCCTTTCCCTCATCAACTCTTCTTGTCACGTTGTTATAAAATGCAATCATATTACTAAAGCAGGAGCACCCCTTAACAAATCCATGTTGACTCTCGAAGATAACCTCACCTTCATCTGCCCAATGCTGTATATGGTTCCTCACTAAAGATGATTCCTAAGATCCTGAAAAGATATAATTTAGTTCCTACTTTTTTTCCTGTCAACAAAATCTTCTCTTGATTACTACCCAAAAGATTAACAGCTCCCCCCCCTCCCCTCTCCCATGTTGACCAAGTTCAGTGTGAGTGCCTCCACTTGTACTTTGGACAAACAGGACATTCTGTTGAAAAACAACTACAAGAACACCAGCCTTATATTAACAACAGTAAACCTAAAAAATCTGGCCTTGCTCAGCATGGACTGGACACTGCCTACAATATCCTATGGTCTAATACTCGCCTTTTACATTGGTGCAGGTTTAGGTTTGAGTGGTTATTTAAAAGGAGTGCTGAAGCACTTCTACACTGCCCAAATTTATGAGGGGTGGTCTTAAAAGTTCTCGGCCTAACAATGAAAAAAACAAATTTATAATTTCAAAATAATGGCACTGGAATACATTTATTCCAGTGCCATTATCCCATCCCTGTAGTGGTTCTCAGTAAGATCTGCAAAATACCCCAGCTGCAATCACATCTTGATTCAAAGAAAAATGCTAACCAGCGAGGAAGAGTTTTAGTTTTGGGAAGAGATAGAGGTCAGAGGGAGCCAAATCTGAGGAATAGGGTGGATCTAGGCTACGGATTCAAATCCCACTCTGAGCACGGATTCTTTGTATCTGTCTTTAGATGGTAAAGGAGGCTTATTGGTTAGTGTGAGACCAGTATCCTGCTTACTTGCTGTACGAAATATCTTGACAAAGTTACTGTAGTTATTCTTTAGAGCAGGTTTTCAGATATCTTTCTCATCTATGTTACTTGTACTGTAGGTTTACAACTTTTTTTTGTGATTGGAATTATGCCAGCCAGGATTTCATTGCTTGGGACCACTGTCCTGCTTACTGGAGGTCCGAAGTGGTTTGAAAAAGTTCAATGTTGAGTCTCTAGAGCAAGGTTTTCAGATCTGATAAAAAAATAAATAAAAAGTAGTAAAAAGATAGAAAAGAGGCCTTAGCCCACCCATGGCATGAATGCACAGAGTCCGCCAAAAGATGTATACGCACTTCAGCAAAAGAAAAACCTATATAAAAATTGTAATATGAGGGTGGTCTGAAAAGTTCTCAGCCTAACGATGAAAAAAACGAATTTATAATTTCAAAATTCTTTTTATTTTTCAACATAATCTCCCTTAAGACTAATACATTTATTCCAGCAATGCTCCATTATTCTGTCCCTGTAGTGATTCTCAGTAAGATCTGCAAAATACCCTTCTACAGCTGCAATCACCTCTTGATTCAAAGAAAAATGCTGACCAGCGAGGAAGAGATAGAAGTCAGAGGGAGCCAAATCTGGGAATAGAATGGATGTTCCAACAATTCATAGTGCAGATCCCTTAATTTTCCCATTGCCAAAACACCTTTGTGGGAAGTTGCATTGTCCTGATGAAAGATGATTTTTTTCTTCTTCAAATCGGGTCTTTTATTATTATTATTATTATTATTGTTCCGGGCAACTCCAAGGAGTCGACAGACTCATTGAATGGAGTTGCCCGGAGGGCAACTCCATTCAATGAGTTGCCCTACATCATGGCCCTACATCATGTCAAGAACAACTATTCGACATTCACACAGTATCTATCATACCTTGCCTTGAACTCATTCACGGTCATAGCACCCACAACAGACTCTGGAAGCTTATTCCACTCATTCACTACTCTCCAAGTAAAAAACCTAGCTCTAGCACCCTTGTCAACCACGCTCTTGCCCAGCTTCCATTCATGGCCCCTAGTCCTCCCACCACCAGTCATATTTTCAAAAATATCTTCTGGATCAATCTTATAGAAACCCTTCAGTAATTTGAATGTCTCAATCATATCACCCCTCCTTCCTCCTTCGCCTATCGACCAATTTCTGCAACCCACAAATCTTCAACCTATTCTCATAAGGTTCATTCCACAGACCTGCTATCATCTTGGTCACTCGTCTCTGGATCCTCTCCACTTCCTCCCCATCACGAAGAAACCCTGGTGCCCATAACTGGGCACAGTAGTCCAGATGAGGTCTTATCAAGGCTCGATACAGAGGAACAACAACTTGTTTGTCTCTGCATGTTAAAGTATTTTTCAGAAGCCAAGTGATTTGGTGAGCTGTTATAGTCAGTTTTGCAATGTGCCCCCCTAAACTTCAATTCCCTATCCACCAACACTCCCAAATCCCTGGCCTCATCAATCTCCTGGAGTATGGTTCCACCAATGTGATATACTGCTGCTATTCTTTTCACCCCAAAGTGCATAACCTTACACTTTGGCACATTAAATTGACATCCATTTTCCTAGCCCAGTCCTCCAAATTCTCCAAATCATCCTGTAAAATTTTGACATCCTGTGCACTCATAATTGCTCTACCCAACTTTGCATCATCAGCAAACAAGTGAACACTTCCTCTCAAATCCTTTCCTATATCATTGATGAACAAATCGAAAAGCAGTGGTCCAAGAACAGAACCTTGTGGCACACCACTGGTCACAAGCCGTCTTTTGGACTCCATTCCTGAATAAACCACTCTCTGCTATCTCTCCATCAACCACCCTCCTATCCATCTCACCAACCCTATATCTATCCCCATCTGCTCCAGTTTACTGATTAGGGTTCTATATGGTATCCTATCAAAAGCCTTGGCAAGGTCCAGTAGTATTACTGTAAACCCCTATCCAGTTCAGCCGTCACTGTGTTATAAAATGTGAGCAAGTTACTGAGGCATGATCTACCCTTCACAAAACCATTTGTTCCCCATACAATATCCCATTTTCATCTATCCAATCCTGTATTCTTTTCTTGACTAATTTCTCTAAGACCTTGACAATGATTCCTGATATGCTAATCAGTCGGTAATTTACAACAGCAGTCTTGGAACCACCGTTATGCAGTGGAACTATTTTCCCCTCTTTCCGCCCCCTCGGGACTAACCCAGACCCGAGACTCAAATTAAACAAAATGGTCAAGGGTACTGACAATTCTTTAGCTGCTTCTCATACAACACGAGCTGGTATACCATCCAATCCCACAGATGTATTAACATTGAGGTTATGCAATAGACTACTCACCTCCACTTCATTCACCACAATTCCCGTATAAGGAATGTGGTACATTCCTTATACGGGAATTGTGGTGAATCTACTGGTACATTCGTTTCTGCAATGTCACCACCTGGATGATATATTCTTTCAAAGTGCTCACTCAGTAACTCAACTATATCAACTGATTCAGTTACCTCCCTACCATTGGCATTCTTTAAAATCATTCTGCCATGTACATTTTTCCTTTTACTTGCTACATATCTAAAAAACTGTTTAGGATTCTCTTTAGCCTGCATGGCCAATGTTCTTTCGTAATCCTTTTTTGCTTTTCTTACCACACTCATTACCCTTCTGGCCTGCGCTTTATACTGTTCGTGTGCCTGCTGGTCACCTTTCTCCTTAAATTCCCTCCATAGTTGTTTCTTTTTTTGCAGCTCAAGCTTAATGGTGTTATTCATCCATTTAACCCCTAGTTGATTTATTATTCGGACTCTAGGTATACAGTCAGCCATTGCTTCATGCAAACACTTCTTAACTGCCTCCCATACACTGTCAACTTCTAGTCCTTGCAGTTGTACATCCCATGGCACTGAACCAATCAAACTCCTAAGCTTGTCATACTTTCCAGCCCGATAATTCCACATGTACCCTGTCTTAATTGAAAATTCTACACCTTTAGCCACCTCCCAAGTCAAGACCCTATGATCACTCTCACCGATATGCCGGCAATGTGGTCATATTTGTTACAGCCAAATCCTCAGATGCAATTACTAGGTCAAGCACTCTCTGACCCCTAGTATTTTCCATTACATGCTGTCACAGATAGTTATCCCTTAATAACCGCATAAAATCCAATTCCTTCCTCCCGTGTGTCCTCTCCTCACTCCAATCAATGCGACTATAGTTGAAATCTCCCATAATAATCACCCTCCTTCCACTTATTTCTTCTATTTGCTTGTGCATACTGTCACCACCATCTTTTCCATCACCTGGTCTATAGCAGCACCCAATTGTATATTTAGTTCTGCTAGCCACAATCTTACACCAAATGGCCTCAAATGTGCTCTTTTCTCTATCCTGCAATTCAACTTCTATTCTCCTTGGCTGCAGCTCATCAGCTATCATCAACAATACTCCCTCCCCCATTTTATTTTCCTGTCATTCCTGAACACACTGTACCCATCACATTCAATCCCACTAGCTATATCATCTACAGTCAGCCATGTTTCACTAATACCAATAACCTGTAGTCTGGAAGTGCCAACCATGGCCAAAAACTCTTCCTTCTTGTTCCTAATACTCCTAGCATTAGTGTACATGAATTTAAGACCCCCATTAGCCTCAACCCTACCTTGATGCCTTATATTAACTATCCCACTCTGATTTGTTGTCCTTATTCGCTCGGGTATATTATATTCATTCATACATTCAACTGCCTCCCTAAGGACTGTATATCTACTCCCTCCCTCCTTAATAAATCTAGTTTCCCTGAATTTGCACATCCACCGCATTCAGCAACACTTTCTCAAGTTTTCTTACATCGTAACCATTCAAATGCAGGCCATCCATCTTATATAGATCCTTTCGCCCATCGAACTCACTCCACACGTCCACAAATTCCACACCACTCGTCATACATAACCCACGCATAAAGTCATTCGCAATTATGGCTCTCCTTTTAAACATTTCACTGTCATACCATGGCAAAAGACTAATCATTCTAACTCTCTCGCTCTTTTCTTTTGCTACCTCAAACAATTCATTCAGGTCTTCTATCATTTCCATTTTGTCTCCTTTCAAATCATTCATACCTGCCACAACAATCATTTCTTTCACCATTTCCTTTTGCTCTCTAATAGACTCAGTTACATCCTTTATGGTCGCACCAGGTTGGTACGATTTTGTCAAATCCTCTACTATCACACCTCGTACTAACGAGTTCCATACAGCACTCTATCCTTCATTTTGTTCATGTTCACACTCATACGTCTATTTTTCCTGTCATACTTTTTATTATTGGCTGGTTCATTCAGTCGACTTTTGCTCATACGCTCTAGCTGCTGTTTTGCCCTTTGTATTGCACCATTCAACAACGCAATCTCACTCATTGCATCCATCTCATCTTTTTTATTCTTAGTAAAACCATTAATACTATCGTTCACACTTTCTACATTCACACTCTCACAATTCTCTGGTATAACCTCGTCGTTTCTTGTCATATCCCTGTTTTCTTCATTCTGAAGTTTGACAAAAATATCACACTCACGATCCGAAATACTCTTCAATTTTTCATTCTCCCTACATTTTCTACACACATTCACTTCTTTATTATCATCTAACCACACCCCAACCGCACTCCGCAAAGCATACATTTCGTAGCTAGTACACTGAATCATCTCTTTTATACTACCGTTCTTTGATAAAGATTACTGGTAAAGATTACTGATAAAGATTACTGATAAAGAACCATCATTACTGGACGCCATTTTCCTTCGTACTGGAGCCATACTTACTTGCAACGTATTTTATCAAAATAATATTCCCCAGTTATTATTTTATCCTTTTCAAGATAATTAATAAACAAAATGCCTTTAGCATCCCAATGACCTTTCCCTGATGGAACCAACTTTGTCTTCTTTGGCACTGAACAACCAGCTTCTGTCCACTATTTTGACTGGTATTTGGATTCTGGTGTGTATAATGGTGAATGCAAATCTTATCCATAGTAATAAATCGACGCACAAAATCAGTTTTATTCTTGTTAAATAGCTTCAAGCACTGTTCAGAGATTTTCAATCGAGTGCTTCTTTGATCTGCTGTGAGCAAGCTTGGCACCCATCTTGTGCAAAGCTTTTTCATTTGCAATTCTTCATACAAAATATATCCTACACATTCTTTTGAAATGCCTATAGTCTCAGCAATTTCACGCACTTTGACTCGTCGGTCATCCAATACCGTATCGTGCACTTGATCAATGATTTCTGATGGTGTTACACTTTTTGGACATCCTGCATGTGGATCATCTTCAAGGCCGGTATGGCCATGTTTAAACTCAGCAGCCCATTGTCATAAACGAAGGAGAAGAGTGCCCATAAACGTTTATGAACTTCGAATGAATTTCTTTTGCCATTAAACCTTCTTTTACAAAGAATTGTATAACTGCACGATACTTAATTTTATCCATTTCAAGGGATACAGACAACGCTTTTGCTTCAGACAGCTGTATAAAACAAATTACATGATAGAATGACTTGCAATTTCACTTGGATGCTTATGACAAATGTACCAACTTAGAAAAAAATAATAATGACGATAGTATTGCCATCTATGGTCGAGGCCAAGAACTTTTCAGACCACTCTCATAAATCAGAATGACTGTCTTTCTATTGTCAAGATTTGGGAGAGTCTCATGCTCATAAATGGCAAGCAATAATGTCCCTTCCATTTTAATTATTATTATTATTTTTTTTTTAATTTAATGTTATGTTGTGTCATTATGTAATTTAATTTTATTTCAAATAATTTAATTTTAATTTCGACCTTAATTGTAATCTTATTTCATTGTAACACCCACTAGGTGGCATCCAGCTTATGGCTCAGCTGTGTAAATTGGATTAACATTCTTTATTGTAGCTTCACTTTGTGATTATGCTGATGCACTGATGATGACCAGTTAGTTTCTGGTTGAAATATTTGCCATAATAAAAGTACTATATTCTTGTTAATACGGCAAAAGGAGGTCCTACATCTTATTAAGGTGGGCACCATGGCTGTTTGTTCCTCACACTGTGGTGTTCATTGATTTCTTTCCAAGCAACGTATACACAGTTGAAGTTAGGGATACATTGTAAATGTTGTGAAGGCTACTCAGAAAATTTCGCTTCTGTTAAAGGACACTGATCAGTAGCATAAAGAGGTGATATGATACTGCCATTTATACATATATTCCCAGTCTGCCAGTCTATCCAAATCATCCTGCAAAATTTTGACATCATGTGTATTAACTATTGCTCTATCCAACTTTGCATCATCAGCAAATAACTGAACAATATGTGGAATGTTGAGTATGAACACACATCGAGAGGATGTACTTTTACAGAGGCAAAAGGTTAGTGAGAGGAGCCAAATCAGATCAAAGGTGGAAGATATGATATTGTGTAGTTAATGGAAGAATAAGAGGTTATCCCTGAAAACCATATAGGGATTATGTACTCTCCCCCCCCCCCCCGTCTTACATTCAGCATTAGTGATGGCCTTATTAGGCAAGTTCAACACCTGCATTTGAGGGTATATAGCCCATCCACAAAATAGTACATGGGCCAAGAGTCCCAATCAGCTGGTAATAATCTCACTGCTATTTACAGTTTCACATTGTGCCAGGGGACACTGGGCATTCCCTATGTGGTAGTCATGCCTACAAGTCTTTCTTCCCTACTGCATGAACCATACTATGAGTATCCGACCTCATCATCCATAAGAGGTATCAAAATAAATAATAGCAATATTTGTGGTTCAAAAAGAAAAATCTCCCACAAAAAAATAAATATAAATGAATAAATAAAAACTCTACATCTGTTTCACTACCAACATCCAGGGTCTTAACTCTAGCATTACTAACTTACAATCACTTGCACATAGCAAATATCAAAACCAAATCTGGTTTTCTTTATGAACATCAGCTAGCATCTACTACATTACAACTTACTTTAAGGTACTTGATATTTTCTATAAGAAAAGCAGAGCATGTACATTTTTCACATGTGATGTTCCATGCTGGAAATTACTAACTTTTGAATCTCCTCTCTGTTATTTCCTTTAGCCTAGCTTTCCTCATTTTTTTTGGGGGGGAGAGGCTTTCCTCCATTCCTTTTACTGCTCTTCTGATTCATTTTAATGACCATTCTGTCTTTTTTTTTCAGATTTCAATGCTTGATTAGTTAGAGTGTAAGAAATTAGCCTTCAGAGAAAAATTTTCTTGAAGACTTTAGTATTCATAATTGGCTGGAAAGGAAATCAAATTTTGGCTTTCAGTAATATTCTTTGGGGGGGGAGGGGTTCTGAAAATAATGCCTCCATTATGGTAGCTCTCCACTCAGAAGAGATGTGGCAGTGAAATATAAACAGAAAATAATTTACAGTCTCTATTTTGATATGGGGGGCCTGAAAAGTTCTGATAAACACATAGAACAAAAAATATTAAAGTAACTGATATAACCACAAGAAAGAACATATCTTAAAACCTTTAACCTCTATGTTTCATCAAATTGTAATAATTTGTTCTTTCTTTTAGGATATATAACAAGAGATCAGAGGTTTCGAAGACACAGAGATGCAGATCATCATCAAGTTGTTCATGCTGCAAGAAAAGCCTGGAAATGAGATTCACCAAACTTTGTGTGAGACGTCAGGGGAATATGCCTCAGCATATCCAACAGTTGCAAGATGGGTGGCCAAGTTTAAAACTGGGCATCCTGAGGCAACAGATGACCCACGTCAGGAAGCCCTTCCGCAGAGATAACACCTGAAAACATCGATGCAGTGCATGATCCTTGATAATAGATGTATACCAGCCAAAAACATTGCAAAGACTCTGGGAATATCCAGGGCATAAATTGGGGTCATTATCCACCAACATCTGGACATTCAGAAGCTCTCAGCAAAGTGGGTACCCAAATTCTTGAATGCCAACCAAAAGAGAGAGAGAGAGCATGTGCTGACATCTCAAGGGATTTTGGGTCATTTTGAGAAATCAGGTGCACATTTTTTGGTTCATATTGTGACTATTGATGAAACATAACTTCATCACTATGACTCAAAGACCAAGCAGCAGTCAGTGGAGTGGAGATAGAAAGGTTCTCCATGGCCAAAGAAGTTCCAAACCCAAAAGTCAGCAAAGAAGATTCTTGCCATTGGGATATGGATAGTATAATCCTTACCATGTACCTCAAAAGAGGCAAAACTGTTACAGCATCAGTTTATTTAACAGCTCTGAAGAAATTGAAGGAGGTACTGCAAGAAATAAAAATGCTGCGGGAAACTGAGCAGAGGCATGTTGCTTTTGCAGGACAATGCACCCTCTCACATTGATAATGAAACCCAACAGACAATACACAACTTGGGCTTCCAATGTCTGCCTCACCTACCCTATTCACCAGACCTGGCCTCATCTGACCATTTTCTATTCCCAAATTTAAAGAAACACTTGAAAGGAACAAAATTTACCACAGATGAAGAAGTTATATCTGCAGCAGAGGACTGGTTTGTGCAACAAGGGAAAGACTTTTTCTCAGAGGATTGCAAATAATGCAGCAACATTGTAACAAGTGTATAACACTTTGTGGAGAAGTGTTATACACTTGTAGAATAATGTGTAAGTTACATGGTTCTACCTCAATCCCTTCATGGTGATTATCACAACTTTGCAGCACACTGTTTATCAATTTAATCTCTCTCTCTCTCTCTCTCTCTCTCTCCCTCCCTTTCAAAATATTTTATCCACCATGCAACAACCTTTCAAGCCCAATCTATTGAGATTGTTTTTGAAACTGTTTTCACATCTCTGCTTTGATGTGTTTGTCATTTTCAAAATGGATACCTTTGAGATGGGTCTTTAATTTAGGAAATAACTAGAAATTTAATGGATCCAAGTCCAGTCAGTAGGACATCTTCATAACTTTATTCACTTCAGTAGCTATTGAAGAGATTGCACTTGAAGTTTTGTAACATCCTCCCTGCAATGTGGACTTTGCACCATTGGACTTCTGGTTATTTCCTAAGTTAAAGATATGAAGGTTTCCATTTAAAAAATATAATAACGCAGAGGGGAAAAATTAGTTTCAAAAATAATCAGAAAAATTTTATTATGACAATTTCAAAAAGCTTGTCATGCAGTGAAAAAAATGTATTGATAATACCATGGAATGCTTTGGATTCCATAGTATTTGGTACGAAGTGTTTGCTCACTGCTTGGTTGCTATGTACTGTGCATACTATTTAGCTTTATAACTTTGTTTGTGTGTGTGTGTGTGTGTGTGTGTGTGTGTGTGTGTGTGTGTGTGTGTGTGTGTGTGTGCGCGCGTGTGTGTGTGTGTGCGTGTGTGCGTGTGTGTGTGTGTGTGTGTGTGTGTGTGTGTGTGTGTGTGTGTGTGTGTGTGTGTGTGTGTGTGTGTGTGTGTGAGTGAGTGAGTGAGTGAGTAAGTGAGTGAGTGATGGTAGTAGCGGTTCTGTGTAGTTGGTGGATTAAATGGTGGTGATGAAGAGTTGTAAAGTGTCCTCCCTCCATGAGTTCTTAGACTCCTTGAAGGCATCACATAATAATAAAAATAATAATATACCTTCCTTGCATCTTTGCATGTATGCTTCTCATTATTTGTATCAGATTTATCATGAGTAGTAGTTAATTTGTTAGGTGTTGCTGAAATTTTATCATCTAGATCAGGTTATCAAAGAAGTAGTTTGAAACTTTTTTAAGACTTAAAATTGAGAAAAATTATTATTTCTGATGAATTTCTTATTTGTAGATATTAAATAAAAATCAACTTTTTCTATATTGCCATAGGATCATTTATGTGAAGATTATTCTGCCCATTTAATACCGTCCTCGCAAACTATATCTCGGATTAAATTAAAAATATTTGGACACAGTGGAGTTGGAAAGACTACTTTTTTGGAATCACTTAAGTGTGGATATTTCAGCAGCTGGTTTAGGTGGTCCAGAACTCCATCACCTCTTTCTCCTATTGTTACTAGGAATAAAAGAGGTAATTTTTCTTTAATTAAATAATATGCATGCATATATATATATATATCATCATCAACATCAAATTCCTGCCATGTACCTTCAAGGAGTGTATGTACAGGATATGATAGTACTACATGAAAAAATTACATCATTACTAACTTCCTATCTACAACTTTCCTCCAAATCAGTCTGTTACTTGTCAAGACTCCAACATTATCAGATCTTATATTTCTATCATCTAAGGCACTTTGTACTGTATCAATCCACCTATATCTTGGTCTTCCTCTGGGTCGTTTTGCTGCCAACCTGGCAGAAAACACTTGCTTTGCTAATCTTTCCTCGCCCATTCTGTTTAAGTGACCATACCACCTGAGATTAGCTCTGCTAACGCATTCCTGGATGCTGACAATGTCAAGTTCTTTCCTAATATCCTCATTTTTAATATGATATTGCCATTGATGCCGTCTGTTCATGCCTCTAATCTTTCTCAGGACTCTCATATCTGTGGTCTCTAGTCTTTGGTCAAGTGTTTTACTTCTGACCCAGCTCTCACATCCATAAGTTAAAACTGGTTTGAACACTGTCTTGTATACAGCTAATTTAGTGTTTTGACTAATTTCTCTCTTATTCCATATGAATTTATTCAATTGACGTCCCACCATACCAGCTTTGCTGATTCTGTTTTCTATTTCAATATTTAATTTACCATCTTCAGTAAAAATCGTGCCTAAGTAGCTGAAATGTTTTACTTGTTCCACAGATTCTCCATTCACAACACAGTTGACATTTTCAATGATTCTGCCTATTTTCATTGTCTTTGTCTTTTTATTGCTGACCTTCATACCATGTCTATTACAACAGCTATTCAATTTAGTCAGAGAATCTTGCAGACTTGTAGCGGATTTATTTAGAAGTGTAACATCATCCGCATAAAGCAAAGAGCTGACATTAGCATCTCCAATTTTGATATCATGTTTAATACCACTTTCCTTCATAATGTGATCCATATAGATAATGAATAACAGAGGGGATAATGTACATCCTTGTCTCACACCAGATTTAACATTAAACCACCTTCCTATACTTCCATCAATTCTAACTGCTGACTTACAACTCAAATAAAGACTAAGTATTGCTTGATACAATGCCCCATTGACATCATATAACTGCAGCGTATTGAATAGCTTCTCTCTTGGCACCTTGTCATATGCCTTTTCCAAATCAACAAAACTTAAATACAGATGTTTGTTAAATTCCCATGCTTTCTCGACTATTTGTCGTAAAGTGAAGATCTGATCCTGACAGCCTCTATTTGGCCTGAATCCAGCTTGTTCTTCACCAAGCTTTTCTTCCACAATTCTTCTCAACCGTTTCTCAAGTATACTTGCATAGATCTTGCCAGGAACACTCAGTATAGAAATACCTCTGTAATTCTCACATTCAGTTTTATTTCCATTTTTATATATGGGTACTATGAGAGCTCTACTCCAATCATCAGGAATTCGTCCCTCTGTCCAGGCTTTCTGAACTATAAAGTACAGCCACTGTAAGACTCTTATACCACCATACTTCAGCATTTCTGGTTGAATATCATCTACTCCTGCTGCCTTTCCACATTTCAAGCCTTTGATGGCTTTTTCTACTTTAAGTATGGATAAGTATTCCTGACTGCATGCCTGGTCATTGTGTTTTACCACTGTGCTGTCATCACTGCTTGTTTCATTTAGCAGTTTTTCAAACTAATTACTCCATACTTCAAGGATATCTTTTTCTCCCGTTTTCATGTAACCTTTATCATCTCTAACTCCTTTTACAGCACTCTTTCCTCCATTCCTAAGCTTTTTCAACAACCTCCAGAATATTTTGCCACCATCTTGATATTTA
This sequence comes from Typopeltis vanoorti, assembly GCF_054136105.1. Lineage (NCBI taxonomy): Eukaryota > Metazoa > Arthropoda > Arachnida > Uropygi > Thelyphonidae > Typopeltis > Typopeltis vanoorti. The sequence continues at coordinate 30,455,065 of NC_143560.1, forward strand.
TTTTCTATATTCTTGCCAAAGTCCTCCCATGACTTTTGTTTAGCTAGTTTACACAGCTAGTTTAGCATTCTTGCATTTGTCTCTATATTCTCTAAGAGCACAAGCTGACTTATTTGACAGTAACTTTTGATATGCTTTCTTCTTTTCCTTCACTGCCTCTTTAACTTCCTGTGTCCACCAGGGAGTTCTGATTTTTTTATCCTTGACAGACAACCTCACCATATGCCTCTCTGGCAGCATCAATCAATGTTTTTTTCAGAGTTTGAAACTGAATCTCCAAGATTTGATTCCTGTTCTCAAACTCTTTCATTTTTTCTTCAATAATCTTTGTGTATTTTAGTCTACAGTTCACATCTGAGAGCTGCTCAACTTTTAATTGCTTTAAAACTTTCTTATATGTTATTCTTTTCAATATGAAATTTAATTTTATCCTGCTCAAGACTAAATAGTGATCACTTCCAATTTCAAATCCTCTGTACACTCTGGTGTCCTGCACCAGGGAGAAAACATCGCTATCAACAATAACATAGTCAATGAGACTTTTCTTATTCCGAACCTCTTCTCTCCATGTGAATTTGTGCACATTTTTATGTTGGAACATAGTGTTAGTAATAACCAGTCCATGTCCTGAGCAGAAATCCAACAGATATTTGCCATTATTATTAGCTTTGCTCTTTTCTCCAAATTTTCCCAAAATATTTTTGTATGTCTCACAATCATTTCCTACTCTGCTATTTAGATCCCCAACAAGGACCAACTTTTCCTTTTTCATTGTGTCAGTTGCTTTTTCTAAAGCCTCAAAAAATTCTTCCACTTCTACCTTAGTAGAACCTTCTGTGGGACCATAGGCACAAATAATTCTCATTGTCCAGTTCCCCATTCTCATATTTGCCCTCATTACTCTACTTGAGACTGACTGCCATTCAAGAAGATTAGCCTCGTATTATGTGTTGAATACTATGGCTACTCCTTCTTTTCCTTGATTGTCATTGCCTGAATATAACATTTTGTATTTATTGCTCAGAAATATCTCACCAGTTTTGGTGTTTTTTGTTTCAGTCACCCGTATTATGTCGATCTGGTACTGATCTAATTCCTCAGCTAGCTCCATTTCTTTGCCATTCAGGCTTCTTACGTTGATAGTACCGATCTTTAACTCTGGTGATGTTGAGTTGGGGTTTGTTTTCAGATTTGTTCCAGTAGCTGACTTTTTGCTGTTCACCCTGGTTCCCTGGTGAAAACAATGGGGGCCTTGTTTAACCGGGCGACGCCCCAGCCGGCATGAGATTTTGTCATGTTGTACCATCATTTTTTATTTTGGTTTAACCAATAAGAATACAATTTGGTCAGCTAAATTCCAAATTGCCAGCCCATCCTCTTTCGTTCACTATCCAAGTAGATACCCAACAGGGTGCACCACGAGAAGGTGAGGATTGGACATTAGGTCAGAAGCCCTGGTCGGTTCTCCGCATTCCTTTAAAGATTCTGTGGAGGTCTCCTCTCAGTTATACAGCTTTGACCCTTAAGCACTCCATATATATATATATATATATATATATATATATATATATATATATATATATATATATATATATATATATATATATATATATATATATATATATATATATATAACTTTGTATATATGCACAAAGTTATATGCATATATAACTTTATATATAATATATATTAAATATATTAATATAAATATATTATATATATTGAAAGGAGAGACATGCTCTCCTTTTACTACCAGAAGTAGTAAAAGGAGAGAATTTGGGCAATGCAGTTGTGAAGGCTGCTTTCTTTGCATTTATTAAATATAGCTGTTTCAACAAGTCTGAGTGGTGTAGAACTCAATCTTGGCTCATTGATTGTTTTAAATACAGTGATTGAAATTGTTCGAAATATGCTTTCCTTCTCCCTCCCATGCCATCCAATGTATAACCAACATGGTTTGGGAGTATTGCAAAAACTTGCCTTACCCTATCCAGTGAGCATTATCTGTGTTAAATAATTTTCAGCATTAGCTAACACAATGATAAGCAGCAGTGTCAGTAGCTTTGAGAGTTATAACATGAGGTGAAGGTGAACAGAATAAAATATTTAGTTGGGTGTTACCATAGCCAGAAAATATGGGTAGTAGCAAGCATAAGATGTTTACTAAATTATTTTAGAAGTACAAAGTGAGTGATCATAATTATGAGAAACTTCAACTATTTTAACATAGATTGGAAGGAGGATGGACCCAGCATATGAATGTAAGTTGAATTTATAGAATTCTTGAAGGGCTATCTTGGAGATCATGCATGTGGAAGGAATGTAAATATTACAACTTTTGAATTTAGTCATAGTATTAATTTATTTCTATTTCCAGTTAAGTTGAACGTAGTCATGGTCTCAATTTGGAAAACAGAGGATGTCTCGAAAAAGAAAAGGCTTTATGTGGAGTTACAAGCCTGTAACATATGACTGTTTTAGGATCTGCATTTGGCCAGTGTATAGATTGAAAAAATGAAGGAAAAGTGATCAGTAGTGTGGCACTTTAACTATGATATAGTTAATATAACAGTGATAAATTGTATGCTTAAAATGAGAAGAATAAATAGGCAATAAATTGCAGATTAAGAAGAGTTTAAGGGGAAAATTATTAAGAGAAATGGGAGAGAAATAATAGGTTCAAACTATGAAAGTAATGAATATAGTAAGGAAGGAAAAATTAGAATGCGAGTGGAAGCTAGCACTGAGGACCAGAAAATTCTAAGGATTTTTTTCCTGGTGTTTCCAATAAGAGGAAAAATGATCATTGAAGGATAACTACTGAATTGAGGAAGTAGTTGTATAGCTATCAAATGACATTAGCAGAGCTGTTTGAAGATCACTTTTTCAAGAAATCTCATCATAGAAATCTCATCATCATCATCTTAAAAAATAAAAAATAAAGTTTTATTTCTTGAGGGAGTTACAGAGTAATTTTATTGTCATTTAAGGTGGTAAGACAGAATAAGATTTCACCATATGTTTTAAGGACATGCTTTGGAAATGGGAGTGTTTTTGACTGAGTTGTTTAATGAGAATGTTTCTGGTCTCTAAAGAAACCATGCTGTTGCATATGAATATTGCCAAAATAGAAGGTGGGAAAAATTATTATGACGAATAGAGCAGATGTTGGCCTTACTTGAGGACTTAAAGAGACACTGTAATTGGGGAAGGTCAGTGGAGTCACTGTTGCAATATGTAAGGTTTTAAAATTTGTGAATCAAGTGGCAGTGGAGAAAATATGTGACATAGGAATGATGGAGGGACATGGACCTAAACTTTAGAAAACTCATTGCTAACATGGTGAAGACATCACAACAGGTTATGGCAGTAATGCAGATGTAGAAGGAAGGAGGTTATTATTTCTATATATAAGTCCTGTATTAGACCACTTATATGAATCACCATGCACAAATTTGGGCCATCCCTTTTCAGGGGATGAGAATATATTAGAAAGTTCAAAAATGGTTGACTGAGATGGTTTCCTCTCTTCAGAATGTTGGCTAGGAAGAAAGATTCAGGAAATGCAATTAGCAGGCCCTCATGAATAGAAGAAGAGGGGAGGGAGTGGGTGAGATGTGATTAATGTATATAGGGGTTGTTATAAGATTAATGTGGATGGAAGAAATTTTTCATAGAGTGGGGAGAAACAGGAATAGAACAAGAGGCCATCCCTGAGAGCTACACAAGAATGTGAGTTGTAGGTGAGAATCAGTTTTTTCATGGAGAGCATTGCCTAAAAGCATAGTGAGTAGAATACATTGCCTGAGAATATGGTGAGAAAAAATATAGAAACAGTGAATGAATATAGGACATGGTTTGATGAGCTATGTGCATAACAGTGAGATGGTCATGAGTCTCTTGACCTCATCATAAGCTTTTGACTAATTCCCAAGAAAGTCTTTGGACTCATTGGAGATTTAATGATAATAATAACATACACATCATGTGAAAGATGACTGATACTGGTATTAATTTAATTCAAATTAATACCAGTATCAGGATTAATACCAGTATTAATCTGCATACTCACTGATTATTGCATAGGGTCTAAGCAAGCAGCAAAACTTTTCTCAGCTAGTACTATCTGTTAGCAATAAGTTCGGTTTTTTTTTTGTAATGTATTGATAACAATTTTTTTTTCTCTCCTTTTTTTTTTTTAAATCATCCATTTTGCTACTACTTTTTTAAAGACAGACAGACATAAATAAATAACCTGCTGATACCTGTCTGACAGCCACTCACCTATCTGACTTAGTAGGCTGTTTTCTAATTCCATCTGTTTGAGTTTAGCTACTAGCTTGTCATGTAGCAAGTCTCTATCAAAGGCCTTTGAAAAATCCAAGTACACCATTGTATATGCATGCATCACCTTTATCAAGTGAATTCATCACCTTGTTGTAATATGTAAGCAGATCGCTGAAACATGACCTCCCCCTAATGAACCACATGCTGACCATCATAAAGAATACTGCTGTTATCAACCCACTTCTGAATCCAAGTCCTCACCAACTTCTCTCATACCTAAACAACAACCTCAAATGCACAAATCAGTCTATAATTTGTAGATTTAGTCTTATCTGCCCCCCCCCACCCTTTGTGAAGTGCAATAACTTTTCCCACCTTCTGCTCCCTCAGGACTTGTCCTATTGCAAGGCACATGTTAAATAGTTGTACCAAAGGTGCCATTAATTCCATATGACATTCCCTTAAGACAGCGTTTCTCAACCTTTCTAAGCCCAAGGACCAGTAAAATGCCTAAAACAATTCTACAGACCACTAAGTTATGTAATTTTTTAAATGTATGTGGGGATTACCAACATTTTTGAAAAAACTGTGCCTTTTATAACATAATAAATCTAAAAGCATGTTTTGAATACATATGGAAACATAATTAATTAAGTTGGAAGTAAACGATTAAAAGTGTATCATCACTGAATAAAGTTTTAATTTTTATTAAACAAATAAAGGTACAGTTTCCGATTTGCTGTGGGAAATGAATGGGTATTGCAATGCCATCCCGATCCCCCTTTCATCTGCCCACAGCAACTTTTATATTTTATATGTAATCCCCATTCATCTTCCCACACTCATTAAGCTCACTCCACAACTTTTTAGCGGCATTGGTACCATGGGCAAATGAATGAGAAATGTCAGCACCGTCCCACTGAAACCTTCATTCATCTGCCCACAACGACGTTTATCTTTAATCCCCATTCATCTACCCACGGCAACTTTTATATTTTATGTGTCATCCCCATTTATCTGCCCATACTCATGAAGCTAGGCACCACAACAACTTTTATCTTCACGCACTCTCTGATTCGACCTGTGACATGTAAACTGTTCCATTCACTAAATGCGTTGTGAGAGGAAGGGAAAATGTTGTTCTTATCTTACTCCATTATCATAATATTGAATACGAACTTGACATCCATGGATTCCATCATGGATGACATCCCTTGTCCTGTCCAAACCATCCCCTGCATATACCCAAAAATTTCACTCAGAACATCCCAAGTTATTAATGCCTCTCTCCCATCCAAACACACACACACACACAATTCCGGCCGATACGAATCAACTTATTTCCCTGACAAGTTTTCCATGACCAGCAAAAGAATTTAAGGCATCCTGTTATGTGAGGTCATTACCTCAATATCAGTCCACTAGTACAATAGCAGTCCAACCCATGATGCAGCCGCAAAATGCCATCCACATGTTCGGGCACATTTTCCCGCCAGCGACCGTGTGCCGTATATACCATACACATGTGATTTGTACTAATCGTGCTATGATGCCGGTTTTAATTATATCCGTCCTGTTTTATCCAGAGGCACAACAGCAATCATCGTAAATCTGGCAGATTCATTAATCGTGTGGTGGTTTTATTTATATCCGTCCTGTGTGCTGCTAGTATTCGTTACGTTGTGATGAGTGTTTGTGTATAATTCATGACTGTACGGATGTTGTTGTCTGCATGCGATGGATTCGATCTGCTCAACCGCATATTCCCGCAAGTGACCGAACGAGATAGAGCTTCATGAAACGGGACGTGGGCAGCAATCCTCCTCGCCAGCAGAGCCAACCCTCACCATGACGTCACTTTGTGTAACTTTCATTTCATCCCCGATTTTGTCCAATTTTGGAAATGGATTAATTCCAAAACCACTAACGAGAATAATTGGAAACTGTAGTCCAAATAAATAATATAATTATGTTACTACTTACTTTTAATGGGATGGTTCAGTTTCTCGGCCTTTGCAGAGTTGCTGGATATCCGGCTCGATATTGGTCAACTTTCAGTCAAAGATCGGCACATAACACACTAAGATGATTTCTGTATTTTGATTTTATTTGAAGGAGCGATGAAAATCCTTTCTTACAAAGACAGTTGTAGAAACTTGATTGATGATTTTCAGTGCTTCTTCAGATATTCAGGAAATTCACTTCTCACTGAAGGCGAGATCCAGAATCGAGCCAAACCAAGATCACAGAATTGCATTTTAAGCCTACTGTCACTTGAAAGCTCAATTAGCTGTTCTTTTTTCAATAACGAAAGGTCATTCTCGTGACTATAAGCCTGAAATAGATCTCAACCCACAGAAATTTCTTATAAAAGTTATCCTGAAAATATGTTTCAAAATTCTGTTTTGGAGTTTTGAGGTGGTCACGAACCCTTTCCAGAAACTGAGAATCAACAAAAAGATCATTTTCCACTAAAAAGGATTCCAATGTTGGAAAAGGTGCAAATTATCTGTCTTTTACATAAAGTAATACACAACACCTTTTTTTTTTTTCTCAAATGCCTTTATTTTGTCATATGCATCAAGAACAGTTAAAGAATTTCCCTGAAGGGAGAGATTGAGTTCATTTAGTTTCGAAAAAAATGTCTGAAAGATAGGATAGTGTTGATAACCATGCTTCGTCAACAAGGAGTGATGCAAAATTAGAATTATGTTCATTTACAAGCAATAAAACTTTGTGCCTTAATTGAAATAATATTGTTAGTACTTTTCCCCTTTAAAGGCAGCGAATTTCAGAATGAAGCAAAATTTGTATATATTCACTGCCCATTTCATCGCAGAGTACTGAAAATAACCTGTTAATTAACAGTCAAGCCTTAATAATCTAGCTTTACAGTGTTGTATAGCACAGTTTTAAATTCTGGTAGCATTCTTTGGAGGCCAACCTTTCCCTAGGTATGAAACAATATACCCGATTCATATCCGGAGCCACTTCCATAGAAACAACCCCCAACTATGCCTGCTTGTGAGGGCGCGAGCTTCGTCTGAACAAAAGCTCATGCATTTTTCCCACTGGATCCCTTTGTGTATTATGTAATTATTGAGAGTGTGAAATATTCTTCTCCAGTTGTTTGGGATGACGAAGTTCTACAAAACAGAATATTGCCATGAATGTTGTTATCAGGCGCATATCTTATGTAGCATATTAACTGGTCATCATCTGTAACATCAGTAGTCTCGTCTATTTGTAACTCATAATAAGGGCTCTTCTTAACTCTTTCGATTAACTGAGATTCTACGTGACTTGCCATATCATTAATTCTGTGACCTACAGTTTCATTGAAAGAGGAGTCAAATCAACATCTTTTAGTTACTTGTTGCCAAACATAGTTTTTACCACATCTTTTATAGCTGGAAGTAATAAATTTTCTCTGATAGAATGAGGTTTCCCTGTTTTCACAAACTTAAGAGATAGGATGCTTCCAGTGCCTTGCTATTAATCGAACCTATGGCCAAAACTACATCTTTCCCATGATTTAATGTCCCTAAGCATCGCTGAAAAAATTCAATTGGCTTATTTTTCACATCACAATGTTTAGTTTCTAAATGTCGTGGGAGTTTTGCAGGTTTCAGACACTTGTTCGACAACACTTCATAACACAAAACACATTGAGGTTTCTTTTCACTTTCATCTCCATACCAGGTAAACCTGAATTCCAAATATGAACTGCTATTTTTCCTACTGTATTTTTTCTTTGAACTGCTTGTTTCTTCTACTTTAATAGTATCAGATTTACTCACCGTTACAACACATGTATCACAATTAGGGTTAGCATCACCTGTTTCATTTGCTCTTCTTTTCAAAGTCCTAGTTCTAAGTAACTTTTCCATTATTAAAAAACGTTTCCGAAAAATATATAAATACTGGGGTTAATTCACAACACACTTTGTCCAAGTATCATTTAGCACTTCTGAAGGTTGAAGGAGGAAAGGAGTCTTGGTTGAAGACGGAAAACCTTCAATGATAAAAATCAATAAACAATAAGTAACTGGTCGAAATGTGGATAACACATGTTCACTTCAAATCTGACAAAACAGCAAGGGAAGGCAGAAGCAATAAAACTATATTGTTGTTCACTTCACCCCTCTTATTATTCATCATTCTGTTGATACAAATTATTGTAGTGCCAGAATGACAAGTAACAAAAGTGGGGTGAAGTGAACAACAATATAGTTTTATTGCTTCTGCATTTGAACATTCTGATGCTATTTGTTGTTGTTTTTTTAAGTCTCCATTTGATTTCAATAATTTTTACTTACTTATTCAATTTTAATTTGTTTGGATAACTAAAAAATGTATATTTTTGAGTGATGCAAAATATTAGTTTAGCGGACCACCTGTCCCATCGTCGCGGACCACGGGTTGAGAAACACTGCCTTAAGACGTGGGAATACACTATCAAATCCTAATGCCTTATTAACATCAAGTTTACTTAATTCCTCATATACTTCCTGCTCATTCACCATCAGTCCCTCTACACTCCAGCTTCTCCTGATGTTGCCTTTACAAGGATGAAATACACTGATAAACTGGTCATTGAATAATTCAACTATGTATCCTCTGCATTGGTTATCGATCTTCCAGTGTCATTAACTAGCATCATCCTCCCATAGTCATTTTTCCTTCTACTTGCCAGATATCAAAAGAACTTACTAAAATTTTTCTTAACTTGGTTAGCTGATTTCTTCTCAAACTGCACTTTTGCTGCCTTTACCAACCAAGTTACCTTCCTGGCCTGCTCTTTTTTCTCTTCATGCAACTGATCATGACCAATATTCATCTGGTGTTGCCTCCACAGTTCTTCTTCTGCCTGATAGTCCAGCCTTGTGTTCACTTCATGTTCACTCTCACCAACCTGGGGAAGATTAGACGCTCCATTCACAGTCACATCCTCTGATGATATAACCATATTTAAAACTCTTAATCCTCATGTGCCCTCTGTTACGTATTATCTAAGATTGTTGTCCCTTAAGAACTTGAGAAATTCATTCTCTTTCCCTGATGCTATCTCTTCATTCCAATCAATATTGCTGTTGAAATCACCCATAATGATCACCCTTTGCTTGTTCACTAAACCAGGTTGCCTATACATTTCTTTGTCTCCACCTTCCACAGTCCCTGGTCTGTAGCAGCACCTCACCAAATATCTCATTCTATCAACCTCTGCTTCATACCATACTGATTCAAAACCCTCTGTCACTTTTTTCTCCTTGTATCTCAACCTTGCACAGGCATAATTCCCCTGCTATCATCAGTTACACTCCCCCTCCCTTCTTGCCTTTCCTGTCTTCATGAAAAACATCATATCCCTCTATTTCTATTCCCATCAAGATGTTATTCTCATTCAGCCATATTTTACTTATTCCAACTATTTTCATGCACATAAACTCAATCAATGAAACAATTTCATCTCCCTTATTTCTGACACTCTTGGCATTCATAAATAAATATAACAATTCATTTCTTCATCTATAACCAGTCCTACTCATGCTGTCCCTTGTCTGTGATTTCTCCTTACCTGCTTCTGCTCATCTTTCTGCCCCACATAGCATCCAAACTCTCATCCCCCCATGTATTCCTGGCTATTCCATTCCTATGCTGGTCATCAACATACATGCATATGTATGTTGATGACCAGCATAGGAATGGAATAGCCATTAATGCACTATATAATGCACTACCATTTTCTGAATTCACTCTCCTTCCACCATGTCCCCCTGGCCTGCTCTGTTTCCCTGTTCAACTTGCTTTCCTGTTCTGACATTCTCTTTTCCATTCACAACCACATTAGTCTCACCTAGTCCACTCTCCTGTGTTGTGTCATCCTCTTATGTTTTAAGGCCCTTTCTATCTCTCATAAGCATAAATCACACTAATGTATTTTCTTTAAATAATTCCTACTTATTACTTTCTTATCACCCTTTTAATATCATTTATCTTTTAACTTCTATCTCAATATACTTATTACTTAGGCCGAAATCCCTGACGAGAGTGAAGTTGTTGTTCTGTGAGACAAAGAAATGCAAATGGCAGATGCCTATTTCTTTGTCTCAGCACTAGTTCTATCTCCCTTTACAAATTCAGAGAAAATTTATTTGTTTACGCTGCGCCACCCTGAATCCTAGGATATACTAAACATGTAAGACCAAGGAGTTAGAATCCAGTCAGCATTCACTCTTGTCATTTATAAATTTTAAACTTGCAATCATGACCTGATAATATCTAATTTTCCTGCCTTTCGAGGTTCGCTATATTTTACGAGCAAGTGCAGTAGGATCTAAGTACAGGCAAGACAACATTTATATTTAAACAAAACATTTTAATTACAAGTAGAATACATATAATGCACTTTGAAGCACTGAGTTAATCATTCAATAAAATTTTGGTACAGCATTAGCACTCTTACATACAGTTATTTATCCTTTCCATAAATTTCTATCTGAGAAACTTAATTAATAACATTTTATCACTCAGTCTCGTTGTATTACTCTACTCGATCAAATCTCATTCTTAATATATATCAAATTCCATTCACAATCTTCTCTGACAAATTTTAATCAATTTACATATATCTCAGGCCTAATTAAGAACTCTTGTATATATATCTCTCTCTCGAGGTACATTCATGAGACAATGTTCTATTTCTTTCTTAAATCTATCACTTAACAGTTCAAAGAGTCTCTAGTAGCACATACAATAAAATCTTCTTATTCAATTCCATTAGTTAAAAGACATAAAGTTTTCACCTTACCAATTTGCTGGTATTGCTACTTTAACTGCTTCAGTATCTCGTCAGATATCTACCTACGTTAACCTCTTCACTTCACACTTTACTGGATACTCTTTACGAATTTTCTCTATACTTCATATTGGAAGATTTCTGTAGTTTTCCACTATCATGATCTGCTGGGCTTTTGTTTCTGACTGGTAAGTTCCCTTGGTCATTTGGTCGTAACTTCCTCGAACAAAGGAAACTCATGTGGAGGCTCCATACCAGCCAGACTTCCGAGGCACAAGAATACAGCAGCAGGAACACGTCTAAAAGCCCTGTACGCAGCGTTACTGCTCCTTTTAAATGCCACACCACTTTTCTCATTCGTCATCTGATATCTACGTCATACATTCTCTACGTCACACGGCACTAAGCGCCGCTCGCGGAATCCTCTCATAACTTTCGTAGCGTCATGGTGGAAGGGGGAATGCACCTTGCTACATAACAGATGTACCTGTACTCTCACTACATGTTTTTGAAGTCGGCCATTTCACATTTTGGTTATTATCTCTCACCCAGCAAATGGTTAGCTATTTACATAGTATCTGAGACTAAGCAGCTATACACCAAAATTATAATGAAATTTCACATTACAAAATAAGATAAGATATAAAACTAAAGGTAAAATTTCTATACAAGTGCTTCTACATTTCTGATAAATCATTAATTCTTTTAAGAGAGTGATAACAATGTTAAGTCTGAGTGAAACGCAATTTTCTTTAATATTTTGTTTCACTCCGACTTAACAAAGGCTTCCTCCCTCACAAAAAAATTTTTTTTCCTTAAGAGATAAAATTTTTTTCTTTTTTTGGTTCATTCCCGCATATTCTCCAGGGGGGGGGGGGTTCTCTTGTTTCGTTAGTTTCCCCTTGCTCACATTTCTTAGGTACTTGGTTCCTACCATGGTTAGTTTAATCCAATTTATGTTGATAATCTTTTGGTTATCCATTTCCAAGCTTTCCTCAGAGTTATTTTCATCCTTTAACTTATTATTCGTCATATCCTGACCTGATTCAGGTGGAATCTCTACCTTCGAGATTGTAACATTCTCAGGCTCTTTCCGAGTGGGCTTGACTACCTCACAATCCTTATCTATATGTGAGACTATATTGTCACCTTCCCTCACCTTATGATTCTCTCCTTTGACTGTCATTTTTGATTGTCTGTGCTTTGTGTAACTCCTATTTCCCCTGGTGTTACTATGGGACGTTTGTCCAAAGTTTGCCTCTCTGTTGTTATTCCATGGGGGCCTCCTATTAAAAAAACAATTTCTTGCAATATGCCCAATCTTATTACATTTGAAGCAAGTGGGGGGGGGGGTCCCTATAATCTCTCTGAATACTCTTATCCTGAGGTTTTAGGTTGTAGAAGTTATGATTTTGCTCAGCCATTTGATCTAGTTTTGCCATCATGCTATCAATTTTACTGAGCATGGGCTGGCTCTGTTTTTCTACTTCCTGTCTAACTATTTCTTTTATTTCCTCTGCTTGTGAGGCTCTGAGGCTTTGACTGAGGTGATAGCCAGCTGTTGCAATGCCACATCCAGTCGATCCATTACATGTTGTTGTAATTTTGTCACCTCCTGTCTAATCATGGACAATGCCTCCTCTCTGTTAATCATATCCTTCCTATCATACATAATTCTCTCCCTTCCATCTGATTCCATGTTAAAATTAGTGGCCTTGTGATCTTCATTTTTCTTTTTGGTTCTGGTCATCCCTTTTTCTCTCTTTGTCTCTACCTCTGTTTTACTTAGGTCCCCTGAACTACTAACTTCTTTAATGACGTTTATGTTGCAGGACTTGGATGCGGGACACATGTCTCCAAGCATCTGCTCCTTTTCCCTTACTGCTTTATAACAATCCTCAAGGTTTGTGATTTTCTTCTTGTATGCTGTCTCTCTTAATTCTGGCCTTAGTCCCTACTTAAAGTGAAGGAAAACTGCCCAGTCTAGGTGAGATTTATCCTCATTTGAAATGCTTAGACTGTTGGCCAGGATCAGCAGACAATTGTAATAATCAGTCACACTTTCCCTGTCCTTTTGGGAGCTTCCTTGTAATTTCCAAAGATTAGGCCTTATACTTCTAAGCTTTGAAAACTGTGAGATCAAAAGTCTCCTTGAATTTGCTGTATTCAAGCGTTTCTTTCAAAATAGGAGAGGCATACAGGAAGGTTTTAGCCTTTCCCACTAATTTACTCCTGAGTAATATTAGCAACTGGAAGTCTGACCAGTTAGCCAATACTCTCAGTTTCTCGATGTATGAGAAAAAGGCCAATACCGTGCCACTTTTCTCATTCGTCATCTGATATCTACATCATATGTTCTCTACGTCACACGGCACTAAGCACTGCTTGCGGAATCCTCTCATAACTTTCGTAGCATCACGGTGGAAGGGGGGAGGCACCTTGCTACATAACAGATGTACCTGTACTCTCACTACATGTTTTTGAAGTCGGCCATTTCACATTTTGGTTATTATCTCTCACCCAGCAAATGGTTAGTTATTTACATAGTATCTGAGACTAAGCAGCTATACACCAAAATTATAATGAAATTTCACATTACAAAATAAGATAAGATATAAAACTAAAGGTAAAATTTCTATACAAGTGCTTCTACATTTCTGATAAATCATTAATTCTTTTAAGCGAGTGATAACAATGTTAAGTCTGAGTGAAACGCAATTTTCTTTAATATTTTGTTTCCCTCTGACTTAACACCTGCTCATTCACATCATCTCCGACTTCCACTGATACCTTGTTTGCATCACTCATTATGCTTCCTTCCAAGTGACCAAGTGACCCACTCCAAAAGCATTCAGATGCAGCTCCATTCATCCCTTAAACTCATCCCACACATTTACAAACCACACTCCTTTCTCTTCACACATTTCTGCTAATAATCCATTCAGTATCTTTGCTCTTCACTGCAACTCATCATTGTCATAGCTGGGCAACATGCAAACCACCCTTTCTACCACGCTGTTGTCTTTCATTCTCCCAAATAATCTGCTGATATTCAATGTCACATTTTTTTCTATGCCCAAACAAATTCGTTTCAACCACAATCACTAATTCCCTGGCACACTTACTTCTCATGTCTAGTTCCTCAATCACCCTGTTCATTCTCCTTCCTAGAAAACATACCTTGTGCATCCTCTCATCCACCACTCTCCACTATCTTTCATGTTATTTTTTCTCACTCTTCTGTTTGTTTCCACCATACACCTAATTTCATTCTGTACATGTCCCATTTCTTTCCTCATCTTAATAATTTCATTCTTCATCTCTTGCATTCCAACAATCATTGCTACTATTGCTTCATCAGTCAGACTTTCTTCCATTTCCACAGTCACACCAGCTGTTGCATTATCAGTCAGACACATTTCTGCCTTCCATAATTCTGGAAGGCAGAAATTAAAAAGGGAAATCTGGATTTCCCTTTTTAATCATTTCCATATTCACAGTCACATTCTACACACTCTTCTGGCTGTAATTCTTAGTCTTACATTTATCGTTGTCTTTCATCTAGTGTTCTTCATTTCTGGTGTCCAACTTTCATTCAAATTACCAGAATCCATTAACATATCACATTTTCTACATACCCTTACTCTGTCGCTTCTCTTGTTTAATTTCTCAAATTTAATTTCTTTAATTTCTCGTGGTAAAATCCACACTGCTCAACACACTTGACTTTCATGCTACCTTACATCTGGATGACCTTGTTTTTACTGCCATTTTTCCTCCTTTAACTGTTATTCAAATTAATTAGCTTTGAAATACAAATTCACACTGTACATTCAATCACAACCAAGCCAGACTAAAATTACAGTGATTCATGTAGTGATTTCATTAAATTTATTACTTTCTGACATAGTCTTTGTTATTTTAGGAGATTCTGGAAGCAAATATAGCATTGAGCTAAACAGTTCAGTACCAGATGAACCGCCTTTAAGTTTCGAAACAAATACGGAATTCTATACACAAGGTATTGACATACAGCAGGTAAATATTCCTGGTAAGTGTGAATAGTGAATTTACAAATTTTTATAGTTTAATTTTTATTTTGTGGTGTTTATGTATAAGTATATAGTATTAATTTGTTAAATGTTTTTCTGTTGAAATACCTAGTGCAGTCCATAAGTTTTAGGACTTGTTTTGCCATCATGTACAATACTGGAATAATCTATTGACAAATGCCCTAACTAAATAATACCAACTAATGTCTCCACCATAGAGTGAGGTTAGTTTATGTTCAGTAGTATGCAAGTTATGACATGTAGTGTAAAGTGCCTTTTCTTTGTACCTCATGGATATGAAAAGTGAACAGAGAATTGCAGTTGATTTTTGTTTTAAAGCAAAAACACAAGAAATGGTATAAAAGGCATATGGAAATGAGACTCTGAACTGATCTAACATCTTCAGGTGGCATTCATGATTTTGTGACAAAAAGGAGTCAGTAAAAGATGATGAGAGAAAATGACCATCCCAACATTGACTCGAACTTCGGAAAACATTGTTGCTGTTACTGAGCTGGTGAAGAACAATTGTCGGATCACGTCATGGGTGATAGCGAGGGCTTCCAACATCTCTAAGAGCATTGTTCTTTGCATTCTGAGTGAAGATTTGGGAAAGGGGAAATTGTGTGCATGTTTTATCCCATATGCCTTGAGAGCTGAGCAAAGTGAAGATCATTTCATGTCTTGTCAGGACATTATCACAATGATGGATGCAAATGAAAATTTTGTTGACAAAATCATTATGGGAGATGGGAGTTGGTGTTTTTCTACAATTCCAAAACAAAGCAATAGAGTTCTGAATGGATTGGTGACACATCTCCCAGACTGAAAAAATTAAGATTCTAAAAGTCACATATCAAAATTATGTTGATTTTTTTATTTTTTACTCCCAAGGTTTGTGCACAACAAATTCATACCAGAGGGGAGAACAGTGAATGTAGAATTTTATAAAGAAGTTATGGATCATCTTAAATGCATTCCGGTCATGAGATATTTCTCATGATGCACGATAATGTGCCTGCTCCTAAAGCTGCAACTGTGTATTACTTTTTGACATGCAAAAGTATCCCACCATTTGTCACCTCTTCCCCCTAACTCACCAGATTTATCCCCTGTGAACTATATTTTGTTTCCCAAGTTGAAAATGAAGCTGAAAGAACACCATTTTGCAGCTGCTCCGATCATCCAAAAAACTGTAATCAATGAATTAAAGACAATTGAACAATTAGAATTTTCTGCAGCTCTCCAAAGCTATATTACTGTGCTAAAGCCTATATAGATGCCAATGGATCATATGTTTTCTTTCTTTCATGTGTTTTTGATTTTTTATAATTTATGTCCTAAAACTTATATACTGCACCGGATATCAGTATATCATATTGGTGGTTTCTGGAGTTTTCAATGTTGTGAAGTTACTGGATCAGCTAACCTTAACTTGATTTGACCTAGCTAGTTTATTGATGCAGTCAGCTCAATGTCTTAAAGTGACTGGATCAATAAACCTGTACTTTATCTAACTTAGTTCATTTCACTGTATTGAAAATAGGTTAAAATATGGATTAATTAAATTAATATTAAATAAGAATAATCAGAACTAATTAATAACTCATTGCTGTATTATATAATTAGTTTTGATTGATATTTGGTATAGTTCATTATATTTAATTTTTTTTAACAGTCAATAACATATTGGAAAGTAATAGTATTAAATATTTACTGCTTAAAATAGCAAGCAAGTTAAATTAATTGAATATTTGCTATAAATTATTTTTTAATTTTTATGTAATGATAATTGTATAATATAAATTATACTAGACAGGAAATTATATTCTTGTTTTAATCATTTACTCAAGTGTAAATAAACAGTTTCCTCTCATAAGTATCTTCACAGCTAGACATAGAGAGGGTGTTGTTTTCACATCAGTTGCCTCATTATCTCACAATAAACAGCACACTTTCTTTAAGACTTGTATATTGCTATACATTATGGAAAGGGTCAATACCCAAACCATTTTTTGACCTTTATTGAATAGAACTCAACCTGAACTAAAGTTAAAATGCAGAAATCATATATTCTCCATATGCAAATATTAAAAGGGTATATCATCATGTCATTAAAATACTCTGGATCAGAAATATTATTATTATTATTCAGGGCTCCATGGAGTCAAAAGACTCATCGTGCGAGGTCCTTCCTAGGAAACACAGTCTATCATACCACTCCTTGTACTCATTGACCATTCTTGCTCTCACTACTCTATCAGGCAATGCATTCCACGGTTCAACCACCCTCCATGCAAAGAAACCCCTCCTCACCCTCTTGTTCACAGCCTCCTTGCGCAACCTCCAGGGATGGCCTCTTGTCATCGCTCCTTCCCGCTGTTCAACCAAGCGAAAGAACTCCCTAGTGTCAACCCTGTAGCCACCTCTCAATAGTTTAAAAGTCTCAATCATATCACCTCTCCTTCTTCTATCCACCAAACTCTGCAGTTCACATTCATTCAGCCATTCCTCATAACTAATACTGTACAGTCCTTCCTGAAACCAGCTTTGTTATCTGCTTCTGTACCCTTTCCACAGTTAATTTATCCCCTTCAAATCCTGGGGACCAAATTTGAGAACAGTAGTCTAAGTGTGGTCTGATAAGGGTCTTATACAATGGAATGATAACTCTTTTATCTCTGCAGGTCAGCATTCTTCTCATTATTGTAGCAATCCTCTGGGTTACCTTCACCACCTTTGCAATATGCTCCCTGAATTTCAGTTTTCTATCAATCATCACCCCCCAGATCTCTTGTCTCCCTACTTCCTCCAGTACAGCTCCAATCAAGTATGCAGCCCCCCCATCGATGTATCCCAAACTTCAAATTACATTTTTCTGCATTAAGCAGAAACTCCAATTCATTTGCCCATCTGTCTAGTTCATTCAAATCCTCTTGCAGGGCCACCACATCTGCACTATTACTAATAACCCTTCCCAGCTTCTCATCATCTGCAAACAAATGAATATCCCCTTGCAATCCATTAACAGTGTCATTGATATACAGGTTAAACAATACAGGTCCCAGTACTGAACCCTGCGAAACCCCCACTTGTAACTTTCTGCTTCTTTGATATTGCCCCACCATACACAACTCTCTGATATCTATCAGACAGCCAATTCTGAATCCAGTTGACTAACCTGACATCTAAATCCATGTGCTGCAACTTAAATATCAGCTTATCATGTGGCACTCTGCCCAATGCCTTTGCAAAATCAAAAAAAAATGGCAGTATAAGCCTTTCCCTCATCAACTGCTCTTATCACTTTATTTTAAAATGCAATCATATTACTAAAGCAGGAGCACCCCTTAACAAATCCATGTTGATTCTCACTGATAACATTACCCTCATTTGTCCAACACTGTATATAGTCCCTCACTAATTTCTCCAAGACCTTAATAACTATTGATGACACACAAACTGGCCTATAATTAGATACTTCCAGTCTGCTACTGCTCTTATGCAATGCCACTATCTAGACATCTATTTACACTATCTTGCACTTCTAAACCCTGAACATTCCCTATCCCTCTAGTATTAAAACCTACTTCTCCAGGATGAAATACTCCAATAAAGTGTTCATTGAATAATTCCACTATGTTCTCTGCATCAGTCAGTTTATTCCCATTTTTATCCCACAATGTCATTCTTCCACAATCATTTCTCCTCCTACTGGCCACATAGCTAAAAAATTCCCTGGGATTTTCTTTGGATCTTAGTGCCAATCTCTTCTCATATTCCAGTTTTGCCTTCCTTGCCATACTAGTCATTCTTCTGGAATGAGTCTTATATTCTTCATGCATCTGCTCTCCACCCCTCTCCTTATATCCCTCTTCCATAATCTCTTTTTCATCTGCAGTTCCTGTTTGATATTGTTTGTCATCCACTTTACAACAAATTATGCCCACTTCTTCACGCATGGAATACAGCTTACTATTGCTACTAACAAATATTCCTTCACAATTTTCCAAGCACTAACGATATCCTGCCCTTCCAGTTCTGCCCTCCATGGAACTGCCCCAAGTTGATATCTAAGACTATTGTAATCAACCATCTTATAATTCCACATACGTTCCCTTTTCTTTGATACTCTTGCATGTCTATTCATCT
Organism: Typopeltis vanoorti; assembly: GCF_054136105.1. NCBI lineage: Eukaryota > Metazoa > Arthropoda > Arachnida > Uropygi > Thelyphonidae > Typopeltis > Typopeltis vanoorti. Next base: position 30,474,355 of record NC_143560.1, read on the forward strand.
TCAAAGTTAAAACCACATTGTCACTCTCTCCAACTGGAGGGAGAGATGTCATCTAGTTATTATCAGCTCTTCTGATGGTATGACCAAATCTAAAACTCTCGAACCTCTTGTTCCCTCCAATACATGTTGTCTAAGACATTTGTCCCTCATAAATTCTAGAAATTCCATCCCCTTATTACTACATGCATTTTCCTCTTCCCTGTTTATACTGCTGTAGATAAAATTTCCCATAACAATCATCCTTCTTGCACTTGCCAAGCTCAACAGCCTAAACATCTCCTGCTCCCCACCCTCTGTGTTCCTTGGCTTGTAGCAGTACACCACTAAATATCCTGTCTTTTCCACCTCTACCTCACACCATATGCTTTCAAAACCACCATCTCTTAGAGACCTCTTAGAGGAAAAAAGCATTACTCCACTACCATGTTTTCCCTTCCTATCCTGACGAAAAATGCTGTACCCTGCTGATTCTATTCCTGTTATTATATCTTCTGTCAATCTCGGAAATCCCAATAATTTTTGGCCAGGCTAATGCTATTAGCACTACCAATTCATCTCCTTTATTGCAGATACTCCTGGCATTAGTATAAACCATAAAAATGTCACTGCTTCTATACCTATCATTATCTCCTCCAGACCCCACTGGACACAGTGTTATCTGATGTTATCTCCCTTCCATCAAGCACCCATTCCCACAAGAGGCCACCCCTGCTACCATCCACCCTGGGAATTCTAGTTTCCCCTGTATTGACATGCTGACTCTTTCAGAAAACAGCAATCTCTCCAGATGCCTATGTCCTTCCTCATTCAAATGCAAGCGGTCTCTCACATACAGCTCCTTTCTGTCCTCAAATGCCCTCCAAGCATCCACATATTCCAATCTTTTCTTCTGACACATTCTGGCTATTATACTATTCAGTATTACTGGTCTTCTTCTCAGCTCGTCACCATTATACCTGGGCAATACACATACAATCTTTCCTCTCTGCGTTTTCTTTTGTACAACCTCAAGCAAGAATCTAAGGTCTCTCGCCACCCAATTTACATTGCCTCTCAAGTCATTCATGCCCACAATCACAATCATCTCATCCACCCTTTCACCCTCACTTAATTGCCATAGCCACACACACTATCGTTCCTCTAGGCAAACACTCCTCTGGCATCCTATCTTGCACACCATGGATCATTGAGTCTCCATACATCACGGTTCCTTGATTGTTCACCTACATCCCTCTCCTCTAACTCTTTCACTCTGTGTTCCCCTACTTTTTCCATTTAATTACAAAGTAAATTCTACTAGACTAGAAATGATATGAAAACAAGAATATAAGAATAGAACAGAATAGCATAAGGAATATAAGCATATAAAGAGAACACAAATATAATTTCTTATCTGGTATAATTTTACTTTTTATCAAATGGAAAATTTTTTCTACCACTTTCTCTGTTCCAGAGTATTTTAATAAGATGATGATAATATACACTATTTTACTACTTGTATATGGAAAATATATTTATATGACTTCTGCATTCTATATATGTATAGTATAGTCTGGTAATGATCTTTCCCATACTGCATAGCAATATACACCTCCAAAAGGGGCTGTGTTGAAAGTTTTTCCACTTGGTTATACTATATATTAAAGATGCCAAATTATATTCTTGGTTTCATCCTTTATTCAAATGTAAGCAAACAAAGTTTGCATGTGAAGTCACTTCACGACTGGGCTACTCTATATATAGTGGCTAATGACTTCACATCCATTGCCTTAGTATCCCATAATGCAATGTATATATCCTTAAGGGCATGTATAATGCTATAATTATGGGAAGGGCCACTACCCAGACCGGTTTCAATCTTCATTGAGGTCTCATCAGTGGGAGCAGACCCAGAAGTGATACCAAGGTTGAAGTAATGCCAGGTCTTATTTCCAATACGAGCAGCCAAAAGATGTCATACCTTACTACTAAAATATTCTGTATTAGAGGTAGATGTTGAAAGTTTTTTCACTTGGTTATACTATAAATTAAAGATGCCAATAAGTTATATTCTTGTTTTCATCCTTTATCCACGTGTAAGCAAACAAAGTTTGCATGTGAAGTTACTTCATGACTGGGCTACTTGTATATAGAGGACTTGTGCATTACTTTAACTTTGGTATCACTTCTGGGTCTGGCTCCCACTGATGAGACCTCAATAAAGGTCGAAAGTACTGGGACTATTACTGTTCCACTTTTATGTCAGTGATATTGTCACTGGACTACAAGGAAATATTCAGTTGTTTACAGATGCTGTATAACTTTGGAGGGTTATTGATAATATTTCTAGTGTTGTGGATATTTCTACTTTTCAGGAGGATTTGAATAAGCTGGAGAGGTAGGTGACTTTGATGATCCACAGATACGAGACTACATGCTCTGTTGGCAGAACTATACTTGGAGCAGTAAGAGATCTTGGGGTGGCAGTGGATAGAAATATAAATTTCAGTCATACAAAGGCAGGTAACAAAATTATTTCAGAACTGTAGAATGTTGGTTATTGAACTGGGGCACATTGTCTACAGAATTCTATGAGGATGATATAATTGAGGCATTTACCAAGGTTAAGGAATAGTATGATTGACTTAGGGTTGTCCTACCTCCCATCAGTAAGTCTCACAATTCCGTGGAGTTTTTTCTTGAATAATAATAATAATGAAATGCATAATTACCTGTTGGATTTGTTTTGTTCATACACACAAGAATGTTGTTTGATATTCTGGCTAAATTGATTTTTATGAGACTTTGATATTTGAAATGACATATCAGTTTTTGTTTCAGTTGGACAAATTCCAATATGGTGATTATGTTTCCTGTTGGGTCAGATTGAAAATTTGATAGGATTGATACAGGAGTTTTCAACATATGATAATAATAAACAGAGAGAGAACAAGGAAATCAGCAAGGGTGTAAAGACTAGATTTTTATATGGTTTTGGCTGGGACTTTTTGATTATTTTATAGTGAGCGAATTCACTAGCAAAAGTTTACGTTATTGTGGGTAACTAAGAGTTACTCATAATCTGTAAACCTTGCTATAGAAACGTAACATAGAACTTTTCCAAGAATAATTTCAAGTAACCAATGAGCTGGGTAGTGTTCTCACACCAGAATGTGAAAATCATATACCTCCTAAAGCCTTTCATAGACATCCACAACATCCAGTTGAATTCAAACCCAAAACATGTTGGCTCGAGTTTCTAAGGCACTATATACTCAACCAACTTGGCTAATAAAACTTATGCTGGTTAGAATTAATTTTGGATTTAGGATGAACATAAGAATGTGCCCAGGTGGTTAATTTTTGGCTTTTATTAGATCATGTTTGTTGACAAAATTTAGCAAAATATTTCAGCGACTGATAGTAATAATTCTCAACTAGGTGAAAGAAATTTAATGAAATTTAGTATTCAAGACCTCTCTCTCTACTCTTTAAAATTCAATGAGTCACTTCAGTTTTTGTTTTATCAGATCGTATTTTCAGATCAAAATTATTATTATTATTATTATTGCACTCTCCATGGAGTCGGCAGGCTTATCATGGGAAGTTCATTAAACTGGCATACTCGTATTTATCATATAGAGTCTTAAAATCCTTAACACTCCTTGCATCAACAACACATTCTGGTAATACATTCCATTCACTGCCAATTCTCCATGTAAATAATCTACTCATACCCCCTCTTCACCACACTCTTACATAACTTCCAGGGATGGCCTCTGGTTCTTTCCCTCTCACCTTCTACTCTTTTAATAATCTCCTCTGGATTAATCTGATAAAATCTTCTCATTAATTTAAATGACTCTATCATATCACCTCTCTTCCTTCTATCCACTAAATTCCGCAATCTACATTTCTTCATTCTCTCTCCATAGCCAGTCCAAAGTCCTGACATCATCTTAGTCACTCGCCTCTAGACCCTCTCACTGGATCATCTCATTATATGTCTAGCATTATCTAGCCATATAATTTTATAGTGCTCAGATCTGGTCACCTGGTTTTCAATGTGATGTGGAGACACTGAAACCAGGTGACCAGATCTGAGCACAATAAAATTATGCAAAATGAAATTATATGTCTAGATAATGCTAGTCAAAAACGGATTAATGTTTTATAAATACACAATAAATTTTTATATAGTGATTGAATGTTTACAAAAGTATCACTACTTGATAGAGTTCTTTGAATAAACTCTATTTTAAGTAATCAGTTAATAAAGCAGACCATATTATAAGGAGGGAAAAAAAAAGAATCTTCTCTACTTATATGTTTTTATTTATTTAATTAATTTTTTTTGTCATATTGATAGTAATACAATTTTTCAACCCACATTTAATTTCAAAATTAGTTGAAGAAAAAATTATTTGCAAACAATTCTATTTTATTATTATTATTTTTTTTTTTTTTATTGGCAAATCAATTCTGACTAATGGAATAGTATCACTGTTAAAATTTGTCTCTTTTCAGTCAGTTCATTTGAAGTCAAAAGAATGGCTATAGGTTCAATTGTTGTAATAATGAGTAGAGTTAAATATGCAGTCATCATAATTAAATTCCTGATATGTACGCTCAGGGTGGGGGAGGATGTACAGGATACTGTTATGATACTATATGAAAAGTTTACATTATTACCAACTTTTTTTGTTGTCAATTTTCCTCCAAACATAATTGGCAGATAACAGATAAATTAATCTGTCTGCCAAAACTCCAATATTGTCAGATCTTGTATTTCAATCTTCTAAGGCCATATTAAAACAACGTGAAAAGTGCATTGGACTAGGGAAATGCATTATAGTACTATATTTAGATTTTGCAAAACCCTTTGATAGATTACTGCATGACAAATTGGTACTTAAATACTTAAACTAACTCAGATTGGTTTTTATAATAAATTAACAAGATGAATACGAGATTGGCTGTCTGATAGGCATGATCAAATTGTGCATGAGAAAGTCGTGTCCATCTGGGAAGCAAATGGTCATCACCAGTGGTGTGCCTCAAGGGTCTTTCATATCATTGCTGTTTATTGTGTATGTATGTTAATGATACTGGGAGAGGTTTAAGTGGGAATATGCAGTTGTTTGTGAATGTTGTAAAGTTTGGAAGAACTGTGAGGATTAGAGTGGATGCTGCAGCTCTACAGGAAGATTTGAATAGACTCTATATGCTGGCAGGTGGGGGTGGGGGAGTTGCCAAGTTAGTGCTTTGACATTTATTATAATAATAATAAATTGCAGTAAAGAATACTTGTTTAGTAAGTTATCCTGCAAGAAGAGTGAAGGAGATAGTGGATCTTGGATGTGGTGATGGATGAGTACCTGAAATTTAAAGGATACATTTCTGAATTGTGAAGACATCATAGTGGATTGTAACATTGATGTGGAGGACATTGACATGAAGTACAAAGGTTATGGTTTCCCAGTATAACTTTCATGATCAGGCTGCATATAGATTACTATGCACAAATTTGGTCACCTGGTTTTTGAAACTGATGAAAAAGTACTGAAGAAAGTTCAGAGAGGATTGACTAAGGTAGTATTGTCTTGAACATAGGTATGATCATTAGATCTATAAAAAAGATTGAGAGTATGCCATTTTGCAGATCTTCATGAATGAAAACAAGAGGAGCAATATAGTTGAGACATATAAGTAAAAGGTTGTCACCAGTTAAATTTGGAAAAGATTTTTCATGGAATAGAAAGAGATGGAGGAACAAGAGGCCATCCCTGGAAATCTTTGTAAGGAGGGTGTGAACAGAAAAATGAGGAACAGGGTTTTTTATGCATGTAGAGTGGTTGAAGAGTGGAATGCATTGCCTGAAAGTGTAGAAACAGTGAATGAGCATAAAGCCAAGCTTCGTAAGCTTCATGTTTGATAGTAGGACCTTACATAGTGAGTCTTTTTGACTTCATGGATCCGATGTTAATAATAACTTATATGTTTCTCTATCAGTAATGTTCCCTATCAGAATAGATTGAAAAATTGTGATCCACACATCTTCATTCTGTCTTTATAAGGAGTATTTGTCAGACCTGTCACCATCTTGGTCATTTGCCTCTGAATCCTCTTCACTGTTTCCTCTTCTCTCAAGAAATCCAGGTGATAAAGTCAATGCACAAATGTGTATATATAGCGAGAAAGTAGATTTCACATTGTTACTTTTTGTATTCCAGTTATTTTCCAATCCACTGAAAGCTCAAGACCATGAACAATTCATATAAGTGATTACTATATGGTTATGTTGTCATCAATTGCTATCCTTTACATTTAAACTTTAAACCATGGCCCTGAGTTCCTGGCATCTGTTTAATGGAACAGGGCTGCTAAGATCCCCAGGCAAAATACACTGCATCTACATAACTGAAGAAATGAAAATACAGGAAATTTTCTAGAGAGAAAAAAGGTATATCAGGAATATAAAGAAATGCCAGTATGAATTGGAACTTGGAATGTAAAAACAATGCTGAAAGTAGGAAAATCAAAAGAACTGAGTGAATGACCAAGGAAAAACAAATATATGAATTCTAGGAGTTATTGGAATCAAATGGAAGGATAGTGGAAATTACTTTAGTGGAAACTACAAAATTATCTATAGTGGAGGAAAGAAAGGATGAAATGGGGTGGGTTTGTTACTAAGAAAAAATTGGGGAAAGAAAGTAAAAAATACTTACCACTTGAATGATAATATTTATGACAACCTGAACAGCAAACCCAGTGGATCTTATCATAATTTAAGTGTATGTGCCAACAAATAATTCTGAAGATTATGAGATAGAAAAGGTATATGAATAACTAGAGGAGGAACTAATAACATCAGTTAAAGATAAAGATAATGTAATTATAATGGGCAACTTCAATACAGTGGTTGGAGAGGACAGTGAATGAAGAAACTGGATGATTTAAGCTCAAACAATGCAGAAGCTACAAAATCTACATCATTTGCAGTGTCTGCAAACAATGTAGATTTATAGTTAGTAATACTTTCTAAGTAACAAAAAATATATGATGTATGGATATCACCAGGAGATGTTGAACAATACCAGATTAACTATGTGCTAGTTAAGAATAAATACAGAAACTAATTAGTCATGTTACAGCTACCTAAGAGCATAAACAGAGAGTGACTGCTCACTTGCTATTGCAAAATGTGAAATAAAACATAAGAAAATACAGAGAATAAGGAAAAGAATGGAATATTGAACTACTAAAGACATGAGATATAAAAAAATTAATTTAAAAAAGAAACAGATTACATGTTTGAGATGAGTGAGAAACACTGGACAGTCATTAGGAAAATAACTAACAGATCAGCAAACATTGCGTTAGGATTTACGAAATTACAACTGCAGATGCCTTGGATTATAAATGAGATGTTTAATGTAATAAATGAATGAAATAAAGCAAAGAAAAAGAAGACTATAGAAGGTAAGGAATAATATCAAAGACTAAACAACAAGATTAAGGAATATTGCAAATAAGCAAAGGCAAATTGAATAGAAGAAATATGTAAAGACATTGAACATAAATACATTGAACAAGGGGATGCATCTACAGTAGTGTATTTAGATTTTGCACAGGCTTTTGATAGATTGCCACATGACAAACTAGTAGTTCAGTTGGAGCAGATGGGGTTGGACAGAAGATTAGTGCATTGGAGTGGAGATTGGCTGTCTGATAGGTATCAGCAGTTTGTGTATGGGGGGGGGGGGGAGTGATATCCCAGAAGAGGAAAGTTGCTAACAGCATGCACCAGGGGTCTGTTTTGGGGCCATTGGTGTTTAATTTGTATGTAAATGACATTGGTATGAGCTTAAATGGTGATATGTAGTTGTTTATAGATGATGCACAGTTGGGAGAGTCATGAGAAATAGAGCTTTGCAAGAGGACCTGAATAGACTGTCTGAATGGGCAAGTGTGTTGGGATGTATGTTTAATATTGCAAAGTGTATGGTTTTAAATTTTGGAAAACAAAACTGGAATGCAGAGTATAGGATTGGTGGAGATATTTTGGAGGAAATGAAGGATTTGGGAGTTGTGGTGTGGATAGAGATTTGAAATTTTCGTGGACATTTTGTTAAACTTGTGAGGACAGCACAGCGGATTATGGGAATGATGCAGTTTGATTCCATTGTACAAGACGTTGATCAGGCTACATATGGATTACTGTGCACAAATTTTCAAAAGGATGATGTAATGTTGAAGAGGGTCCAGAGATGATTGACTAAGTTGGTTTTTGGAGTGTGGAATATGAGGACAGATTGAGAAAATGCAAATTACAGAGCCTAGTGGATAGAAGGAAGATGGAGATGTGATCAATAAGTATAAGTTTATAAGGGGTAATTACATGATTAGCATGGATGAGATTTTTCATAGAATATCTGGAGACAAGGGAAGAATGAGAGGCAATCCCTGGAAGCTGTATAAAGTGGGGGTGAGAAGTAGATTTTTTTGCATGGAGAGTGTGGATGATTGGAATGAATTGCAGGATAGTGAATGCATTTAAGTCGAGGTATGATGAGCTGTGCATGTGAGACTTCTCACAATGAGTCTCTTGACTCCATGGAGGTCTGTTGATGATAATAATAATGAACTCTTTGGAGAATAATAAATTAAAAACAGGAGGAGCTGACAAGGCATATAGAATAATTGCTGCACCAACATTCTCAAACAAAAGTAAAGTAATATGAGACAGAAAAGCGAATATGGAAGAGATGGAAGGAATATCTTGAAAACTAACACTGGAGAAAACATGAATAGTGCAATTATTGAACCAGAATATGAAGTTGAAAAAGAAAGTCTTGAATCAGAGAAGATATTGGATGAAGAAATTAAAATGTGATTAATGAATTACCTATCTGGAAAATTAAACAGATGAAACACTGGCTGAAATTAGGAAAAAAAAAATAATTGAAGTTGCAACACAGTTTTATGTAAAATTATTAGGTTAAATCAATCAAGAGGGACAGATAGTACACAATTTTTATGAAAGTTTGATGGTAACAATACTCAAAAATGGGCAATGCTTCCACAGACTACAAAATAAGACCTTTCATGCTGTATCACTCAGAAAACCTGTGGTCGCTGAAGGGATATGTAAAGGCAGGATTGCTTGCTTTTTTCGAGTGCAAATAAGAAGTACTGGATAACAACACAGATTTTCAGCAGATATTTTCAGGAGAGTTGTATGATGTATTAATCTTGAAAATAATGCTTTAATAGTTATTTGGTTTGTATATACTGAATATTATATTTATTACTTCTATGCTTTAATATGTATGAAAAAGAAGTGTATTTTTGATTAAATTAATCTTCAAAGATCAGAATCTCACTCATTTGGAATGCAACCTCTATTTATCCATGTTATAAGTCTTCTGTTTTTTGTGCTTTCCAATACTCACTGATTCTCATCAGTGAGTATTTGAAAGAACACAACCTTCATGTGTAACAAGAGTTACCTGTACAGGAAAATGAAGCAACTGTAGGAGTAGAAAAAGATGCAAGACAAAGTTGTGCATCATCACCTTTGCTTTTCAACCCACATATAGAGAACACCATGAAAGTAATAAAATAAGGTGAAGAGGGTAAATGGTATGTGGAGTACAGATACTATAATATGTTTTACCGATGATGATGCAGCTGTATTAGTTGATTATGAACATCATTTAAAACAAATATTATCTAGAATAGATGATATTTTATCAGATTATGGACTTAAGATAAATGCAGCAAAATATGAAATGATGGTATGGTCAAAAGAGTCAAAAGAGTAATAAAGAAAAATAGATAATTTTATAAGTATTTATGGTAAAGATTTATGAAAACATTTGTTTGTAGTGTGTTCTTATATGGTTTTGAGACTTGGACTATTACAGCAGAAAACTGAGGGAAAAAAAAATGAAGTGTTTGCAATGTGCTGGAGAGTATTATTAGGAGTAAATTGATAAAAAAGAAAAACCAACAAAGTAGTCGTGCATTCAATAAAGAGAATCAAATAGTGAAGAAGACAATCATAAAAAGAAAGCTGAAATTTCTGGGACATGTATGAAGACATAACAAATAGATTGTAAACATGTTATTATTAACACCAGTCCTCTATTGGAGTGAAAAGACTCATCACGAAAGATATATATTAGCACATGCAAAGTGGATCAAACCATACTTTAAACTTATTCAATGTATCCATATTCTTCACAATATCAGGCAATGCATTCCACTCATCAGCCACTCTCCATGCAAAGAACCTATCCCTTATGCCCTTACTTTCGTCCTCCTTATACAGTTTCCAGGGGTGGTACTTTGTTCTACCCCCCCCTCCCTCTTACCAACTTAAATGCTTCTATCATATATCTAAGTATATAACTGTATATGCATCTCCCTTGTCCAATACATTCTTCACCTTGTTATAACATAAGTAAGTTGGTAAATCATGACCTTTCTTTAACAAACCCATGCTGATAATCACTAGCTCTCATCAACCTCTCCAAAACCTTAACTACATCTCCAGATATACAGATCGGCACTCATAATTTGTAGACTTAGCCTTACCATCACCACCACTTTTGTGAACTGGAACAATTTTACTTTCCTTTCATTCCTTTGGGACTTGTGCTGTTTCACGTCTCTTATTAATCAGGTAAGCCAAGGCTGACATTAACTCTCTGGAACATTCCTTTCGGGTATGTGGTAACGTGACATCAAGTTCTGTTGTCTTATTGACTCAAGCTTACTTAACTTCTCATATAACTCCTCTTGCTTGCGCACGAGTAAGTCTTTTCCTGTTTCCTCTACACTTGAGCTTCTCCTAATTTTACACTGAGGATGAAACACCCTGATGAATTTCTCACTGAATCCCTTGACTGTGTCCTCTGTAACAGTTACTAGTATACTACTTTCATCCATTAACATCATTTCACTATAATCATTCTTCTTTCTGCTTGTCACATATTGAAAAAACTCCCTACGATTTTTTTTGTCCTGATTTGCGAATTTCTGCTCATATTGTATTTTTGCTATTCTTATCAACTGAGTCACTTTTCCTGTTCTTTATACTCTCTGTGAAACTGATTATTACCATTATTCATCTTGTGCTGCCTCCACATTCTGCTTTCAGATTTCATGCTTAATCTCTGCATTTACCCATTCAATACCTATCTTATTTTGCCTTTTGCCCATTATAATGCATTCACACATTGATGCAGTTATGTATCTCTTTGTCAGTTCCCAAGCAACATTTATTTCCTTCCTGTTTTATTCCTCATTTCATCTTTAGCTCCAAGTTGTCTCTCCTAAGCTTTTCATAATCACCAGCCTTGTAAATCCACATATATTCTTTCCTCGCAGAAGTCTTTATATGGGTAGCCATAACCTAGGTGATCATTCTGCATAACTGGAGGGACATCCTATGATCAAACGATCAGATCTAAAACTCTCCATCTTCATGACTCTTCCTTTACATATTGCCTAAGATGGTTGTCTCACTAGAACTCAAGAAATTAGTTTTCCTTATTCCCAAATGTTATCTCTTCATTCCAATATATATTTACCATATTTACCATAAATCATCCATAATGATACCCTGCCCTTGTTCAATAACCCAAGTAGCTTATACATTTCTTCATCACTGCCTTCCACAATCCCTGGCCTATTCTGAATGAATTCTGAATGAAGGAATCTTGCAAAGAAATCATTCATTTGGAATCTAACATACTAAACTACACAGACAAAGAGAAATACCTGGACATCAGCTGAAATTAAAGAGAAACTTCTTCACATGTGTATAAAATTACATTAATTTTATTTACCATGTATTTAATCTATTGTGATCATATTAAGATCAAATTAGAGAATGTCTTAAAAGGGGAATAATTTAACTTATTTTAAGCCTCACTTAAGCTGTATAGAATGACTGTGAGTCACCAGATAGATATTAAGTAACAATTCATAGAAGGTATACTACTACACGTGTCCAGCATAACGCTGTAGGCATTAGCTTACGCGGAAGGTACAGTGACGCGAATTCCATGAATACAAGAGCATAACAGCAAAGGGGAGAGCAAGGGATGAACCCAAGGGGAGAAAAGATATAGGTCATGTGCAAAAGTGACTCCAAAAAGGGGACGCTCAATCGAAGAATATAAGGGGATGAGCACCGTATCGGCTCTCTCTTGTCTTATTGTTTTCCTGGTTCGTGGTTCGGAAGTTAGCCAGTGGTTTGATTGAGGGGAATGAAACGTCAATGCTATGATGTCAGATGGCGAGTTTTCCTGAGAATGCTGTAGGATTCCACGCAGAGCTGAAGGTGAAATTTCCAGCCCTAGCAGAATCGAGCCCTCGCAGAGAAGTCCCATCGAAAGGAATAGAGATGCTTCCTGAGATGCGAAAATCAAGTCCATGATCGGCAGTAATTATGAAGATAGCATAGCCCCTAAGCTGGCATAAGGACAGCCAATAAACAAGAGGTAACTAGATGTACGCGTGGTGTTGAAAGATGTCAGAAAAAGTTTGATAAAGTAGAATTACTCTATTTTGTGTTTAGAATTCCATAGAAGAGAGAAAATTATTTGGGAATGTAAATTATGAACATTATTCTAAAGAACTTTGTGGACAGACTCTAATTAGATAGTTAAAACCCCTTTTGGAATAAGAAGGATTGTTTGGAAGAAGTCTTTTTTGTTGTATGTGATTGGATTAGCATAATGAGATTAGGATTGTAGATTTTTAGCAACTGAATAACATTAGAATGTTTGTCATGTCATCTTATGAATAGCTTGCAGAAAGGAATTTTAGCTTAACATGCCATTTGCAATCTATCCCATTTCTCAGTTACTGTGTTTTACATGCTTTATAACCTTTGATTTAATTTAGAGTATGTTAACCTCCTAACTCGAGTTTCCTTATTTAGCATTGAGACAATAATTGAATGTATAAACATGTTTATTGGAATATCAAAGCAAATTACACTAAAGAAATTCATACATTCAATTATTGTCTCAATGCTCAAACCTAAACCTGAATCATGCCTGACTACGATTCCGATTTACCACTTATAAAAATAGAACCTATTTTGGCGGGAAGGAATTAGAATGTGTATATAATTATCGATTCAGGTCACGACTGCAGTCTGAATCTATACGGCCGTGTTAAAATAAATCAGTGTGTAAGAACGCCTCAGAATCTAGTATTGTCTCCCTGAGCAAGGATCTTTTCTGCTATAGAATACTGGCTGGTGCAGCATAATATAAATTTGCCAGTATCCGAAAAGGAAACAATCCTAGATGTAAGTATATTAGGCCCGATATCTGAAGAAGTAGATTAGCGATTGAAAGATAGAATAGGAAGATATAAATCAGTAAAATATAGAGAAGCAACGACATAACACTCTCAACCTCCATCTCATACCACATTGCCTCAGAACCATTGCCACTATTTCATGCTTTTACACCTACCTTATGTGATATAATTTTGCTATTATCATCAACAGCACTCCCCTCTCTTATTTTCTTTTCTCTCCTTGTGAAAAATCATGCTTCACTTACTCCAAAAAAATTTTAGGTGAATAAACTGAATCAGTGAAAGAATTTTATCTCCCTTATTTCAGATGTTCTTGCCATTTGTAAATAAACACAGCTGTTCAATTTTAGGTCTATAACCAGTCTTACACTTACTGCCTGTTGGTTGTGATTTCCCCACCACACCTGATGTTGTCCAGTCACTTTTATCACTACTTACTCCATATATATATCCTCAGACTCTCTCTTCACATCCCAATTCATTCCATTCCTATACTGATCATCCCCCATACACACATTCACTACTACTTCCACTATCCACTCTCTGTGCTGTGTTTCCCAGTCCACCCTGATTTTCCCCATTTTCCTGTCCCTCTTGTATTCATATTCTCTCTCTTTCTCTTCATCTCTCCCACTACTACTATTTCCATTAACAAACACTTCAGTCTCATCCATTCCACTCTCTCTGATCTTTCATTTTGCCTTTCTTCCTCTAATCTCTTACTGGTACCACTCATTGCACTTCTTTTTAGCAACATTCACTCAGTCTATTCAAATCTTCTTGTAAGGCCACAACATCTGCTCTGCTCTTCATAGTTCTTTCTAACTTTGCATCATCTGCAGAACAACTCAATATCCCCATTCAAATCTTCCCAATATCGTTAACATACAACTTAAACAGTAATGGTGCTAAAAGATACCCCTGAAGCATATTACTAGTGACTTTTCTCTTCTGGGATTTTGTTCAAATACACAGGTTGCTTATACCTTACCTTTCTCTAATCTCTTTCATTTCTCTTTCAGTCTCCAATCCAATGCACTAATTTAATATCCAGGGCCCCATCTCCTCTAGTTTGAACTGTCAGCTTACCATGTGCTAATTTATCAAAAAAGCATTTCCAAAATCTAAATATACCACTGTGTTTCCATCTCTCTTGTCTAATGCAGCTCTCACCTTCTTGTAACAAGTAATTCTAATATTGTAATTGCATGCTGTCTCCTGAGCTTCTCGTAATCATTATCAGCAGCCATATAGTTTCACATATACTGTTTCTTCACAGAAGTCCTCACATGGCTGGCAACCACCCAGGTAATCACTGCATGGTCACTCTCACCAACTGGAGGGAGATTTGACACCTCATTCATAATGATTCTCTGATGAGATGATCAAATTCATGACCCTCATCCTCCCATGTCCTCTGTTACATACTCTCTGAGATGGTTATCCCTCAAAAAATTAATTTTCTTTACTTCCAGTTGCTATCGTATCATCCCAGTCTATATTGGCATAATTGAAATTACCCATAATGATCACCCTTTTCTTATTGCTTGGCTAATTTTCTTGTGAATTTCATGGTCATTACCCTGTACTAGCTATAGCAATATCCCACTAAGTATTTCATTCTGTTCACCTCTATCCATACAAGGTAGAGATGCAAGGGGAGAATGCATCATACCCTTCTATCTCTCTTCCTATCAGGATGTCAACCTCATCCAACCATGTCTTACTTATTCCAACAATTTTTGGGTGAATGAACTCAATCAATGCAATCATTTTATTTCCCTTCCTTGTTTCTTACACTACTAGCATTCGTAAACAATTCGTAAATGTTCTTTTTCTTTTCCAGAACCTTCTTCAAATCCAACTGTTCTCCCTACATCCCAGGCAATCCCATTCTCTTCTTGTCTACACACACACTTCCTCTTTGAGCATCAGCCTTTCCCACACTGTGTTCCCCCTTTCACCCTGAGTCTTCCCGTTTCCCTGTTTGTCTTGAACACTTGTTCTCTCATTCTCTACACTCATGATAACTACTTATTCATTCATAAGTACCTTCAATCTCTTCTTCCTTATTCTCTCTCACTCTCTTTCACATCACTTCCTACTTGCTCAGATTCATTCTCCGCCCTCATTACTCTCCCTTCCAGCAGTAGTCTCTCCAAATGACTCACACTAAAACCATTCAAATGAAGGCCATCACTCTTATACAGTTCAATTCATCCTTTAAACTCATTCCATGCATTAACAAACTGTATATCATTCTCTACACACATTTCTGCTAACATGTCATTCATGATCCTTGTTCTCCACCTCATTTCATCATTGTCATGCTTAGGCAACACACTTAACTACCTTTCATATCACATTATATT
This sequence comes from Typopeltis vanoorti, assembly GCF_054136105.1. Taxonomy (NCBI): domain Eukaryota; kingdom Metazoa; phylum Arthropoda; class Arachnida; order Uropygi; family Thelyphonidae; genus Typopeltis; species Typopeltis vanoorti. The sequence continues at coordinate 30,490,056 of NC_143560.1, forward strand.
TGTATGAAATTCAAAAGTACAAGATTCCCAATTCTACATATAAATAAACAGTAGAAATGTTGCTTTCTACTCATTGTGAGAGTAGTACATATTAACCAGATGTTATACTAAATTAATGATTCCCCCCCCCCCTTAAACATCTTAGGTTGATTAATAATGCATCAATGGAACTTTTTATAAATGCATTTGTGACATGGTATTTCTAGCCGTTTTTTTTTTTTTTTTTGTGTGTGTGTATGTATTCTTTGTTTGTATTCTTTTATAGTGAATTCTCACTATAATGAACTACCAAAAAGTTTTCAGCCAAAACTCCAAGGCATCAAATGATGCTAGAAATTGACTATAGCAAATTATCCACTAGAACAAACTCTTCATTAGGTCCCTGTGAGTTCACTATTGTAAGGGTCAACTATACTGCATTTTTTTTATATGGGGTCCCCACCTCTTTCTCCCCCATTTCTTTAGGAGCAGGTTGAGCCCTCCTAGCAAGATATCAAGTATATATATATCTTATGATTGTAAGTCCATTTATGCTCATGGGACTGGTTTTCCTGTTCTGAGGGACGAAAAATCCAAGTTTCCAAGTGAAAAAAAAACCCTCTACTTCTGTATAAGATTGGCTAACTCACCTTTAGTCAAAAAAGACCAAATAAAGGTTCTTCATGTCATGGACAGGAATTGAAACCAGGTCTTTCTGACCAAAGGGCTTCGTCTATACTGACTGAGCTATGGAGGCTCAACTATACTGCATAATGGAAGGTAAGAGTCACAGCTTAATGTGATGTTATTGTTAGGTAACATCACATTAAGCTATGTTGAATTAATTTAAAGCAAAATATGAGAGAAATAATAACAATGAATATTATTATGTAGAATGACATTATTTGATGAATCCTCAAAACTTTCCCAGAATTAGATAATGATGATAATTTTTTGCATCCTTTCAACTCATCTGCTATCAACTCTACAGTTAAAAAGGAACTATTTTTACTGTACAGATTCAAATATTTAAAATCTATCACTGGTTATACAATGCTTTTGCTAATTTTAGTTCTCTCATTCACAGGGGTTGGAGATTTTAGTCTATGGGAATTTTCTGGCCATGAACCTTATTTTGTGTTTTATGATCATTTTATTGGCAATACCAACTGTGTTCATATTATAACATTCAAGTTAAGTGATCCATATGATGTTCAAGTTCAACAGGTTTTATTCTGGTTTACGTTTCTGCAATCAAGAATACCCCCTCAGGAACCTTTAGGTATGATTTTTCCTCTTTAACTTGTTTTTTAAATACATATTATATAAAGAACTTTTATTATTATTATTATTATTATTATTATTATCATCATCACTAATAGCTAACACTCTATCTCTTAATGGATACCCTTCTAACGTTTTAAACAAATGGCTATTTAAAGACAACCACCAACAATGTGTTACAGTGCACCAATATGTGTCCACAGCTGTCATTCCATATATTAATTCAGTTTCCACAAAATTGGCCAGAATGTTAAAAGCTCATAACATCAGAGTGGTTTTTAAACCAACTACCATGATCAGACAAATCTTAAGATCACCCAAAGATGAGGTACCTTTCTTCAAATGTCCTGGAGTATATGAAATTCCATGCACGTGTGGCCTTTCTTACATTGGTCAGACTTCTAGAAGTTTTGAAATAAGACAGAAGGAACATGTGGGGGATGTCAATCATAATAGAATCATCACATCTGGTTTAGCTCATCATTTCTCAACATCAAATCACGTTATAGATTGGAAAAACAGTTCTATGCCTTACATCGAGAATGACTACAGACACAGAACTTTAAAAGAAGCAGCTGTGGTACTACGCACAGGCAATAATTTAAATAGAAATCAAGGTATTATTCTTAAAGACATATGGAAAAATCTCATAATCTCTCTCTCAGTCCAACAGAACTACAATATGCAAAAAACTACACAACACGTGGTCATGTACCGGATTCTGACTGAAGCATTCGAACACATGCACGCCATCAAACACGAATGATCAAATGTAACGGCCTAACAGTTACTAAAGTGTATGTTTTTAAATGTAACTTAATGCATTTGTTTTCGCACCAGTTCAGCCTTGAAAATGCTAGACAGTGACTAGTGAAACTTGTTGGCTCTTTGTATATTTTATCATTTATCTTCTGGTCTTTTAATAATAAAAGTTCTTTATTTTAATACATCAGACCAAATATGTACAATTTAAGTTTACATATTATATATTTATATTTCATTGCATATTATAACAAAATAGTAGATTCAAGTATTTCGTGCATATTAACATTTAAAGGCTATTTAGCTGTTTCACTGCCTGAGAAAATTCAGGCCAGCCAATCTCTCTTTGATGACTTTTTTAATAATTTAAATTAAAAAATAACCACGCATCTTAAGAGAATGTTCCAGGGAAATGACAGTAGCATTGGCATGCTTGTTTAATAAGAGTCTTATAACAGCACAGGTTCCAAGGGAGTAGAAAGAAGGTAAAATAGTTCCACTGCATGAAGGTGGTGATAAGGCTGTGGCTTTCAATTATAGGTCAACTTGTATATCTGGAGTTGTTAAAGGTACTAGAGAAATGGTTGAGAAGTAGGATACAGAATTGGGTTGTAAACAGTAGTATTCTTTGTGGTTATCAGCATGGGTTTGTTAAGGGGAGATCGTGTTTTACTAACTTACTTATGTACTATAACAAGGTGACAGATACCTTGGACAGTGGGGGGGGGGGGGATACATGTACAGTGGTGTACTTGGATTTTACAAAAGTATTGATAGACTCCCATATGACAAACTATTAACTTAATTGAAACAGATGGGATTGGATAACAGACTTCTGAGTTGGATCAGTGGCTGGCTGTCAGATAGGTGTCAGAAAGTTGTATATGGCGGTGCGGTGTCCCATAAAAGGAAGGTCAGTAGTGGTGTACCCCACAGGGGGTCAGTTTTGGGACCAATTTGTATATTAATGATATTGGGATGGGTTTAACTAATAAATGCAGCTATTTGCAGACGATGCAAAATTGGGGAGAGCAATGCAGTGTCAAGTAGATGTTATGGTCTTGCAGGAGAACTTGAATAGATTGCATGAATAGGCAGGTAAGTGGAACTGTCAGTTCAATGTTGCAAAGTGTAAGGTTTTGAAATTTGGTAAGCAATGATGGGATGCAAAGCATACACTTGGTGGTACAGGAAATGAAAGATCTGGGAGTGATGATGGGCAAGGATGATGGACAAGAGCCTTCATCAGACATATGAATTATCATGCAGGTGGCTGAGATTTGGTCGCCAGGATTTGAAGGGAATAAATTAACTGTGGAAAGGGTACAAAGGCGGATAACAAAGATGGTTTCAGGACTGTACAATGTTAGTTATGAGGATCGGCTGAGGGAATGTGGACTGCAGAGTTTGGTGGATAGAAGAAGGAGAGGTGATATGATCGAGACTTTTAAACTGTTGAGAGATGGTTACAGGGTCGACACTGGGGAGTTCTTTCGCTTGGTTGAACAGTGGGAAGGAGTGATGACAAGCGGCCATCCCTAGAAGTTACGAAAGGAAACCGTGAGCAAGAGGGTGAGGAGTGGTTTCTTTGCATGGAGGGTGGTTGAACCATGGAATGCCTTGCCTAATGGAGTGGCGAGAGTGAGAATGGTCAATGAGTTTAAGGAGTGGTATGATAGACTTTGTGTTTCTTGGGGGGGGGGGACCTTCCCTCGACGAGTCTTCATAGATTTGTGTTTCTTAGGAAGGACCTCCCACGATGAGTCTTTTGACTCCATGGAGGCCTGGATAATAATAATAAAATAATAATATGTTTGCCAGTTTTCATGATGATTCTCATCACCATGAAAACCCAGCGATGTTGGAAAGGGTTCAGAGAAGATTCACAAAGGTGGTCAGTGGTCTTCGGAATGTGGAGTACAAGGACAAATTGAGAGAATGTAAGGTGCAAAGTCTCGTGAATAGGAGAAAGGGGTGAGGGGAGGTAATATGATTGAATCATATAAGCTAGTCAAGGGGTTGTTATCAGGGTTTGACATGAAAGTGATTTCTCATAGAATGGGAAAGGGGGATAGAACAAGAGGCCATCATCAAAAACTGTATAAAGAGGGTGTGAGCAGAGGAGTGAGGAACAGGTTCTTTGCAGGAAGAGTAGTTAGTGAGTGGAATGCATTGCCTGAGTGTATTGTGAATGTAGATACATTGAATCAGTTTAGGGCATGGTTAGATGAGCATTGTGTGCAATGGTGTGTACCTCCCCGGAGGTCAGATGTTAATAATAATAATAAGAACATTCAGAACTTTACACTATTTGTTTTCATTTCAAGGTTAACCAAAATTGTGACACATAATTATGTTTTACTGAAGATCTTTCTCAATATTTTTATACAATAGTGAATGTTCTGTATCACTTCCATCATCCTTTCAAAATTTGGCTATTGTATGATATTTTTTGAAACAGGGATATGCACACATACACACACTCTTAGGGCAACACCACATTTGTGATACATATCTGCTCTCCACCTCCCTCTCTTTCTTCTCAATTGAGGTGTTCGAACACACATGGCAATGCGAGTTTTTTTGTTTCAAAAAGAATCAGGGTTGGGAAGTGTCTTTCATTCAATCTGAGGGGATTGACCATTTTGCATAGTGTCTAGAATTTAGAATCATTATGAGGTGAAAAACAGAAACCTTTTTTGTACTGCTTCAAGGCTTCATGAAAATATTCAGCACAACTACTTATCATGAATAACGTATCATCTGCTTGTTTTATTCTTAATGCATTCTATTACACAATCAAGCTGCATTATTAGCTAATTGGTCTGTCTCTTTTGATGATTTCATTTAATTTTTATGGCCTGTGGTCAGCATGCACACTTGGCTACTTTTACTATCCCTGGAAAGTCCTGGACTATGTGCCACATTGACTTGGGGATTTCTTCTGATACGTGCAAAATTACAAATATTTTCTTCCTGATAGCAGATTAATAAGACAGAAGTGCTTGAATTTAACTGAACTATATTCATAATAGGTGTCATCACATGCTCACGAAATTCAAATGTTTAAATGCTTTTACAGAGATTTTCTAAAAGCAAAAATGTGTTCAAAAATATTCAAGTTCAGCTAGAATGCCATTTTTAGACTTCTCAAGAAAAGTCACGAGTTTTCTCACAAAAATTAAAACTTAAATAGGAGACATTCAGACACTGGTAGTTATCAGCAGTATGCAACTGCCTTTAAAAAAATGTAATATGTTAGCCCACTTGATCATGATAATAGCTACAGCCTTTTTTTGGGAACATTTCTCATTAATTTATGAAAGCAAGCAGTTTGTATTTTACAACTTCCTCCTGCTTCTTCTCTTCCCCCACATGCTTTAGTGCACTCCTCTCCACATTAAAAGAATCACATTCAGTAGTCAATCAACCATGGCCAGCACTTACACCCATCTTCAAAGAATATAAAACTACAAGGATGGTCTGTCTGAAAAGTTCTTGATTTAACAATGAAAAAATGAATTTGAAATATAATTTGAAAATTATTTTTATTTTTCATCATAATCTCCCTTAAGACTAATACATTTATTCCAGTGATGCTCCAGCGCACCATTATCCCGTCCCTGTAGTGATTCTCGGTAAGATCTGCAAAATACTCCTCTATAGCTGCAATTACCTCTTGATTCGAAGAAAAACGCTGACCAGTGAGAAAGTGTTTTAGTTTTTGGGAAGAAATAGAAGTCAGAAGGAGCCAAATCTAGGGAATAGGGTGGATGTTCCAACAATTCATAGTGCAGATCCCTTAATTTTCCCATTGCCAAAACACCTTTGTGGACAGGTGCATTGTCCTGATGAAAGATGATTTCTTTCTTTCTTCTTTCTTGCTTCTGGGTCTTTTTTCACGAATTTTTTCGTCTAGTTCTGTTTAAAATATCGGAATAATATTCCATGGTTATTGTTTTACCCTTTTCAAGATAATTAATAAACAAAATGCCTTTAGCATTACAAAACGGTTGCCATAACCTTTCCTGCTGATGGAACTGACTCTGTTCTTCTTTGGCACTGAACAACCAGCTTCTGTCCACTGTTTTGACTGCTGTGTAATGGTGAATTCAAGTCTCATCCATAGTAATAAATAGATGCACAAAATCAGTTTTATGTCTTGTTAAAATGCTCCAAGTACTGTTCAGAGATTTTCATGTGAGTGCATTTTGATCTGCTGTGAGCAAGCTTGGCACCCATCTTGCGTAAAGCTTTTTCATTTGCAATTCTTCATGCAAAATATATCCTACACGTTCTTTTGAAATGCCTATAGTCTCAGCAATTTTACACACTTTGACTCGCTGGTCATCCAATACCATATTGTGCACCTGATCGATGATTTCTGGTGTTGTTACACTTTATGGATGTCCTTCACATGGTTCATCTTCATGGCCATACCAGCCTTGAAGTTTAAACTCAGCAGCCCATTTCTTAATTGTCGAAAACGAAGGAGAAGAGTGCCCATAAACTTTTATGAACTTCGAATGAATTTCTTTTGGCATTAACCCGGTGTTAGTAAGGTGGGGTGTCATATACCCCAAAGATTTTAAATTGACTATAACTTTTTAACAATGCATGGCAGTGAGTCATGCCTCAGTATAGCTTTCCCCTCCCGTAACCTGCTATTCGATGCCATAGATGACAGGCTGTTGCGCACAAGCAAATTTAGTGTGGGACTCCACCTTACCACTTTTGTTACATTTTCCCACCTTACTAATGCCGGGCTAAACCTTCTTTTACAAAGAATTTTATAACCATACGATACTCAATTTTATCCATTTCAAGCGATGCAGACAACACTTTTGACTCAGACAGCTATATAAAACAAACTACTCAATAGAATGACTTGCAATTTCACATGGATGCTAATGACAGATGTTCCAACTTAGAAAAAAAAAAATCTTGCCGATAGTGTTGCCATCTATGGTTGAGGTTGAGAACTTTTCAGAGCACCCTCGTATTAAAAGGGAATGCTATCATAAGTTTAAAGCCATGGTGCTGATAACATCTTCAGAAGCATATATATGCACTGTATACAATAATATAGGCTTACATATTTGATATCTGGTAAACTAATAAGGAGACGTGTACCAACTTCAAGTGCCTACCTTCTGGTGGAGGAATATTGTTTAATAAGGAGAACTTATTGAGCAATGAGAAATCAACTTCATATTCTGTTAAACAATACCTAAAGGTCGAGAATTCTCTTCCTATATGATTAGGAATCCCAGATACATTGGAAAAAAATACGGGACACTTATGACTGAGGGTGACTAATTTTGAAGCGTCAATCAGGATAGATATATAATTTGCTTTCTCCATTTCCAGTTTGAATTGCTTGATTGCAAATGGAGCCAAAACATTTATAATTAACGCTTGTGTTTTTGTTTGCCCACACGAAAATTTTCTATCATAATCATATAACTTACGTATTATTTTAGATGTACAATCCATTGATCAAAAACTGTGGTTGTGAAAACACATGTGAAAGTTGCTTTTTCTGCAGCAAGATTCTTTTCCACTTCCCCCCATCTCTTTCTTGGTAAAGAAATCGCTGACTTTTGCACTTGTACTAGCTTGAGATGCAGATTTATGTCTTTTCGTATCAATGTGCTGGGTAATGTCGGACTTTCTGCCATGCCGACGCTAAACAAGCCACCACAAACCATACACTCCGCTTTATCTGTCTCGCCCAGTTTAGTAGATTTTTTTAAAAAACAGAAATTGAGTTTTTAAAGCATCTGTATAATCACACTTCCTTTTCAGCATTTTCAACGTTCAACAGGGCCACAGGAGAATTGAAAAACCATACATTTTAACAGTAGCCATACAGTAATTAATACTCTGCAAGCACCAACCTGTTTCTCTCGGAGCAAGGTTCTAAAAGGGCATGGGCAAAGCAGACCATTCCGTGCTATTTAAAGCTGTGCCAATATCATGGCACATGCCAAAATGTCAATGCACGTGCGCACTGTTCTAATGAACTTATCATTGTTGCGGTGTTGCCATCACTCGCCTTGAGAAAATAACGACGCGTCTACAGTTCTCTGTATTGACGGAGTGCGATGTTTGTAATAGAATAGAAATTGTAACTCGTCGATTTTGTTATTCAGTCTTGAACTCTAAAATACAGGACAAAAAAGTTGTCTCAGAGGTTTTCTCGAGACAACGGGATGCATTAGCCAAAAACGGGACAATCCCGTATTTTACGGGATTTCAGGGATCCCTATATATGATAAAAGCATAAAATGGCCTTGTTAAAATACGTTGTTGGAGATAAAAATGTCATCTTAATCTACACTGAAGTATGCAACAATTGTGAAACAGCTATCATCATTCCAAATCTGACTTTGAAAGAGTTAAATGTTGAAAACAGAACCCAAATCACTTCATCATCTTTCATGAGAAAGATCAGAAAAATCTTGAATATCCTTTACTTTAGATGCCCAGAAAGTCTTCTGTTCCTGCTGGTATTTCCCAGTTATATTCATAAGTAGTGCTCAAGAACTAACAATTAAATTAACTTCCTATATGTTTCTATACCCTTTTATGTTTGGCTCACATAGAACCTCTGTAGTTCAGTCAGTATAGACAAAGCCCTTTGTTCGGAAAGACCTGGATTCGATTCCCGTCCATGATGTGAGAAACCTTTATCTGGTCTCTTTTGACTAAAGGTGAGTTAGCTGTTCTTACACAGAGGTAGAGGGTTTTTTCACCTGGAAACTTGGGTTTTTCATCAGAACAGATAAACGGCTCCATGAACACATAGAGATCTATAGTAATAAAATACATACTTAATTGCTCATTAAGAGGGCTCGACCCCTCCTAAGGGATGGGGGAGGAATTCCATATGAAATAAATAAATTTTGGCTTACATCTGTCTCCTTCACCCTTCACATGGATGAACCTGTATTCATCCCATTTCAAAAATAAAAAAAAACTGTTCTCAGTCCTTTGTCCTTATCTGAGTCCTCTGAAATAATGGAGAAGTAATTCATCGATTGCCAATGTGGATTCTGCCATCTACCATCCTAGCTGCATAGCAGATCTCATACCTTACATCAGCCATATGTGCCATGGAAAAAAAACCTTGGGGAAATCTGTACTATTGAATTTGAAAGTTCATTTGATTGGATATGGCATAGCAAGCTGTTCAGCAAATTGCCATTATAAGGTGTGTCTTACATCTTTTTTAATTGGGTAGTCATTTTGCTTCTGAATATATTTGGTGTGTCATGGACAGCTTCCACTTTTCATATTTTCTATGAATGTATGACTGCCCTGAGGCTCTGTTCTGTTGGCTACTCTTCTTTTTTGGTATACTTTACATACATATTTCACCCACACAGAAAAGGTTGCAAACCTATATCAGATCAGCACCATATGTGAACGTTAGGACAAGAAGTTGATGTATTCTTGAACAACTGGAGGTAATTTTTGAAGATAGTATAAGATGGATGTTTTCCAAAGAAGAGAATTAGATTGGGTGAAAGAGAAGTTAGTTCAGTTGGTTTCCAGCTGGACAATGTTGGCTGCCAACTGCTTATGTTCTCACAGCCTTAGAAGAAAGCAAAAGAATAATGGTTCAACAAAACATTGTCATGAAAATAGCTGTAGAAAAGGCATAAAGCAGAAACAGAATAGCTGTGAAAGAGTAATTAGAATGATCTATTAGAAAGGAAATCATAAGTTAATAGGATTGCTCTCTTTTGGATAGCATCACTAACTCAAATGTTGAGAGTTTATTTTTCACTTGGTTAGACTATAATAAGTTTAGTTTAATCCTTTATCCAAGTGTGAGCAAACAAAGTTTGCGCCTGAAAGTATCTTCAGGACTGGGGTAAGGTAGTGCAACACCAGGCAACTCGTTGCAAAGGTGAAGAAAGCTCTCATCACTCCTATCTCAGTATCTCCCATAATGCAAAGCACATCTCTCCTTGCAGATATGTGTAATGCTATGCATTAAGGCAAGGGCCACTACCCATACTGGTTTTGACCTTTATTGAGGTCTCGGAGCCAGGCTCAGTAGTGGAGATACAAAGGCAGAAGCAATGAGAGGTCATCTTAACCTGTAGGAGTTGCCAAAGGGTGTGCAACCTTATTATTAAATTACTCCAGATCCAGAGAAAGACGTTGAGAGTTTATTTTTCTTGGTTAGACTATAATAAGTTTAGTTTAATCCTTTATCCAAGTGTGTGCAAACAAAATTTGTGCCTGAAAGTATCTTCAGGACTGGGGTAAGGTAGTGCAACACCATCACCCTTGCCTTAATACATAGCATTACACATATCCACAAGGAGATGTGCTTTGCATTATGGGAGATACTGAGATAGGAGTGATGAGAGCTTTCTCCACCTTTGCAACGAGTCGCCTGGTGTTGCACTACTTTACCCCAGTCCTGAAGATACTTTCAGGCACAAACTTTGTTTGCTCACACTTGGATAAAGGATTAAACTAAACTTATTACTAACTCAAATGTTGAGCAGTATTCCAAGGTTGGACAGATTTGACATTAATATAGTATTAGCAGTTGGATAAGTGAGAAGTAATGACCTGAGTGGAGGAGGACACCATTTCCTCTTTTTTTTTTGAATGTTCTGAATATAGGCTTTTCCATGCTATAAGTTAGCTTCTAGAGAAATAAGTAAAAAAGATGATATAGGATAGATTTTTATCCTGGAGGAGAGGACAAGTTTTTAGCACAATAGGAGGGATACCATTAGAACATACCCGAAGACTTGTTAATATTCAAGTTTCTTCTGATTTCTCTGTGTTGAAAGAATAGAGTAGGCGTGGAGTAAGCTGTTCTTGATAATTTGCCATGATCATCTGTTTGGGAATCAGAGGAGAAGAATGATGACAGGAGATTTCACTAATCTTTGGTTAATGTTATAATGGTACTTGAGATGAGTGAGAGCTAAGAGCATGAAAGGAAGAAGATATACAAAATGGCATTTTCATAATCAGATTTGGATTTGTTAATGGATTTTTTGCAGCTGTTATGAGCTATGGTGTAGAGCAGGGGTGGCCAACGTTTTATGTTCTATGCGCCAGTTTTTTCACGTATGAGTTCAGATCCGCCATACAACTCTTGTTTCCTTGAAAACTCCCTTAAAAGTATGTTAATGTAGATCTGATATATTTACTTGTATTTACTAGAATCTACTTATAGATTTTCTAGGCATGATTTTTTTTTTTTTTTTTTTACTTTTTTTTTTTTACTTTCTCAAATATGTCTGATTCTCTTGTTTTTCTATGAAGCAATTCAAGACTGATCAGTTCTTCAAAAATATTCAAGTTATCATCAATTCCTCTTATAAAACTGCTTAACTAGGCTACATCACATACACTATCTACCAATAATTGTCTGGACACCCCTGTTATTTCAAGTTATGGAACATTCCAGATTTGTTAATAACATAAAAACCAGCGTACAGATAGTAGGAAGCACTATATTGTTAAATAATGCAATACCATATATATGATGCAATGAGCTGTTTTAAGATGTTATTTTTTAATATAATTATTTTATTTAAGCCAAATGTATCTTTCTAGTTTCATTTTTTGAGTACTATTGTATATGTGTGGGTGTCTGTGTGTTAATTCCACATGTAAGAGGTTATTATTGTTATATTATTATTGTACATGCATTTCCATGCAGTCCAAAGACTCATCGCAGGAGGCCCAAACTGTCCACACAATCTATCATACACCTCCTTGAATATATATTAAGAGAAAAGCACTCACAACTGACTCTGACAACCCATTCCATTCATTCACAACTCCCCAAGCAAAAAATCTAGTCCTCACTTCTCCACTAACCACACTTTTACTCAACTTCCAGGGATGACTTCTTCTATCCCTCTAGCCAAGTGCTGAAACATTTCACCTGCATCAATCCTATAAAAATCTTTACATAACTTAAATGTTTCTATTATATCCCCTCTTTTGTGCCTATCAACCCTCCTCTGAATCCTCTCCATCACTTCCTCATCCCCAATAAACATGTGAAACCAGACCTGAGCACGGTAATCCAGATGTGGATGTATCAAGCCCTTATAAAGAGGAATAACAACTTCCTTATCTCTGTTCTCTAGCTTCATCTATTTCCCGGAGTACAGTTCCATCAATATGGTGCACAGCTTGTAATCTGTTTATTCCAAAATGCATAATTTTGCATTCTCCACATTAAACTGATACTCTTTATGTTTTGTTCATACTGACAGCCTATTTAAATCATCCTGCAAGCTCTCCACATCACTTTGATTCACTATTATTCCACCTACTTTTGCATCATCAGCAAACAACTGAATATTTCCTTTCAGGTTATTTCTTGTATCATTTATTTACAAATTAAAAAGTAGTGGTCCTAGCACTGAATCTTGAGGCACACTACTTTCCATTTCTTCATATACCACTCTCTGACATCTGCCCAGCTACCACCCTCTTATCCACATAACCAATGTAATATCCATCCTCTTTTTTTCTAATTTGCATAACCGAATTTCATATGGTATTCAGTCAAATGCCTTTGCAAAATTCAATCATCATATCAGCTGTCACGCTATTATAAAAGATAGTAAATTACTACTAAGGTATCACTGACCCTTCACAAAGCCTTATTATTATTATTATTATTATTCAGGTCTCCAAGGAGTCAAAAGACTCATCACAGGAGGTCACTCCTAGGAAACACAGGTCTATCAAGACTCATCATGGGAGGTCCCTCCTAGGAAACACAAAGTCTATCATACCACTCCTTAAACTCATTGACCGTTCTCGCTCTCACCACTCTATCAGGCAATGCATTCCATGGTTCAACCACCCTCCATGCAAAGAAACCACTCCTCACCCTCTTGCTCACAGTTTCCTTTCGTAACTTCCCCTTGTCATCACTCCTTCCTGCTGTTCAACCAAGCAAAAGAACTCCCAGTGTCAACCCTTTAACCACCTCTCAACAGTTTAAAAGTCTCAATCATATCACCTCTCCTTCTTCTATTCACCAAACTCTGCAATCCACATTCCCTCAGCCGATCCTCATAACTAACATTGTACATCCTGAAACTGTCTTTGTTATCTCTTGTATCTATTTCCTGGAGTACAGTTCCATCAATATGGTGCACAGCTTGTAATCTGTTTATTCTAAAATGCATAATTTTGCATTCTCCACATTAAACTGACACTCTTTATGTTTTGTTCATACTGACAGCCTATTTCAGGCCTGCACAACTTGATTGTCTTTGAGGGCTAAACCTAATGTTAAATTGTGAATGAAGATATTTATAATTAATAATACTTCATTCATAATTAACATGATCTACCATATCATAAGCAGGACTTAATTACATTTATTTTGTTGGTCTCTTGCTTATAAAATGTTATTCATGTAATTCCTTTTGAGTTTTGTTAATTAATTTTATTTATGTAATTTTAGGGTATATCATAGACATGAAAAGACTCTGTATTAAAGTGTCATTTATTTTATTTGCTTTATTCCTTTAATAATAATATAAGAAACTGTGATGTATGTAATTTTAATATATCCAGAAGATTCCTTGTGATATCATTTGATTGGTTGTTGTGAGAAATCATGCAAATTTTTCCTGGCGCATGTTGGAGCATGAACTACTATATACCAAGGGAAAAGCAAGTTTGATGTGAGCTAAATCAGTGAGAACCAGTTACTGGCAGGAAAAAGGAACGAGTGGACATGAAAACGAAAGTAAAAAAGAGAAACGAGTGGGGGGGGGTATGGAGAACGGTAGCTAGAGATTGAAGGGGGATTTTGACGTGCCGAAAATGGAATAGAAAGGACTGGGAATCCACTTGGCATTTTAACTTACCTTTTTTGGAGTTGGATTTCTACCAAAACTTCCTAACGCCTAGCAGTGGAAAAGTGCAGGACATAGGATAATACATATAAGAAAAGGTTATATTCTCCCGAGTCTATAAATCAATCGTGGAAATAGAAGATTCTTTTAAGTTTCTGTTACTACAAAGCAAAAGTCAGCAAGGACTTTAAAGATGTTGTTCAATCTCCTTATGGTATGATGAAGCTATATCCTGTTAAGATTACCTTTACTATACTTAGTGAAAAGTAACGAAAATTAATTCCGCCGAAAGTAATTTATTCCTAGTTGCTGTATTCAGCGAGTCAAGATTGAATGTGTGATATGCTAAGACTTTTCCCTCTTCAAGTGACAAATGCTATATTATTGAATTAAGTGTTCATTGACTGAACGAGAATAGTGAGAAGCCTATTTGTTGTAATTCAGGAATCTTGAACTTACAAGAACTAATTTTGATTAACTGAGCTTAGAGAATTACAAATGAATGTCTGATGGTTCATGAGTTGTATTCTTTCTGAATATCTTAAACTGATTTGATATTTAAAATGTTTTGAGATGTAACCTTGGTCAGAGTGAAGTTTGTGATAGAAGTTCTTTGTAACAAGAAGAATAAGATCTGTTAATATAGTTTTTAATTATAAATTTTAAGCTCAGCTGAGTAGTGTGTAAAAACTCGATGTTACGAAAATTAATAAAATCTCTAGTACATCGATTTTTACTGTAGGAACACGCCTTAAAAACCTTGTATATAATGTATCTATGTTTTGTATGTTTAAACTTTGTATAAAGATCAAAATAATCCCAAAGGGAATTAACTCGCTCATTGTTTAAGAGCAGACGTAGGATGTTTGAAACCAAGAGTAGTGTCTGTAAGTCAGCAGTTCCTTCTGAAACGTATTTACGAGTCCTGTAGCAGGTGACCTTCAAGGTCAGTATTGAAAAGGGGCGGGCTCCATCAGTCAGAAAGTCCAGTAGCCCACGTAGCCGGATTAAGGACATCAAAGGGAAAGAATAGGATTTTGTCGGCGAAAGTTCGAGAACCACCAGTCACGTGCTGTTGTGCGGGGTTCTCGTAACTACACGCAAGACATGTACAGGGACATTTGGGGTCCAATAAACTTAAACCAAAGTGCAGGGGTATTGAGAATATAAGGCGTGGAATTTTGTTGAGAATGGCTTCCTGTTTTCATCTTGCGTGATCTGCCCACAAGAGGTCGAGAAGGAGAGGTGTCAGTTAGTTCTGGAGGGGAGAGATGGGAGTCCATCCACGAAAGAAGTTTCCAGTCCGAAGCCAAGGATAAACCGGAGGTTGCAGTCTAAGGAGAAATCTTGCCGTATTGGTTCAAGCCTTGCCACTCTGTTTGAGTATGTGCATGCCCACCAACCTATGCAGTTCCCCGCCAGTCAGTTAAAGATGCCGAAGGAAACCTATCCAGTATCCTGATGGCTGATGCGATCCCTCGATAGTGCCCTGTGACTCCCATCAAGGAAAAGAAGAAAACACGGAACGGAGAAGAAACCCGTGTAGCCCCGGAAAAGAAAAGGAAAAGAAACAAGGAGGGAAGGCATATGCAAGACGGTCAGAGACCCACATGAGTCTGAATGTTAATTATTTTATGTTTGTGATTTAAGAGAATTCCCCTCAAGGAACTACTGAACTATTTAATATAGAAAAATAGTGGTTTAAGGTACATGAAACGCTCGTAGATTTGTGTAAAAATTATTATTGAGTTTAATGTAAATGTAGTTAATTTCCCTAAGAAAGATTGGGCTAATTAAGATTTTTTTTATTAATGTGTGTTAATTAATTGCTTATTATCGCATCATAGAGCTGTTTTAATTAAAGGGAATGAAATATGCCAATGTGATTACCAGTCAATTAACTAAGTCTTTAAGATGAGAATCTAAGAGTCATATAATGTGTGTGTGTGGTGCATGGTTGATGACTAATTGCGATTGTTAATGTACACCTAGAAATTTCATGTTCTGTGTGAATGACATTTAGTATTTGTGATGTAGAATGTATTATCTGAGATTTTAATTAGGGAAGAAAATAAGAGAATTCACTAAGTAATGTGTGTTAATTTAATTGCTTATTATCACATCAAAGAGCTGTTCTAATCAAAGGAAATAAAATATACCAATGTGATTATTAATCAATTAACTAAGTCTTTAAGTTGAGAATCTAAGAGTCATATAATGTGTGTGTGTGTGTGTGGTGCATGGTTGATGACTAATTACGATTGTTAATGCACACCTAGAAATTTCTTGTTCTGTGTGAATAATATTTAGTATTTGTGATATAGAATGCATTATCTGAGATTTAACTAGAGAAAAAAAATAAGAGAGTTCACTAATTATTACATTTGAGTAATTATTCAAGATCAATGAATTTCTTGTATGAATGAAGATTTGACTTCATGTATTGAAAAATGTTTATATACTAATGTTTATATATTAGTACATAATGGTTTGGTCTCATTTTTTTTGTCTTTTGCAATGCACTGATTCAAAAAAAAATAAACTCGGATCTGTAAAGTGGGAGCCCAAAGGTTAATAGAGTCCTTTCTGAGATAAATAGAGAGTTATAGGGCCAGGACTGCAAAGCAAATTGATAACTTGGGGATGATAAAGAGATTTTGTTGTGAAAGATTTAATAACCTACTGGAAGTACTATATTTCTTGCACCGTATCGAGGCATGGATGCGCAGTCATAAATCTAAATAAATATTTCCATTGCTCTCGGGTAGAAGGAGTATAGAATACAGAAGGTAGGAATCTAGAGTATAAAAGGGGGAAACGTATAAAATTAAGTGACGATATATTACACTGATGCAGCATCACCTGGATATATATATATATATAAGTAAAGCATCTCAGGATATATAAGTAAAGGAAACCGAAACGTTTGCAATGGTGCAGTCGATAAGATAAGATATGAGATTATAAAGAGAAGCCTCCCCCCCCCCTTTTACAAGTGTACTAGTATCTTAATGAGAGTTTTATATTCGTTTAATTGTAATGTCCCTGTTGGAAGATTGTGTTATGATGTAATTATATGTGACACTGCATTAAATGTTTTTCTTTATCTAAGATCAATCTAGAGTTTCCCTGATTTTCATTCACTGAACCGCTCATTAAATATTTCGAACCAGAAGCAGGAGCTTTGCTTAATAGTGAGAATCTCGGCCTAAAATCAGCTTTATAATCTGGTACAGTTGAAGGTTGATTTATCAAAGTTGCTCATGCCATTCAGAACCTAGAGTGGCGCAGTATAATACAAATTTTCTTTATGTTCAGATGATATATCAGCCTACAACTAGTTAAATACTAACAAGAGAGAACTATAAGACGATAAAACTTGATCGATCAGAAGCTACAATCCAACACTAACTTGGACCACCTGACCAAGGGCCAGATCACTTCGGACCTTGAATCTTAGACTAGTCCACTGCAGCTGAACTTAAGTAAATTTGTTAGTAGGTCTACAGTAAATACTAATTAATATGCATATTTAAATTTTTTAGAGAGTTACAATTAAAATTATAATCAAAATTTGAAAAGTTTTTTACTTTGGGTATAATATATGTTAAAGACACCAAGTAATTTTATAACCTTGGTTTTAATCCTTTTTCCCAAGTAAGCAAACAGAGAAGTAAGTCAAGTTTGTGCATGAACGTGGTTCAAGACTTTTGGTTGTGGTGCAACACCAAGGCAACTTGTGGTAAAGATGGATTAAGTTCTGATCACTTTCCTAGTATTTCCCATAAATGTAAAACACATTTCCTAGGAGATGTATGATATTATACATTATGGGTGGGGATCGCTACCCAGACTGGTTTCAACCTTTATTGAGGTCTCATCAGTGAGTAGGCAGACCCTGAAATGCCAAGGTTTAAGTAATACATAGCTTATCAATTTTACTTATGCGAGTTGCCACAAGGTGCTTTGACCTTATTAATTAAGAATCTCTGGATGAGAGAAAGATGCGAAAAGTTTTTTATAAATGGTTGTTTTCGTACACCACAGCAGTTGTCAGTCAGTGTTGCATGGTGATCTGTTCTGTGTGCTGTTGGTCTCGCTTAATAGCTAAGAAAATAGTCCCTCAAATAAACTGTCATTCAGTATTTTGACGATGATAGATTTCCGATTTTCATCTTTGAAATTGTAAGATTTTCCTCATAGCAGGAAAAGGACAAGAGAGCAAGTGTCGCACTAAGATACAAGATCTATGGTGCCATCTCGAATGATGGGTTGATAACTTTTCTTTTTACCATACTGCCCTCATCTTACAATGAAGACAGTATATATATAATATCCTTCTGCATAGTTTATTCAGTTTTTGTTTGCACAATTTGTTTTACTTCCAAAGGTTCTATTATTACTTGGATTACAACAACCGACTAAATCTCGTTTGTGAAATTATCACACAATAATACATGTGATGTCGGGATGATCACGAAGCTCTCGTTGGAACCCTAAAATAACTATATAACATTTTTGGGTCTTTCTTTAAATAAATTTGATGGTCTCACTAAAAGTAATGGCATTAAGCCATTGAAACCAGTACTTAAATAACCCAATATGCTTAGATGAGCACGAAGTAAAAACACATACAAAAAAAGGACGCATTGTATTCTTTGTTTAAGAGGAAATGAGTACGGTCATTTGATATTACACCTAACAACTAAGACTATTACGAGGCCAGTGTAATCATATCTGTTAATAATTGTCTGTCCTAACCGCCTTCTCTGTTTTTTGTTTTTTTTTTTCATTTTTTATGAAAAATCTGAGTTTACGAGAGAAAAAAATTATAAGATTAGCTAACTCATCTTCCTATATTGAAAAGCCCTGATAATTCTTCGAGTTCCAGCTGTCATTTGAACCCAATACTCTTGAACTGAATGTATCACCCTGATACTGACTGAACTACTATCTTTGAGAAACATTTGCTGTGTGATCCAAACTAATGTTACTACCCACAAGGATTCAGTGACATCTAAGTCATATGGTCACACAAATAACTTGTACGACATTTTGTAAAAGTGGGTCATTTGTATGAATTAATATACTTAGTTTGCCTGCAAGCATGATGGGGACAGTTGCCACTTTTTTTTTTCAAAAAAAGCATATTGATTTACATAGATTTAATATTAGTTAGGAATAAAAAAAAAACAGTTATTCCTGTATACCTTATGTAACAACACTTGGAGACTGAGTGGGCAATTCAGTCTCCACTGGTAGCTAATCACAGGTATCACTAATTTAATTAACATGCAGTGAAGAGAACTGATAACAAGTGCTGCCATCTCATAGTCCCTAACCCAAACACAATGTTTTTATAATATCTGAAAACGTGTGGGTTTGCTGTTCGATTTTCTTGAGTTTAAGGGACGAAAAACCAGAGTTCTTAATAAGGTCAAAGCACCTTGTGGCAGCTTGCATAGGTAAAATTGATAAGCTCTGTATTACTTCAAGCTTGGCATTTCAGGGTCTACCTGCTCACTGATGAGACCTCAATAAAGGTTGAAACCAGTCTGGGTAATGACCCCCACCCATAATGTATAACATCATACATCTCCTAGGAGATGTGTTTTACATTTATGGGATATACTAAGGAAAGTGATCAGAACTTAATCCATCTTTACCACGAGTTGCCTTGGTGTTGCACCACCACCACCATAAGTCTTGAACCACGTTCAGGCGCAAACTTGACTTACTTGTCTGTTTGCTTACTTGGGAAAAAATAATTAAAACCTAGGTTATAAAATTACTTGGTATCTTTAAGATAATCAAAATTATTTATAAACAGATATAGCTGCAAAATTTCTCAATAAAAACCACTTAAACATAAACACAAAGTTTACTAGTGATTTCACTGAGAATATCACACTTATTCTCAGTGAAATATCAGTGACGGAATGTCACATTGTGAGATTCAGAATGTCACAATGTGACACATTGCATTTGTTTGTTGCCACTATTTTATCAGTTTGGTATCATGTTTGAAGTGGCCATTCTTAATATGGCCTCTAAAGTGATATCACTTAAAGATGAACACTGTTTGGTTTTGTTCAAGTTCATCACCGAAAATGTTTGTTCACAAGTATATGTGCTAACAAAATACCTGGTAGGCAGTATCCAACAAACTTTTAAATTTATCCTGATCCAGAATAAAATAAAACTCTTGTAAAGTACTCTCCCTATGCTTGACCCGATAGTTTTCAGAACAGTGGAGATCAATAACTTCCCTCTGAAGTTCAACAGCTAGATTTCCTGCTTCAATAGAAAATGGATCCTCAATCACCTTTATGCGGACTTCGTCTTCATTACTCAATTGCATTCTTTTCTGAAACTCCTCACTTAGAAGTGATATGTACTTCTTATATTTTCCACCCACCATTGAATGATATTCTGATGGAATATTCTGTCGACAAGTTAAGAAATGTGACATATCCCTCATAGCAAGTTGATTTTCAAACAAACTTAATTTCATTTTGAATGCTTTTATAAGAGACATTAACTGAAAAAAAAAAACTTATTTTTTCCTTGAAGCTGTAAGTTAAAGTCAGTCAAGTGATACAAAATGTCACACAAGAAAAATAAATCTTGATTCCGTTCTTCATCCATTATTTCTGGGAATTTTTCCATATCTTCTTGAGATTCCAAAAATTCAAATAGTTCATTTTTTAGAGCGACAAATTGTGACAAAACTTTACTGCGGCTCAACCAACGTACATCAGTATGGTATGGTAGATCCCTGTACTCTGTATCATTTTCTTCTAGAAATGCCTGAAACATTCTGTGTTTCAAACCCTGAGCTTGAATATAGTTGACCAGAGCAAATACTACTTGAATCACATGATCAAACTGCAAAACCTGCATGAATTAGACAGTGAAATTTTGTCAATGGTTTACCTGCATACTGTTCAATAAATGTTATAGCACCAACATTTTTTCCACACATAGATGGGGCACCATCAGTGCAAACTGCTACTAAATTTATAATAAAATTAGTTTAATCCTTTATCCAAGTGTGAGCAAACAAAGTTTGCGCCTGAAAGTATCTTCAGGACTGGGATAAGGTGGTACAACACGAGGGAAACTCATTTGCTCCACCTTTGCAACGAGTTTCCCTGGTGTTGTACCACCTTACCCCAGTCCTGAAGATACTTTCAGGCACAAACTTTGTTTGCTCACACTTGGATAAAGGATTAAACTAATTTTATTATACTCTAACCAAGTGGAAAATAAACTTTCAACTGCTACTAAATTCTTGAAATTTATGGATAGTTTTTCGGTTACACTCATCTTTACATTTTCTGCAATCTCCTTTCCTGTTGTTCTTCCTTTCATTGAACACAAACTAGCAAGCTCCTCTGTCACCTCAAAATTCTTATTAACGCCTCTTACATATATTAAAAGCTGTGCAGTATCTTTCATGTCAGTATTTTCATCCATAGCAAGCGAATAATAGACAAATTCATTAGCCAATTTTTACAGGTTATCTTTAAGATCCTTTTAATATCAGCCACCCTGCGCTTGAACAGTCATACGGGACAAACTGATATTTTCAAAATTATTTTTCTTATCAGGACACAATTCGGAAATAGCAATCATCAGAAACTCTTATATCAACTCTCCCTCAGTAAATGATTTGCCAGCACAAACTATTTCTTGTGATATTTTTAAGCTTACCTTGTGGCAACTTCATTTGCAGATGTCACTTTTTTAAAGGCTTGTTACTCATGGCTAAGAACTTTCAATAACTTTGCTTCTTTTATTTACTTTTCACTTGTATCCAACTTTCCAAGGTTAGGATGTTTCGATTCACAATGGTGTCTCAGATTGTACTCTTTCGGCACAACAATAGATTCCTGGCAAACAATGCACACTATTTTGTCCTTAAACAACGTAAAAAAAATATTTGTTTGTCCACTCAGGGTTAAATGCTCGATGTTCCAAATCTATTTTACGCTTTTTACTTAAGCTCATTGTGTCAAGATTGACAATATTAATTATAAAAAACTAATGATGAAAAACTCACAATAATGCAGGTTATGATAACAGTTATGTAATGTAATTGTTATCATAACAGTTATTGCTCCAGCTACAACCAACCACTACACTGCCAAAGCTAGTCAAGGCATGGCCAACTTTGTGTAATACGATTCGTTCTCGTTCGTAGACATCAAGCTGTTATCACAGAGATGTAACTTTGAATTTCCCCGCAGCGATACTAGCACTAACAAAACCTCAAAGCGATTGTAATAATTTGTTATTAAATACGACAGTGGGAATAATTCAAATGCAATTTATTGTCGAGTTGAAAGAAACATGATTGTGACATTAATCGCATGAACGTAAACATGCAGAGTCTTAGTAAAAATTTAATTAAACACTAGGGAAAAATCATCTAATTTCATATTCCCCATATGATTAAATAATTTCAATCAGGCAGACGGGCCAAAATAAATAGCATTGCAGGCTTCGTGTTGTGCAGGCCTGGCCTATTTAAATCATCCTGCAAGCTCTTCACATCACTTTGATTCACTATTATTCCACCTACTATATTGAACCTCATAGAGTATCATATTCTTATCCACCCATTCTCGAATTCTCTTTTTGAGCTGTTTTTCCAGTACTTTTACTACCATTCCTAAGATGCTAATTGGTCTATAATTTATTACTGCAAGCTTAGCACCTCACTTATGCAAGGGAATTATTTTGCCCTCTTTCCACTCCTTGGGAATTCTTGCACTGCTGAGATTGAAATTAAAGAGCCTAATCAGAGGCATTGCCAATTCCCTTGTACACTTCTGCAAAATGCAACCTGATATTCCATCTAATCACACAGCTGTATTTACACTGAGATTCTGCAATAACCTAAGACCCTCCAGTTCATCTACCTCTGTTCCCACATAAGTCTCTGTCACATTTATCTGTCACCTCATGACCATCAGCACTCATTAAGGTTTTTCTTCCATAGTCATTCTTCCTCTTACTTGCCACATAGCGAAAGAGCTCTTTGGGATTTCCTTTGGTCTGCTCAGCTAATTTCTTCTCGTAATCTGATTTTTCCTTCCTTTCCTTACTAGTCACCTTTCTTACCTGATCCTTGTACTGTTCGTGAGTTTGCGGGTCGCCTTTCTCTTTATATTCTCTCCACAGCATTTTTTTTTTTTTCTGAAGCTCATGCTTAATGATATTTCTCATCCATCTAACTACTACCTGATTAAACCTCCTTATTTTAGATACACAATTTAATATTGCTTCCTCTAGATGCCCCTTAACTATTTCCCATGCACTACTAACATCCTTCCCTTGCAGTGTTTTATGCAATGAAACAGCTTCAAGCTTCCTCCTAAATTTGTCATAATCACCTGCCTTATAGTTCCACATTCCTTAATTTTACAATCTCCCATGTCAGGACCACATGGTCACTTTTCCCAGTTGGAGGCAATTTGGCCACCTTAGTTATGGATAGCTCTTCTGATCCTATGACCAGGTCCAGTACTCTTGCACTTCGAGTCCCCTCCATCACATGCTGCCTCAAGTAATTATCTCTCAGTAGGTGTATAAATTCCATTTCCTTCTTGTCATATGATCTCTCTTCCTTCCAACCTACATCTCCATAGTTGAAGTATTCCCAAAATAATCACTCAATCTGCACTCATCATACTAATTTGGCAATGCATGTCTCTCAGATCATCCTTGGAACTCCCTGGCATATAGCAGCAACCAACCTTATATTTTGTTTTATTAGCTTTAATCTCACACTAGACTGCTTCAAATGAACAGCCATCCTCTTACTTAATCTCCTATTCTTTTTTGCTGCAATTCATATGCTATCATCAGCAGCATCTCTCCTGCCATCGTATCTTCTCTGTCTTTCTTGAAACTTCTAAAACCCTTCACATTCCTTTCCTGCAACATCATTTGACATCAATGACATCATTTTCTGTTAGCACAGTCTCATTAATGCTAATAACTTTTGGCAAGATTGCACTAACCAATGCCAAAAACTCCTCCCTCTTGTTCCTAATACTTCTGTCTTTAGTATATAGAAACTGTAGCATCTCTTTAGACCCCCCCTAACCATCTTTACTTCCAGAATTGACTACCCTATTCAATATTTTTGCTTTAGAGACTAGATTCTGCACTTGTTGGTCATTCTTGCACTCATTCATCTAATGGGTGCCTTCAAACTCATTCAGCTGAATTCATTATATCCAACTGAGCATTTAAGTTTCCTTGAATTTGCACTTCAGCATGCTCAGTGAACAAAATACTCTCTAGACACCTAACACCAAATCCATTTAGATGCAGTCCATCAGCATTACACAATTCCTTCTTTCCATCAAACATAGGCCTTAGGTCCACAAAATCTACATCATTCCTTTTACACAACGTGCTTATTCATTCGTTTGCTATCAGCATTCTCCTTCTCAGTTTGCTTCTGTCATAGCATTACTTATTTACATGAAAACACAAGGCATAGGTAATACTATTTATTTGTTTAGAAGACCAGATATTTTGGTCTGAAACTTACAGACCATCTTTGGTAGCAGTGACAGTTGATTACAAGGTGGAATGCAAAAAATGGATTGATTTGAAACATAAACAGTGTATGATGTTATACTTATAACATGGAGTAATTTCTTACATAATAAGAATACATCAAATACATGCCATCTATCCTACTTCGGACAAACTGGACACTCAATAGAAAAAGGAATACAACGATATCAGTCATATATTTGCCTCAGGAAATCTGATAAATCTGGCTTCACTCAACACGAAATAGATACAGACCACAATATTCCTTGATCTGACATGCCTGTTACATCGTTGTCAGCACAAATTTGAGCATATGTTTAAAGATATTGCTGAGGCCTTGCTTCACTGCCTGAACTTGAATCAGAGTAATTGCCTATCTTTATCTACAATATGGGAAAGTCTTATTAGAATAACCCATCATTAATTTTTTTTTTTACACTTAGGATTAATCTGTTTCCTCAGTTATAACATTAGGCTGTTTTAAATATAATATCACATATCTCTTTCTGTTTCAAATCAATCCATTGTTTTCGTTCTACTTTGTAACCAACTGTCACTGCCACCAAAGATGGTCTGCAAGCTTCAGACCGAAATATCTAGCCTTCTAAGCAAATAAATAGTATTACCTATGCCTTGTGTTTTCATGTAAATAAGCAAAATAACTATAACACAAGTTGCTCTAAAAGAATGAACTCTGTCATCGCATGGCAGGAGACCTACTATCTTCACCTTCTTGCTCTTCATTTTTTGCTTTGTTTAACAACTGATTTATATCTTCCCTCACAGATCATTAGTGCCAACCAAGACAATTAGTTTTTTCACCTTACCTTTTGCATTCAGATGGCTTAACTAATATCAGTAATTTTTGTGCCATGGAAACATGATTTTGTTATTCTTTTGTTAAATACTCCTCTGATCATAGAACCCTCCCCCATACATAATTTTCTCCTTACCTTGTTTTTCTCATTTGTTGACGTGATCTTGATTTTAACCTTGGACCAACTGCTTCTTTCTCTTCTTATCTCTGCTAATCTCTTGCTGCTTCTGCAACTTTTCAATACGTTGTACACTGTATTGTTTATGGGTTTATACAATGCATTTCATGCATTGTTATTATGTAAGAAATTAATCCATCTAGGATAGTAATAAGTATGGAGTCCACAAATTACCTAATTCTTGCTGTTCATTGAAGTATTTGTTTATTGAAGTTTACTTTTTTTTTTCTATTTTCAAGGAGAAAATAGAGATACCCACTTCAAGGCTACAGCCCAAATTATTTTATTTCTTTGACTGTAGTCCTTGTGGAATGAGTTTTCTATTCCTGTGCTAACCGATTCTTTTTTTTTCTTTCTTTCCCCCCCCTCCCCCTGTTTGTTTATTTTTTTTTCACTCACACACACACACACACAAAAAAAAAAAAATTTAGACCCATCAGTTATCTAGCTAAATATGCATACACATATAGCATTACATCTAAACATAGTCTATGCAATTAAAATACAAAACAAATGTCTCTCAAAACATTCCAAAAATAAAATTCAAAAAAATATTCCATTGTTTTACTATAATTCATAGTATAAACATCAACCAAAATGATATGCACCATCATCTACAAACATCCTTTTCTCTTTTTTTGGCCAAACCCCAAATCTCTGCCACAATAACCATGGCTCATATTAACTGTCCAAACTATATCTTGTGTGACCCAATATTCTTACCCAGAGGATGCTTAATCTAGAATCTTCCTTTTTTTTTGACCTTATTTCCTTGCCTCATTATGTATCATTCATCTACTATCTTTGCCATTGATCCAATTCCAAAACTCATTCTGAAATATCTGACTTCTTATCATTGAAGCTTGATTTCTTATAATTCAGATTCCCTAACCATGAAGTCATGTCTCTTTGGTGACTTTAATGTCCACAACTCTGATCCCCTTTTTTCCTTTTCCATTGACCATGCTGGAAGAGAAGCAGAAGTGTTTGATATAAGTGACCTAAACTAGAATTCTCAACTATCCTCTCCACTCACTCTGTTCTCTGGATCATGTCTTAACCAGTTCTCCTCTCAGGTACACTGTGAGGTAATTATTCCTCTTGGTAACTCAGATCACAATCTCATCCAAGCTTCATCTCTGGTGGAACACCTCTAAGCCATTCACAACCTTGTACACTTTGGCACTACAACAGTGTCGCATGGAAGGATCTCTGAGACTTTTACTTCTCTTTTCTGTAACTACTATATTTGTTCTCCAGACACTTGTGATCTTGTCACAGAAGTTATCCATGTCTGAATGAATGCCTTCATTCCCACTTTGTTCAAAATTCCCATCCTATAGCCATTAAGGATTTCCAAAAAGTGTGCCTGAGTTGCCCAAGATAAGAAAACTGCTTATTGAAGTGTGGCATGAGAAACAAAAATTCAGCTTTATTCACAACTAACGCTGAATCTTGTGACACTTGCAAAACCATCATTAACAGGGTCAAGTCTGACTTTGAAAGAGCTAAATGTAGAAAACTCACCACCTGTGCTAATAATAGTCATTCTTTCTGGTCCCTCGCAATAGCTGTAGAGTGCATCTTTTGTCCATCTATGCTTTCACCTCTTTATCATCCAACTGATAGTAAAGGTGATCTCTTGCTATTATTCTTCTCATCCAATTCTAGCATAGATGACAAGACAAATCACCTCCTTTCATACCTGAAGCATTGCATTGCATGTCTCCTGTGATCTTCCACCAGAAAGACATCAAATGAATGTGGGAAAACCTAGATACCAAAAAGTTATCTGACCATTTTTGTTAAAGAAATGTGCTTCTGAACTAAACTTGTTCTTTATCATCTGTACACTATATTATACTCAGCTGGAATCCACCTTACATCATAGAAGCAAGCCCCATATATAGTGAATTCTGATCAAGGATGTATTTACCTTGAAACTATTGACTTTTTGTTCTGACCTTACTGTTGTCTAAAGTAATCAAGAAGGTCATTGATAGTCAACTTCTTTGATACCTGGAGAACTCTCAACTAATCATTGACCACCAGTAGGGATTTGCTAATCAAGATTTGCAGCAGATCTCCTTATGTATGTCACTCACCTCTGGACATGTGTGCCATGGAAAGTTTTGAAGAAATCTGCACTGTTGTACTTGACAATTTCAAGGTATTTGGTAGGATTTTACACCAAAGACATCTTGGCAACCTGCCATCTTATGGTCTAGCTTCCTCCCTTTGTAATTGGATTGCCAGTTTTCTCTCAAGTCCATCACTACATGTGATGGTAACTTCTGCTTTAATATCAGTAAGTTAACATACTTAGAAAAATTAAACATGGAAACTAAAACTTAAATGAAATAAATTTAATGGTTGTAAAATTTTTGTCTAGGCATCCTCGGTACATTAAAAATGGAATACAATCTAAAATTACAATTGAAGAAAAAGAAAAATTACAGTTACATTCAGAAATTTCCTTTAATATAAGGGAGTGGAATATGAATGATATCTTCAGGTATTTCTGAATGTATAGCTAAAGTTCTAAAACCTCTTAATATTGTAGTGTCCTATCATCTTGTCAAGAAGATTTTTACCTTTCTTTCTTTTCCTAAAGAAAGACAAGCTTTCTCAAACTCAGTCTTCCAGGTGTCTACCAGATCCCGTACTCCTGTGGTTTGTCTTACTTTGGATAGTCTGGCAGATTTGCAGCTATGCCTCATGAGGAACATAAATCTTACATCCTTTACTATGAATTGGAAGAGTCTGGCCTAGCAGAATATGCCATCTCAACCAAACATAGAGTTTTTTATAAGAAAACTAAGCTTTTATATAGAAGTAGATTCCTCATAGAATGCTTGTATAAAGAGAGTTATGACTGACTGAACTTAAACAGATCTGATGGCCTTTGGTTATCCCCTTTATGGGAAATATTATTGTATCATTTTTATGCACATTTTTGTTTATTATATTATTGTAATTTTTTTAAAATATATAATTGGGAATTTTACTGACCATTTGTTGTCCTATTAATACTACAGTGGCGTTTTTTGAAAATGATTCTTTAACCTTAAATGATTCAGTGTACTGAGGATGACTGTGACGCATAGGAAAAAATTTTACAAATTATTAAATTTATTTCAATTAAATTTTAGCTTCTGTGTTTAATTTTTCTAAATATGTGATGGTAAAAGATGTTCCTTAGTGCTCCCTTATTTCCTCCACCTTCTTCCTCATATATATAAACAACCTGCCCACACTGACCTCAAACCCTGTTCACAGTTTTGTGATTATAGCACTCTCTGCTCATTTTACTCGTATGCTAAACATTGTAATGTTTGAACATCTGAAGCTTCAAGATCATCTAAAATAAATGTCTTGAACACTGACCTCCACACTACCATTCTGCAATGAGAATGAGGCAAGAACGCCGTCACGTCAATGCTTCTAAAATGCAATTTTATCTGTTTTCGCACAAAAAAAAAATATAAATTAATAAATAATATTAAAAATAACCAAGCTCTGCTCCCCTTACCTTTGCCATTCCTCAACAGTCAAGATCAGATTTCCCTTCTCAGACTGACTACTGCATCATTTCTATAGCAACCTCATTCCAGAAGACTTTGCATCTTCTTTAGCTCAAGATGTTACTTTTTTTTTCCTCTGATTCTTTCCAGTTACTTGATCTGTACAAATTCCAAATCTACAAAAACTTGGAATACTGTTCTCATATTTGGGATGGTGCACCTAAAACCTCCCTAAAAAGTCTTAATGCTGTTCAGAAGAGAGCACTTTGGTCGATTGGACTCATCTTTCATGGAACCTTTTCAACTACTGTCTCCCAGATGGACAATTTCTGCATTGTGTTGTCCTACAAATATTTCGAGGGGTATTGTTTAGGAGAATTAACATCCATTATGCTACCCATTTATGTCAAGCCTACAGCAGCAGCTGCCTGATATTCTTTTACAGGTGAACTGAATAAGCTACTTCCAATTATCTTTCATTCCTTATACCTCAGGTTTGTGGAAAAGTCTTTCCTATGATGTATTCCCCCCCACAACTACAACCTCCAACTCTTTAAATGGAATATCAACTGATTACTTTGCTCTAAACCCTTGCCCACACAGCATTTATTTACCGATAGGCCTTGCAGCCTTTCATGTATGAGAGTAATCTATATATATATATATAAAGAAATAAAATAAATGGTTCTGGAAAGAGTGAATTATTATTTTGTAAATATTTTAAGTTTTGCCATAAAATAATAATTATGTACTGTATTATTTAAATACTTAAATAATATAAATAATGAACTGCTATGGCAAGTCGGGTCTAGCAGACCATGCTTTGGATACCCCCGGATACACACAGGATCAATTGGAAAAAAAAAACAAAAGTGCTGCACAGAAGCTCTTACAAGTCACTTGTAACAACCCATTTGGCACTATAATGGTACCAAGTGGGACAGCCTCTGCATCTTCTATGCCGCATTCCCATGGTTGGACTATTGCTTCCGGCCTTCCAACCCAAACATATGCACCAAGCTTATTACCAAAGTAATCCTCACCAACATGAATACTTACATTCCACACAACACTCTGAACTGCCATTCTCTAATGAAACCCTGGTTCTCCAAAAGATGTGCCAAGGCTGTAGTAATGAAACATCATACATATCACAACTGGCTGAAATCGAGAACCTCATCTTCCTTCAAAGCTTACACCGAAGCCCGTAATAGATGCAAAAAAAACAATCGACGCTTCCAAAACAGAGTTCAAAAGAGCAAAAAGCAGGAAACTAGCAGCCTGTCCAAACGGCAGCCAAGCATTTTAGTCTCTTGCCAAAGCAATTGGCCGTAACTTCTGTCCAACACTATTCCCACCCCTATCACATCCTGATGGCTCTACTCTCTCATCACCCACAGAAAAAGCCAATCTTCTGGCCTCATACTTTGCTTCAAATGCATGCATAACTGATGATGGTAAATGTCCCCCAACCATTCCAGACACCCAACATACAATGTCCCTATATCCTTTTGCCAGGATATAATCAGAAAAATACTGTCCCAATTAAACACAAAAAAGTCTCTTGGGCCTGATGGCATTCCCCCAATTGTTCTGAAAAATTGTGCTCCAGAACTGATCCCTATCCTATGTCACCTATATATACTCTCCTACTCCACTGGAATATATCCCACAAACTGGAAATTGGCCTATATTCAGCCCATTCCCAAGAAGGGTGACAAGTCACTGCCATCCAATTACCGCCCTATCTCGGTTACCTCAGTCCTGTCAAAGGTAATGGAAAAAATCATCAATTCCCACCTCCTACACTATCTTGAAGACACTCACCAAATAAATGACCACCAGTATGGATTCCACCACTGCCAATCATCAGGAGATCTACTTACATATGTCACCCATCTCTGGACAAATGCTATGGAGAGGTTTCACGAATCTCAAGTGGTTGCACTAGATATCTCCGAAGCATTTGACCAGGTCTGCCACAAAGGCCTACTAGGCAAACCACCATCATTCGGTCTGACCCAGGACTTCTGTAGGTGGATCGCCAGTTTTCTGTCTGGACGCACACTGTGTGTGATGGCGGATGACTCCCTATCCTCGCACCACTCAATTAATGCTGTAGTCCCACAAGGTTCTGTCCTCTCTTCAACCCTGTTCCTGCTATACATCAACGACCTACTGCAATTGACCTCCAACCCAATACACAGTTTTGCAGATGACAGCACACTACACTGCTTGCTTGCATATGATAAGCCTTACCCCACACAACTCACCTCATCGTACAGAACATCAACCACCGCCACCCTCAACTCCGATCTCCAAGCCATCCTACAATGGGTTTCGGATAACCTCATAAATTTCATTGCCAACAAAACCCAGTTTTGTATTATTTCCCATAAAAAAGAACAACTTTTTCCCAGTATCTTTTTCGACGATACCCAAATTTCCAGACAGCCTGAGATCTCACTTCTCGGAATCACCCTCACATCAAACCTCTCCTGACACAAACATATCTCAAACATTGCATCCTCAGCCTCAAAAAAAATAGGATTTCTCTTCCACTCAAGACATTACTTCACCCCTGAACAGCTACTAACATTATACAAGTCACAAATTTAGGGGCCCCACCCCATATGCTCCCACATATGGGGTGGGGCCCCTAAAAGCTCTCTCAAAATGCTCAATACAGAGGAGGGCAATTAGACTTATCAATGACCCATTCCTTACCAACTCTTCCCCCCCCCCCCCACTTTCACACAGGCGTTTGGTCTCTGCAGTAAGTATATTCTACAAATATTTCCATGGGACATGCTCATCCAAAATAACATCAATAATTCCCCTGCTCAGTACTAAGCTCATTGGAACACATACAGCTGCTGCACAACATCCCTTCACAGTACACCTAGAAACAAACAGAACAAATTTCTTTTCCTCTTCCTTCATCCCTGCAACTGCTGTGCCGTGGAACAGTCTCTCACCTGCTGTGTTTCCCAATGAATACAACTTAAAGTCATTCAAATCAAATCTAAACAAATTCCTCCTTTCCCAACCCACCACCCATACATAGTACTAATGCACTATAGGTTGACCAATCAACCGCCTGTGTATGGGCCCAATATAAAAATAAAAAAATAAAAAAAGTCAGAGAGGTTGTTCCTGGAATCAACAGAAGCCTTGAAGCATACTTCAAACCTCAACAAGTATGGCTGTATAAATCTACCAAAGATTTGAGAGACAGTCATCCTAAAACCAAATTAATACCTGCTTTCTCTCTCTTTTTTTTTTTTTCCAATTTAGATGGCACCTAATTAGGACTAGTCTTTGTGTTGCACGCTACAAATGCTCATACTAGTCCCACTGTTACACCGGATTGTGGTTGTCTCGCTACTGTAACAAACTTTGTTTGTGTGCTCTGAAGATGCTGGATAGAATACCAACAAAATATTAGCAATTAATTCAATAAATAGTTATTTTCTTATCAATCTGTGTTCACATCTATACTAAAATCCAATCAACATGTAACGAACACATAAGCCTTTCAACATGGTTGAGAATTCTTCATGGAGACGGATATCATATGCAAAGCACGGTAATGAACTCATTATTTCAATACATAACATGCCATGCAAGTTTAAACAAGTTAAGACAAAATAGTTTCATTTTGTGAACGATTTTTATGATATCGGAAATTGGGGAACAAGTTGTGGATATTGCATTTTGTTTTAAACTTAGCTGCATGACTAGTGAAAAATATGGTTTATTGAAAATGGCATAAGGAGTTGCTACTTTGGATACAAAGTAGCAACTTTGTATCTTTGAATGATCCAATATCAAGAAATGATGAAACACTGGAAACAGCCTTTTTTAAAAAAAAAAAAATCTAAAAAACCATTCAAGCTTATAAACCCTAAGCTATTTGTCAGACGCACTTTGATAAATAAACATTCATGCTTTACTGAGGATTCACCTTTGCAGTATACAAGTAGTAGCTTTTACTAGTTGAGCTAATGAGACTGTTAGAGGTGAAATAGCAGAAGTTGGAATTTCACAGGCTCATGCAAATGAAATTTACCAGACAAGCTGAATGTGAAGCACGTTTCAGCAAAGTTCATCATGCATTGTGTTGTTCTGTGTTTTATCAATAATGAATACCATAAGCCCACTGGACCCCATATTCACATGATTTGACTTTATGTAGTTTCGTTTCCATCAAAAAAATAATAATTTTTTTTTTTTTTTAATAAAATTGAAACCATTTAATGATATTCAAGTCATCATTAAATGAAATTTAACAGAGATAATTTTAGATTCTGAAAATGGATTTGGATAAATGTTTTCAATAATAATAGAAATGATAAGCAAAATATGTTACTCAGAAGAATTTGATTGATCTCTTTCTTTTTGTTTGATTGTTTAATGTCATTCTTTTCAACAGGTTTCCTGAGTACACATCACACTGTAGATCAAGGAATCTGCTATTTTGCTGTATTGCAATAGTGTGTTAACAGTTTAACCGATACCTGACATCTGTTATCAGTTATAATTAGATTCTCTTCCTCAGTACTTTCTTTGTCAGAAATAGGTGCTGGTACTCATTATTTACTAGCAGGAAAAATTAAAAATTAAATTGATATGAAAAAAAAACTAAATAAATTATTTTATTTTTTACTGATATTTTTACTTTATAGT
This sequence comes from Typopeltis vanoorti, assembly GCF_054136105.1. Classification (NCBI taxonomy): domain Eukaryota; kingdom Metazoa; phylum Arthropoda; class Arachnida; order Uropygi; family Thelyphonidae; genus Typopeltis; species Typopeltis vanoorti. The sequence continues at coordinate 30,523,740 of NC_143560.1, forward strand.
GTAATAATGTATTTGGAATAAGAACAATAACTATATAACAATATACACAGTTTATGAAGCATAAATTTATTTTAAAAGTATATAAAAATAAGTAAAATATGTACAATAATTTTTAATAAAAATTTTTTATAACAAATATTAAAAAAAAGGTTAGGTATAGTTTCTGGGAAAATTCCCATGCTACTCCTCTTAAACACTATTATTATAATTATGGCTGTTATAGTCTGTTTTTGTTTAGGAGTGTCCCTTATTTTAAATACATAGGCTATTATTACTCAAAAAAGGGGTATATATATTTTAGGGCATTATGGATGAGTATAGAAGGCAATTATAGCAGAATAAAAGAGGTGGAAAAATTTTGTACATACCTTGTTTTGATTCTAGGATGTCTTCCAATTTCATGATCCTGCTGAAGGTTGTTTATAACGAGGGGGGAAGGAGGAAGGGAGCATAGGGGGGATGTTTTGACGTGGGAAAAATAAATTTGGAAACCCGGGTTATGTATTAATAATATATATATAAAATTTAAATTTTAGAATAAAATAAAAATTTAAAAATAAAATGTTGTATATATATATATATATATATATATATTAAAAAAAAGGTTTATATAGCAAAAATAGTGGAAAAATGTTAATATCATTAAATAACTAACCTTATTTGCATACCAGGTAAACATAAAAAATTACTGAATATTACAAATTTCTAAATGTACTGCATCCATATGTCATGTCACTCATCACTATGTAATATACTGTATGACAAGGGTATCAGTACACCATACCATTGTGTACTGTCCCAAAAAAAAACATAGACTCACAATATTTTCCCTTTTTTTGTGGCATTCAGAAGCAATGATTGTTTGGGAAAACAGCAGTATGAAAGATCAGTGCTTTAATTAATTCAAGTTTTACTGAATGATATTGTTATAAACATTTGGTACTTTTATTAGATTAATGTTGACTTTTGTGTTTAGGCTTTTGTGGAAAAAGTAGTAAACCAGCTAAAATAGCACTTGTTGCTACCCATGCTGATATTGCAAACAGTCATCGCCATCCAAATACAGGTGAATACGTCAGTAGTGAGGCCACATCAGTTCTTCAAGTAGTAATGCAAAAGTTTCAAAATATATTCGATTTGCATGACTCAGTTTTTGTGGTTGATGCACATGTTGGTTCCCCAACTATGAAAATGTTCAAGCAGTATCTTTCTGCAGTTAAGGCAGAAGTTATTCAGGTACTTATTAAAGTGTAGTTTATGTATGTGTATATATATTCATATAAAACATTTTTAAAAATTGAATATGATGTTCTTTAACTAAAATTGGCATAAGTTTTTGTTCTAAATCTTTTGATCCAACTTGTTTCACAGAGTTGTGTTTGATTGCTTCTTAGTGAGTCAGTTTTTTATTATGCCTATAATAAGACTAGGGCATTGATTCTGTGTTTAGGGTCTCAATCAACATTCTCATTGTGTGTGTGTGTTTTTATAGAAATGGAGGATATTATAAATCCATCATTATTTCTTAGCCAAATAATTGAATTTGAAACTAAACACTTCAAAACTCACCAGCAAGTTTATTGAAAATGCAGCTTGGCATTAGAGTTGCATCGGTATTGCACAACTTAAAAGGCACAAACTTTGCTGTATTTTCACCTGTTATTAGTACTTTTGATTAAGATTTTGGTCAGCAGCTATTTCGAACTGTCGATTCTCATCTAACATAGTGCAGAAACTTTAAGAGGTCAAGAACCTTCTTTTGTATACCATAGCAACCCTGTGTCAAACAGTCATATTTTTCATGAGTGAACCCTTGGTCAGTGCTGTTTCTTCAACTGTTATAATTCACACCAACTGAGAGCTCACTTATGAAAAATACAGCTGTTCAGTACTGCAACAATCCTACATCAGAAAGTTGTGTTTTTCATTAGTGAACTCTAGGCCAGTTCTCTTTCTTCAGCTGTGCATTTATGCATCAACTGAGAGTTCATTTATGAAAAATACCACTTTCTGACATAGGATTGCTACTATATTGAAAAGAGGATTCTTGCCCTCTTAAGGTTTCTGTCTGGTCTCTGATGAGTACCAGCAGTTAATCAGTAATAAATAACCACTAGTTCTTTGGAAGAAAATTAAGGTTCTCCATACAAGTAATAACCTCTTGGAACATTTATACAAAGAGAGTTGTGAGACCTTGCTACATTGATCGAATCTAAATAGAAACATTGGACTTAAATTATCCTTCTTATTGGAAATAGTTCTTCACAAATTCCAGAATTAATTTAATTATATTTTTTATTTAGTATTAAATCTTGTTCAAGTCTTTTTACTAGAACCTTAATATAATTAGACTGTGACACTCTGTATCATGTAACATGCAGTTCATATCTGTCATTGTTGAATATACCACTTTCTGTTCTTGTTATTTAATTTGAAAGTCATACTTAAGATGCCCTTGATATTAGGGTGAAAATTTTATTTAATCAGAAGCACTAATAAAAGGCAAACATACCAGTGAAGAGTTTAGTGCAATACCAAGTAGTTGCCACAGGTACCTTTAAAGATTAGAATTTTGGGAAAGTTTAATTTAAGGTCACATATTAAGTATGATGGTGGGTAAAGCTTCCTCTATGGTACAATAGTGTGAGAACTGTGAGTACATGATCCAAACCTGGAACTTTTTTTGAGCCACTTCAAGCTTCCAGGAAGTAGGGTAGTAGTCTAACACTGACTATGACCTTTATCTTCCAAAATGTTCACAAAAGATTCATGATCATAGTGGATTTCAAATCCCATTGCCCATTGGCTGAAAACAGAGAAAGAGAGAGAGAGTGAGGATATACTAGCCACTTTTGCCACCACTCCTGAGAGAATACTGGTCTATAATTTGCTACTGCAGTCTTAGAACCTCCCTTATGCAAGGGAATTATTTTGCCATCTTTCCACTCTCTCTTGGAACTCTACGAGAGCTGAGACTTAAATTTAAGAGCCTAGTCAGAGGTATTTCTGGTTCCAGTGGCACCCACAGGGAGGGGGCCAAGGGACCCTGGTCTATAGTAATAATAATAATATAACTTCTGCACTGATTTAATCTGGGATCTGATGTGTGCAGATGAGACCTCAGTAGAGGTCCAAACCAGCCTGGATAGTGGCCCTTCCCATAACAATTTTGCATTATAGGATACTAAAGCAATTAATGTGAAGTCAACAGCCTCTATATGTATAATTACACATGAAGTTTACACTTCATGTGTAAACTTTGTTTATGTTTGCGGGAAGGATTAAAACAAGAATATAATTTCTTGTCAGAATATAATAAGCTATTTTCAGTGCTTGAAAAATTTTGTGTTAACTCACCAGTCAATCAAATTTCTCACTAATCAGATATTATTATTATTTTATTACTATGTGACACCTCCAGGGAGTCCAAAGACTCATCAAGGGAGGGCACCTACTCCACACCTCTCTATCTCCACCACTCAATCCAGCTACAACGAACCGCTCTACTTTCATCATCTACACCACTGCCATCTACTGCCAACCACCACCACCACCACTAGTATTTTCACAGACAATCACAAACATCCATGCCCATGGCAAGATTCGAACCCGCAGCCTTTTGGCTGGAGAGTGGATATGCTAACCACTCAGCCAACCAGGCCAGGTTAGCTTTGTGAACTCTACCATAGTTACCTAATATATCATAGTCATGTATTTATTCCTGGATCTGGTCAATTTATAAGCTTTTGTTAATGCTATGGCCAATTTTAACCCTATATAACTACCATTGTTGAAGCACAAATGTGTTAACTACTTGCATATTAGTGTGTTTAGTCTGTGAAGAAAAAATGTCATACATTTTATAAGTGATGTTGCTTTTATGGAAAGATGCAAACAGTTTCTTCTTTGCATTATAAACAAACATTGAAAACATTCGGTACCTAACTCAATCAATAAATAAATAAACATTAGGTCTACACATGTAACTACATTAGTGAATTTCTTAATTCTGATTGGCTTCAATATTATCTGATTGAGAGGGCCAGTGATGTCATACAACAATTCAGAAAATGTTCAGGAAACATTAGGTTAGAATCAGTATATTGAATATAATGAGTGTCCATTATTAATGGGTTTTGCATATTCCATCACTGGGTAAGAAATAAGCTAAATTACTGCTGTCCACTGTGTATCTATTTTAGGTTCCATGCCATGATTAACCAGCTACCATGTGGTATGACAGTGCTCTATGAGATAAAATGATGCATGTGTATTGTAATCCTCTCAGTAGTCATATTCCATTATGAACACACACACACACACACACATACACACCATATTTCATTAAATACCATCCAGCTATTGTCAATTATTATTGTCATTGAAATCAAATTCTAGTATATGGATTTGCAGCACACACACCATAAATTTCATTGTTTATTTTATTCTACCTAGGCAGAGTGGGAATTATGGCAGTATATAACTTCAACACATAATTTGCAAATTAACATGTTCGCTGCCAACTACGAGTATACTCGTAGTTGGTAAACCAGCTACGAGTATACTCGTATGATGCTTACCACCGGCAACGAGATTACTGTACTGACCTCGAAGAAGTGAAAATGCTTGGCTTGTGGAGCTAGCATCAAAACTGTGTATTCTCATAGATGGTATATGCTCTGCACAAGCCAACTACGAGTATACTCGTATGACGCTTACCACCGGCAACGAGATTACTGTACTGACTTTGAAGAAGTGAAATTGCTCGGTGTACAGGAACAGACTATGCCGAAGTAGCATGGCAGCAAACGTGTTAAGATAGCTTAACAAATTTTTCTACAGATATGAAAAACATTCAGTGTCTACTTCGCATAATATTGTTACACCTGCACAACTGTGATTTTTCTTTTGAGGCTCATTAAAACAAAATCACAGTCAAATCCACTTGACCTTGATTTTCTGAGGTACAGATTTTGTTTCATATTTCTCTTACTTCTATTTCATATTTCTTATACTTCTATTACTTCTATTCAGTATCAACAATCACTTACCTGGGAGTAAAGTGCCGAACCCACAAGATTTTTTTTTTAATTTATTATGTAACTCCCACCTTACAAGTTGTAAACCTTTTGAGCAGAATAAGGATTCTATAACCTTTTTTTTTTTTTTTTTTTTTTTTTACATAATCTAGAAACACTGCTCTAGAGACAAAACATGGAACTTTATCTTTATCAAGCCATTTCAGGCTTCCAAAATGTGTGGTACAGTGTCACATCAGGCAGTGAAGTTCATCTTCCACTTAAAGACAATCACAAATCTCAATTCCTATGGCAGGATTAGAACTTACATCCTGTTGATTGCAGAGCAGATATGCTGTCTACTCAGTACAATTAAACAGAAATGTATACTAACATATTTTCTTATGCCCAACAACTTTTGATCCTTACTTAAAAAAAAAAAAAAATCAGCTAACGCCTTTTTATTCCCGTATATACGGGAGTAGGCGAGGCCATTTAGCCCTATCTAACTTTTGGAGACTGAGTGGGCAGTTCAATCTCCACTGGTACCCAATCAGAGACAGATGGCCCAAGGCTATCACTAATTAAGCGGTACGCAGTGAAGAGAGACGGCTCAAATGTGCCGCCATCTCGTGGTCTCTAACCTTAACACAATATATTTAATGTCTGAAATAATGTGGGTTCTACGGTCGATTTTCTTGAGTTTACAGGATGAAAAACCCGAGTTTCCAGGAGGAAAAACCTGCTTGCCCGTGCCAGAGATCGACTAACTCGGGAACCGGTCGAAAAAAGGCTTAGAAAAATTTCCTCTAGTCGCCGACTAGACTCGAAACCAAGACTTCCTTCGTGCGGCCTAGCGCGATGGTGTGCAAACGCCACATCCACTGAGCTACACAGGCTCTTGATCCTTACTTTGTGTTTGTATTTATGTGTTAGTTAGAGATTTGGTTTTACTTCCAGTTAGTAGTCAGAGAGAAAGAACTCATCTCCAGTTTTTCATCTAGTCTTCACACAGTATAACAAGATATATTTTAAGGGAGTAGCAGTAAAGCAAAAAAAAAAAAAAAAAAAAGTTACAGGTAAAACATTGTATGGTCATATGTTATCCATATCGCTCAGTCGAGAGGTTGTACTTCTAGAGCAGTGTTTCTCAAAATGTGGTACATGTACCCCCAGGGGTACATGGCAATTTTCGGCTATGCATAATTAAAGGAGTGATTATATTTTTCAACAAACAGTGCAATTAGAGGCAACCAGGATAAAATGGCACTAACTAACGAATCACATGCCCTCTCCAACAGAAACTGCTGTGTAGACCGAGCAAAACCATATGTTGCCGGTGGAACATATGGTTTTGCTTGACACCACCCCCGTCATTAATGTGTTAAAACTAAGAAATATGTAGTGAATGTGTTTCAGATATTATGGAATTTGGTTGAAGGGAATTAGCCTTTGTTAATACCGCAGTTCTTCGCTGCTCTACGTATCTCAAGTCTTGTAAATTACTGGTAATTTTTGCTTGAAATAATGGGAAAGAAGATGACGCTATTTGGGTAGATGACTTTGATGATGCACACAAAGAAACTGTTCTCGATGCCAAAAGTAGTGATAGCGAGTAGGAGCTTCTTGATAAGTCGCACCATTTTCAGTTTTTTTCTGAAAACTTTAGTTTCTGAAAATTTTTGCACATATCTCACAACAATTTTTTAGCTTTGATTTTGGGAAAAAAGTTAGAGTTATATTCGAGTAAATACAGTATTTTTTTTTTTAGCTTTCAAATTCTTATGTATGGATCATTGGTTAAAGATTGGATTTATAAAACCCCCAAAAGAGAGCAATATAGCAAATACAAGTAGCTGTAAGCAACAAGAAAAAGTTGATATTGCATCTGGATCAAATGAAATTAATAAGAGTGTGTCGTCTGACATCTCTAGAGAACCAAAATTTAAAAATAAATCATATTTTTTGTTTACATGAACATATAAATTCAAATAAAATAGATATTTAATTTTAATTAATATTTTAAGTTAATTCATAAATTAATTTATGTTTAATTAATTAGGGGATACTTGGTAATAATGAAAATTTAAGAAGGGGTATGCAGATATCTGAAGTTTGAGAAACACTGTTCTAGAGTATAAATAGATAGGCATCATGATCAGCTGTGAAAGACATTAGCATTGGTCATGGAACTTTCTGCATTACCAACTATGAAAGACATCATTGTTGGTTTTATGGAGCTTTGCTGAAAAAGATGCAGACAGTAAAGCATGAGGAAAATTTTACTGTTTCTTGAAAAGAAACTGCTGAAGTGGTTTGCAAATAGATATGAAAAAGATATAGATATGTAAGCAAAAATAATATGTGAGAAGAGAATAAGAAATTCTGTGGTCATAGGTTGTACATGGCACTCTTGGTAAAGAGATTGCTCTCATAGAGCTCACAAATAGACATTTGTGAATTTCCAAAAATTTGAACAATTTTTATTCTTGAAAGCATACTTTAATGATTCAGTATATTTTTAATCGGTGATGTTTATCCAGTTATGACACCCTCACAAAACAAGGAAATGTGCTAGAACAGGTTGCCATTTTAAATTTTTGTTATAATTTTTAAGTTTTATAAATTAAAATATAATGGGTAATTGTGTTTAAGTGCTAATTATAATTAACATATAATTTTGTTAATAATAATTAAAAATAAAATATAATTGTATTTCATTTTAGGCTGGTTTTCAAAAAAATAAGTTCCCATATAATTTTTTTGTTAAATTTTGCATGTTGATTTAAACCAAAGTGTAATTTATGGTTGTTTATTTTAGCATACATATTTTCTTGAAAATAGAGAGATTATGAAAGCTTTTTTTTACATCTTCTTTATTAGGTAGCAAAATAAGGACATTTATATGATTTTATAGGAAAAAAAAACTGGTTTCCATTGTCAGTGATCATTAATTTTTGTTTACATCAACATTCTTTCAGTTCTAATTAATTATGCTAAGCAAACATTCATTCTACTGGATATCAGTAAAAATTTGTCCATCCAGAGTTCAGAAATACATTTTGTACATACAGACTAAATGAACCTTAGTAATTCTTAGGAAACATTTAGTAAAATGTGATGGATTACATTTGAATGGATTCAGTATGAGTCATCAAGAGAGTAATGAGTGCGCAGAATGGATGTGAGCAAGTAAGAAATGATGTAAAAGAGAAGAATAATAAGGATTGAGGGAGGGATTAAACTGGTACTTATGAATGGAGAATTGGTTAGCACGAGTGTAGAGAATAAGAGAACAAGCATGCAAGACAGACTGAGAGGAGACCTCCACATAGCCTTTAAAGGAATGCAGAGAACCGACCCCAGGGCTTCTGACCTAATGTACAGTCCTTACCTTCTCGTGGTTCACTCTGTTAGGTATCTACCTGGATACTAAACAAACAAGGATGAGCTGCAATTTGGAATTTAGCTGACAAAATTGTACTCTTATTGGCTATACCAATAGTATACCATAATTACACCATATAAAATGATGGTACAACATGACAGAATTTCATTCGGCTGGGGCATCACCCGGTTAAACAAGGCTCCCATCGTTTTTGCCAGGGAACAAGGGTGAACAGAAAAAGTCAGCTACTGGAACAAATCCTAAATCACACTGCAACTGAACATCACCACAGTTCCAGATCGATATTATCAATATAAGAAGCTTAAATGACAGAGAAATGGAGCTAGCTGAGGAATCAAATAAGTGCCAGATCGACATAATAGGAGTGACTGAAACAAAAACTGGTGATCTTTCTGAGTAATAAATACAAAATGTTATATTCAGGTAATGACAATCAAGCAAATGAAGAAGTAGCCAACACTAAATACGAGGCTAATCTTCTTGAATGGCAGATTAGCCTCATATGTAGCCCAGACAATATCAAGAAGAGTGATGTGGACAAATATCAGAATGGGGATATTTGATGAGACTTATTTGTGCCTATGGTCCCACAGAAGGTTCAACTAAGGTAGAAGTGGAGGAATTTTTTAAGGCTTTAGAAAAAGCAGTCGACACAATGAAAAGTTGGTCCTTGTTGGGAATCTAAATAGCAAAGTAGAAATTATTGTCAGACATACAAAAATATTTTGGGAAAATTGGAGAAAAGAGCAAAGTTAAAAATAATGGAAAACACCTGTTGGATTTCTGCTCGGGACATGCACTAGTTGTTACTAACACAATGTTCCAACATAAAAATGTGCACAAATTCACCTAGTGAGAAGAAGCAAGAAATAAGAAAAGTCTCACTGACTATGTTATTATTGATAGTGATGTTTTCTCTCTGGTGCAGGACACTAAAGTGTACAGAGGATTTGAAATTGGAAGTGATCATCATTTAGTCTTGAGCAGAATAAAATTGAATTTCTTATTGAAAAGAAGAACATGTGCGAAAGTTTTAAAGTGAATAAAGTTTGAGCAGCTCTCAGATGTGAACTGTAGATTAAAATACACAAACATTATTCAAAAAAAAAAAAAAAATGAAAGAGTTTGAGAACAGAAACCAAACCTGGGAGATTCATTGGCAAGCCTTGAAGAAAACCTTGATTGATTCAGCCAGAGAGGCATGTGGTGAGGTTGTCTGCAAGGCTAGAAAAATCAGAACTCCATGGTGGACACAGGAAGTTAAAGAGGCAGTGAAGGAAAAGAAGAAAGCATATCAAAAGTTCCTGGCAAATAAGTGAGCTTGTGCTCTTAGAGAATACAGAGATGAATGTAAGAAAGCTAAACATTGTGTAAAACTAGCTAAACAAAAGTCATGGGAGGACTTTGGCAAGAACATAGAAAATAAATATCAAGAAGGTGGCAAGATATTGTGGAGGTTGTTGAAGAAGCTCCGAAATGGATTAAAGAGTGCTGTAAAAGGAATTACAGATGACATGATAACTGGAGAAAAAGATATCCTTGATGTATAGAGTAATTACTTCGAAAAATTGCTAAATGAAACAATCAATGACAACACAATGGTAAAAAACACTGACCAGGCATGCAATCAGGAATACATGTCTATACTTGAAGTAGAAAAAGCCATCAAAGGCTTGAAATGTGGAAAGGTAGCGTGAGTAGATGATATTTGACAAGAAATGCTGAAGTATGGTGGTATAAAAGTCTTACAGTGGCTGCACTGCATAATTCAGAAGGCCTAGATAGAGGGATGAAATCCAGATGATTGCAGTAGAGCTTTCATAGTACCCAGTACCCATATATAAAAAGGGAAATAAAACTGAATGTGAGAATTACAGAGGTATTTCTCTACTGAGTGTTCCTGGTAAGATTTATGCAAGTATACTTGAGAAATGGTTGTGAAGGATTGTGGATGAAGAACAAGCTGGATTCAGGCCAAATAGAGGCTGTGATGATCAGATTTTCACTTTACGACAAATACTTTGTTTTGTAGATTTGTAGATCTGGAAAAGGCATATTATTAAACAAGACCTCATGGAGTCAAAGACTCATCTAGGAGGTCCTTTTATCTTACACACACATCTCATCATACCGTGTCTTAAACACATTCAAACTACTTGCAGACACCACGCTCTCAGGCAAGGCATTCCAATCACTCACAACTCTGCACGAAAAAAACCTGCCTCTCACTCCCTTACTCACACCCTCCTTATACAGTTTCCAGGGATGACCTCTGGTTCTCCCCTGATCTCCCACTATTCTCTGTAGAACTTCTCCACCATTGATCCTATAACAACCCCTTACCAACTTGTAGGTCTCTATCATATTTCCCCTCTTCCTTCTCTCCACGAGACTCTGCAAATTACATCTTTTCAATCTTTCCTCATACTCAACATTCCAGAGGTCAGAAACTACCTTAGTCATTCGCCTTTGGACCCTTTCCAACATCTCTTCATCCTTCTGAAAACCCAGTGACCAAATCTGGGCACAATAGTCCAAGTGTGACCTAATCAAAGCCTTATACATTGGAACAAGTATCTCCCTACTTCTACATGTCAGTGTCCTCCGCATCATTCCCAGAAGTCTTTGTGTTGTCTTCACAATTTTGGCGATGTGTCCCCTAAATTTTAGATCCTTATCCACTATCACCCCCAGATCTCTTATTTCCTCTACTTCCAACAATATATTCTCACCAAGCATAAATTCTGCATCCCATCTTTGTTTTCCAAATTTTAAAACTTTACATTTTGCAACATTGAACTCACATCCCCATTTGCTTGCCCAATCACTCAATTTCTTCAAGTCTTCTTGCAAGGCCACAACATCTTCACTACTCTTTATGGTTCGTCCCAACTTTGCATCATCTGCAAACAACTGAATATCTCCATCCAAATCTTCACCAATATCATTAATATATAAGTTAAATAGTAATGGCCCTAAAACAGACCCCTGAGGCACTCCACTAGTGACTTTCCTTTTCCTGGATATTGCACCCCCATACACAACTTGTTGATACCTATCAGATAGCCAGTCTCCAATCCAATGCACTAATCTAATATCCAACCCCATCTGCTCTAGTTTGACTGTCAACTTATCATGAGGTACTCTATCAAAAGCCTTTGCGAAATCCAAGTATATTACTGTGTATCCTTCTCCTCTGTCCAAGGAAGCAGTCACTTTATTGTAATAAGTAAGTAGATTACTAAAATGACCTCCCTTTAGCAAATCCATGACACAGATAGGCCTATAGTTTGATGCTTGAGTTCGATCACCTCCTTTATGAAGTGGCACAATCTTGCCCTCCTTCCACTCTTTAGGAACTTGACCAAGTGCAAGACTCGTATTAAAAAAATATGTCAAGGCAGGTGTCAACTCTCTGGCACACTCCTTCAGAATATGTGGTGATATATTATCAAGTCCCACAGCCTTATTTACATCTAGTTTACTCAACTCCCCAAACACCTCTTGCTCACTTACAGTCAGTCTCTCCTCCCCATCATCAACTGCTCGTAATCTCTCCATGAAGTCACATTCACAAGATTGAAAGATCTTTATGAATTGCTCATTAAGTATCTCCACAACACATTCTGCAACAGCTGTCTTTATACCATTTCCTCCAATCAATGTCATCCTTCCATAATCATTCTTTCTTTTGCTGGCTACATATCGAAAGAACTCCCTAGGATTCTTTTTGGCTTCATTAGCTAACTGCTGTTCATACCTCTCTTTAGCTACTCTCACCAACCAAGTCACCCTCCTTGCCTGGTCTTTGTAGACCTCATGAAATTGGTTACTTCCACTTCTCTTATGCTGTCGCCACAATGCCTTTTTTTTCTGTATTGCATGCTTAATCTCTTTATTCATCCATCTCACACCTACCTTATTTAACCTTCTCACCCGTGGTATACATTTAGACATTGCATCTACTAAATAGTTTTTGAAAATCCCCCAAGCTGCATTGATCTCTTTTCCAGCTAACTCCTCATTCCATGCTACATCTGCAAGCTGTCTCCTGAGCTCTTCATAATCACCCCCCTTGTAGTTCCACATATACCCTTTTTTCACAGGGGTCCTTGCACTGCTGGCAACCACCCAGGTAATCACCTCATGGTCACTTTCACCAATTGGTGGATGATTTGACACCTCATTTATAATTACATCCTCCGATGAGATGACCAAATCCAAGACCCTTAATCCTCGTGTGCCCTCTGTTACATACTGTCTGAGGTAGTTATCCCTCAAAAACTCAAGAAACTCATTTTCTTTACTTCCAGTCGCTATCTCTTCAATCCAGTCTATATTGCCATAATTAAAATCACCCATAATGATCACCCTTTTCTTATTTGCTTGGCTTATTTGACTATACATTTCACTATCACCACCATCCACATTACCAGGTCTATAACAACATCCCACCAAGTATTTGATTCTATTCACCTCTATCTCACACCATACTGCCTCAAAACCACTGGCCCTATTTCCCTCTTGCATCTCTACCTTGTATGGACATAACTCTTTCTCTATCATCAATAGCACTCCCCCTCCCTTTTTATCCCTTCTATCCTCACGAAACACATCATACCTTTCCATCTCTATTCCTGTCAGGATGTCGTCCTCATCTAACCATGTCTTACTTATTCCAACAATCTCTGGGTACACAGACACAATTAGTGCAACCATTTCATCCGCCTTGTTTCTTATGCTTCTAGCATTGGTATACAAACACAACAACTCATTTCTGGATCTACAGCTAGTTCCACTGATACCATTCACTCGATGTGCTCTCTCCATGCTGGACTGGAGCCATTTCTCTTTCTGCTTCTTCATTTTAGAACCCTTTGCAACAACATCTGTTTCCTCTTGATCCCTGGTCATCCCATTACTTTCCTGCCTACACATGCTCTCACCTCCTCTTGGAGCATCCACCTTTCTCACGCTGTGTATCCCTGTCCACCCTGGGCCTCCCCGTTTCCCTGCTCCTCTTGCACACCCATTCTCTCATTTTCTATACTCATACCACTCACCTCTCCATTCATTTCCACTTCTTCAATCTCTCCTGTCTTACTCTCCTGCTCTTCCACATCACTCCCCTCTCGATCTGATTCATTTTCTCTATTCACTTCTCTACCTTCCAGCATCAGCAGTCTCTCCAAGCGACTCACACCATAACCACTCAGATGCAGTCCATCGCTCCCATACAGCTCACTTCGTCCCTCAAACTCATTCCACACATTAACAAACTGTACACCCATCTCCTCACACATTTCAGCCAGAATACCATTCATAATCCTTGCTCTCCGCCTCATTTCACCACAATCATACCTAGGCAACACACTGACCACCCTTCCTGTCACACTATTCTCTTTTATCTTTCCAAGCAGTCTCTTGACATTCATTTTGACATGCTCTTTGTTCTCTCTCAAATCATTTGTACCAATTAATACAATTAACTCTTTTGCTCGCTCCCGCCTCATATCCAATGCCTCAATCACTCTACTTATTTTACCGCCTGGAAAACATACCTTGTGCATTTTATCCTCTAGCACACCTTTAATAATGGAGTCGCCATACAACGCCACTCGCTCATCTTTCGTTAACTCTTTCATGCCATCATGATTTATTTTAATAGTTTTGACCTGAATTCTCTTAATTTCATTCCGCATCCATTTCATTTCTTGCCTCATCCAATCTAATTCACTTTCCGAACCTCGCGACACATTCTCTCTATCATTAAATTTTTCTAACTTTCTAGCTCTCAACCCCCTCTTCTCACATTCCCTCTCATTCATCCTTCTTTGTTTCCGTACTTTCGGTCCAACATACGTCCAACTTTCACTATCATTCTTCTCACTTTCACTCTCATTTATCTTTCTTTGTTTCCGTACTTTCGGACTAACATGCGTCCAACTTTCGCTATCATTCTTCTCACTTTTACTGTCATTCATCTTTCTTTGTTTCAGTACTTTCGGTCCAACATGCGTCGAACTTTCGCCATCATTTATTCTTTCGATTTTTTTTACTTGCGATTTCTGCATTATGCAAGTTCTACTTTCATTCGTTCTCTCAATTTCGTTTCTTTCCACCTCACTTTCGTCCCTTTTAACATCCATTACGGTTGTCAAATCGCTCTTTTTCTTTTTTCCTGATTTTTTAACATTTTTTCGCTTCTCTTGCTCACCATCCATTTCTTTCAAACGTGCAATCGCGACACAATCAGTACTAGCACTTTGTCATCAATTTCATATTCGCATTCATTAGTTCTTCGTTCAGGTCACACTTCGCACACACCCTTCTTCCATCCGCACTAAACATCCACAAATCATTTATGTAATCGAAGGAATACATATAACAGACCTCACACTTAACGAAACGACTGAAATCTACATTCAAATCATGGAATGACAATGCCGCCGCCATTTTTTTTTTTTTCTCTCTGCCGGTTACTAGGTCTAATAATAACGATTTCGTAATTTAGTTTAGACAAGAAAAAAAAACCCACACTAATAATACCGGTAGCGTACAACGTTTACAGCCACTCTTACTCAAACAATTACGCATATATACTTAATTATTCCTAGTAAAAACTTATCTGAATCAGGAGCTCTTCAAAACACGTCCGCAGTACTTGGCCCACTAGCGCCCCCTTCATATGACAAGGTGTCAAGAGAAAAGCTATTGAAATGCCACAGTTTTATGGTGTCAGTGTGGCATTCTATCAAGCAATACTTAGTCTTTATTTGAGTTGTAATTCAGCAGTTAGAATTGAAGGAAGTACAGGAAGATGGTTTAATGTTAAATCTGGTGTCAGACAAGGATGTACATTATCCCCTATGTTATTCATTATCTATGTGGATTGCATTATGAAGGAAAGTGGTATTAAATCTGATATCAGAATTGGAGATGTTAATGTCAGCTCTTTGCTTTGTGCAGATGATGTCATACTTCTAAATAAATCTGCAACATTGCCTGACTAAATTGAATAACTATTGTAATAGATTTGGTATGAAGGCCAGCAATAACAAGACAAAGACAATGAAAATAGGCAGAAGCATTGAAAATATAAACTGCATTGTGAATGGAGAACCTATAGAACAAGTAAAACAATACAGCTGCTTTAGGCACTATTTTTAATGAAGATGGTAAATTAAATTTGGAAATGGACAACAGCAACAAAGCTGGTATGGTAGGCAGTCAGCTGAATAAATTTATATGGAATAAGCAAGAAATTAGTCAAAATACTGAATTAGCTGTTACAAGACAGTGTTCAAATTTAACTTATGGATTTGAGAGCTGGGTTAGAATTAAAACATGACAAAAGACTAGAGATCACAGATATGAGAGTCCTGAGAAAGATTAGGGGCGTGGACAGATGGCATCAATGGGAATATCATATTAAAAATAGGATATTAGGAAAGAACTTGCTATTGTTAGCATCCAGGAATGTGTTAACAGAGCTAATCTCAGGTGGTGGTCACTTAAACAGAATGGGAGAGGAAAGATTAGCAAAACCAGTATTCTCTGCCAAGCAGAAAAAGATCCAGAGGAAGACCAAGATATAGTTGGATCGGTATAGTAAAAAGTGCCTTAGAAAACAGAAATATAAGATCTCATAATGTTAGAATCTTTACAGGTAACAGATTGATTTGGAGGAAAATTGTAGATAGGAAGTTAGTAGTGATGTAAGTGTTTCATGTAGTACTATCATAATTTCCTGTACATCCCTTGAGGGTACATATCAGGAATTTGATAATGTTGTTGATGCATGCAAGACAGACAGACATAGAAATGGTGTGTGTATGGGGGGGACTGAACATAGTATGAGAAAGATCGATGCCTGAAGAGGAAGTGAATGCACGAGTAGACATGAAAGGAATGGGATGTAGGGAAGAACAGTTGGGTTTGATGATAGTTCCTGGGATTATAAGAAGAGAGAGGAATTGCTCAAGGAAGTTATGGAGAAGTCATATCTAATAAGTGATATCAGTGAATCCTCTTATAGATCCAGAAATTAACTGTCATGTTTGTATATGAATGCTAGAAGAACAAGAGAAACAAAATTGTTGCATTGATTGAGTTCATTCACTCAAAAATTGTTTGAATAAGTGCGACGTGGTTGGATGAGGATGACATCTTGACAGTAATGGAGTTGAAAGGGTACGATATTTTTCATGAAGATAGAAAAGGTGAAAAGAGAGGCGGAGTGCTGTTAATGATAAAAAAAAGGCGTTATTCCCATTTAAGGTAGTAGTGCATTGGGGAAATAGTGGCAGTGGTTTTGAGGCAGTATGGTGTGTGTGTGTGTGTGTGTGTGTGTGTGTGTGTGTGTGTGTGTGTGTGTGTGTGTGTGTGAGAGAGAGAGAGAGAGAGAGAGAGAGAGAGATATGAATAGAATGTGAAATGCTTAGTCAAATGTTGCTATAGACCTAGTAATGTGTAGGGTAGTGACCCTGAAATGTATAAGCAAAATAGCCAATCAAATTGAAAACGGCAATCATTATGATGATTTTATTATTATTATTATTATGTGTCACCTGCAAGGAGTTCAAAGACTCATCAAAGGAGGGTACCGACTCTACAACTCTGTCTCTGCCCCTCAATCCATCAACTACAGCGAACTGCATCATCTATACCAATGCCATCTACTGCCCACCACTAGTATTTTCGCAGAAATCACAAACATCCATGCCCATGGCAGGATTCAAACCCGCTGCCTTTTGGCTGGAGAGCAGATACGCTAACCACTTGGCCAACCAGGCTGGAATTTTAATTATGACAGTATAGATTGGGATTGTGAGATAACATCTGGAAATAAGGAAAATGAATTTCTCAAGTTTTTGAGGGATAACTAACTCAGCAATGTATAACAGAGCGCATATGAAGATTGAGGTCTTGGATTTGATCATCTCATCAGAGGATGTCATTAAAAATGAAGTGTCAAATCTATCAAGTGATTACCTGGGTGGTTGCCAAGCATGTATAGACTTCTGCAAGGAAAGCATATATGGGAAACTACAAGGCCAGTGATTATGAAAACTCAGGAGACAGCTTGCAGCTATAGCATGTGATAAGGAGTTGTGTGGAAAGGAGATCAGGACTGTCTAGTAGAAGCAATGTTAAATATATTCCAGCAGTCAGAATGTTAAATAAGGTAGGTGTGAAAATGGATGAATGCAAAGATTGGGCAGAAATGCAGAGGAAGAAGATTATGGAGGAAAATAAGATAAATGGAAATAATCAGTTCCTCATGGAACTAATTATTGGCGTGCGAGCGTGTGCACTCACACACACACACACATGGAAAAAAAAACTGTGGAGTGTTTTTATATATAGCCAGCAGGAAAAAAAAAATGCTTATGGAAGGATGACAGTGATTGAAGGGAATGGTAATAGTATAACTGCTGCAGAGGGTATAATTGAGATGTTAAATGAACAGTTCATAATGGTATTTCATCCTTATGAATATCACATCATGTGGAGTTTGAGAGTAGTGGAAGGTGAGGAAGAGAGAGTGATTGTGGGTGCACAAGGTATATGGAGCATTGAGTAAACTTGATGTTAATAAGTCTATAGGACTGGATGATATATCACCACACATTTTGATGGAATGTGCCAGGGAGATGACATCTCCTTTTGTATATTTGTTTAATATGAGTCTTGTGTTGTGTCAAGTTCCAAAGGCTTGAAAGGAAGGCAAGATTGTTCCACTTCATATGGGAGACAACAAAACTCAGGCTTCAAATTATAAGTTAATCTGTGTGTTAGGTGTTGTGGTTAAAATGTTGGAGAAGTTAATGAGAACCAGGATCCAGAATTAGGTTGACAACAGTGGTATTCTCTTTGATGGCCAGCATGAATTTGCTAAAGGGAGGTTATGTGTTAATCTCTTTAATTATTTCAATAACGTGACAGCTGTATTGGACAAGACTTTTGATAGATTGCCACTCTATAAGTTGATAGTTAACTAGAATGGATGGGAGTTGGATATTCGATTAGTATATTGGCTTTGAGATTTTGCTGTTGATTGAGATAGGTATCAGCAAGTAACAGACTGAGTGAATGAACCTGGAAATGGGGTTATCAGATTGCTTTTTCAAATTGTAAAATTTTAAAATTTGGAAAACAAAGATGAGATGTAGAGTATACACTTGTGGAGATATATTGGAAGAAATAAGAGATCTGTGGGGTGATAGTAGTGGATATGAATCTAAAATTTAGAGAACACATTGCTAAAATTGTGAGGACAGCACATTGCATTCTTGCAATGATGCAGAGGACACTGACCTATAGAAGTAAGGACATTCCGTTTCCATTTTATTAGGCCACATATGTACTACTGTGTACAGATTTAGTCACCTGGTTTTCAAAAGAATGAAGAGGTACGGGAAATGGTCCAGAGGCAAATTGACTAAGGTGGTTTCTGGTCTCTGGAATGTTGAGTTATGAAGAAAGGTTGAAAAGATGCAATTTAGAGTCTAGTGGATTGGAGGAGGTGATTTGATAGAGATGTGTACATTGGAAAGGGGATATTATCAGATTAATGTTGAAGAGGTTTTTCATAGAATGGTAGGAGAACAAGTGCTCAGATTTTATGCATGGAGACTTGCAAATGATTAGAATGCATTGTCTGAAAGTGTGAATGTACTGTATTTAAGGCATGGCATGATAAGCTTTATATGGGAAGGGGGGGGGTAGATGCTGGAAAGTTCTGATAAACACCTAGAATAAAAATGATATTAAAGCAACTAATATAATCCAAGAAAGAACATACTAGTAGCAGAGTTATGAAGGTAGCTTATATTCTTTAATATGATTTTTGTTTGAGGTGTTTATCAGAACTTTCTAGCCCCCCCCCCACCTCGTATATGATAGAGGGACTTCTCATGACAAGTCTTTGACTACATGGAGGTCTGAGAATAATAATAATAATAATTATTATTGTTATTATTATTATTACATGAAAACTTCAGGGGGTCCAAAGACTCATCGAGGGGAGGACACCTACTCTACATCTCTCTCTGTATCTAATATTGTAATAATTTAGTTTAATCCTTTATTCAAGTGTAAGCAAACAAAGTTTGCATCTGAAGTATCTTCAGGACTGAGGCAACTTGTGGTAAAGGTGAACCAAGCTCTCATCACTCCTTGTCTTAGTATCTCCCATAATGCAAAGCACATCTCCTTGCAGATATGTATAATGCTATGCATTAAAGGAAGGGCCACTACCCATACTGGTTTCGACCTTTATTGAATGTTCAAGTACAGGTCAAACTCCAAAAACTCAGCATTGTTCCCCTCAGTAACAAGCTCACCCTGCCACTGAGAAGAACTCTCAGCATTGGCTCTACCCCATGGCAGGCTCACCCCACCACCGAGCAGAGCCGCTCATTTGCTCATATGTCATCTGAGGGGTAACAGCAACAGCTGTGCCTCAGTTAACTTCATGGGCTACAGCATTGCCTTTCATTACTCCCCCACCCAGGACCTGGGTGACAGCAACAGCCGAGCCACAGTTAAAACTTCATGGACTACAGCATTGCCATTCATCACCCACGCTTCCAACCGGTTTCGACCTTTATTGAGGTCTCATCAGTGGGAGCCAGACCCAGAGGTGGTGATACCAAGAATAACATTTCTGGCAAGTTGAGTGAAGCAAAAATGCTTTTCATAAAATGATTTTCATTGTATAAGACCCTGATCAGACCACACTTGGACTGTTGTTCTCAGATTTGGTCCCCAGGATTTGAAGTGGATAAATTAACTGTGGGAAGGGTACAAAGGCAGCAGATAACAAAGATGGTTTCAGGACTGTACAATGATAGTTATGAGGATCGGCTGAGGGAATGTGGACTGCCGAGTTTGGTGTATCGAAGAAGGAGAGGTGATATGATTGAGACTTTTAAACTGTTGAGAGGTGGTTACAGGATTGACACTGGGGAGTTCTTTCGCTTGGTTGAACAGCGGGAAGGAGTGATGACAAGAGGCCATCCCTGGAAGTTACGAAAGGAAACTGTGAGCAAGAGGGTGAGGAGTGGTTTCTTTGCATGGAGGGTGGTTGAACCATGGAATGCATTGCCTGATGGAGTAGTGAGAGCAAGAACGGTCAATGAGTTCAAGGAGTGGTATGATAGACTTTGTGTTTTATAGGGGGTAACTTCCCCTCGATGAGTCTTGATAGACTTTGTGTTTTATAGGGGGTAACTTCCCCTCGATGAGTCTTGATAGACTTTGTGTTTCTTAGGAATGACCTCCCACGCTGTAAATTTATTCGCGATCTGAATTTTAGGGAAGGCTACACTAGTTTTTTTTTTGAACATGTACAGCAGCAACAGCGGTGAATAGAACATATGCACAAGAATGGTGATGTTCTGTACAATTTTTTTCTGTCAACGTGGCTATCACCATTCTTGCACATGTTCTATTCACTGTTGTTGCTGCTGTACATGTTCAAAAAAAAAACTAGTGTAGCCTTCCCTAAAATTCAGATCGCGAATAAATTTACAGCGTGGGAGGTCATTGACTAATTGAATTTGTCAAAGGTCATTGAATAATTGGCTACCCTTGAGGGTAAGGCTACACTAGTGTTCGAAAATAAACACTAGTGTAGCCTTACCCTCAAGGGTAGCCAATTATCTCTAGCATGCAGGTGTCTAGCAGTCTAAAACCGGTCCTGGATGCTTCAGTCCTGAAGATACTTCAGGTGCAAACTTTGTTTGCTTACACTTGGATAAAGGATTAAACTAAATTTATTATTGCTTTTTTTAATATTCCATGAAATCTCCAGATTCCTACATACACCAAAACTTCCACATCATCTCATCAAAAAAGCTAGACATGTATGATATTCATTGCTCTTGTGGCATTTGGTCCACGTGTCTGAACACATTAAAGACTTTGAAGAAAAGAAGACAGCATAAATGAGGTTTGATATTCCATACAACTACCACAGGCCATCAAGTAGTTTGGCAACAAACAAATATAGGTTATATTGATCATATATTGGTCATATAACAGTTGAACACAAAAATAAAATGCAATAAAAGAATTCATTTTTCCTTATGCCACTACAGCATAAATGGGACATCAGAGAGTCAGTAGATTCCTAATTTAAAAAAAAAATTAAATTAACTAAATTAAAAAAAATTAATATAATAAGATAATAAGCATTTATTTATATAAGATTGAATACAATATTTCCCATAAAGGTGACAGCCAAAGGATATCAGATCTCTTTAAGTTCAGTTGCTGTAGAAATGCCTGACAGCTCTCTTTGTATGACCACTCTATAAGGAATCGACTTTTATATAAGAGTTTAGTTTTCTTATATAATATATTTCGATATATTATATAAGAAAACTATTTAGAAATATATTTAGATATATTTGTAATATATCTAAATAGGTTATTGATTGTTATTCTCTTCTTCTAATATAAATTCTGCAGTGAATTAGTGAATAGGTAAATTTTTCCTCTGAGGTAAATTCAAATTTCCAATCTGATGGTGAACTATTCCATACTGCAAAAATATCATACATATATTTGTACCATACTGCAGGTTTAGGAGAATTGTCTTTATTATTATTATTTTTATTTTGTGACACCTCCAAGGAGTCCAAAGATTCATCGAGGGAGGGCACCTACTCTACAACTCTCCATCTCCACCACCTCCATCCATCACCATTTTACACCAATGCCATCTACTGCCTACCAATACCACCACCACTAGTATTTTTTGTCTATAAATTGTGTGTGTCCTTAAGGCCGATTTGTCTATATGCGGGATAAAAAAACTCAAGTTTCTGGAAGAAAAAACCTTACTACCTCCATATGAGATTGACTCACTCAACTTCAGTTGAAAAAATCTATGTAAAGATTCCATCCTGTCATGACAAGAATCAAACTTACTCCTTTTCCAATCATAAGGCACAACATACCGTCGTTTTTTCACTTGGCGACTAGATTCAAACTTATAATGGCTTTCTTTGGGCTCTTCCAAACTTCCACTGGGCTGCACAGAACCTAAATCTTTAATGTGATGATCTTCAAAATGCTCCATGCAGTAATTGGCAAGAGTGGAAGAGAGAGAGAGAGAGAGAGAGAGACTACCCATGGCTGTACTTGCAGTCTGTTGATATAATTGTCTTGCACACTGAAATAACCAGAGTAGATTACAAAGTCACAATGTTTGATAATGTTTGGAGAAAAATTATGTGTAAGTAAATTAATAGTATCTGTCAAAGGAATGTTCATGAAAAAGAGATACTATATCAGGACTAATCATAATATCTGAAGGTTCTAAATGAAGATTACAAATTTTTGTTTTAAAATCACTTCACTACGAACTTTTTCTGGTTTAAATAACTGAAACAACAATGGTGTCAGGTATTATTATTTTGTGATTCTCAATGGAAGTGGCACTTGTATCCTCTGTGCTATGCTGCCCGAAGATAGTTCAAGTCTATTCGCCGACTGGAAGAACTTTTTCTAAGCCTTTCTTCAAATGGTTCCCGAGTTAGTCAATCTCTTGTAAGGGCAAGTGGGTTTTTTCTCCCAAACACTTGGCTTTTTTTCATCCTCTAAATCCACACTATTTCAGAAAAGAACATATCCTGTTAGGGTTAGACACCAAGAGATGGCAGCAATTGTTTGCCAGTCTCTTCATTGGTTGCTGCTTATAATCAGTAATAATCTTGGTCTAGCTATCTCTAATTGGCTAATGGTGCAGATTGAACTGCCCTCTCAATCTCCAAAAGCTTGATAGGGTTAAAAGGCCTTGCCTACTCTCTATAAAGGATTAAAAGGTGTTAGCTGATTTTAAAAAAAAAAAAAAAAATTATATGACACCTCCAAGGGGTCCAGGGATTCATCATGGGAGGACAGATTACTCCACTACATGCATCTTACCGTTTCCCCTACTTAATTCTTCAGCTACAACATACAACAACACTACTACCGTCGCCTACCCACCCAATAACAACAGCATTATTGTCTGTAAATTGCATGTGTTCTTATGGCCAATTTATCTTTATGCGGTATAGAAAACCTTACTTTCATAGGAGGGAAAAACTCTGCTACATCCATATGAGATTGGCTAACTCACCTTGAAATGAAATAGCCCATATAAAGATTCTCGGGTCTGATAAATTTAGCCTGTGTCCTACCATAGTATTTGATACATCCTCATCACTAAATTTAATCATTTTAACCTTAGTATCTATGGTAATAAATTTACTTATCTTCTTCAAATTAAGAGTGCTGGAAACAATAGCACCCTTACTTTGAAGAACTTTATCTGCCATTGTTAACAATAATAAAATAAAATAATAGTTATAAACAGTTTAGAATTCACAGCGAAACACCAAAACACATGTAACAAGCAATGATGCAAACAAACAGTTCACAAAAACCGAGCTTCACTTGATTCATGGGAGCATCATATGAATTTAGCATCATATAAATGTGCATTGGTCATAATTGAAATGCATTGTATGGACAGATCATCATAAAGTGAAGTGATTATCTTACTAGGACAAAGTACACAATTCTGGATTCATTTCTTGTAATGAATTTGATTGCCTAGAATAATTATTAACCTTCAGTGTCAACTTTTTTTTTAATGACCACAGTTTTTTCTTGTTATTACATTACCATTTTGTTTTGATATTCTTATGGATGTTGAAAAACATTTCAGTTATTCATTTCATTCTAGGATTTACCAAAGGCCACCACTTTTTTAGATTTGGTTATTGATCAACTACCATCATGGAGAAAATATGCTGCTGCATTTCCTGTAGCTACTTGGCAAGAATTTGTAAATATGGTTCATGCTCATGTAAATCCACTGGCAGGAGAGGAGCATATGAAAGAACTAATTCAACAGTTACAGCTTGCAGGAGAAGTGAGTGGGACTATTTGAACTATATAATGTGAATCAACATATGAATTTTTATCTATTGATTTGTTCAAAGTATTTCCTCTTGTACAAAATAATTGCTTTTAAAGGTGCCTAGGATTATGTTTTCATTGTGTTAAATGTATTTGTGAATTATTGTGTTATTACTCTTTTGGCATTATCATAAAGTGGTATTGCCAGAATAACTGAGGATTCAACTTGGAAGCATATAGTAACTCACACAATGCTTATAATATTATTTTTAAATTCTCCCTTATCGAAGCAAAAAATCTAATCCTCATAACTCGAAAGCCCCCCCTTTTGAGTTATCAGGATTCAAGGAGAACCGACCTACCAGTCCAGAACACGGGGGGTTGGGTGCTCTAGGCACCGGGGGGGGGGGGGGGGGGCATAGCCCCCCTAGTTAATCTATATGATAAATTCCCTGAATGCCAAACACCTTTGTGGACAAATTTCAAAATTAAACTTATATGCACCTAATAGTCTTACAGAAGTACAGAAACTTTTTCATTCATTATAAAGAGAGAGAGAGAGCATGTGACAGGAAAATTTGGTTCCATATTGGAGATCAGAACAACAGAGTAGGAAATGAATCACAAATATATGGTGATGCTCTGGGAAAACACGAAGAAAATGTTAATATTAATCACAGTGGTAAATATTTGCTGGATTTCTGTTCGGGACATTGACAGTTCATTGTTATCCATGTTCCAACATAAAGATATGCATAAATTCACTGAGAGAATTTATAAGCAATTAGTTCAGGATTAGTTCTCCTATTTCACTCCTTATACAGGAGTTAAATAGGAGGTGATCATAATTTCATTTAGAGCAGGGTAAAAATTATTACAGTTGATTATATTTAATTATTTGATCAATAAGAAGTTATCACAATTTAGTTTTAAGCAGGATGAAAATGAGTACCACATTAAAGGTGACTTGCAGAAAAAAGTAGAATTTGAAAACAAGAACCATATCTTACAGACCAGTGCTAAAATCTGAATAAGCTAGGGCCTCGAGCATATTTTCTTCATAGTGAACTCAAGACAAAGCATACCTGGAAAAGTAGTCATATTGAAAATTCTTGACAAATAAATCATTGTGGTCCATAGAAAATATGGAGAAAAATGAAAGAAAGTACAGCTGTTTGGGAAGAATATCAGTCACTGTCACAAAAGTTACAAAATGTTTTGGAGGCTGGTGAAAAGATTAATATGAACCCTACCTGTCCTCTTCATCCCTTATTGCAAATAGGTCCATGAGCCAGTAAGTCAGTCACCAGTGTCTTTTGCAATTAATTCAGTATGGAAATATAATAATTAAATATAGAAAGAATACTCTCAAAAGAATCAGAGATGAAAAAAAGTGACATGCTGAAGAGGAAAAAGCTGAACATAAGAATATGCTGGATGTCTGAAGTAATTACTGTGAAAAATTGTTAAATGACATAAGCAATAAAAGAACTGTAGAATGTATTCTAGAGAAACATGGCCAGAAATATTTATCAATAATTGAGGTAGAATACCTATCAGAAACATGAATTTTGAAATAGGTGGAGCAGATGAAATTTGATAAGAAATGCACTCGAATATGGAGACATAAGAGTTTTTAAGTGACAGCACGTAATTCAGAAAGCTTGGTCAGAAGGTCAGTTAGTAGCTTTGATTAGAGTAGAGCTCAGTATTCATCTCTTAAAAGGAGAATAAAACTGAATGAGAGTTACAGAGGAATATTCCCATGTTGTGTATTTTCCTACTGAGCCACTTAATAACTTTATATGAAATAAGATAAAAAATTAATCAAAACTAGCAGCATACAAGACAACATTGAAACCAGTTTTAACTTATTGATCTGAAAGTTGAGTTTGGAAATAAAACATTGAATCGAAAAAGCTAGATACTAACAAATGTGAATCTTTTGCGGAAATTCAGTGAGAATAAATGGATGTCATCAATGAAAGAACCATATTAAAAATTAAGATATTAGAAAGGAACTCGAATCATTAGCATTCATTTCAACATTGGAATACTGTGAGTAGGCATAATAATAACAAACAATAAAAACAAAGAAAAACTCATGTTAAAACTTATTTATTTGTAGAATTTTTGCCTAAGTTATATTGGCATATTCAGTACAGAATTACAGAACTGTAATAAAAAAATAACAGAAAATTCTAAGAAGTGATACCTTTGTAACAATTGTAAGCCAACTAAAATGGTCAATATTTTGTGTGCATGCGTGCGTGCATATAAAGACATTCTATGAAGAAATTATTTTATGGAGGATTCTTGTCTTTTAGATGAATACATTAGTTTCTGTGGTTTAGCAGTTTTGTAGACAGCTTCTGGTATTGAGATCACATGTTTTTAGATAAATAAGAAATTTAATAAAATTAAACAAATGTAACCCTACAAGTCTTGTAATCGTCAGACTTACATTGTCAGGGGTATTAGCAAAAGTTGTACAATAAAAAAAAAGAAATTAGAAACAATTAATTACACATCTTAGATCATCTCTGTGTTGTATTTGGTCACTTCTTAAATATTAAACTGGAACTTTATATTGGCTTTATTAGTTGACCAGAGATTTTTGTGAAATATATACAAGAATTGTCTACAAGTTTCACCAGCGGTTCTGTCTGGCTTCTTCAGGACATGTGTAATGGTACATAGAACTAACATTTGCTAGTAAAAAAGAAGAATGGAGTAACACATGCAAATACATTAAAATGATGCGTAACACCATAAGCATGGAACGTGGTGTATCAGTCAGTCATTGTTTATCGAGCTCGTTATATAGTTTTTAACAAAATGAAATTCTGGTAAGCTGAGCAAACTTATTAGGCTTTTCCAGATTTTTTCAGAATCATTCCTTCATTTCTGTTTAGATTTTTTCCACAGTGGAGTACAATGGCAGCGTCTTTGAAGTTTCTACATCAAAAATCCTCTTCTATATAGGGCATGGAGCTTTTATCCCAATCAATGGTGTGGTTCGAGATTGAAAAGTGATGGGCTAATCCTGAAGTATCCGTTCTGTTGTTGTTCACGTCTCCTACATGTTCTTTTTTTCGAATTTCCAAGCTTCTCAATGTTTGCCCTATGTAATTTAAACCACGGGAACATGGAATGTTGTATACACTGGCATATTTGAAGAAGGCATTAATGTCCTTTGGTGATCTTAAAATATGGTGTATTGTCTTGACAGGTCTGAGAGCAACTCTGATGTTGAAAGACTTAAGGAGTTTGGCAATTTTTGTTGACACTGAGCCTGCATAAGGGATGACGATGGACGATGTATATTGTGTGACAGAAGGTTGCTTTTGTGGAGGGTTTCTATGAAGAATCTTTTTGATTATATTTCTTGGGGTAACAGGATCTGAGATATGAGAGTGAGTTCATCAAGATCTTTTTCTTCTGAGATAACGTTGGTCGCTCTATTCTTAACCATATGTATTATGCTGAGTCGATTTGAAGTGCAGGTGTGTGTTGGTTTTCGATAGATTGTGAGCTGGATTCGTCCATCCTCTTGTTTCTGATTAGTGTATCTAGAAAAGGCAATTGGTTATTCTTTTCAAGCTCTAACGTGAACTGTATTTTTTGTGGAAGGAATTTATTTTTGTAAGAAATTCAAATAAGGTTGTTTCTGTGCCTCTCCAAACTATGAAAACATTATCTACATATCTCCACCAAACTAACAGCTTTGGGTTTAATTTGGAAAGGATGTCAGCTTCTAGTTTTTCCATGAACAGATCAGTGCAGGGAGGTGATAAGGGCTACCCATGGCTAAGCCATCAAGTTGTTCATATAATGTGTCATTCACTTTGAAATAATTGTGAGTTATTTTGAAATAACTCACAAATAATTCGCAAATTATTTTGAAATAATTTGAAATAATTAGTGAAACTTGTAGACAATTCTTGTATGTACTTTACAAAAATCTCTGGTCAACTAATAAAGCCAATATCAAGTTCCAGTTTAACACATCTTAGATGTTATCAGAACTTCACAATTGGTACATATAAATAAATAACCCGAATAAAAAATTCTAAGGATAAGTAGGTATTAGGATCTTCTAATAGGGTGTTCACCCTATTAGAAGAACACCTTATTAAAAGATGTGAGAGATTCCCCAACCTCAAACTTGGCAAAGCATCTCTCAAACCTGGTAGCTACACACAGAGGAAAGACAATCATATGAGAAGAATAGCTTGCATTTTATTGAAAAGGTAAAAGATTTAAATAGCTTATTCGGACATCCTAGCAAGTTTAGGAAATGTAGTCAGTCTTTTCACCGAAATACCTAGGGATGACACAGTGAATCTGCTTGTAAATCTTTTCCCACCAGATGCAGTAAGATTATTCAAACGCTGTATGGAAAACACTTTTTTTCATATTTCAGAGTGAATATTGGGAACAAAAAGGACTTGCCATGGATTCCCCACTTATCTCCAGCCTTGGCCAACATCTTTATTGAAAATTTTGAAACAAATGCTGTTTGTTTCAAAAAAAAACCATCACAAGAAACCAAAAACTTGGTTATGTTATATTGATGTTATTTTTGGTCAGTAACAATGGATGACTTTTTATTCACTTCAGAGACTATCTAAACAGCTTGTATTCCAATATAAAATTTGCTCTTGAACTGGAAGATCACAAAAATTTACTGTTCCTTGATCTCCTTATTGAAATAAATGAAAAAGAAAAAAGATTGTCTCTTTGAGTATACAAAAAACATACCACAACCAGAAGATTTTTACAATCTGCTTCACACCATTATCCATTACATAAGATAGGCATGATTAAAATTCTATGAGATAAAGCATACAATATGTCCAGTACGTCAATTAACAAGAATGAACTATGCTGCTTGAAGCATTACCTCACCCTCAATGCTTATGAATCCAAGATGATCAACAAAATTCTTAATACACCTCTGACAGGTGTATTAAGAATTTTGTTGATCATTCCTTTACTTAAACAAGATTTTAATAATACAGGTCAAACTCCAAATATACAGCGTAACCCCTCAGTAACAGACTCACCCTGCCACTGAGAAGAACTCTCAGCATTGGCTCTACCTCGTGGCAAGCTCACCCCCCACCACCGAGCAGAGCCGCTCATATGTCATCTGAGGAGGTAACAGCAACAGCCATGCCTCAGTTAACTTCATGGGCTACAGCATTGTCATTCATCACCCAAGCTTCCAACTGGTTTCGACCTTTATTGAGGTCTTGTCAGTGGGAGCCAGACCCAGAGGTGGTGATACCAAGGTGGAAGCAATGGAGAAGTCATATTTACCTATACGAGTTGCCAAAAGCTGTCTCATCTTATTATTAAATTACTCTGGATTTAGAGGAAGATGTTGGAAGTTTTTTCCACTTGGTTAGACTATAATTAAATTTAGCTTAATCCTTTATCCAAGTGTAAGCAAACAAAGTTTGCGCCTGAAAAAAAAAAAAAAACTTCCAACATCTTTCTCTAAATCCAGAGTAATTTAATAATAAGTGAGACACCTTTTGGCAACTCGTATAGGTAAAGATGACTTCTCCATTGTTTCCACCTTGGTATCACCACCTCTAGATCTGGCTCCCACTGACAACACCTCATTGAAACTGCTCTGGGTAGTGGCCATTCCCTTAATGCATAGCATTATACATGTCTGCAAGGAGATGTGCTTTGCATTATGGGAGATACTAAGTGATGAGAGCTTGGTCCACCTTTACCATGAGTTGCCTCAGTCCTGAAAATACTTCAGGTGCAAACTTTGTTTGCTTACACTTGGATAAAGGATTAAACTAAATTTATTATTGCTTTTTTAATATTCCATAAAATCTCCAGATTCCTACATACACCAAAACTTCCACATCATCTCATCAAAAAAGCTAGACATGTATGATATTCATTGCTCTTGTGGCATTTGGTCCACGTGCCTGAACACATTAAAGACTTTGAAGAAAAGAAGACAGCATAAATGAGGTTTGATATTCCATACAATTACCACAGGCATCAAGTAGTTTGGCAACAAACAAATATAGGTTATATTGATCATAATTGTTTTACAAGAAAGTTCAAGGAAGTCTGGCAAATGCTAAGGATCCCAACACAATGTAACAAAAATCAAGAGGCTTAATCCTACACCACGTTTGGTCTGTCTGCTTTCATTAAAAATCTAACTGCCGTGGACCTAGGATACAACACATATGATGCTACGGAACATGACAGCAACAACTGGCATTATGCCAAGACATATACAGCAATTAATTTGAAGTTTTTATTCTGGTTGCTTAATTGTGTATACCAATTGTGAAGTTTTGATAACATGTAATATGTGTAATTAATTGTTTCTAGTTTCTTTTGTTGTACAACTTTTGCTAATATCCCTAAAGGTGTAAATCTGATGACTTACAAAATTTGTAGGATTATATTTGCTTAGTTTTTAAAAAACTTGTTATTTATCTAAAAACATGTGGTCTCAATACAGGAAGCTATCTACAGATTCTTGTCTTGTTCCTGTAAACTCTGGGGGTGGAGACAGTATGCTCAGCAACTCCAGACTGTTCAGGCTCATGATATGTGATATAAGACTTTTGTTCTTCAAAACTAATAAAAGCAGATCTTCTAGTTCATCCAAAATAAGATAAGCCCAAGAGCAAGGAATCTGGTAGACACCTGAAAAACCGAGAGATGTCAGAAAGGTTAAGATATTTCTGATGGGGTGAAAGAAATGTTCAATACTTTTAAAATTTTTAGGGGGATAGGAATGTGAGTTATTTCTTCTAGATTAGAAGAGGCAGAGATTCCATAACTGTTAAATGCTTTTGTGATGAAGGCATCATTAAAATCATTTGATGAGAAGGTAGAGTTTAATATATTGTAATTCTTTCTATAAATGTTCATCAGAAGAACATAAAGAATGAGCATGGTGTAATAAGGTCTTAATAGTTTAAGTCTTTTGACCAGGATAGTAGTGAGAATCAGCATGATATATAGTAGCTGAATGGGTCTTCTTTCTAAAAATTGAAAATTGTATGCTTCAATCTGAATGGAAACTCTAAAAAGGCTATTTGGTTATCTGTTTTTTTTTTTTTTCTAAGGTGAACTGGATCCTAAGATGAAATAATGTGAGTTTTCCTCTCTTTTTATAGTCTGCTGTTGTTATTATTATTATTAGCATTCAGGATAATCAAGAACCAGTATGGAGGTTCAGACTTTTTAAGATCTTAAGAAGTCATCTGAATCTCTTATGATAAGTCTTCAGACTCCATGAAGAATTCCATGCAATAATAATAATATTTTAGTTTAATGGAAGGAACAGATTTTTAAGAATAATAATTAATGTTTTATTAAATTTTCATTATCAGCATCATATTTCTGATATGTATCCTCAGGTTGTTTACAGAATTTTATGACAGTATAGTCATAAAATATAAGAAAGTTACATCATTGCTAACTTCCTGTCAGCAGTTTTCCTCAAAATTAGTCTAACAGACTAATTTTGAGGAACAGTTATCTGTCAGGACACCAGTATTGTTAGATCTTATATCCTGGTCTTCTAAGTAACCTTTCCTTCATAGTTACACAGTGATCAGCATTCATTATTAAAAAATTATGGAAACAGCTATCGTGTTATAGTAAAACTTCAGTTTAATATTATTATTATTATTACGGGTATCTCCATGGAGTCAGTAGACTCATCGCGGGAGACCCAAACTAGCAAAACAATATCTGTCATATCTCTTCTTGAATTCATTTACAGATGAAGAGCTCACAACAAAGTCAGGCAATGAATTCCACTCATTCACCACCCTCCAGGCAAAAAACCTTGTTCTGACACCTTTGTTAACCACACTCTTCTTTAATTTCCAGAGATGACCTCTTGTTCTTCCATCACTATCACACAGCTGAAACATTTCCCCTGCATCAATCCTATAAAAACCTTTTAGTAATTTGAATGTTTCTATCATATCCCCTCTTCTTCGCCTATCAGCCAATCTCTGCAATCCACAAGCTCTCAATCTATCAATGTAGGGAGCATTTTTTATATCACTCACCAACTTGGTCACTCTTCTCTGAACCCTCTCCACAGCCTCCTCATCTCCAAGGAATCCAGGTGACCAGACCTGAGCACAGTAATCCAAATGTGGAAGTATGAATGCTTTATAAAGGGGAATAATAACCTCTTTATCTCTGGATGTCAGTGTGTTCCTCAACAACCAAGTAATCCTATGTGCAATCTTGGACACCTTAGCAATGTGTCCTCTGAACTTCATCTCCTTATCTACCAATACCCCTAAGTCCCTAGCCTCATCAATCTCTTGGAGTACCTTTCCATCTATGTAGTACACAGCTGGTAATCTTTTAATCCCAAAATGCAAGACTTTACACTTTTCCACATTGAACTGACATCCATTTTCTTTTGCCCATTTTACCAGCTTATTTAAATCCTCCTGCAAACTTTCAACATCAGCTTGATTTTTTATTGCACTACACAACTTTGCATCATCAGCAAACAACTGAATATCTCCCTTTAAGCCGTTTCCTATATCATTTATATACAAATTAAACAACATTGGCCCAAGCACAGAGCCCTGAGGCACACCACTGGTCACCTGCCTCATTCTGGACTCGGCTCCTCCATACACCACCTTATGGTATCTCTCCCTGAGCCATTCTCCTATCCATATCACCAATTTAATATCCATTCCCATCTGCTCCAATTTGCGTAACAGTGTTCTATGGGGTATCCTGTCAAAAGCCTTAGCAAAATCCAGAAGTACCACTGTGTAGCCAGTTCCTTTGTCCAACTCTGATGTTATTCTATTATGGATAGTTAATAGATTGCTAAGGCAGGATCTACCTTTAACAAAACCATGTTGGCCTCTATAGAGTATCATATCCTGATCCACCCATTCTTGAATTTTGTCTTTAACCAACTTTTCCAATACTTTTACCACTACTCCTGAGATGGTGATTGGTCTGTAATTCAATACTGCAGTTTTAGAGCCACCCTTATGCAAAGGAACCACTTTGCCTAACTTCCACTCCCTAGGGACCATACCAGAGTTCAAACTTAAATTAAATATCCAGGTAAGAGGGGTTGACAATTCATTTGCACATTCACGCAACACCCGAGCTGATATTCCATCTAAGCCTACCGCAGTGTTTGCATTTAAGTTTCGCAATATATTTAATACCTCTGATTCTTTAGCTTCAATTCTCACATTAGGTATTGCTATAGGTATAGAGATATCCTCACTTGGGTGATAGACTTTTGAGAAGTGATCACTCAGTAACTCGACTATTACATCTGATTTTGTCACCTCAATACCATCAGCACCCACTAAGGTTATCCTTCCGAAGTCATTCTTCCTCTTACTTGCCACATAGCGGAAGAACTCTTTGGGATTACCCTTGATCTCTTTGGCTAAGGTCTTCTCATAATCTGATTTAGCTTTTCTTACTATGCTGGTAACCTTCCTAGCTTGAGCCTTGTACTGCTCATGGGTGTCCTGATCGCCCTTCTCCTTGTAAATTCTCCATAACATTTTCTTTTTTTGTAGTTCCAGCTTGATACTACTGCTCATCCATCTAATGCCTGCCTTGTTTGACCTCCTGACCATGGGGACACAATCTGATATTGCTTTCCTCAGATACCCACTGATTTTATCCCAAGCACTGCTAACATCTTTCCCTTGCAATATGTTCTGCCATGGGATGGCTGCAAGCTCACTCCGAAGCTTGTTATAATTGCCTAACCTGTAGTTTCGTACATACCCCTTCTTAATAGAAAAATCCACAGATTTTGCAACCTCCCAAGTCAATACCACATGATCGCTTTCACCAACTGGAGGTAACGAGGCCACCTTACTTATGCATATAACCTCTGAACCAATAACCAGGTCCAACACTCTCACACCACGTGTCCCTTCAGTTACGTGCTGTTTCAAGTAATTATCTCGTAGCAGATGTATGAACTCCATTTCCTTTTTGCTACGTGATATTTCCTCCTTCCAATTGATATCACCATAATTAAAATCCCCCATAATAATCACTAAGCCTTCACTCATTGCACTAAGTTGCTGATGCATGAATTCAATATCTCCCCCTGTACTCCCTGGCCTATAGCAGCATCCAACTGTATATTTGGTTGCGTTGGTCACTATTTCGCACCAGACTGCCTCAAATGAACTCTCATTCACATGTCTATCATCATGATATACTACTTTCTTTGGCTGCAACACATCAGCTATCATCAACAGTACTCCTCCTCCTGTTCTATCTTCTCTATCCTCCCTGAAAATACTGTACCCATCACATTCAATTCCAGTGACCACATCTTCTGCTGACAGCCAAGTTTCACTAATGCCTACAACTTTTGGTGAGATTTCACTGACTAATGCCAAAAATTCTTCTCTCTTATTTCTAATGCTTCTAGCATTGGTATACAAAAATTGCAGATTCCCTCTAGATCTTGTACCGGCTTTAGAACTTATATATAAGTCACTAACTACCGTAGTCCTATGCCGATTTTTTTCCCCTCTCTTCTGCAATTAATTCTGTCTATAAGGATCAATAAATACACAATCAGTGCTAAAGTTTCTCTCTCTTACACTCAACCTTTTCAATATTAGTTTCCCTGCCCAATAACTTCAACCTGTTCAGAAAACAATAACTTCTTCAATCGCTTATGTCCTTCCATGTTAAGATGCAGTCCATCTCTAGCATACAACTGCCTTTTTCCTTCAAACACACTCCAAACATCAACAAACTCCAGACCTCTTTTTCTGCACATTCTTGCAATCATATCATTCATTATCATTGCTCGTCTACTTAACTCGTAATTGTCAAAACGAGGCAGCACACACACTATTCTCCCATTGACACTTTTCCTCTTCACAATATCTAATAATGTTCTTAAATCTTTTCCTACCCGATTTATACTACCTCTCAGGTCATTCGTACCCACCATAACTATCATCTTGTCTGTTTCATGCCCTCTCTTTATTGCTAAAGCCACTCTTTCTATTGTACCATCAGCCAAGCACTCCTCATGCATACCACTCTCCATACCCTTAATCATAGAATCACCATATATTTTACCACTATTAACTTCATTCAAGTTCACACTCATGGACTCATTCTCTACACTATTCAGCATGACTCTCCCAGCTTCATTACTCAACTCTCTATTACTTACCCCCCCACTCTCACTACATCTCATTTCTTCTTGGCCACTTGTGGTTTTATTATGTTGACTCCCAATCACTCCCATACTATTTATTACTGAATCATTCACCAAAGACTCACCCATATGTAATCCTGTTCTAGTTACTTCAGCTAAAGTAATCTCTATAGTCCTAATTTCTCTGTTTAACACATTAAACTCAGCTTTAACTTCCAGTATCTCCTTGCCGATCACTTCCACTTCCTCATGAAGAAGATGAAGGTCATTTTTCATTTTCATAAACTCCCGCCGAAGTTCTTCCGCTACGGTCCCGATGTCAGCTTCCATTCCTAAACGCTCCAGCCTATCCCGACACTTCTCACATACGTCGACATTTTCTTTCTTTTCATTTTGCCAGACCGACCACAGATCCTTCACATTTTTCGGTGCATACATGTAGCAGTTTCCGCAATGCATCCATTGCGAAAAATCTAACGCTGAGCCAGCCTTTCGTGTAATAGTAGAAGTCCTGCACGCCGCTGACGTACGTTTCTTGTTGGACGCCATCTTTACACGTTGATATAGTGAAACAAACGGCAGTGAAAACACAATATATACAACACAGTTCTAAACAATAATACCACTGAAGGACACTTGTTTCTAACCGATGCACAATTTTAGCACAATTTGTGACAAAAAGCCACACTATATTTAACTTTAAAAACACGTTTTCTAGACTAGCTTAACTCGACCGCCACATTTACCAAGGACACTAGCGCCACTTTTTTT
Organism: Typopeltis vanoorti; assembly: GCF_054136105.1. Taxonomy (NCBI): domain Eukaryota; kingdom Metazoa; phylum Arthropoda; class Arachnida; order Uropygi; family Thelyphonidae; genus Typopeltis; species Typopeltis vanoorti. The sequence goes on from NC_143560.1 coordinate 30,560,068, forward strand.
TTTTTTTTTTTTTTTTTTTTTTAAAGCAAAATAATCGCATGACATTTCAACCTTCATATTAAGGTCATCAGTCAAGTAGCAAAAGTCCTCCTATACATTATTCTTGAAAGAAATAAAAGAAAAATAAACATAGAAATAAATGATACACAAAGTAGCTTCAAGAAAAATGTAGGTACAAGAGAAGGTATTTTCAACATCAGAACCATCATAGAAAGATATCTAGAAAAACAAAAAGATGTGTTCCTCTGCTTCATAAATTACAAAAAGGCATTTGACAATGTCCAACATCAACAATTAATTGAAATAATTTCAAAAATAGGCATGGATGGAAAAGACATAAGGCTATTAACTAATCTTTACTGGGAACAGACTGCATCTTTGAGAATAAATAGAGAGACCTCAGAAGAATTCTCAGTTCAGAAAGGTGTGAGACAGCCTTGTCTCACACCTTAGTTAATAGCCTAATGCCTTTTCTCCAATTCCGTTTAACCTATACACAGAAGAAATATTAATAATCTAAGATATGCAGATGACACGGTTCTTCTAGCTGAAAACAAATATTACCTCAAAACTTTTATAGATGAAACCCTCAAGTATAGCGAACAGTATTGCCTCAGTTTCAACTTTAAAAAGACAAAAATCATGATAATTTCAAGCGAAAAGAAAATACAAAAATATGCATCGATATAAAAGTAAATAAATTAGAACAGGTGCAAAAATACATATACCTTGGACACTTGATCACAGAGAATGGCAGGACAGAAGATGAAATTAGAAAAAAAGATTGAAATCGCAAGGTCAACTTTCAACAGTATGAAAAATCTACTAACATCAAGAGAATTAAATCTGAAAACAAGACTAAGAATCTCCAAATGCTACATATGGTCTATGTTATTATATGGAGTAGAGACATGGACACTCTCCAATCTGAGTGTGAAAAAACTGGAGGCCTTTGAAATGTGGATGCTGCAAAGAATTACGAGAATATCATGGAAAGAAAAAAAGACAAATGAAGAGGTGCTAGAGATGGCAGGCATCAACAGGAGCATGATGAAAGAAATTAAAAAGAGAAAAGTCAGATATTTTATACATATTCTGAGACATAACTGCCTACAAAGGACGCTTCTCGAAGGAACTATTGAGGAAAAGAGAAAGAGAGGAAGACAAAGACTGGAGTGGATGAAAAATATAGAAGACTGGACCTATCTCTCATATGAGGAATGCAACAGAGAGGCGCAGAATAGGACATGGTGGAGACACATGGTAGTCAATCTCCTGGAGGGAGAAGACACCTGACAGGACAGGATTAAGTTCATCATCATCTGGAGTATACACATATATACGAAGAAACAAACTATGTTACAATCCATATATCATGCTAAAGTTGCAAGCCTACACATACTGGCCAATATTGCTGGCCTGGTTGGCCAAGTGGTTAGCTTGCTTTCCAGCCAAAAGGCTATGGGTTCAAATCCTGGCCGTGGGCATGTATGTTTGTTATTGTCTGTGAAAATACTAGTGAAGTTGGTGGATTGAGTGGTGGAAGTGGAGAGTTGTTGAGTAGGTATCCTCCCTCGATGAGTCTTTGGGCTCCTTGGAGGTGTCACGTAATAATAATAATATATAAATACTAGCTCTTATTACCACCCTTCGCAAACACTTGGAGCCATGAAAACCCTCAAAAACAGAGCCATAGCAATTTGCTCTAATGAACAAGCTTTTAAACAAGAATTATAAATTACATTATGTGAAATAATGTATTAGCAATACATTTATAAATAATGGCTATAGTGAAAATATCAAAAAAATGCAAATATAGATTACAGAACCATAGCTATCCCATACATTAAACTGTTATCAGATAAAATAAATAGAATTCTACATTGCAATCTTAATGCTACTTTTAAACTACCTATAAAATTAAAAAACATATCCAAGAATTCCCTCCCTCCTTGGCTCACCCTGGGGTAAACCAAATCCATTGCACCAATAACTTATCTTATATTGGTGAAACTAGATGCACAATTCTTGTCTGTAAAAAAAGAACACAAACGACACATTAAATTTAATAATTTTGATAAAACAGACCTCTCAGATCATGCTCTGAACATCCTACACCAAATTGATTGGAAAGGTACCTATTCTTTACATCCATATAAAAACCTGGGGAACACAGATTTAAAGAAGCCTCTGAAATTTTGATCAACCATCCTAATCTAAATAATAATGGTGGCATTAAAATCCTAAAATTTGGATGGCACACATTTGGCCCACCTAAGTTTGTCAAGTTCTCCAGCAAATCCTTACTTTAGGACTCTAAGCAATAATATCATGGTATAGATAGTGGCCAATAAGTGCCACCATCTATACCGTTTTGTTCTAATTTATGTAAATAATTATGTGAAAGTTTGTTGCTCTAGCTTAATATATCTCTAATCATTTGTAACCAAACAGATAATAATAATAATAATAACAGGACTCTAGCTTTGATGTAGTAAGTTTTTGTGTCACTAGAGGTCAGGCCAGTAGTGTTAATGGTTGACCAAATTACTGTGACTATGTAGATTGTAACGCAGCTTGTTTCTTTGTATATGTGTACACTCCAGACGATGATGTGTACATATATGTGTACACTCCATAATATGAAAGTCAAGACATTGGATGATTATTTTGGTTTATATTAAATTGAAGCTTTACTATAACACAGTAGTTGTTTCCATAATTTTTTTAAATAATCATTGATCTTTTAAGGCACTTCTTACTGTCTTGGCAAAAAATTATTTCTTATTCGAGTAGAGGTAAGGTGTCCTCCCGCGATGAGTCTTCGGACTCCTTGGAGGTATCAGGAATAATAATAATAATAATAATAATAATTTAGCCAGTATTTCAGTATAGTCCCCAAAGGTATAATCCTACAATCCTAACTGAACAAACAAACAAAAAAAAAAAAAACTATCAATATGTACACTACAGTGTACAGTGTTCTGGGGGGGATTGAAGATAATGTAATTGATGCAGATCATTACATTTCAAAAATATATTTATTATACAGTTGCTAATTTAAATTGGGGAGACAGTGTTTAGAACCTGTCACAGCTCTGTAAAATTTCTCCAAACTAAATAAATATGTCAAACGTGTGGGAACGCTTAAGTTTTCGTCATACATGTTGATTAATTTTAACGGTATAGATGAGAACCCAGACTGATAAGAAAATAACTATTTATTAACTTATTGCTGATATTTTGCTGGTATTCTATCCAGCATCTTCAGAGCACAAAACCAGTTTGTCACAGTATGCGAGACAACAACAATCCAGTATAACAATGGGACAGTTGTTTGAACAGTTGTAATGTACAGCACCCTAATTAGGCGCCATCTATGTTGAGGAAAAATTGTTGTACTGTGACAAACTGGTTTTGTGCTCTGAAGATGCCGGATGGAATACCAGCAAAATATCAGCAATAAGTTAATAAATAGTTATTTTCTTATCAGTCTGTGTTCTCATCTATATCATTAAAATTAATCAACATGAATAAATATGTCTACCTCATGTTGCTAAAAATCTGGGTGACTGTTATCAGACTATTGTTATGCCAATCCTTTACTACACCAGTGTACACAGAGGGGTGCTAATAAGGATTTTAGAATTACTTTAGCTTCCTCTTGTGTACCTACACGCACATGCCTATTCTTATCTTTATGATTTTGAAATATTGGTGACAGCAGTGAAATATTGGCTTAATACTAAATTACTATCCCAAATTTCGGATTTTTTTTCCCATTAAGATACCATTATCTTAATGGAAAATCTTAATTATTGATAGGACATTAATAGGATGTCCACTTATTGTAACGTCTAGATTACTGTGATTTTTCTTTTGGAAAAATTAAAAGAAAACACAATCAAATTTTGCTTGACTGTTATTTTTCAAGGCAGTTGATTTTTATGGGATCTGATCAAGAATAGAGGGTGAAGAAACAAAACACAGAGACTGATGAATATAAGAGATTACCCACAGTAGTTAGAAAACACATCAATCAGGACAAGGACAAATATTATGCCAAGAAATATGAAAACATAGGAGTTCCAGATGAAGACTCACAATTATAGAAGGATGTTTGGGTTACTTTGTGATTTTAGCACAAGTTTAAGCCCAGATTGAATGTTATCAAGGAGAGGAATGGAATAGCACTAACAGAAGAACAAGAGATCAAAAACAGATGGAAATGGTACTGTAAGGAACTGTACAATGATAAGGGAAACTTAGAAAAGCCTTTTCCCTAAGTAATCTTGAATTGCAACCACCTCCACTTGGGCATTAGGTTAGAGCAGTTAAGGAGTTTAATACAGAGTTCATTAAGGCCACAGGGGATGGAGGGACAGGAGCACTTCATAGATTTATTTAAAAAGTATGGGAGACAAGAGATATGAAGGACTGCAGGACCTATGGAACTATTAGTGTAATCTCTCATACAAGCAAGATTCTACTAAAAATTATTCTAAATAGGATTGTGGGCAAAGTTAAGGCTCAGATTCAAAGTTAAGGCCTGAAAAAAATAGACAGGTTTCAGCAAAGGCAAGAGTACCAGAGATCAAATACTTTGTCTGAGGTAGGTCACTGAGAAGTATAAAGAGAGTTTGTACTTCTTTTAGTAATGTGTGGTATGTAAGGAGTTAAAAAACAATAAGGCCCCCAGTTGCAGAGAGAATCTAGACAGAGTTAATTAAGGCCATAGGGTTAGAGGGATAAGAATGTTTCATAGATTGATTATATGGGAAACAGGATTCTGGACTAGCGACTAGAAGTCAGTATTCATACCACTGCCTTGTATGAGAGAGATTAAACTTTAGTTTAATCTTTATTATTCTTTAATTTTCTTTTTTTTTTTTAATTTTTCTTTAAATTTAATTAATCTTTAATTAAACTTTAGTTTAATCTCTCACACAAGCAAGATGCTACTAAAGATTATTCTAAATAGGATTGTGACTACAGTCAAAGCTGAGATGTTTAAGAAACAGGTTTCAGGAAAGGCAAGGATACCACAGACTGGATCCTTTGCCTCCAGCAGATCACTGAGAAGTAGATTTCCTTTGTTAATGTGCTTCATGTTCAGACTTCCTTTGGATTGTGCTTTATAGGCTACTCAAAAGTTTTTGATGTCCAGCTTAGAAATTGTGAGAATTGATGAGAGTAATGGGTTTTTCCTTAAAACATTATCAGGTTGATAAATAACTTGTACAGTGAGCAAGAAGTCACAGAAAGAACAGGTGTTTGATTAACTGACTGGCTTCAGGTAGGCAAGGGAGTTAGGTAGGGATGCTTACTTTCTCCTCAATTGTTTAGTATCTATGCTGAGAATGTGCATGTAGCACTGGATTCCTAGCTAAGACAGGAATTAGGATATTTCACAGATGGGTCAATGGTCTAAATTATACTGATGATATAATACTCCTCTGTAATGACAGGGAAGAACTAGGATGAATGCTTGACAGTTTTAATAAAATCATCAGGAACAGATGACTCAAACCTAGCAGGCTGAAGATTATAGTTCTTGAAGGACTCATAATAGACAGGGACGGTGCTGAAAAACAAGTATACCTTAATTGAGGAAGTGAGCAAATTTGAGTACCTGAGATCCATTGTCAATATCAAGAATTTCTGTTCAGGAGACATCAAAAGATTATGAATAGCTAGATCAGTAATTAATTAGATATCTGAAGTCTGGAAAGACAGATCTATCACTATAGGAACCAAGATGAGGATTCTAGAGGCAGCTGTTTTTTTGGGTTTTTTTTTTTTTCCAGTAGGTACTTATGGATGTGGAACTTAACCTAAAGAAGTGTGATAGGAAAAATGATAATAATAATTCCTGTATATGGTTTTGTGAAGGGTAGGTCATGCCTCAGTAACTTGCTCACGTATTATAACACAGTGACGGCTGAACTGGATAAGGGTAATGGGTTTACAGTGATTCTACTGGACCTTGCTAAGGCCTTTGACAGGATACCACATGGAATTCTAATCAGTAAATTGCAGCATATGGGGATGGACATAGGGTTGGTGAGATGGATAGGAGGGTGGTTGACGGAGAGATATCAGAGAGTGGTTTACTCAGGAGTAGAGTCCACAAGACGGCCTGTGACTAGTGGTGTGCCACAAGGATCTGTTCTTGGACCACTGCTGTTTAATTTGTTCATTAATGATATAGGAAAGGATCTGAGAGGAACAGTTCATTTGTTTGCGGATGATGAGAAGTTGGGTAGGGCAATAGTGAATGCAGATGATGTCAAAATTTTGCAGGATGATTTGGATAGATTGGATGTCTGGGCTAAGGAGAATGGATGTCAATTTAATGTGGCAAAATGTAAGGTTATGCATTTTGGGGTGAAAAGATTGGCAGCAGTTTACTGCATTGGTGGAACTGTGCTCCAGGAAATTGATGAGGCATGAGATTTAGGAGTGTTGGTGGATAAGGAATTGAAATTTAGGGGACACATTGCAAAAGTGGCCAAATCAGCTCATGAAATCACTTGGTTGCTGAAGAATACATTGACAAGCAGGTTATTGTTCCTCTGTATCGAGCCTTGATAAGACCCCATCTCGACTACGGTGCCCAGGTTTGGTCACCTAGGTTTCTTCTTGATGGGGAGGAGGTGGAGAGGATCCAGAGGCGAGTGACCAAGATGATAGCAGGTCTGTGGAATGAACCTTATGAGAACAGGTTGAGGATTTGTGGGTTGCAAAAATTGGTTGATAGGCGGAGGAGGGGAGATATGATGGAGACATTCAAATTACTGAAGGGTTTCTATAAAATTAATTCAGAAGATATTTTTGAGAACAGGGCTGGTTGTGGGAGGACTAGGGGACATCCATGGAAACTGGGCAAAAGTGTGGTTAGTAAAGGTGTTAGAGCTGGGTTCTTTACTTTTATAGTAGTGAATGAGTGGAATGTGCTCCCTGAGTCTGTGGTGGATGCTGTCACAGTGAATGAGTTTAAGGCGAGGTATGATAGATACTGTATGAATGTCGAATAGTTGTGATGAATATGATTTGGGGCCTCCCTCGATGAGTCTAATGACTCCCTGGAGTTGCCCGTAATAATAGTAATAATACTACATCCTTTGAGAATTGGTATTATAGGAAGATGTTGAGGATCTCATACAACAAATGGATGGGTCCTAGAAGGATTGATTGAACTTTAAACTCCTTAAGTTCATGTGTCGCTGCACTAATGTGCAAAGCAACTATATGGCACCTGCTGATGTCCAGTGAAATTTTGATATGAATAATAAAATTAGGTAAAACATAACTAACTCTCTAGCACTTTTTTGTATGATTGTCTGCAATCATTGTTTTTCTTTGTTTTACCTGCATTGACCATATGCTGAGAAAATACTTAAAATTTCATTGTTATCAGTTTCCTGATATGCACTCTCAAAAGGTGTTCAGGCTACTATGACAGCACTACATGATTAAATTTACACAATTTTCCTCCAAATCAGTCTATTACTTGTGTGCACTGGAATATTGTCATATCTAATATTTTGTGATTCTAAGGCACTTCTGATGGAATCAATCCACCTAGACTTTGGTCTTCCTCAAGGTCTTATTCCTGCCATCTTGGCATCAAACATCTATTTTGCTAACCTTTCCTCACCCATTCTATTTAAGTGACCATACCATCATAGATTAGCTCTTTTTACACATTCTTGAATGCAAATGATGTCATCTTCTTTCCTAATGTCTTCATTTTTAATATGATTCTGCCATTAGTGCTATCTATTTACTCCTATGATTTTTCTCAGACTCCTCATAGTTGTGATCTTGAGTCTTTGATCAAGTGATTTATTTCTAACCCAGTTCTCAGAATGTAACTTAAAACTGGTTTGAACACTATCTTGTATACTGCTAATTTGTGTTTTGGCTAATTTCTCTCTTATTCCATATATATTTATTCAGCTAGCTACCAACTAAACCAGCTTTGCTTATTCTGTTGTCTATTTCCAGATTTAACTTGCTATCTTCACTGAAAACTGTGCCTACACAGCTGAATATTTTTAACTTGTTCTATAGGCTTTCCATTCAGAATACAGTTAATGTGCTCAATGTTTCTGCCTATTTTTACAGTTTTGGTCTTTTTATTGCTTTTTCATGCCAAATTTGTTACAGCTGCTATTCAACTTAGAGAATCCTGGAGACTTGCACTGGATGTGTTCAGGAATAAAACATCATCTGCATAAAGCAAAGAACTAAGTTGGATATCTCTGATTCTAATATCAGGTTTAATGCCACTTTTTTTCATAATGGGATCCATGGAGATAATGTGCATCCTTGTCTTATACCTGATTTTACATCAAACCATCTTCCTGTATTTTGTTCTGACTTACAACTTAAATATAAACTATGTATTGCTCTGTATAATGTTCCATTTACCCCATATAATTGTGTGTTGAAAAGCTTTCTCTGGGCACCTTGTCATATGCCTTTTCCAGATCTACAAAACTTAAGTACAGATCCTTGTCATATTCCCATGATTTCTCAACTGTTTGCCATAGAGTGAAAATCTGATCTTGACATTCTCTGTTTTGGCCTTAATCCAGCTTTATCTTCTCCAAGTTTCTCTTCTTTTCCAACATCTTTTTAAGTATGCTTACATAAATCTTACCTGGAACACCCATTGAGAAATTCCTCTGTAATTCTCACATTCAGTTTTATTCCCTGATTGGAACTAGAGCTCTACTCCAGTCATCTGGGATTCGATATTCTGACCAGATCCTCTGAATTATGCAGTGTAGGCACTGCAAAACTTTTATACCACTATACTAAGCATTTCTGGTTAAATATTATCATCTGCTCTAGCTGCTTTTCTACTTTTCAAATTTTTGATGGCTTTTTCTATCTCAAGTATTGATATGTGCTCCTCTTTGCATTCCCCATAAAATGGGGAATGCAAAGAGGAGCACATACTGATTCTTTCACTGCTTGTTTCGTTTAACAGCTTTTTTTTTCAAAGTAATTACTCCAGACATCCAGAATGTCCTTATCTTCAGTTTTCATATAACTTTTATCATCTTTGATTCCTTTTACATTACTTTTTCTTCCATTTCTAAGCTTTTTCAATAGCCTTGAGAATATTTTGCCACCTTCCTGATATTTATTTTCTATATTCTTACCAAAGTCTTCCCATGATGTTTGTTTAGCTACTTTTAGACATATTTTAGCTCTCTTACATTTTTCTCTGTATTCTTTTAGAGCCTCTGCTGACTTATCTTTTTGTTCATTATGGGGTTCTTATTTTTCTATCCTTACAGACAACTTCACCACATACCTCCCTAGCTGAATCAATCAATATCTTCTTCAGAGTTTGCAACGAGACTCCAAGATTTGGTTCTTGTTTTCAAACTGCTTCAAATTTTCTTCAATAATGTTTGTATAGTCCAGGTTACAGTTTAGCTACTGCTCAGCTGTAATTCTTTTTAAAATATACTGTTCTTTTCAATGTAATATCCATTTTTATCCTGATTAGCACTAAGTGATGGTCACTTCCAGTTTCAAGTTCTCTGTACTCTCTTGTATCCTGAACTAGCATGAAGATATCACTATCAACAATGACATAGTCAATGAGGCTTTTCTTATGTCTTCTTTCCATGTGACTTGTGCACATCTTTATGTTGGAACATGGTGCTAGTAATGACTTGTCTATGTCCTGAGCAGAAATCCAGCAAATACTTACTATTATTATTAATAAGTCTCATGTCAGCTGTCTGTTCTAATGACTTGAAGAATTCTTCCACTTCTTCCTTAGAAGAATCTACTTAAATTTTTTATGAACTGAACTTTAAATCAGAATTTTCATTGTCAATTTTCTTTTGCAGGTACTATACTTAAAATCTGAAATACAAGACATGGTAATACTGAACCCAAGATGGCTATGTGTTGATATTCTTGGTCATTTGCTTTCTCAAGCTCATCTTGAACAGGCACGGGTTACAGGAATATATTCCATTGATGATGTTCAGTTAATTTTTCCAGAAACTGATGCTGTTGACTTACTGCAGGTAATATTTCTTATAATCATATTATTATTATTATCTTTATATATTTTAAAAATCATAGAAGAAATGAGGAATAATAAAGCAAGGAATGCCATGGAACACGTGATGATACCAAGAACTGTGAATCAGAGAAAGATGAAGAGCAAATTGATTTGTGGATTAGATGCAATTCAACAGAAAGAGGGAACTTATTTTTCCTTCAAAATATACAGGCAGCCTGTATATTTAGGAATTATGAATGACATATAGTCAGAGTTATGGATGAAGAGGAGGATCATAGACAAATTAATTATTAAAATGATGGATTACACTTAAGTAAAGTGTGGTGTGAGATTTCTTGAGGAGCTGTTACTAAGAGAGAGAGAGAGAGAGAGAGAGAGAAGTGAAAAAAGTAACAATACATTTAAAAAAAAACAGACAAGCAAGGGATGTGAGACTGAAAGAAAAATTATGAATTGACAAAGGAGTACAGAAAAGCAAGAAGGTAAGAGTAAGACCGGTAGTGAAAGAAGAGAGGAGCAAGAAATCTGGGTGGAACAGATATACAAAATGTACAAGGAAATTGGAGATATATGAGTGTGTGTGTGGGGGGGGGGGACACATCATATAAGCATGGAGTCAAGAAGTAAGGTGAATGTACATCTGAATGAATATTGTCAATCTTTTATGTTAGAATGGATAATATATCTATTTTACAACCAACAGGCTCTAGGTTCAAATCTCACTATGGACTTAGATTTGTGAATATGCTTATTGGAGGCCTGAAATAGCTTAAAAAAGTCCACAGTACTAAATGTGCTATAGGTTTACAACCTTTTATCAGTGGGATTCACATTAAAAAATATTTTTGAATATGGGTGAGTATATATCAGAATTATCTCTCTGTCAGATCATCGGTTCGCAACCGGTGGTTACCGTACCCCTGCGGGTACGTGCTGTGCTGTTCAGGGATACACAAAAAACAATCGGTAATGGTGGAAAAACAAGTAAAGTAAATAAAATGCAAAATGTTAGTTATGGAACAATAAATGTTGAGTTTGAATCATTGCTAATGGAGACACTTCAAAACTAGCTCACATTAGCGAATGATGATTGGTGAGGGCGTTGCTATGAACCCCTCCCCCAAACCACTCTTCTACCAATCATTACACACAGTTCATGCGTGACATTTGTCACCCATCCTCCTTTCCAGAACACTCGCATGCTACTAAGAAATGACCTTTGCGATAACGAACCTTCCACTCACTTCCATTTGCAACATGTCTAGAACTTCTCCAAAAATATAAATACATCTCTAGCCAGACTGTTTGATCAGTTCAGTTATTGACTGAGTATAAGTAAGTGCGTTGCCTTTAATTGTGATTCTTTTCAAGTAGTTTTTTTATTTAATGTTTAACATAGTTTATTGTCAGTGATTTTTAAGTATGTCAGTTATGGATCAATGGTTGAAAACAGGAACAGTTAAAAAAACCAAAACGTGATGTGGATTATAACCCGTCATCAAGTACTTTTCAACATGTGTCCACAGCTACAAGTACATCCACACCAGGAGATAGTAAAAAGGTGCGTGCCTCAGGTACTACCCAGAAGAAAAGGAAATACTGTGAAGAGTATATTAAATATGGGTTTTCATTTGTAGGGGATGTTGACTGTCCTAATCCTTTTGTGTTGTGTGTGCGGAAGAATTATCCAACGGTTGCATGAAACCCTCTCTACTCATGCGACATTTAGAAACTAAACATCCTATGTATAAAAACAAAGAAATACATTATTTTCAGTGCTTAGAAAAGCGTCCAAATGTAACTTCATACATGACGTCAGGAAAGAAAGACAATGAGAATGCAGTTGAGGCTTCCAACCACATTGCTTATTGCATAGCTAAATATTTTCTGCAGCTCTTGAACATTCAAAAATGTAATAAAAGTATTATATGTGGCTCTTATTACTGAAGAACTTGCCCACCCCTGGTATATAACTGCTCCTGCTTTTTTTAAAACATTCCTTTATCATTTCCCATGTACTATCAAAGTCCATCCCTCTCAGTTTATATCTCATGGCACTGCAAGCAGTCTCCTGAGTTTTTATCATAATTATCAGCTTTGCAATTCCACATATATACCCCTTTTTAAATTCCGCACATTTTACCACCTCTCAAGTCAATACCATCATTCATCATTTGGCTGCAATGTGGTCATCTTGGTTATAGACAAATCCCCTGAAGCTGTTACTAGATCTGGCACTTTAAACCTCTACTACCTTTTATTGTATACTGCCTCAGGTGATTATTCTTTAGTAATATTGCATAAATTCCATTTACTTCTGTCCATGTGGCCTTTCCTCCTTCCAGTCTATGTTCCCATAATAATTACTCATTCTCTACTCATTGAATTTGAGTTGCATCCTGTATACACTAGCTGTATATTTTGTCCTGTTCACAGATAGCTTTGAATCCACTACTTTCACTGACTTCCTGCTGAATTTCCATTCTTTTTTTTTTTTTTTTGGTTGCAGTTCTTTATCTATGATCAGCATTATCCCTTCCCCCATTCCTTTCTTTCTATCCTCATCCTTGAAAAATAATAGTCCTGCTAACTATCTTCTTGTCATCTGTTAGCCATGCCTTACTAATAACAATAACTTCCTGCAGTACTATCTTAAGCATTTTTTGTCTTTGCCCCATTGATACCTGCACACTCACTCACCTGCTCAGTTTCCTTGATTTTGCATCTCCAATTTCACTCCATTCAAGAGCAACTTTTTTCTAGACTCAAGTGTGAAGTTCTTTTGTCCATTTGAACTCCCTCCACACATCTACAAATGTACTCATTGACTCATTTGTAATGAAGGCCCTCCTCTTCTCAGCTCACCTCACACAATGACAATAGACTCACTATTTTTTATTTATTTATTGTCTTTACTTTCTCACCCTTCTCTTTTGCTACTTTCAAACTCTTTAATGCCCTTCCTCATATCATACTTGTCTTACTTCAGATCTTTCATATCTGCCAAAACAATCAGCTCTTTCACTTTGCCTTCCTGCATTCTAATAGCCTTGCTAACATCTTTAATGTTTGTACCTGGGAAGCACACTTTTGTCACACTCTCTTCAAGCACTCATGTTATTATTATTATTAATTCTTGACCTCCATGGAGTTAAAAGACTCAGCATGGCAGATCAGTGCTAGTCAACACAAAGTCCTCCTTTTCTCCTTCTTTCATAACTCCCTAAATTTATCTATCATTTGCAGCATGCATGCATGCATGCATACCACACTCCTACCATTCTCTATACAAAAATCTGCCTTTTTACCCTTTTAGTTGCTACTTCCTTTTGCAACTTTCAAGGGATATCTCCTTCTTTGTTCCTTCTCCTCTTACTACCATATGAAAAATCTCCATAATGCTAATCAAATAATAACCCTTCAATAGCTTAAATATCTCAATCATATCCCCCTTTGTCTTCTGTCACCAAACTCTCAGTCTGCATACCCTCAATCTATCCTCATAACCAGCATTGTGAAATCCTGATGTCATTTTTGTTATCCATCTCTGTACCCTCCGAAGGGGATGAAATAACCTTTGTTACTTCATCCCCTTCAAAAAAAAACATATATAATGCCTAATGCTATGAATTATGGGAAGAGTCACTACCCAGACTGGTTTCTACCTCTGTATAATAAGTAAAGGGCAGCAAAAAGTAGGCAGTCCTTTAGATTACTCTAACCTCCATGAGTGACCTGAAGGATCATTTTAACTCTTATTAACTCTTGACCACTTCAAGATACTCGACAGTAGTTTCATTCAGTGATAGGCAAATGCTACCACCAAGCAGAGCCACTCATCTCTCAGGATAAAGCATCCACCAAAGGACCCCAATAAATTTAGGCCACACCAGTAGAAGCTATATCATGGCCAAGCATCTAATGGAATGCAATGATCAAGACCACTTCACTTGATCCCTTGTATAAATAAAGGGTCATCTCCAAAAATGAGACAATCCCTCTAACATCTATAAGTTACCTGAAGGATCATTTTAACTCATTACATTCCATTAAATTCAGCATTGGTTCCACCAGACAAAACCTGTAGAAGTCTTGACTCCACCCAGTGGTAAGCAAAAACCCACCACCAAGCCAAGTGTCAATCTCTGCAAGCTGCCAGCAAGAACTGCTCATCTCCCAGGGCAGAGCATCCACTGAATGGTCCCAATAAAGGCTATGTGAGTAGAGGCTATATCACAGGCAAGCATCTAATGAAATGCAGTGATCAAGACCACTTCAGCAGTCTCACATTCATGGAAAACCACAATGGTTGGAACCAGACTGAGAAGAGATACCAAGGCTAATTAATGCAGAAGTCATTTCCCATATACAAGTAGTAAAAAGGTGTATCATCTTATTATTCTTTGGATTAGAGATAGATCTATAAAGTTTTTTTCACTTAGTTACAAATTTAATTAAACTAAGTGAAAAAACTTTATATCTATTAAACTTGACAGTAAATTGTATTCTAGTTTAATCTTTTATCCAAGTGAGATCAAAAAGAGTGATTAGGCTACTTGTGTATAGAGGCTGTTGACTTCATATCAGTTGCTTTAGTATACCATAATGCAAAGCACACCTTCTTTCAAATACGTATATTGCTGTGCATTATGGGAAAGGTCATTTCCCAGCCTGGTTTCGACCTTTATTGAGGTCTCATTGGTGGGAGCTATCTCTTCTGGGTCTGGTCATCCCTAATATGTTCCACCTTTGCAATTCTAGTTTTCCTGCCCTGAGACACTAACACACTCTCCAAATATCTGCATCCTTCTATATTCAAATGTAATCCATTTCTTGCATATAGTTTTCTTATATCCTCAAATGTGCTTCATGCATCCTCATATTCCAGACCTCTCTTCCTACACATTATCACAATTATCGCATTTATTATCACTGCCACATTATCATACCGAGCAACTACAGTCTTCCCTCTGACACCTATCTGCTACCCTATCCCCTAACATCAATCTCAAGTCTCTCACTACACGATTCATGCTACCTCTCAAGTCATCTCTACATTTTCAATCTCTTCATTGCCATTGCAACATTCTGGCAGGCATTCTTCTGGCACTCTACTCTGCACACCTTGAATCTTTAAATCTCCATGCATGATACTCTTAACAGATTCATTCATTTTTCTTCTCTCACTACATTCTTGACTCTTTTTGCTTCAAATCTCTCTCTCACTCACTCATTCACTCACTCTCCTTCCTCCCTCCCTTCATCTTTCTATCCCTTGCTTTCACATTCTCTTAACTTTCTACAATTTCCTGTCTTCCCCTGTCTCTCCAGTTTTTCACCTTCCTCTCTTCCTTCCTCTCCTTTGCTCTCTCACGCCCTTTTCTCACAACTACTTTTGTTCTCCTCACACTAGTCAACCTCTTCATTCATCCTCCTTAATTTAGTCTTCATGCCTTCCATCTCCTCTCAAAGCAGTTCTGTTTTTCTCTCCACACATCCTGCTTACAACTGACATTCACACAGTCATGGCCATCAGAAAATCATCTCCCTCTGTCAAACTGGAAAGGGTCAAATCTATATGTAAGTCTTTTTCACATTCTCTTCACTCTCTCACACACTAATATCTGCAAATTGGCATTCACCCATTTCCATGGCACTATCTCCACTGCTGCTGAATCCCAAGATCAAAATACTTATGTCTCCTAGCACTTCCTGCTGCCTACATTTCATGCACTTATACACATTCTCATTTCTCACCTGCCACATTTTTAAACTATCGTATGTATACATGCATAGCAAGGCTATGAAACCCTTAGCTGTGCTACAAATAATGTAGTCTTTAAATGGTGGCAGACTAAGTAACAGCATGTTAGAACTGGAGGTCACCATGTCCAGTATGATCAATACAATACAGCAACAGTAATATCCTAACAAAAGACCACACCAGTCATATAAAAAGTTGTCAATTTTAATAGCACAAACTTAAAAAGCAATAATGGTAACAAAATGAACATAATAAAATCCTTCCTTCCTTACTAATACTAATACATATCTTTATTTTAACAACTCATGTCAACCAACTACATATGTCTTCATTGTGCTAGCACCACCTTATGGGATTACCATACAAAACACTCCTTTTACTTTCTTGTTTAATTGAGCATTCCTTTCTCTTTTTTGCACCTCTTTTTTTTTTTTCTTTGTTTCAGCTGTACCACTCAATGGACATTTCTGCATTTACTCAAACTCACTCTTCATCCTGTGAAAAATTCTGTGTAAGCATGTTTGCTCTCCCATTACGACCAACTCTTCATTCTTCACACCATCCATTCTATCATTCTTATGCTTTTCACTTTTTTTATGCGACTCCCACCCACAAAAGATTATAAACCTATAGTGCATTAATATTATGGGATTAAAGATTTTTCTATTTTATTACTCTGAATGTATGCCAATCCCTAAGTTTGGGGAGGTAATTATGTGTTTTATTATTATTATTATTATCATCATGCTTTTTATTTATTATTTACATAATCCTGAACCTCTGCTCTACAGACCAAACACAGAGCTTTTTCAAGCTGCTGATGATACCAGATGACACATCTACTGGATAGATATTATCATCTGTCTACCTACCAGACTACATTCTGATGTGAAAAGAGTGTCAATACCCTACTTTAAAGGAACCTCAGAATAAATAAGATGGATTCTTTGCAAATTCAGTTTATACACTTCCTTTAAACCAGCTCAAGAACTGTCTTCCTTCTTACTATCTATAAAAGATACATTACCACCTCTCTCCTTACCAAGTGTCTATCAGATACCCTGCTTTTGTCATCTTTGCTATTTTGGACAGACTGGCCATTCTGCTTTGATCAATCTAAGAGTATCAAGACTATTGCATTTTTGAAATTCAACAAGTACATGCTGTTGAAACTAGGCACAGATTTCTTTAGAACCAGGAAAAGATTCTTCATTCTAGTAGATTCGAATTTGATCATCCAAACCTTAACCACTCTGACTTGACCACTATCCCTTAACCACTATGCCAATACCAGCAGGTTCAAATTTGATCATCCTAACCTCAATGCTCTGAATGTATGCCAATCCCTAAGTTTTGGGAGGTAAAATTATGTGTTTTTATTATTATTATTATTATTATTATTATTATTATTATTATTATTATTATTTATTTTATGTTATTTTTTATATATGCAATGTTTACAGTTGTTCCTTTGAACTCTAAATAGTGTGATCTGTCACCTCAGCTGTGACTGAGATATGAGCCAGTAAGCACATGCTTCATGATTCATTCTTACGATGCATGTTTTGAATGTAGTTACTGGTCTGTCTCCCTGATGATGTCCATGTTATGTTGCATGAAATATATCAGTCTTTGAATAAAATTCTGTATATTTTTTATGAATGTAAGCAGTGAAATTTTCTATAAATATGTCTAGTGCACATGATCCATTAAACTATTCATTTCTGAATCAAGTTGTTTTGATTCATTTCTGATTCATTTCTGAATCAAATATAAGTTTCATGTTATCATAAAAATCGATATATAATTTCTTATTGTTAATTTTATTGTTGGAAAATAGTTGTCTAAATAAATTATTCTAATATCTGAAGTTCTAATTATTCTAATATCAGGTTCTTAAAGATATCTAATAGCTTTAAGAACCTGATGTTACAAATGAATAATAAAAGGATGAATTAACATTTGGTTGCCTTAACTTATTTATAAAGAATGAGCCACATGGCAATATATATATATATATATATATATATATATATATATCATTGCTAAAGAGTGATCATAGTGAATACAAAAGTTTTGTGGAAAACAGACAAATTATAACATTCACTCCTTTTCATTCAAAGAATATGGATAATATTTTTATGCTTTTAATGAGGATTTTCTGTGTTATATTGATGACTATGGACTACTCTCAGCTATTTTGTTTTACGGTAGTTACTGGCAGTGTGATTCATTGGTGTTGCATGATGTAATGCTTAATGTTGTGTGGTTGGAGGATTAAACAATAGAGATGGTGAGTTGTGTAGTGCCCTCCCACGATGAATCTTGGAGGTGTCATGTAATAATAATATCATAGAAATTATGTGATTTTTATTTTGATTGGTATGAAAGAGTAACTCTGAACTGCAATTGCCACAAATGCTATATCTTTAGCACAAAACTTATGCAATACATACAAACTTTTAAACTTGAATCCATCAACACTGAAAAAAAATCATTACCCAAAACTTCACTTTGTAATTATGAATGTGATTAAATACATGCATTGAATCATTAAATTGCTAAATTCTTATAGAAATTGCCAGACAAATTGCCAGAAATTGTCTGACTGAAGTCTTCATAGTGTTGTTGTTATTCTAAATGAAATACTATATAGCAAACTATTCTTTGGTCCCTACGAAAGGAATACATTTGTATTTTTTACAGTGAGAATCAACTATAGCATATCTCAGATGTAGGCAAATTATTTGACCAGCAGATGATCTCAAGTTGCTGCTTAGTAACTGACCCATATAGTTTTCAGATCTGAAAATATTCAGCTACACTGAACACAAAATAAATGTGATTATAATAAACCTTTATATGTTCAAATAAAATTATTAAAACATCTTATTTATTCATTTATATATTCATTCATTCATTCATTCATTTCATTTGGTGATTCAACAGCTGTTAGCCCCTTTTATAGGGAGGTACGGCACCACCTCAATCCTCCCCTATTTTTATCCTGGCTCGGGACCAGCATAGCTGATAATTCAGACCTATGGCTGGAGGAATTATCTTAAGTATTCCTGACTGTATGACTGTATCCATGTATGTTCACGGGGCTGGTTTGCCTACTTGCAGGATGAAAAATCCCAGATAAACTCTTAACATAAGTAAAAACAATAGGTCTTTTGATGTGTTAGTTTGAGTAAAAAAAAAAGGGATATCATTTTTGAAATCAGCAATACATTATTCAAATGCATTGTTATTCACCAAGTTTCTGTTTGTAATCCTTTGCTGTTGTGTCATCTATCTATTGTGTCCCAATCTGCCTTAAAAGAAAAATATTTTGTCCCCTCTAGCCAAGTGCTGAAACATTTTACCTGCAACAATCCTATAAAACCCTTTAAGTAACAAATACTTCTATTATATCCCCACTTTTTTTCACCTATCAACCAACTTCCTGCAGTCCACACACACACACACACACACACACATCTTCAATCTATCCTCATAGGACACAGACCACTCACCATCTTGGTTGCTTGCCTCTGAATCATCTCCACTACTTCCTTATTCCCAAGAAACTCAGGAGATCGAACCTAATCACAATAACCCAGATATGGACATATCAAGGCCTTATAAAGAGAAATAATAACTTCCTTATCTCTACTTGTTAGTGTGTTCTTCAATAGCCAAGTAATCATATGAGCTAATTTAGCAATCTTCTTCTTCTTCTTCTTCTCTTCCATCTAAGACGGGTTGAGTCTTCTCTTGAGCAGGATCTTCCAGTCTTCTCTATTCCTTGCTGTTCGAAAAAGTTCCTTATATGTTCTGCATCCCGAGATGTTCTTTATTAATTTCAGCCAGGTAATTCTTGGTCTTCCAGGTCTTCTTTTTTCAGTTAGAAAAGTATTGATTAGGACGTTAGGAAGTCTGTCTGCATCCATGCGTACAGTGTGTCCAAACCATCTCAGTTGTTGTTTTCTAATTTTTTCTATTATTGTCTTTTTATACAATAGTTCTTGTCTGACTGTGATGTTTGTTTTCTTTTCTATCCAACTTGTTCTATTTATTTTTCTTAAGCATTTCATTTCAAATGCCAGCAGTTTTTTTCTCCTCTCTTTTTTTAATTGTCCATGCTTCTGCTCCATAGATGACTGTTGGTATAATTATTGCTTCATATAGTTTGATTTTGGCTTGTTTAGATATCTTGTTTGTTTTCCAGATTTTCTGTAATTTTCCCATGGTGGTCCATCCTGTCGCTATTCTCTGTTTGATTGTTTTGAGTTTATCTATTGTTTCTGTTAGTTTTGATCCAAGGTATATGAAGTTGTCTACGTGTTCTAATTGTTCTCCATTTAGGGTGGCTGAGATGGTAGTTCTGTTCCTCCCTATTTTCATCACTTTTGTCTTTTGTATATTTATTGTCATGTCATATGTTTTACAGATTTTATTTAGCTTGTTGATCAACTTTTGTAGTTCATTTGGGGTTCTTGCAAGAAGGACGAGATCATCTGCATATTTGATATTATTTATGTTTAAACCGTTGACATTGATTCCAGGCTCATTGTCTATTGCTTTCTTTACAACTTCTTCTAGATATATATATTGAATAGGCATGGAGATAATGGGCATCCTTGCATTACTCCTTTTTGGATCTCTGTGGGTTCTGTTGTGAGTGTGTCCTTTTTAATTAGTGCATTTGTCTTAGAGTAATATTTTATCAGAAACTGTATTATATATTTGTCTATTGCTTTTTCTAGTAGAATTTTGAGAAGGATTTCTCTGTTGATGTTATCGAAAGCTTGTTTAAAGTCCACGAAACAACAATATAGTTCTTTATGTTCCTCCCAGCTGAGTTCTGCTAGTTGGTGCAATGTGAAAATTTGGTCTATTGTTGAATAGTTTCCTCGGAAACCAGCTTGTTCTATGCCTATCATTTCTTCATAGGTGTTTTTTAATCTATTTTGTATAATTCTCATGAATATTTTATAGGTGTGAGGGAGTAAATTGATTGGTCTGTAATTTCTGCAGTCTCTTTTGTCTCCTTTCTTGTATATTGGGATGATCTTTCCAGTTCTCCAGTCATCTGGGATCTCTCCTGTTTGTAGTATTTTATTGAATAGGGTTGTTAAATATTCTGTTGATATGCTGCCTCCATATGACCACAGTTCAGTAGGGATAGTATCAATGCCTGGTGCTTTATTGTTTTTCATCTGTTTTATTGCATATCTAACTTCTTGTAAAATTTTTGGGTGATCATTATTTTCTTCTATTGTTGGCATTGTAGTTTTGTTTCCTTGGTGGAAGATAGTCTTAAAATGGTTTGACCAGATTTTTCTTATATATTCAATATTCCCGGTTTCAGTCATCTTGTTTTTCATCATTGTTATTGCTTTTGCTGAGAATTCCTTTGTAATTTCTCTTACAGTATCATGGAAGACTTTTAGGTTGTTTTGTTGGTATGCTTCTTGGCATTTCTTAGCTTTTTCTTCTAACCATTTTTCTTTGGCTTTTTTGCATAGGTTATCAACTTTATTTTTTAGTGCTCTGTATTTTTCTCCATTCTCTTCATTGTTTTGTTGGTTTACAAGTATCTTGGCCTCTCTTTTCTCTTCTATGGTAGCTATGATTTCTTGGGTTATCCACTGTTTGTTTATTTTGGGTTTGCAACCTAGAGTGTCTTTTGCAATTGATAACACTTTTCCTTCTTTTCCTGTTTCTTTTCCTTCTTCCCAGAATTTTCTGCTGTTCTGTAAGATGGACGGTTTTAATTTCAAGCACATCTGTTCTAAAAATCGACTTCTGCTTGAGCTATCTTTTAGTTTTGATAGGTTGATGTTTTCTTCTTTTCTGATATTATTTTTCCTGTTGAATTTTATCTTCACTTTGGCAGTTAATATTTTGTGATCAGTGTCAAAATCAAAACTTCTTAATGTTCTTACATTATTTACTGATCTTTTCCATTGTTTGTTATATAATAGTCTATGCAGTTCTTTATATTACCAATAATTTATTTAGCTTTAATTTAGCAATATGTCCTCTAAACTTCAACTTTCTGTCTACCACCACCCCTATATCCCTAGCTTCATCTATTTCCTGGAGTACAGTTCCATTAATGTGGTATATTATATCAAAATGCATAACTTTATATTTCTCCACATTAAGCTGATACTCATTATCTTGTCCATACTGACAGCTTATTTAAATCATCCTACAATCTCTCCATGTCACCTTGGTTTACTATATCTCTGCCTAATTTTGCATCATCAGCAAACAACTGAATATTTCCTTTCAGTTTATTTTCTATATCATTTATGCATATGGAAGGGAAATGTGAACTTTGACTAAAAAATTGACCAAGTTGAGGACTATCCACAGTAAAATGGAGAGATCACCTCTTGATATTACCATTCAAGATAGTGCACTGGGTTCAGAGTTCAGACCCCAGTGCACTATCTTGTAACACATTGTGACATTGTAACAGCCATTAAAAGATCCAAATGGCAATGGACAAGTCACATTGCAAGAAGTAACACCGAAAAATGGACAAAATTGATATCTGAATAGTATCTAAGAGATGGTTAGAGGTTGAGATGGCTGGAACTGATTAGCACAGAAAAGCTCAAGATAGAACAGAATGGAGGACTTGAGGGGGGGGGGGGGGAGTTCTAGCAATGGACAGAAAATGGCTGATGATGATATATATAACCAGGGAAGAAATTCTTCAATTAAAACAAAGACATATTATACTATTGAGGCAAAGATAAGGAAAGAATCAGTGGCGTTGGATTCATGGTCAAGAGAAAATTAAAGAACAATATAATAGAATCTGACAGTGTATCTGATTGAATAGCAAGTATTGTCATCCAGATCTCAAAAACATATACTCTTAAGTTCATCCAAGTCTATACGTCATAGTGATAAATAAATTGAAGGTCTCTGTCATGACATATTGCAACTTTATAACAAAGAAAGATATCATTTCAAAATAGTCACGGGAGATTTTATGCTAAGATTGGCACAATAGGAATCAGATCAAACCTCAATGGGAAATTTTGGATACAACATGAGAGTTTGAGGAGCAAGATTAGTAGAATTTGTGGAAAACAGAAAACCTATACATAATGAATTATTTTGTCAAGGAAAAAACACATATGGAAGGGACATGGGCAAATCCAAGTGGAAGAACAGTGAAATTGACATACATTATCCTCAGCAACAGGAGAACACCTTTCAGAACTGTTCTGTTATCATATACAGTAAGATTCAAATAAATTGCCTAAAAAGAAAGAGGAAAGCTGTTCAAGGATTAAAGCAAAATATACATGTACACAATCTCAACATTAAAAAGAAATATTCCAACATGAACTAAACAACAGATTTAGAAATATTAATATAGACAACACCACCAATCCATTGGCAAGTAATCACTTTATCCAAACCTTTTGCAATGCTCAATTGAAATAGCTGGTACCACAGAACAGAAACAAAACAAAGAGAATTGAAACAACCTGATAACCTAACAAATAAAATTGAATACATGGAATTGTGCAAAACAGTCAGAAAACATGATAGTGTGTGTGTTGCCTAGGTATGATAATGACGAACTGAGCAGAAGAGCGGTAATATTGAATGACATAATAGCTAGAATGTATGACAAGAGAGGACTGGAATATGTGGATGCTTGGAGTGCGTTTGAGGACAGAGAGGAATTGTATGCAAGAGACCACTTACATTTGAATGAGGAAGGACGTAGGCATCTGGAGAGATTGCTGTTCTGAACGAGTCAGTGTGTCCCAGGAAGGATGATAGCAGGGGTGGCCTCTTATGGGAATGGGTACCTGGGAGAAGGGGGACGACATCAGGTAACACTGAGCAAAGTGGAGTCTAGAGGGGGATAATGCTGGGTATAGAAACATTAGCATTTATATGCTATATACTAATGCCAGGAGTATCCGGAATAAGGGAGAGGAATTAGTGGTGCAGATAGCATCAGCCTGGCCAAAAATTATTGGGATCACTGAGACGTGGTTGACAGAAGAGGATATAATAACAGGAATAGAAATCGCTGGGTACAGCATTTTTCGGCAGGTTAGGAAGGGAAAGTGTGGTGGTGGAGTACTACTTATGATAAGTGACGACCTGTGACCTCTAAGAGTGGAGACTTTGGAAGGCAGTAACACTAATGATTTTCAAAGCATATGGTGTGTGAGATAGAGGTGGGCAAGACAGGATATTCAGTGGGGTGTTTCTACAGACCCAGGAGTACAGAGAGTGGGGACCAGGAGATGTTTAGACAGTTAAGTTTGGCAAGTGCAAGAAGAATGATTGTTATGGGAGATTTTAACTACAGTAGTATAAATTGGAGAGAGGAAGTTGCATGTAGCAATAGGGGAATGGAATTTCTTGAATTCTTGAGGGACAAATGTCTTAGACAACATGTAACAGAGGGAACAAGAGGTTCAAAAGTTTTGGATTTGGTTTTAGCATCAGAAGAGTTGATAATAACTGAGATGACATCTCTCCCACCAGTTGGAGAGAGTGACCATATGGTTTTGACTTGGAAAATGAATAGACATGCAGGAGTATCAAAGAGATGGGAACGTATGTGGAATTATAAGGCAGGTGATTATAACAGTCTAAGACGTCAACTTGGGGAAGTTTCATGGAGGGAGGAATTGGAAGGCTGGGATATCATTAGTGCGTGGGAAATTATGAAAGAATATTTGTTAGCAGCAATGGTAAGTTGTATACCACAAGTGAACAAGAGGACACAATTTGGAGTAAAGTGGATGACAAACAATATTAAACAGGAATTACATGCGAAAAAGAGGCTGTGGAAGAGATATAAGGAGACAGGAGAAGAGAAGATGCATGAAGAATATAAGACACAGGCCAGAAGAGTGACTAGTATGATAAGGAAGACGAAACTGGAATATGAGAGGAGATTAGCCCCAAGATCCAAAGAAAATCCTAGGGAATTTTTTAGATATGTGGCCAGTAGAAGGAGAAATGACTGTGAAAGAATAATATTATGGGATAAAAATGGGAATAGAGTGACTGATGCAGATGACATAGTAGAATTGTTCACTGACCACTTTATTGGAGTATTTCATCCTGGAGGAGTCAGTTTTAATGCTAGAGGGATAGGGCAGGTTCAAGGTTTAGAGGTACAGGAGGAGAGTGTGTTTCAAATACTGAGTACTCTGGATATCAGTAAAGCTGTGGGACTGGATGGTATTTCACCATGGACAGTGCCTTTGACCTGGCTTTTCAATGAAAGTCTGGCTACTGGAAAGGTGCCCATGGAATGGAAGAAAGGTAAGATAGTGCCATTGCATTCCAATCATTCACAACTCTTCATGCAAAAAAAAAAAAAAAAAAAACTGCTTCTCATTCTCTTGCTCACATCTTCTTTATACAGCTTCCAGGGCTGCCCTCTTGTTCTATCCCAATCTCCCACCATTTTATGAAAAACTTCTTTAACATTAATTCTATAACAACCCCTTACAAACTTGAATGTCTCTATCATATTACCCCTTTTCCTCCTATCCACTAGACTTGCAAATTGCATCACCTCAACCTTTCTTCATATTCAACATTCCAAAAATCAGAAACTATTTTAGTCAATCACCTCTGAACCCTCTTCAATATCTCTTTATCCTTCTGTAAAACAAGGGGACCAAATTTGTGTATATTAATTCATATGTGGCCTAATCAGAGCATTATACAATGGTACAAATCAGTGTCTTCTGCATCATTGCCAGAATTCATTGTGTTTTCCTCACAAATTTTGGCAACGTGTCTTCTAAATTTTAGATCCTTATCCACCATCACCTGAAGATCTCTTATTTCCTCCACTTCCAACAATATATCCTCACCTAGAGTAAATTCTACATCCCATCTTTGTTTTCCAAATTATAAACCTTACACCATTGCAACATTCAATTGGCATCCCCACTCCTTTGCTCATTCACTTAGTCTATTCAAGTCTTCTTGTAAGGTCACAAAATGTGCTCTACTCCTTATAATTCATCTTAACTTTGAATCATCTGCAAACAACTGAATATCCCCCCATTGAAATCTTCCCCGATATCATTAAGATACAGGTTAAATAGCATTGGCTCCAAAACAGACCCCTAAGGCACACCACTAGTGATTTTCCTCTTCTGAGATATTGCTCCTCTATAACACAACTTGTTGATACCTATTAGAAAGCCAATCTTCAGTCCAGTGCACTAGTCTAATATTTGACCCCATCTACTCTAGTTTGACTGTCAGCTTATCATGCGGTAATCTATCAAAAGCATTGCAGAGTTAAGTATGTACTGTGTATTGATCTCTAGAATCCAATGCTGCTGTCACCTTATTGTAATAAGTAAGTAGATTACTAAAACATGACCTCTCTTTAGCAAATCCATACTGTCCATCAAAGATAATGCCATTGGTTGGCAACCCAATTCTGGATCCTGATTCTCAGCAGCCTTTCCAACACTTTAACTACAGATTGGCCTATAATGTGATGCTTGAATTCTGTCATCTCCTTTATGAAGTGGTACACTCTTGCGTTCCTTCCACTCCTTTGGAACTTTACACAGTGTAAGACTCTTATTAACAAATATGTCAAGGCAGATGTCATTTCCCCGGCACATTCCTTCAAAATATGCAGTGATATGTCAAGTCCCACAGCTTTATTAATATCAAGTTTGCTTAATTCCTTGTATACCTCTTCCTCACTCACAGTCAGTCTCTCCTCCTGGTCATCCACTGCTCTCAAACTCTCCTTGATGTCACATTCGCAAGGATGAAAGACCTTTATGAACTGCTCGTTAAATATCTCAACTATGTCATCCGCATCAGTTGTCCTTATACCATTTTCTCCAATTAGTGCTATTCTACCATAATCATTCTTTTTTTCTTTTTTTTTGCTGGCTACGTATCGAAAGAATTCTCTATGATGATTTTTTTTGGCTTCGTTAGCTAATTGCTTTTCATACTGAACTTTTGCTACCCTTACTAACCGAGTCACCCCCCCCCTGCCTGTTCTTTATATTCCTCATGAAATTGCCTATTACCACTCCTCTTACATTGTCTCCATAATGCCTTTTTTCTCTGTATTGCATGCCTAATCTCTTTGTTCATCCATTTCTCACCTATCTTATTTAACCTTCTGACCGAATTTATTAACATAAATGTATTGATAAAAATAAAGGTGCTTACTGCAGCATAACACAATAATAATTTGTTAAAGTTTATTATAAGAAACTTGTCTCAGTCATCTTCACATTTGGATGGACAACATCCCTTTGTTTGAAAATAATCAAGTTTAATTCTTATCTACAAAACAACAACTTTTCAACTGAAATAAGTTAAGTCACTTCCATATGTCACAGATATATTCTGGAAACTGCCATTTTTTTACTATCATAGAATAGGCAAACTGGCCAGAAAATGCATTCAGTTCACAAACATAATACACTAACATTCATACCTTTAGCTGTCTTGATATAATCCTGAACAACAGCAAAAATTTTTTTTTATTTATTTAAGGATCTGCTCCATAAAGTTTATGGTAAATCCTAACACTTTCTCACTTGATTATTACTGTTGTTATTATTATTAATGCCAGACTTCCATGGAGTCAAAAACTCATTGCAGTAGACACACACACACACACACACACACACACACACACACACACACACACACACACACACACACACACACACACACACAAAGTTGTTTATCAAACTGTATCTAAAAACTCTTCAACATGTCTGCATTCACCACCCTCTCGAGCAACATTCCACTCAACAATGCATCTCCATGTAAAGAAAACCTGTTTCTTTGCTCACACCATTCTTATACAATTTTCAGGGATAGCCCCTTGTTCTAGTCTCCCTCTCCCGTTCCACAAAACTTTTCTTCCACATTAACTTGGTAACAACCCCTGACCAACTTTTATGTCTCAGTCATATCCCCTCTTCTCGTATTCACAAGACTTTGCAAACTGCATTTCCTCAATCTGTCTTCATACTCCACATTCCAATGACCATTTACCACCTTTATGACTTTTCTCTTGACTCTTTCTAATATATCCTCATTACCATGAAAACCAAGTGAACAAATCTGTGTATGTACCATAATCCATAATGCATCATTGCCATAATCCCAATAACCATTTGCAAATGATGCAAAATTGGGAAGAACGGTGAAGTCAAGTAGATATTGCCTTACAAGAGGATTTGAATAGATTGTATGAATGGGCAAGCATGTAAAACTGTCGATTCAGTGTTGGACACAGAGTTATGGTGGAGGACAACAGTGGTACACCCAGGATTTAATCTTGGCGGGGGGGGGGGGGGTGTTTGAACGGATAAAAAATATTTTTAATGCAATGCAATGAATTTGCATTAAAAATATTTGTATCCGTTCAACTAAAATTCGTTGAATTTCATTCATTAAATAAAATTCATTAGGTGATTATAAAAATTTATTTAAAGAATAAAATCCAGTTTTCTTTTCTTTTTACAAAGCTCTTGAATTATTTCAGTCGTGGTTACATTAATCTCTGTGTATATACAGCAAAGCCAGTCCGTTCAATCGTGATTGTGTCATGGTATATCTTAAATAGGTTTTTAAAAGGTGTAAGTTAGAAAATGACCTTTCACTGACACATGTTGTTACCAGAAGTGTTGCAAATATTTTTAGTAAGTTATAGATGTTAGGATATAACATTTTGTCACGCTTTGAAACTGCATCAACAGCATTTTTGCATGGAGCTATTGCAAACGGTTTTTCAAATTTCTTATACCACAACTTGAATTCGGCGTTCAAAATTGCTGGATTTGTTTAAAGCAAATCACTGGCATAAAATTCACATAACTGACGAAAATCTTCCATTGCACTTGCTGTTGGAGCATCTTTTCCATTTGGTAGAAGAGAAAAAAAAAATTTCAAAATGTTGCGGTGCCGAGTGAAATGATCCTGAAGTTGAGTCAATATTTGATCAATAAATGGAATGAAAATAGTTCTCCTGAAATACTCTTCTACAGAATCGGCTGGAACATTGGACCTTAATGTTTGTTTTGATGTAGTCCTTGGCTTTTTAATGTCAATATTAAAATTATTGGCTTTTATACATGCTTCATAATCGTAAATATCTTTAAATGAAGACTCTGGTGTTTCACAAATGGTATTTAATTGAACCACAACATCATCAACAAAATTTAGGGCAATTAAGAGGTCATTGTCAGATTTTTGCATTATTTTAGACAATGGTAAGGTGTATGCAAATATTTTTTGCAAGCTAAATAAAGATATTATAAAACCAAGTTCACACAATGAATTATTCAAAAGTTTTGTGTTAGAGGATGAGTCTCTGTCTTCCCAAGAAATGATTGTTTCAAGACTATGAATCACTGCATCATATAATTCCACCATGGTCATGATGGCTTCATGGCGTTCCACCCACCTAGTCGGGCAAACTTGGCGTAGTTTCTTTCTCTTAGTATCTGGTGTATACAGCATTTGCAATTGCCAAATTCAAACTATGTGATGCACAATGAACATATAAAGCTTATGGATATATAGCTGATGTGTGAGATTGGACACCATTAAACTTTCCACTCATTGATGCAGCACCGTCGTAACCTTGCCCACGTAAATATGACAAATCGATGCCATAATTATTTAAGCTTTCTAATATTTTGTCGGATAAGTTTTTTCCTGTAGTGCTTGTTACAGGAACAAATTGTAAAAATTGTTCACAAACTTTGTTGTCATTTTCTTCATCTATATACACCTGGCACACAAGGAAAGATGTTCTGTGTCCGCATCGATTCTCGTTCTTAACAAAGCTCGAAAATTGCCTTCATTGGCGATTGGCTCCTGTTCAAATGAAAATTCTCCATAATCACGATGTCCTCTCAAGGGTATATTTTGCCAACCACATAAAATTACTGTTTTTATAATTGGCTCTAATCATTTCCGATTAACTGCAGCTTGTGATGCACTATCTACATCAATTTGTCTATTGATTGGAATACATTTTCCATCTCGAATATTGTTTAGCCTTTCGTAAGTCATAACAGCCGTTATATGATATTTTGTTTTTAGATGATTATTATATTTTTCAATGGCATTCTTCCAATTATTATAACCTTGCATAACTAACTGCCCAGATACTTCAGATTTAGATTTTCCAACATTAGCAGGTGCAAAAAACACACAATATTTACAGTGCGCACTATTTTCAACTCGAGAGTACACCAGCCATGTAAATTTTTCAAACCATGTGTATTGAAAACTTCGGTTGTGAATTGAAGCACAAGGGTTGCAGGAAAATTAAAATTTGGTTCTGGTTTCCACAACTTTTTCACAATATCTAAATTATCGTCAGAATTAAATGTTTGTTCTTTCAAAAATGCGATGTTGTGAGAATTATGAATAACTAAGGAAATACTTTCTTCTGGATAATTCGATGGTTTTGTCAGACCTACAACTGGGGAAACCGAATCCAAATCAGTATTGACAATATTAATAGCACCAACATTTCTACTAACATTTGAATCATCCTTTTTTGGTTTTTTGGATTTTTTGAAATAGTTCAATAAAATACTTTGCGTACGTTTTTCAGCTATAATTTGAAACACAAAATCCAAAAAACAAAATAAAATCTTTTACAAATTTAACTTTAAAATTTTAACTTTAACTTAACTTCAATGTTATTGAAGAATTTACGTACGGTAAGGTTACTCTTCAGAGATGGAAAGAAGTTTCAAGTTCAAGACATGCTTTTCAACAAACTCAATGCAAAATAGCACAGAATACGAGCATATCACACACGACCTATGACGGAGCATCTGCAATAATTCGCCAATACACGATACCCGTTATCCTCTCTGACCCAGCTCGGACAGCTATAGGACAGTGTTTCTCATCCTTTCTAAGCCCAAGGACAAGTAAAATGCTGAAAACAATTCTATGGACCATTAAGTTATGTAATTTTTTAAAAAAACGCATGTGGGGATTACCAACATTTGGGAAAAACTGTGCCATTTATAACATAAATCTAAAAGCATGTTTTGCATATGTATGGAAACATAATTAACTTGGAAGTAAACAAGTAAAAGTGTATTATCATCAAACAAAGTTTAAATTTTATTAAACAAATAAATAATATGATATAATTATTTACTTTTTACTTTTAATGAGATGGATGAGCTTCTCGGCATTGCAGAGTTGCTGGATATCTGGCTCAATATTGGTCAACTTCAGTCAAAGATCGGCACACACACACACTAAGACGAATTCTTTATTTTGTTTTTATTTGAAGGAGCGATGAAAATCCTTTCTCGCAAAGATAGGTTGTAGAAAACTGCATGACGATTTTTGATGCTTCAGATAATTCGGGAAATTCACTTCTCACTGAAGGCGAGATCCAGAATCGAGCCAAACCACGATCGCGGAATTGGATTTTAAGCCCACTGTCACTTGAAAGCTCAATTAGCTATTCTTTTTTCGATGACGAAAGGTCATTCTCGTGACTGCAGCCCAAAATGGATAGTGAACCCACAGAAATTTCTTATAAAAGTTATTCGGAAAATATATTTCCAAATTCTGTTTCAGAGTTTTGAGGTGGACACAAACGCCTTCTCAGTGGTTAAATTCTAAACTAATAAGTTTCAGGGCCCTATACAAAATAACCAATTATATTTACCTTTTGAATACTATCTGGGGAAGCTCCAAACCTCCCCGTCCCTTTCATCACGCGTTGATATTGATTTATATACACATTCAAAACTGTAAACAATTGTTGAATAATAACCCAATAATGTAGGCATAATTACCGTAAAGGGAAAAAAGTCACAAAACAGAAAAATGTTTCTACAAAATAACCCATTGTTATTTATCTTTGAATGAGATCCACTGGTTGAGTGTCCAGCAAGTCAGCAAATCTTTCCTTTCGTTCAGCGTATTAATATTATCACATTGCAACTGATGGGAATTCTGTGTTTCTGTGGATTCGTTACAGACCTCTTTCTCTTCAGAAACTACACACAAACTGTCATTACAAACTCGTTTTGTATTATCACTGTCATCCGAGCTATTTTTCCATTTAAAGAAGGTCCAAATGTACTTTTCCATAATTGAAATAACGTACTTACTCAAATATAACTCGTACCCCTGATTTTACTTTTCGAAAAAATAAATTAAAAAGTTTCGCATATACTTCACAAATGAAAAAAAGCTGAAACATGTTCAGACGGGGGATAGTAATTTGCTCCTGCGGTAAACAACATGCCCTCCCCAATAGCCACTATATTGCAGAGGCAAGAAAAACAAGTACTTTTATTATATCAGTGAATAAGGTACCAGCAGTCTGTGTAATATATTTCTCAACAAATAGTGTAATTAGAGACAACTGGTTAAAAATGACACTAATTAATAAATCACATGTCCTTTCATACAGAAACTATGCTATTTAGACTCAAGCAAAACCATATGTCTAGCTCAATGGATGTGGCGTTTGCACACCATGGCGCTTGACCACATGAAAGAAGACTTTTGAAGGAGGGTAATTATTATGGGAGATTTCAACTATGGTCGTATTGATTGGAGTGAGGAGAGAACACACGGGAGGAAGGAATTGATTTTATGTGGTTATTAACGGTTAACTATCTGCGACAGCATGTAATGGAAAATACTAGAGGTCACAGAGTGCTTGACCTAGTAATTACATCTGAGGATTTGGCTGTAACAAATATGACCACATTGCCACCAATTGGTGAGAGTGATCATAGGGTCTTGACTTGGGAGGTGGCTAAAGGTGTGGAATTTACAATTAAGACAGGGTACATGTGGAATTATCGGGCTGGAAAGTATGACAAGTTTAGGAGTTTGATTGGTTCAGTGCCATGGCATGTACAACTGCAAGGACTAGAAGTTGATAGTGCATGGGAGGCAGTTAAGAAGTGTTTGCATGAAGCAATGGCTGACTGTATACCTAGAGTCCGAATAATAAATCAAGTAGGGGTTAAATGGATGAATAACACCATTAAGCTTGAGCTGCAAAAAAAGAAACAACTATGGAGGGAATTTAAGGAGAAAGGTGACCGGCAGGCACATGAACGGCATAAAGTGCAGGCCAGAAGGGTAACAAGTGTGGTAAGAAAAGCAAAAAACAATTACGAAAGAACATTGGCCATGCAGGCTAAAAGAATCCTAAACAGTTTTTTAGATATGTTGCAAGTAAAAGGAAAAATGTATATGGCAGAATGATTTTAAAGAATGCCGATGGTAGGGAGGTAACTGTATCAGTTGATATAGCTGAGTTACTGAGTGAGCACTTTGCAAGAATAAATCATCCAGGTGGTGACATTGCAGAAATGAATGAACCAGTAGATTAAACGGGAATTGTGGTGAATGAAGTGGAGGTGAGTAGTCTATTGCACAACCTCAATGTCAATACATCTGTGGGATTGGATGGTATACCAGCTCGTGTCGTATGACAAGCAGCTAAAGAATTGTCAGTACCCTTGACCATTTTGTTTAATTTGAGTCTCAGGTCTGGGTTAGACCCGAGCTGGTGGAAGGAAGGGAAAATAGTTCCACTGCATAAAGGTGGTTCCAAGACTGCTGTTGTAAATTACTGACCGATTAGCATATCAGGAATCGTTGTCAAGGTCTTAGAGAAATTAGTGAAGAAAAGAATACAGGATTGGATAGATGAAAATGGGATATTGTATGGGGGACAGCATGGTTTTGTGAAGGTAGATCATGCCTCAGTAACTTGCTCACGTTTTATGTGATGGCTGAACTGGATAAGGGTAATGGGTTTAAAGTGATTCTACTGGACCTTGCCAAGGCCAGGATATCACATGGAACCCTAATTAGTAAACTGGAGCAGATGTG
Organism: Typopeltis vanoorti; assembly: GCF_054136105.1. NCBI lineage: Eukaryota > Metazoa > Arthropoda > Arachnida > Uropygi > Thelyphonidae > Typopeltis > Typopeltis vanoorti. Next base: position 30,593,799 of record NC_143560.1, read on the forward strand.
GATGGATATAGGGTTGGTGAGATGGATATGAGGGTGGTTGATGGAGAGATACCAGAGAGTGGTTTATTCAGGAGTTGAGTCTAAAAAACGGCTTGTGAATAGTGGTGTGCCACAGGGCTCTGTTCTTGGACCACTACTTTTCAATTTGTTCATCAGTGATATAGGAAAGGATCTGAGAGGAGGTGTTCACTTGTTTGCTGGTGATGCAAAGTTGGGTAGAGCAATTGTGAGTGCATAGGATGTCAAAATTTTACAGGATGATTTGGATAGTTTGGAGGACTGGGCTAGAAAAAATGGATGTCAAAATTTTACAGGATGATTTGGATAGTTCGGAGGACTGGGCTAGGAAAAATGGATGTCAATTTAATGTGGCAAAGTGTAAGGTTATGCATTTTGGGGTGAAAAGAATAGCAGCAGTATATCACATTGGCGGAACCGTACTCTAGGAGATTGATGAAGCCAGGGATTTGGAAGTGTTGGTGGATAGGGAAATTGAAGTTTAGGGGGGGCACATTGCAAAAGTGGCTAAATCAGCTCATCAAATCACTTGGCTTCTGAAAAATACTTTAAATGCAGAGACAAAGAAGTTATTGTTCCTCTGTATCGAGCCTTGATAAGACCCCATCTGGACTACTGTGCTCAGTTATGGGTGCCAGGGTTTCTTCGTGATGGGAAGGAAGTGGAGAGGATCCAGAGACGAGTGACCAAAATGATAACAGGTCTGTGAGATGAACCTTATCAGAATAGGTTGAAGATTGGTGAGTTGCAAAAATTGGTCGATAGGCAGAAAAGGGGTGATATGATTGAGACATTCAAATTACTGAAGGGTTACTATAAGATTAATCCAGAAGATATTTTTGAAAATAGGACTGGTGGTGGGAAGACTAGGGGCCATGCATGGAAACTGGGCAAGAATGTGGTTAACAAGGGTGTTAGAGCTAGGTTTTTTACTTGGAGAGTGGTGAATGAGTGGAATAAGCTGCCAGAGTCTGTGGTGGGTGCTACGACCGTGAATGAGTTCAAGGCAAGGTATGATAGATACTGTGTGAATGTCGAATAGTTGTTCTTGACATGATGTTAGGACCTCCCTCGATGAGTCTGTCAACTCCTTGAAGTTGCCCGGAATAATAATAATAATAATAATTATATGTTGCACCGGCAAACACAGTATCTAACCAATAACTATTGTTATTAATTAGATGTGCGCGAGTTCGCCTGCCCCAAAGCAGCAATAAAGTTCAACCAAAGGTGTTAAAATTCGTAAACGTGTTAAAACTTACAAATATATATATATAGTGAATGTTGTTATGGCAGTTTCACATATGGAATTCGGTTGAAGATAGTTAGCATTTCAACTCAACTGGCAGCTTGCTTTTATATTTCAGTCGTGTGATTTCCTAAAAATATATAAATACTGGGGTTAACTCACAACACACTTTGTCGAACTACTTAGCACTTCTGAAGATATATTGAGCCTTGGTTGAAGTAGGAAACCCTTCAACAATAAAAATCAATAAACAACAAGCAATTGGTTGAAATGTGGTCACATGGACAACACGTGTTCACTTTAAAATTGACAAAACACTAAGGGAAAGTGGAAGCAATAAAACCATATTGTTGTTCACTTAATCCCTCTTTTATTGCTCAAATCATTCTGCCGCTACAAATTAAAATAGTGGCAGAATGTTCATGGAATGAACATTCTGCCACTATTTTAATTTTATTTTTTAATTATCCATTTTATTTTATTCAATTTTACTTATTCAATTTTAATTTGTTTTGTTTGGATAACTAAAATATATAGATTTATTTGGTTAATTTAAATCTGCCTATGGACCACCTGTCCCATCGTCGCGGACCACAGGTTGAGAAACTCTGTTGTAGGGTACTCTCACCTTATGTGACCGCTAATTCATAAGTAGTATAGAAATAGCAGACATGACACAACAAATAAAAAAAATGAATTTTAATTAGGAAAAGTATTTTGGAAAATTTTTTAGTGTATTTTAACTTTTTTTCTTTTTTTCTTTTTTTTTGGGGGGGGGGGCCTTTGGCCCCATCCCTGGGTGCAATGGAGGACAAGGACCAAAAATGCTTACCAAATTTCAGAACCTTACACTTTTGCAACATAGAATTGATAGTTCCACACACTTGCCCACTTATACAGTATATTCAAGTCCTCCTGTAAAGCCACAATATCTACTTGACTCCTCATTGTTCTCTCCAATTTTGCATCATCTGCAAGCAGTTGCTTATCATCAGTTGAACGCATCCCAACTGCTGCCAGAGGCATAGCTAGGGAGGGGTGGAGGGTTCTGTCTGCCCTGGGTGGCTCTTTGAACCTTTTTGAACTTTTGCAATTAATTCTAAAATACAGTTTCGAGAACTCATTTCCAAATATTGTAATGCTACTGCGAATTTTCCTCACAATTTCTATGAGTGCTGCTAGTTGTGAGAGGAGTTTTTCTAAATAAAATAGATTAAGAATTACCTACATTACTATGAAATAGGCCTCGCTAATGTCATCGATGATTTTGCTAACAGAAAAGCAAGAAAAATAACATTTTAGAATAATAATTAAGGGGATACAAATCCCTTGTTGTTCAACTGCCAGTAAGCAAAACTCTAAGATCGAGAACTATGAATCTATGAGTTTCATATATACCGAAAAACTATTGGTGAATCCAAGTGTAAATGACCACTTGGTAATACAACACCAAGGCAACTCGAAGCAAAGATGGAGCAAGCTCCCTCACTATCCTTGATATTTTCTCACAATGTAAAAACACAGCCCCTAGGGGATGTAATACTGTAATTACATTATGAGGAGAGGTCACTACCCATACCGGTTTCAACCTTTTTTTGAGGTTTCATCAGTGAGTAGGTAGACCTGGAAGATAACAAGGTTTAAGTGAAAAGAACTTACATACTTTTATTATATGAATGCCATAAAAGGTGTGTTTGTATATTATAACATAAATTGAAAGCCAAAAGGCTATTTTTCTGGCATCCTTAACTTTCCAGGTCTATCTAGCTAGACACTACTGACTGCAGCACATCACTAGTGACTTTCAGAATGCTGTATACAACTTGCTGATACCTATCTGACAGCTGGTCACCTATCCAATCCCATTCATTGTAGTTTAGTTACCAGCTTGTCATGTGGCAATCTATCAGAAATCTTTGCAATATCTAAATATACCACTGTGTATATATCTCCCTTGTCCAGTGCATCACCTTATTATAGTACATAAGCAGATTTGTAAAACATAACTTTCCATTAACAAACATCCATTAAAAAAATTACATAAACACCAGGAGCATCAGGAACAAAGGGGGTTTGAGTTCATTGCTTTATTGAATACATCGTGGAATAAGATTGTTGCCATTATTGAAACCTGGCTATCAGAATTAGATGTTGTGACTTGGATCAATCAAGTGTAAATAAGTATAGTATTTTTAGGAATGACAGGAGTGATATGAGTGGAGGAGAGTGGTAATAGTGATATCAGATAACTTGAGGAGAAACACATGAAAACAATAATGGTAATAATGTCCCATGCTGCAGTGAATTTGAGGGCTATCTGGTGTGACGTTGGAGGCTGACAGGATGAAATATATGGTGGGGTGTTGCTAGAGACCTGACAGTTCATTTGCAGGGGACAATGATATGCATCTCAGAATTACTCTGATGAGTACTAAATGAGTGATCATAACTGTCAGATTTTAGGGAAAGACAACGTGTACTATGATATTAATTAAAAAAACTTTAATTAATACTTGCTATATTTCAGTAATGTTACATTACCATCTTCAGGGAACATAAAAATAATATGTGCACGCAGGCACTAACACTAAACAATTATGGCTGAAGAAAACAACTGAATTCGATCCTAGAGTCCCAAAAGATGCCACCTAGTGGGCTAAATTGGGTAGTCTTGGCTGTTGGGCTGATGTTATAAGAATGCAAGCTTCCCATATTTGAGGCAGTCTCATGCATCCAAATTTGGTGAGGTTTGGGGAGTTTTTTTAGAGCCGAGGCTGATTCTAGGAATAATCTTCTCTCATATTTATACTTGCTGTGGTGTAGTAAAATGACTACTTTAGCCACCAAGATTACCCATTTAGCCCACTAGGTGGCACTTTTTAGAACTCTAGGAATGACTTCAGTTGTTGTTTTTTTTTCAGCGATATTTATTTAGTGTTAGTGCCTGCATGCACATATCATTATTTTTATGTTCCCTGAAGATGGTAATGTAACATTACCGAAATATAGGCAGTATTAATTAAAGTTTTTTTTAATTGATATTATAGTATATCCCTAAAATTTGACAGTTATGTATCACCAATGTATAAGTTTATCTACAAGAATTAAATAAATGAGTGATCATTATGGGTGACTTTAATTTGCCAAACATTGATAGGATAGATGAGAAATCTCATGCTATGAATGAAGCACAATTTTTTGAGACAACTTTCTCAAGCAGCATATTATTATTATTCAGGCCTCCATGGAAAAAGACTCATCATGGGAGGTCCTTCCTAAGAACATAAAATCTGTCAAGATTCATCGATGTGAGGTCCCCCCCCCCTAAGAAACACAAAGTCTATCATACCACTCCTTAAACTCATTGACCGTTCTCGCTCTCACCACTCCTCAGCCTCTTGCTCACAGTTTCCTTTCGTAACTTCCAGGGATGGCCTCTTGTCATCACTCCTTCCCGCTGTTCAACCAAACGAAAGAACTCCCCAGTATCAACCCTGTAACCACCTCTCAACAGTTTAAAAGTCTCGATCATATCACCTCTCCTTCTTCTATCCACCAAACTCTGCAGTCCACATTCCCTCAGCCAATTTTCATAACTAACATTGTACAGTTCTGAAACCATCTTTGTTATCTGCTTTTGTACCCTCTCCACAGTTAATTTATCCCCTTCAAATCCTAGGGACCAAATCTGAAAACAATAGTCTAAGTGTGGTCTGATCAGAGACTTATACAATGGAATGATAACCATTTTATCCCTGCAGGTCAGTGTCCTTTTCATTATTGCAGCAATCCTCTGTGTTACTTTCACCACTTTTGCAATATGTCCCCTAAATTTCAGGTTTCTATCAATCATCAACCTCAGATCTCTTATCTCCCCTACTTCCTCCAGTATAACTCCTCCCACAGAATATGCAGCATCCTATCGATGTTTCCCAAACCTCAAGACCTTACACTTTGCTGCATTAAACCGACACCCCATTTATTTGATCATCTATCTAGCTTATTCAAATCCTCTTGCATTTATTTGCCCATCTATCTAGCTTATTCAAATCCTCTTGCAGGGCTACCACATCTACACTATTATTAATAATCTTTCCCAGCTTCATATCATCCACAAACAACTGAATATCCCCTTGCAATTCACTGACAATGTCATTGATATAAAGGTTAAACAATATAGGTCCCAGTACTGAGCCCTGTGGGACCCCGCTTGTAACCCTCCACCTCCTTGAACCTGCCCCAATATACACAACTCTCTGATACCTATCGGACAGCCAATCCTGAATCCAGTTGATCAATCTGACATTCAGACCCATGTGCTGCAACCTAAATATCAGCTTGTCATGTGGCACCCTGTCAAATGCCTTTGCTAAGTCTAAGAAAATGGCAGTATATACCTTTCCCTCATCTAATGTTCCTGTAACTTTATTATAAAAGGTTAGCATATTGCTAAAACAAGAGCACCCTTTCACAAATCCATCTTGACTCTCACAGATAACATTACCCTCATCTGCCCAATGCTGTATACTGTCCCTCACTACTTTCTTCAAGATCTTAACAACTACTGATGACACAGAAACTGGCCTATAATTAGACACTTCCAGTCTGTTACCACCCTTATGCAATGGCACTATCTTACCTTCCTTCCATTCCCTGGGCACCTTTCCTGCAGCCAGACTTTCATTGAAAAGCCAGGTTAAAGGCACTGTCAGTTCCCTAGCACATTCTCTCAACACTCGTGGTGAAATACCATCCAGTCCCAAAGCTTTACTGACATCCAGAGTACTCAGTATCTGAAACACACTCTCCTCCTGTACCTCTAAACCTCGAACCAGCCCTATCCCTGTAGCATTAAAACTGACTCCTCCAGGATGAAATACTCCAATAAAGTGGTCAGTGAACAATTCCACTATGTCCTCTGCATCAGTCACTCTATTCCCATTTTTATCCCACAATATCATTCTTCCACAATCATCTCTCCTCCTACTGGCCACATAGCTAAAAAATTCCCTAGGATTTTCTTTGGATCTTAGGGCCAATCTCCTCTCATATTCCAGTTTCGCTTTCCTTACCACACTAGTCACTCTTCTGGCCTGTGTCTTATATTCTTCATGCATCTTCTCTTCACCTGTCTCATTATATCTCTTTGATAGTCTCTTTTTCGCATGCAATTCCTGTTTAATATTGTTTGTCATCCACTTTACTCCAAATTGTGTCCTCTTCTTCACTCATGGTATACAACTCACCATTGCTGCTAACAAATATTCTTTCACAATTTCCCACGCACTAATGATATCCCAGCCTTCCAATTCCTCCCTCCATGAAACTTCCCGAAGTTGACATCTAAGACTATTATAATCACCTGCTTTATAATTCCACATAAGTTCCTGTCTCTTTGATACTCCTGCATGTCTATTCATTTTCCAAGTCAAAACCATATGGTCACTCTCTCCAACTGGTGGGAGAGATGTCATCTCAGTTATTATCAACTCTTCTGATGGTATAACCAAATCCAAAACTCTTGAACCTCTTGTTCCCTCTGTTACATGTTGTCTAAGACATTTGTCCCTCAAGAATTCAAGAAATTTCATTCCCCTATTGCTACATGCAACTTCCTCTCTCCAATTTATACTACTGTAGTTAAAATCTCCCATAACAATCATTCTTCTTGCACTTGCCAAACTTAACTGTCTAAACATCTCCTGGTCCCCATCCTCTGTGCTCCTGGGTCTGTAGCAACACCCCACTAAATATCCTGTCTGGCCTACCTCTACCTCACACCATATGCTTTGAAAATCATTTATCTCACTTCCTTCCAAAGCCTCCACTCTTTAGAGGACATAGCTCATCACTTATCATAAACAGTACCCCACCACCACGCTCTCCATCCTATCCTGATGAAAAATGCTGTACCCAGCAACTTCTATTCCTGTTAATATATCCCCTTCTGTCAACCACATCTCAGTGATCCCAATAACTTTTGGCCAGGCTGATGCTATCTGCGCCACCAATTCCTCTCCCTTATTCCGGATACCCCTGGCGTTAGTATAAAACATATAAATGCCATTTTCTATACCAAGCATTATCCCTTCTAGACTCCACTGGGCTCAGTGTTACCTGATGTCATCTCCCTTCTCCCAAGTACCCATTCCTACAAGAGGCCACCCCTGCTACCCTCCTCCCTGAGACACACTGACTTTTTCAGAACAGCAATCTCTCCAGATGCCTACATCCGTCCTCATTCAAATGCAAGTGGTGTCGTATACAATTCCTCTCTTTCCTCAAACGCACTCCAAGCATCCACATATGCCAGTCCTCTCTTGTCGCACATTCTCGCTATTATGTCATTCAATATCATCGCTCTTCTGCTCAGCTCATCATTATGATACCTAGGCAACATGCACGCTATTTTTCCTCTCTCTATCTTCTTCCGTACAGTCTCAAGCAAAAACTCATATCTCTCGCTCCCCGACTTACATTTTCACTCAAGTCATTTGTTCCTACTATCACAATCATCTCATTCACCCTTTCACCTCTCTTAATTGCCATAGCCACCCTTTCTATTGTTCCTCCTGGCAAACACTCCTCATGCATCCTATCTTGAACACCACAGATCGTTGAGTCACCATACATTATACCTTTTACCATACCTCTTTCTCCTACTGTTTCTATTCTCTCCTCTTCTAGCACTCCCATACATCTCTCTCATTCCCTCTCTCCTACTCTTTCCATTTTCTCCACTTCTAGCACTTCCATATCCCTCTCTCATTCCGGCTCTCCTACTGTTTCCATCCTCTCATCTTCTAGCATTCCCACACCTCTCTCTCATTCCATTTCTCCTACTGTTTCCATTCTCTCCTCTTCTAGCACTTCCATTTCCCTCTCTCATTCCGTCTCTCCTACTGTTTCCATCCTCTCGTCTGTTAGCATTTCCATACCTCTCTCTCATTCCCTCTCTTCTACTGTTTCCTTTCTCTCCTCTTCTAACGCTCCCAAAATTCTCTCTCTCTCTCCCCTACTCTGATTTGGCTTGCATTTATCTCTTCCATTCTCCTAATCTTATCTTTCATACTTCTGCTCTCATTCACAGGACATTCCACCTCCTCTTTCAGCTCATCTATCTCCCTCTGCAGGTCAGTCACTCTTAATCTAAATTCACTCTCCAAACAAAACCATCTCCTAAACTTTCACAGTCACTCACGCTTTCCACACTATCAACTATTATTTTCTCATTCATATAGATATTTTTTTCATTCTCTCCTATCACACTACTTGTCTTCCTACATTCATTCCCCCTTCCTGGAGCAACAAGATCAGATATTGATATTTCGAATGCACGTATTTCCTCCCACTGCCTGCATTTTGCGCACATATGCTCTCCGCTCTCTTTCACAAGCCACATATCCAATTCCCGAGACACATACATGCCACAAGCACTGCATGCCACAAAGTCCCTTATGATATTGCTTATAATAGAGTTCTTAAATATGAAAGAAGGAAAGCAAGGTCAAAGAGTTCAATTTGTTTGTAGTGTCAGAAGGGGTCTCTGTTAAGAATATTCCCATTTTACCATCAGTTGGTTATAGTGATCATGCTGTGCCTTCCTGGAAAGCAGTTAATTTATTGATGTTCCAATAAGATTAGGTTATCTGATGAACTACAAAACTGGAAATCATGACCAACTTAGGAGAACACTATTTTTGGTATCAGTTACTGAATGGAAAAAATATCAACAATTCATGGGAATCTTTGAAAAAGCGCTTGAATGAATCAGTATTTGAAAGTATCCCTAGAGCTTGAATAAATAGGATCGGAGTGAAATGGATGTGCAACCTTATTAAGCAAGAGATCATATCAGAATCTGGGAATAAAAGTGTGATAAGTTATAAAATACATAAAGCACAGGTTACAAAAATAATGACTGTAAATAATGACTTTCTGTGGAAAGCTAAATTGGATTATGTAAAAAGAAATTGGCTATACAGGTTAAAGGCAGTCCAGAAGAATTTCATTGTTATGCTGCTAGTAAAAGAAAGAATAAATGTGGAAGAATAACTTTACTGAATGCAGATGGTACTCTAGTCTTAGAAGCTAATGAAATTGTTCATGTAATGAATGCTCATTTTTGCTAAGATATATATCAACCAGGTGCATGTAACACGGTGCACAGTTCTACTACTACATTGAATGAATAGTTAGAGGTGCTTGAGAATGAGGTTGAAGAGCTGTTACATAACCTGGATAAGAATTCGGCAATAGGGACAGATGAAATTGCAGTGCATATGCTAAAGGCATGTTCAACCAAATTGGCTAGACTTTTGATATGGTATGTTTGTATAACTTGAGTCTCAGCTTAGGAAAGATACCACAGGAATGGAAAGAATGTATGATAGTTCCATTGTACAAGATTGGTATGCAAAAACTATGTGTAACTACTGACATATCAGTATCTCTGGTGAAGATTTTAGAGAAGTTGGTAAGAACTCACATACAGAAGTCAGTAGACTGATGAGCTATACTCTGAAAGGAACAACATGGGTTTACTAAAGGAATGGTTATTTTTTTTTTTTTTTTCAGTTTGCTCGTATTTTATAACAATGTTATGGTCGAGTTGTATAAAGGGAATGGATACACTATGATACTGTTGGATTTTGCTAAGGCATTTCATACGATACCACATGAAAGGCTGTTGCATAAACTGGAAAAATATGAGCTTGAAGTATAAACTCTTGATTTGTATAAGTGGATGGTAGACAGACAGATATCAATAAGTGGTGTACCCCAGGGTTCAGTTCTTGGGACATTTTTGTTCAATCTGTATATTAATGACATTAGGAAGGATCTAACAGGAGATGTTCAATTGTTTGCTGATGATGAAAAGATAAGCAGAGAAATCATGGATGCTACCGATATCCTGTACCTACAGAATCATTGAATAGGCTGGAAATTTTGGCAAATGAATTTTTATCACACACAAGAGATACAAGAACCTCTAGCACATCAATGCCATGTATGAGTGAGAGGTGCAGATGAGGATTGAGAAAGAATAACTGAGGATAAAGATTGAAGTTGTTGGGAAACACATCATGAGGAAGGCTGTTCCAGAAGACAGAGGTAGATGGAATAAATGAGGAAGAGGAGAAGCAGGTTAGATGTAGAGTTGTACTGTAAAGAGATGTTGGGCAGCAGCTGATCTTGTTTTAATAGGCCTAACAGCAAGTAGAGGTGTTATTCGCCATTTCACTGGAGCAGTGACGATGGAAGTACCTATAGAAGAGACACAGAACTTAAATATTCCATCTGTGAGATAGAGGTTGCAGTTAGCCTGTGAGATAAAGGTCATCTATGAGCTGAATTGCCATCAAGAATTTTTAAAGTGTAGGTGCACTAACCCAAATGTGTATACAGTATTCTAAGGAAGGGTGAATTTGGGATTTATATAGGGTTAATAGCTGGGTGAGTGTAAAATACCTTCTTGAGCAGAAAAAAGAATGCCTAGTTTTTTAGAAGCTGAGGAAGCTATTGATATGATGTGTTTGTGCCAAGAGAGGTTGGAGGTAAATGTTAGTCCAGGGAGAGAGAGTTCATCCTGTCCAGTGATGTGTGTGTATTACTGAGGATGAGAGAAGGTGAGCTGAGATCCCTTTTGCAAGAGAAATGGCAGGACTGCATTTTGGTGGCATTGAAGGTGACTAGGATATGCACACCGAAGGATGGTATGGAGATCAGTGTTTAAGGCCCTGGTCTCAGATGATCTTGATGTAAGGGATGTCTGGGAACTACATAGTTTATCAAAGGAGTAAGCTGAATGGAGAGGGCAATCATCGGCAAAGCTCTGAATAGGATTTGTAATGATTGAAAGTAGGAAATTTATGTATAAGAGAAAGAGGGTAGGTGAGAGAATGAAGCCCTCAGGTAATCCTGCATTGGTGGCAAAGCTCGAAGAAAGAGTGCTGTTCACCATGACATGCAGGAAACGACCAGAGAGAAAGTTGGCTATACAAAGGATGGCAGGTAGACCAAAGGAAGGCATCTTGGATCTGGATTAGGATTGGCAGAATCCATACTAATGGTTGCTGATTAACTGGTGAGCTTCTATGTAGTGAAGAAGTTGACCATTGATAACTTTCTTCATTATTTTGGAGGGGATTGAGGTGATGGTAATTGGTCAGTAGTTGGAAGATAGGCTTTTGTCTCCCTTTTCTGGAATGGGCTGGATATATGTTAGTTTCCATGAGATGAAATAGGTGCCAGTTGAGTATAGAAGATTGAGGAGATGATAGAGGACAGGTGTTAGCTCTGGAACGCAATAGAAGAGATACCATTTGGACCAGATGACTTTGTAACATTCAGGTTGTTTAATATTCCTGCTGAAAGAGGGTAGGTGAGAGAATGGAGCCCTCAGGTAATCCTGCATTGGTGGCAAAGCTCGAAGAAAGGGTGCTGTCCACCATGACATGCAGGAAACGACCAGAGAGAAAGTTGGCTATACAAAGGATGGCAGGTAGACCAAAGGAAGGCAGTTTGCAAAGCAATTCTTGATACCAACATAATTGAAAGCCTTGGATCTGGATTAGGATTGGCAGAATCCATACTAATGGTTGCTGATTAACTGGTGAGCTTCTATGTAGTGAACGGGCTTTTGGTGCTCAGTTGCTGATATAAAAGGAGGGATCTGCCTTCATTGTCTATGAAGGAGTTAGAGGAAAAGAGTGATGCTATGAGGTTAGCTTTTTCTTTGGGTGCTGTAACAGTGGTGCCATCTGGATGGAAGAGAGGTGGGGGTCCAGGTGAGTAGAAGTTGCATCTGATGGCTTTTGCAAGGGACCAGAAGGCATGGTTACTGTTTGGACAAGAGATGAGTTTTCTGCTACTGGCTTAAATTTGCTGATAGTTGATTTACATGAGTGGCTGTCAGTTTGATGTTAGTAATGCACTTCGATGTAATGAGATTTCCAATGGGATATTATATTAGAGGGGTCATGCTACAAAAAACTGATGAGGCAAGGGATCTTGACATAATGGTGGATAGGAATTTGAAGTTCAGAAGTTACATAGCAAAAATTACAAATACAACTTAGAGGATAATTGCAATGTTGAAGCAAACTTTGATATGTAAGGATGAAGGAAGTCATTTTTCCTCTTTACAAGGCCTTGATAAGACCACACCCGAATTATTGTGCACAGATTTGGTTTCTAGGTTCCAAAGAAGCTGTGGAAAGGATGCAAAGCAGAGTTACAAAGGTTATATGAAGATATTATGGAATTTAGATTATGAGGACAGATTGTAATTATGTGGACTACAAACTCTGGTTAACAAGAGAAAGAGAGGTGATATGGTAGAGGTCTATAAACTTCTGAATGGGTGTTATAGGATATTGTGCGATGAAATTTTTCATTATATGATAGGTGAGAAGAGAACATGAGAGCATCCAGTTAAGTTTATTCATGGTTAAGAAAGGGATAAGAGCTAAATTTTTCTCTCATGCAGTGAGTGAGTGAGTGGAATAGTTTGCCTTTAGAGGTAGTGAGTGCATCTAATGTGAACGAGTTTAAGGCAAGATATGAAAGCTGGTTTGGGTGATGTACAGCCTTCCTTGATGAGTCCTTGACTACCTAACCAGTGCTGACAATCACAGAGAATACTTCTCTTATCAACTAGTTAATCTCCCCAATACCTTAGCTACAAGGGGTAAGATATACAGATCCTGTTATACAAATCAGCCTATAGTTTGTAGCTATAGTCTTATCATAACCTTTGTGAAGTGGGACAATTTTGCCTTCTTTCAATCCCTTTTAGCAATTAGTGACTTAAGATGTACAAATGTTTCATGTTTTCTTATATTAGTGTTTATTATGTATACATTGATTTTATTGTAGGTTCTAGAAGCTCTTCAGTTGTGCACTCAGTGTGTTAATGATGGAGACACAGAATATGAGTTTCCTTGTTTCAACATGGTGGAAACACTTGATGGTTTATGGGAAAAGAGTGCTGACTATGCTGAAGGAGTATATGGTGGTTTGAAGATTAAATGCCAGTCAGGTGTGAGGCATATGTTATTTTCGTTATTTCCCAGACTACAGGCAAGTTATTTTTCCAAAATTTAGAGTAAAAATTTAATTTATTCTTTGATATAGTTTTAAATATACGATCATCAAATTCTTGATATGTATCATCATGGGGTATACAGGACACTATGATGGTACTACATGAAAAGTTTGCATCATTGCTAACTTCCCATCAACCAATTATTCTCCAAATTAGTCTGTTATCTGCCAAGATGCCTTATTGTAAGCTCTTATATTTTTGTTTTCTAAGGTACTTCTTACTATATCAATTCACTTAAATCATAGTCTTCTTATGAGTCTTTTTCCTACCATCTTGCAAAAAAACACTTGTTTTGTTAACCTTTCCTCTCCTTTCTATTTAAATACCTATGCCACTTAAGGTTAGCTCTTCTCACATTTCTGAATGCTCACAATATCATGTTCCTTCCTAATATTTTCATTTTTAATATGATTCTGATACTGATGTGATATGTTCATTCCTCTAATTTTCAGTTGGGTCTCGACCATGCCATGTTGCTAATTCTGTTGTCTGTTTCCATTTTTAATTTGCCATCTGCACTATATATTGTACCTAAATAGTTGAAATTATTTACCTATTCTATAGATTCTCCATTCATAAAAATTGTGTCTTTCTTTCATAAATTGCTATTCATCATCTACATGGATAGCAGTGGAAATAGCATGCGCTCTTGTCTCACACTCAATTTCATATCAAATCATCTTCCTATACCTTCTTTGATTCTAACTGCTGACTTAAAACTTAAATACAGACCGTGCATAACGTGGTACTTTGTCCTATTTACACCAAATAATTATAGTGTTTTAAAGAGCTTTTCTCTTGGAACCTTGTCGTGTATATTTTCCAGAACAATCAAACTTAAATACTGATCCTTGTTTTATTCCTATTTCTTAACTATCTGTCATAAAATGAAAATATGATTCTGACAATCCTTGTTTGTCCTTAATCCAGCTTGTGCTTCTCCAAGTTTTCCTTAGACAGTTTTTCTTAGTCTCTTCTGAAGTATGTTTGCATAAATCCTTACTGGAATACTCAAGAGGGGAAATATTCCTGTAATTCTTACATTGCTTAGTTGAACAGCGGGAAGGAGTCATGACAAGGGGCCATCCCTGGAAGTTACAAAAGGAAACTGTGAGAAAGAGGGTGAGGAGCGGTTTCTTTGCATGGAGGGTGGTTGAACCATGGAATGCATTGCCTGAGAGCGAGAACGGTCAATGCATTTAAGGAGTGGTATGATAGACTTTGTGTTTCCTAGGAGTTTCCTTTCTTGTTTCTTGTTTCCTTTCTTCTTTGTCCTTAATCCAGCTTGTGCTTCTCCAAGTTTTCCTTAGACAGTTTTTCTTAGTCTCTTCTGAAGTATGCTTGCATAAATCCATTGGTTGAACCATGGAATGCATTGCCTGATGGAGTGGTGAGAATGAGAACAGTCAATGCATTTAAGGAGTGGTATGATAGCCTTTGTGTTTCCTAGGAGTTTCCTTTCTTCTTTGTCCTTTCTGGTTTGCTTTCTTGTTTCCTTTCTTCTTTGTCCTTAATCCAGCTTGTGCTTCTCCAAGTTTTTCTTAGTCTCTTCTAAAGTATGCTTGCATAAATCCTTACTGGAATACTCAATGGGGGGGGAACCATGGAATGCATTGCCTGATGGAGTGGTGAGAGCGAGAGCGGTCACTGCATTTAAGGAGTAGTATGATAGACTTTGTGTTTCCTAGGAGGGACCTTCCTCGATGAGTCTTGATAGACTTGTGTTTCTTAGAAAGGACCTCCCACGATGAGTCTTTTGACTCCATGGAGGCCTGAATAATAATAAATAATAATAATAATTGTTTTATTTCCCTTTTTTATAGAGAAGTACTTTGAGAGTTCTACTACAGTCATGTGGAATTCATCCTTCTTCTTATCATCCCTTCTGAATTATGCAATGCATCCACTGTGAAACTTGAGCATTTCTTATTGAATATCATCTACTTGAGCTGCCTTCCCACATTTCAAGTTTTTGATTGCCTTTTTTTATCTCAAGTATTGATATGTACTCCTGATTGCTTTCTTCTTGAATATTTTCTACCACTGTTCTGTCACTTCTTGTTTCATTTAAGTCTTTCAAAATATTTACTCTAAACATCTAGGATATCTTCAGTTTTCATTTTGCCTTTGTCATTTCTGATTCCTTTTACAGTATTCTTATATTCTTATCCTTTGCTCCATTTTTAAGCCTTGCAATCCTTCAGAAAATTTTGCTGCCTTTTTGATATTTATTTTCTATATTCTCTACAACGTCTTCTGAAAACTTTTGTTTAGCTACCTTTTAAACAGTTTTGCTTTCTTATGTTTTCTATGTATTCTCATATGATATCTGTCAACTTAGGAGCTAGGAACTTTTGATATGCTTTCTTCTTTTCAGGACTGCCTCTTTCACTTCTTGTGTCTGCCATGGATTTCTGATTTTTCCATCATTGCAGACAACTTTACCATGTGCCTCTCTAGTTTTATTAATCAAGGGTTTTTTCAGAGACTTCTTCTGAGTTACTAAAGATTAGTTTTTCTTTTCAAATGCCTGCATATGAAATAATAGTTTGTATACTTAAAGTTCACAGTTACGCAGCTTTCACAGTTCACCTGTGAAAGCTGCGTAACTTTGCTTCTTCTTAAAACTTTTAAAATATTATATTTAAAAGTTATTTTAGTTATTTAAAAATTATGAATTAAAGATACCAAGAAATTATATATTTGGTTTAATCCTTTATCCAAGTGTAAGCAAACAAAGTTTGCGCATGAAGTATTTTCAGGACTGGTGCAACTCATGGTAAAGGTGGTATGACTTCACATCACTTGCCTTAGTATCCCATAATGCAAAGCACATATCCTTGCAGACATGTATAATCCTATGCATTATGGGAAGTGTCACTACCCAGACCCTAAAGAATTAAACCAATATATAATTTCTTGGTATCTTTAATTTATAGTCTAACCAAGTGAAAAAACGTTCAACAATTAAAAATTATGACTCCACCCACAAATAGTTTTAAACCCATACTATAACTGTGGGATGGAGTGAGGTTTTTTTGTATTTTTATCAATTAATTTATATATATATATATATATAAAATATTTGAAAACAAGAACTAAATCTCTCAGTGGCAAACACTGAAGAAAAAAATTGATTGATTCAACTAGGCAGGCATGTAGTAAAGTTGTCTGCAAGGATAGAAAAATAAAAATGTGATAGTGGACACAAGAAGTTAAAGAAGCAACCCTGGAAAAGAAGAAAGCATATAGAAAGTTCAGAAAAAATACAGAGAAAAATATATAAGAGCTAAGCTATGTGTGATAGCTATGCAAAAGTCATGGGATGACCAGTAAGAATATAGAATGGTATCGGGAATGCCAGTTGCCTTCTTCAGGTTCATTTGCTCGTTGTTAGTGCCTGCGTGCACATATCATAGTTTTATGTTCCCAGAAGATGGCAATGTAACATTGCCAAAATATTGGAAAGTATTGATTAAAGTTTTTTAATTAATATTTTAGTACAGAGGTTCCCAACCTGGGGTACCCGTACCCCTGGGGGGTATGGGAAGCTTGTGGTGAATTGCAGGTAAATAAGTATATTATGCTATTAATATATTCCAAAAATAGTTATGTTATCAACATTTCCAGGCTATTCCATGTTGGTACTGTCTGTCAGCCACACCAGCAACATTTCAGATCTCTTTTCGGACACAGTGAGGTTGCATACTTTTTTCCCTCATTGAAGGGTCCGATAACTCAAAATGCCCAGTTAAGATTCAAGATAGCTAGTGAAATTGCCAGATCAGCACTCCCTCAAGGCTCGTGTCCATGGCATCTGCACCTCCTGCTTATGTGCGTGATGTACTGTATGTTACACACTCCAACTGCTTCATTTCGACATGCTCACAGTACACATGTTTTAGTGATAAACATAGGTTAGCTAAATTACTTTTGCTGACTAAATTTTAATCTAATCATAAGTAGCTTATAGTTTATTTTTAGCCTATTCTAAAAATGAAAGGATAAATCAAGATTTAAATACATTAAAATATTATTTATTTTTTAGCTTATTTTTAAAATGAAAGGTTAGATCAGGATTTATATACAAAAAAAATATTATTTTTGCAGACCCAAGGAATGACCACGCCAAAGAAACGTTATGTGCAATATGGTTTTACGTTTGTGCTTGACAAAGAAGGTGTGCAAAAGCCGCACATTTGCTTCATTTGCTCCAAGATATTCAGCAATGGCAGTATGAAGCCATCAAAATTGAGAGAGCATCTTCAGAATGTTCATCCTAAACATTCTAACGAGTCAGAGTCCTCATTTAGAATAAAACGAGCACGATATGGTAAGAATATCACACTTTGTGACCATGGATTTATTACCCCAAAGAAGCCAGCACTGGAGGCCAGTTATCGCATTGCATTCAGGATTGCCAAAGAAAAGAAACCACATACAATTGCTGAGACATTAGTGAAGCTGTGTGCTATGGACATGGTTGAGTTGATGTGTGGTAAAGAAGCAAAAGAGAAAATTTGCACAAATACCATTATCAAATAATACAATTTGTGATTGGATTCGAGAAATGTCAGAAGACATGTGTACAGGTAGTGGAGGAAATCAAGAAAAGTCTGGCAAGAATTAGTTTACAGTTGGATGAATTAACTGATGTCTCTAACTGCATACATCTTCTTTTTTATGAGATATATATATATCAGAATGAAATAAATGAGGAATTTCTTTTTTGTAAACTCTTGAAAGAAATAACAAAGGCAGTGGACATCATGAATTTGGTGAATGATTTTTTTGATTCAAATGGCCTTTCATGGGAATTAGTAGTATCTATTTGTACTGACAGTTCTCCCGCTATGTTGGGGGAAAAAAATCAGGTTTCACCACTTTAGTTAAAGAAATCAACCCAAATATTTTTACAAGCCATTGTATCCTTCGCCAGTATGCTTTAGCATCTAAAACACTTCCACATAATTTGAATGCCATTTTGGATGCTGTTGTTCAAGTTGTGAATTTTATCAAAACAAAAGCATTGAATCACCGTGTGTTTAAATCTTTGTGTAAAAAGGTTGCAGCAGATCATAACGTACTGCTGCTCCATACAAAAATACGATGGTTATCCAGAGGAAATGTTTTAGGAAGGGTTTTCGAACTTAGAAATTTAATAAAAATTTTAAAAAAATAAGAAATTTTTTTAGTCGAAAAAGAATCTGCTTTTGCTTCATATTTCAAAGATTCAAACTTTGAGATTTCTCTGGCTTATCTTTCTGATATATTTGGAATTCTTAATTCTGTGAACATTTCACTGCAAGATACAGATGTCATTCTCGCAGAGGCTGAAGAAAAGATACAATCGTTTCAAGAAAAATTGACTCTCTGGGGAAGAAGGGTGGAGTTAGGTAATGTTGCCAATTTCAAATCTCTTGATGAAATCACTTCAGATCCGGCATATGAACTAAAACAGGAAGTCCGTGATAGCATTATATTGCATTTAAAAACTTTGAAAGAGGCGCTTGCAAGAATAATTCCTCCTGGCCAAATGAATGAAGTCTGGATACATAACCCTTTTCATATTGATTTAGAAAAAATCAGTGACAACTACCTAGTGAAAAACGAGCTAATTGATCTCTGCAATAACAATAAACTCTGAATTGAATTCCAATCATGAAAATTTTTGGTGTATACTTGGAGAAGCATATCCCGTTATCACCAAACGTGTTTACATGGCTATAATTCCATTTATAACAACTTATCTATGTGAATCAGGATTCTCGGTTCTGTTTTCAATCAAATCCAAAACAAGAAACAAACTGGAGCCTAAACATGATAAGCAGGTATCTATTTCAAAAACTGTATCAAGAATAAAACTGTTGGTGGATAAGAAACAGAATCATTTACATTTTATGATAATGTAATTGATTTATTTACCGAATAAAACTTTTATGAAAACTTAATTACTGTTTATTTCTTATATTCTTTGAATCTGTATGGTAAACTTAAGAATTTATTTCTTATTATAATGAATAGGGGGTACCAGATAATTTACTAAAAGCCAAGGGGGGTACAGGGACCAAAAAGGTTAGGAACCCCTATTTTAGTATAAGCTGTCATTTCCTGAAAAATTTAAAGTCAGATATCAAACTTAGCTCTTTGCTTTGTTCAGATGATGTACTACTAAACACATCCAGTGCAAGTCTCGAGGGTTCTCTAACTAAAAATTTGGCATGAAAATGAGCAATAAAATGACCAAGACTGCGAAAAGAAATAGGAACATAAAAAACTTCAGCTTCATTCTGAATAGAGAGCCCATAGAACAAGTAAAATATTTCACCTATTTCGGCACAGTTTTTTTAGTGAAGATAGCAAGTTAAATGTGGAAATAGCAAACAGAATGAGTTATGCTGTTATGGTGGGGAGCCAGTTGAATAAATATATATAGAATAAGAGAGAAATTAGTCAAAACACTAAATTAGTAGTATGTAAGAGAGTGTTCAAACCAGTTTTAAGTTATGGATAAAAGAGTTGAGTTAGAAATAAAGCACTTGATCAAAAGATTAGAGGCCACAAGACTGCGAAAAGAAATAGGAACATAAAAAACTTCAGCTTCATTCTGAATAGAGAGCCCATAGAACAAGTAAAATATTTCACCTATTTCGGCACAGTTTTTTTAGTGAAGATAGCAAGTTAAATGTGGAAATAGCAAACAGAATGAGTTATGCTGTTATGGTGGGGAGCCAGTTGAATAAATATATATAGAATAAGAGAGAAATTAGTCAAAACACTAAATTAGTAGTATGTAAGAGAGTGTTCAAACCAGTTTTAAGTTATGGATAAAAGAGTTGAGTTAGAAATAAAGCACTTGATCAAAAGATTAGAGGCCACAAATATGAGGCTTCTTAGAAAAATATTGGGAGTGAACAAGTGGCATCAATGGCAGAATCATATTAAAAATGAAGACGTTAGGAAGGAACTCGGCATTGTTTGCATTCAAGAATGTGTGACCAGGGCTAATCTAAAGTGGTATGGTCACTTAAATAGAATGGAAGAGGAAAGTTTTACAAAACAGGTGTTTGATGCCAAGATGACAGGAATAAGATCTAGAGGAGATCCAATGTCTAGGTGGATTGATTCAATGAGAAGTGCCTTAGAAGAATGAAATATTAATACAACAATATTAGAATTCTGACAAGTAATAAACTAATTTGGAGGAAAATTGTTGATAGAACTTAATTATGTAGTGCTGTCATAGTAGCCTGAACACCCCCCCTTGAGGATACATATCAGGAAATTGATGATGATGATCAATGATAATATATTTGTATTTTTATTTATTTTTTGCATAATCCCAAAACTCTTCTCTAGTGACCAAAAATGGAACTTTTTCATGGCACTTCACGTTTCCAATAAGTGGAGCAGTGCTTTCATACTGCATGATGAAATTCATCTTTCATCACAAGGCAATCACATAAAGACAAAGACACACACAAAGGTTAGATAAGAACTGATACAAAATAAAACTTTTCAGTAGTATGTCCATTTTTCTTTCAAATAAAATCATTCACTATTTCTACTTTCTTGAAATTAAATGATTTTCAATTATCACATGCAATGTCTGCCTGGCTGACTGAGTCTTTGAACCCCTCCACAGACAATGATTGTCTTTAGGTCAGAGATGAATTTCATTCATCACCTGGTGTGGGACCACTGCCCTGCTTATTGGAGGCCTTGAGCAGCTTGAAAAAGTTCCATGTTTGATCTCTACAGTAGGGTTTCCGGTCTATCCAAAAAGTAAATAAAAATTAATATTAATAACATATAAAATTGAGAAAAATTGAAAAAATCCTTACTCCACTTATAGTACTATTGTACTATGAGTTTACAACCTTTTGCAGGTGGGAGTCAAAAAAAAATCTTAAACTCATTTACTGAAGAAAAACCTCACAGCCACTAGCAACCTATTCCATTAATTCACCTCTCTCCAGGCAAAAAATCTAGTCCTCAAAGATATGTCTCTGTGATAAAGCATGCATGTTTACCTTTTCAACAGTTTTGTAGTTATTATATTAGTAATTTTTCTGCAGCACATCTAGGAAACGTTTTAGATTAAACGGTGCAGCAAACTGTCCTCATTATGTGTATCCTCCACTGAATTTATTCATATCTAATGCTTCAAGAAAATCTGATAAAGCACATATTTTCTTGTTCTTACTCTCTCTCTCTATGTTAAACTTTTAATAGAATATTAATAATCTCTTATAATAAACTTTTAATTTCTTTCTACACCATTCATCTTAAATTAGGAAATGCCATGTGAACTGTTAAGCCAGGCAGTAAAAGCAAGGTGCTCTTTATTATTATTATTATTACATCAGACTTCTATAGAGTCAAGAGACTGTTTGCAGGAGGTTTCACTCTCATGTACTCATTTGATCATGCCTTGACTTAAATGCATTCACCACACTTACAGGCTACTTTATTTCACTTTATTTTCCAAGTCCTGTCAAAGTCTTCCATGACTTTTGTTTAGTTAGTTTTACACAGTGTTTTACATTTTTACATTTTTCACTATATTGTCTAAGATCACATGCTGTGCTTGCCAGGAACTTTCCAGTATGCTTTCTTCTTTTCCTTCACTGCCTCTTTAACTTCCTGTATCCACCATGGAGTTCTAATTTTTCTGTCCTTCGAGACAGCCTCACTATATGCCACTCTGGCTGAATCAATCAATGTTTTCTTCTGGATTTGCCACCGAATATCCAAGGTTTGGTTCTTGTTTGCAATCTCTTTCATTTTTTATTGAATAATTTTGTGTATTTGAGTCTACAGTTCTCTGAAAGCTGTTAAACTTTGATTTGTTTTAAAATTTTGTATGGAGACTCAATCATCAGGGCAGTACTTAATGAAAGTATGACAAAATTGTGTTTCCTTGGTGCAAAAATTCATGATATTAGCCACGCCATCTGGATGCAAAAAGGTAAGTCGAAGGAAATGATTGTCTTGGTTGATACCAAGATTTGAGAGGCAATAAGTATTCTATTAGGGAGGATGTAAAGGAATTGTTAGAAGAGACAAAACTGAAGAGTGAGAAAGTGAAGATTTTAAGTCTCCTTCCATGCTATGATAGAGGCATAACTGAGGGGGGCATTGATAACCAATGAGTCTATACATAGATTGTGCAAAAGGAATGATGTAGAATTTGTGGATCTGTGGTCTCTGTTTGATGGAAAGAAGGATTTGTACAATGAGGATGGACTGCATCTGAATGGTTTTGGTGTTTGATGTCTTGAGAGAGAGCTTTGTTCACTGAACATGCTGACATGCAGATTCAGGGAAACTTAGCAATTAGGGTGGACGTAAGTGAATTTGTGTGAAGGCAACCATGAAGCAAGTGAGTGTAAGAATGACCAAGTGAGGAATCTAGTCTCTCAAGGAAAAGTGGTGGGTGGGGGAATAAAGGGATGTTACTATTTCTATAACACTAATACCAGAAGTATCAGGAACAAGAGAGATGAGGTTTTGGCAGTGCAACCTTGCCAAAAGTTATAGGCATTAGTGAGACTTGGCTTACAGCAGATGATGTAGTTACAGGGATTGAATGCGAAGGGTTTAGTATTTTCAGGGAAGATAAGATGAGGGGAGGAATACTATTGATGATAGCAGATGAATTGCAACCAAAACAAATAGGAGACAGGCAGGAGGATGGCTGTCATTTGAAGCAATCTGGTATGAGATTAAGACCAGTAAGACAAAATATAGTGGTTGTTAGTTGTTGCTATAGGCCAGGGAATTCCACAGATGATCTGGAAGACATACATCGCCAAATTAGTACAATGAGTACAGGTCGGGTGATTATCATGGGGGACTTCAACTATGGAGATATAAACTGAAAAGAAGAAAGATCACATGACAGAAAGGAAATAGAATTTATACACCTACTGAAAGATAATTACTTAAGGCAGCATGTGATAGAGGGGGACTAAGGGCAGGAGAGTATTGGACTTGGTCATAGGATCAGAAGAGCTATCCATAACCATTTTGACAACTTTGCCTCTAATTGGTGAAAGTGACCATGCGGTCTTGACTTGGGAAATTGTAAAACATGAGGAATATTCTATCAAGAAGGGATATTTGTGGAACTACAAGGCAGGTAATTATGGCATGCTTAGAAAGAATTTTAAATCTGTACCATGGTATAAAACACTGCAGGATAAGTATGTTAGTAGTGCATGTGATATAGTTAAGGGTCATCTAGAGGAAGCAGTATTAAATTGTATACCTCAAGTAAGGAGGGTTAATTGGGTAGGAGTTAGATGGATGAGTAATATCATTAAGCATGTAATATCATTGAGCTGCAGAAGAAGAAAATGCTGTGGAAGAAATATAAAGAGAAATGTGACCAGCATGGAAAGGAAGGCAAAATCAGATTATGAGAAGAATTTAGCCAAGCAGGCCAAATGAAATCCCAAACAGTTTCGTTATGTAGCAAGTGAGAGGAAGAATGATTATGGAAGATTGACCTTAATGAGTGATGATGGTCACAAGGAGACGAAAGTGGATAAAATAGTTGAGTTACTGAGTGACCACTTTGCAAGCATATATCTTCCTAGTAAGGTTACCTGCTTTAAACTATGTGACAGATACTAATGCGGAAACAGAGGTGAAAGAATTGGAGGTCCTTAGGATACTGCAGAATCTGAATGTAAATACAGCAAGTGGGATTCAATGGGATATTAGCTAGGGTTTTGCAAGAATGTGCAAGAAAACTGGCAATGCCTTCGACTAAGCTGCTTAATTTAAGTCTCAGCTCTGGTAGAGTTCCAAGGGCAAAATTATTCCTTTCCATAAGGGAGGTTCTAAGACTACAGTAGCAAATTATAAACAAGTCAGTATTTTAGGCTTGGTGGTAAAATTAAAAAATTGGTTAAAAAGAGAATTCAAGAATGGATAGACAAAAATATGATACTGTATGAGGATCATCATGGCTTTGTGAATGGTCAGTCATGCTCTAGTAATTTACTAACTTTTTATAATAGAGTAACAGCTGAGTTGGATAAAGGAAATGGCTTCACAATGATTTTGCTGGATTTTCCAAAGGCATTTAACTAAATACTAAATGGAATACTGTTACGCAAATTAGAACAAATGGGGATGGATATGACACTGGTTGAGTGGATTAAGAGGGTGACTACTTGATATCAAAAAGTGGTATTTGGAGGAGCAGAAATGAGGCAAAGGCAGGTGACTAGTGGTGTGCCATAAGGTTCAGTGCTGGGACTATTGCTGTTTAATTTGTACATAAACGATATAGGAAATCACCTGAAAGGAAATATTGATGATGCAAAATTGGGTAGAGTGGTTAATCAAGTCAATGGTGGAGAACTTGCAGGACGATTTAAATAGTCTGTCAGTATGGGAAAAAGTTAATGGGCATCAGTTTAATGTTGAGAATTGTAAAGTTATGCACTTTGGGATAAATAGATTACAAGCCATTTATAACATTGATGGCATGGTACTCCATGAAATAGATGAAGCTAGAAATTTAGGGATGGTGGTAGACAGAGAGTTAAAGTATAGAGAACATATTACTAAGTTAGCACATATGATTACTTGACTAGTGAAGCACACATTAACAAATAGAGATAAGGAAGTTGTAATTCCTCTTTATAAGGCCTTGATACGCCCACATCTGGATTACTGTGCTCAAGTCTGGTCCCCTGGGTTTCTTGGGGACGTGGAAGCAATGGAGAGGATTCAGAGACGAGTGACCAAGATGGTGAGTGGCCTGTGGAATGTGCCCTATGAGGATAGATTGAAGGTGTGGATTGCAGAAGTTGGTTGATAGAAGAAAAAGAAGGGATATGATAGAGACATTTAAGTTGCTTGAAAATTTTTATAGGATAGATGCAGGGGAAATGTTTCAGCATTTGGCTAGAGCAGGGGTCGGAAACCTTTTTGAACCAAAGAGCCTTTCCACCAAAAAAATTAATTAAAACAAAATTTTGGGAGCTGCAACTTCAATTCGATTTTTCCTGGTAATTCAAATATGATAACTAATATTTAAGGAATTGACAGCGTATACTAGAAATATAAATTAAATAAACTTTAATATATACTTTCGGAAAGTATATATTAAAGTTTCGAAAATATCGGAAAGTATATATTAAAGTTTATTTAATTTATATTTCTAGTATACGCTGTCAATTCCTTAAATATTAGTTATCATGTTTAACCAGCGTATAAGCCTCTCAACAAGAATACTGGTAATTCAAAGTTGCCATTAGTTCAAACTTAGGTAAATTTGTTTTTAATTCAGTACGTCCAGATATCAAATACCACTTTTATGTTTGCATATAAATTTTTTATATGTTCAATAAATGAAACAACATTAAGTTTGATTAAGTTTTTAATCACAAAACATGTTTATGTAAGTATAATATTGCAAAAAAGTCAGAATTTGTATTGCAAAAAGAATTAGTCCGAACAAAAATACAATGTTATGTATTTTAATAGATATTTGATTGTTTTAATTTAAAATTCACTAATGAGACTTTTGATTTTGCATCTTCTCAACCAATTTACTTAAATCTGGATTGTATGTCGTGCATTTTAATAGTAATTCGGCTTTCAAACTTTCATCAGTCAATTTGTTCCTATACTTATTTTTAATGTAATTCATTGAAGAGAAAAATTATTCTCAATTGTACATTGAACCAAAAAGACTCAAAACTCCGAAAGCAGGTCGCCTGGAATTTGAATAATTAGTTGGGAAAGAATTCCAACATTTAAATATAATTTCCTGTGGTGTTTCTTCCATAGTTTCCTCATTTTCTTCAAATTGTGCTACTATTTCCTGAAGTTTTTGTACCCAGATGTTTTTATTCTGAATTTCCAGAAGCTCCATTTATAGTTCTGCAATCGATATTCTGGGAAAAGCTTCAATATCTATTAATTTTTAATTGCAATTTAACAGATGTAATATAAATTTCATCATCTCCTGATTTTTTAAAATCCTGAAATCTGCTTGTAAATGAATCTAAAATTACAGTAATCATTTCAGCGAATATTTTGCAATAAACTTTTTCTTGATTTAAATTCAATCTATAATTTTTTAGATTTTCAAAATATATAAATTTTTCTTTAGTAACATCTTCGAAAAACATTCTTAGTTTCTGTTCAAAGATAAGGACTTCTTCCAGTAATTGTAATGCTGTGTTTCCCTTCCTTTGCAACTTCAAATTTAGCTTATTAAAATATTCTGTCATGTCAAGCAAAAAACAAAAATTTTGTATCCATTCAGGATTACTGAGAAGTTCCACATGATTTACGTTATAATTTTTAGTGATTAACAAAACTGTTACTTCTTCTAAGCACTGAAAAAAACGTTTTAATGCTTTTCCTCTTGATAATTATTGTACAGATGTAAATGTCACTAAATCTTTGTTGACTACCTAGTTCCTCTAAAAATGTGTCAAAAAGTCTGTGATTCAATGCCTGAAATCGGATGAAATTGATCATTGGCACAACAGCATCCATCACTCTTTTTAGTTGTGGTAATAATCCCAAAAAATTTGCAACTAAAGCTTTTTGATGCAAAATGCAATGAAATGAAATAACTCCATGTGGAATGTGAGCGGAGAATAATTTAACAAACCCTTTATTTTTCGCAATCATAGAAGGCGTGCTATCAGTCGCAGTGCATACTATATTATTAATATTTATATTTTTATTCTGTAAACTTGTTAGAAGGTTTTCTGAAATATCTTGACCTGTAGTGTGTCCTTTAAGTGTTAGCAGATCAAGCAGTTGATCAAGAAGATCCATATCAAAATATCATTTGATTCATCAACCACAATAGATATAAAATCGGCAGAATTAATATCCATAATTTGCATATTTGAAACTTCTGCAGAAATTATTGCAATCCGTTCCTTGACAATTCTAGCCGAAAGAGGTAAATCTTTAATTTTTTTATATATCTCATCATTGTAGAAAGTATTTTTAACTTGGGTATAGTTATGTTAAAGATACCAAGCAATTTTAAACCTGGTTTTACTCCATTTTTTCCAAGTAAGCAAACAGACAAAATGTCAAGTTTGCACCTGCAATTTATGCAAGACTAACTGATCCCACAGGTAGTGCAAGACCAAGGCAACTCGTGGTAAAGGTGGAGCAAGCTCTGATCACTAATCTTAATATTTACCCTTAATGCCAAAACACATCTCCAAGAAGGGGATGTATGATGTTTTGTATTAAAGGCTAGGGGCCACTACCCAGACCGGTTTCGACCTTTATTGAGGTCGAATGGGAGTTCATGCCTTTCATCACTGGCCTCTTTAGATTTAAAAAAGTTGTGCTGAGAGTCAGCTTGATAGTGAGAGAGGAGAAGGATAAAGTGGATAGTAGTAGATAGTTAAAAGAGGCCTCAGTCGATCTACTTGGCCTGACTTAAATGTCAGCACCAAGTAGATCTCCGACATTATCTCCCTCCATCCGTTCTTTTCAGCTTTCCCCGGTCAGTCACCTCTTCAGGTGTCTACCCGAGGAAAGTGGGGAAAAACAAATGAAAGAAGCACCACATGAAAAAGAGGAACTGGTAAATAACCTTTAAAATTGCATATAACACTTTGTAAGAAACTAGGTAAATTCTGAAATTTCAACCGGAATGACCAGTTTAATACTGAGAAGAGCGGGGCAGAGCCTGGCCTGGGTGATGCAGCCCACAAGGAGCTGCACCGCCTCGGTGTAAGCCTTTGCAGCCCAGGTTCTCAGGATACCCCCTCCTGTGTGGAATAGACATAGACCTTTTTTACAACAAAAATTCTAATCTGAAAGAGGACAAAAAGAAGAAAAAACAAACCAGATTTTTTTTTTTTTTCCCTCTGGCAGATCGATACTAGGAGTCGACCGACTTGTTAAGCGAGGTTTAAATCCTCCTGCTGTCTATTGTTGTGGGTTTTAATGATGAGATCTGCTAATTTGTCTCCACGGACGTGGTTTAGCATGTAGAGGCCTCTGTGCAGTGCTAGTCCCATGTTGTCCTCTGCATCGATAAGACCAATGATCTTTTCAGGAGTGATTTCATCTGTATTATCGACAAACACGTCGTTCCATTCTGCATTGACGACTCTTGGCCCGTTTTGTCCTGTGAGTATCAGTTGAATGTCTCCGAATGTTTCTATTGCTTTTCGCAGTCTCGCCTCCTCCTCGGGGAAATCTTTTAAGAGATGCAATATAGGTGCATTGGCCTTTGCGTGAGGGAACTTTGTGGGTTCTGAAGTTGACTTTATTTTTCCAACTTCAGCTGGTTTTGGTTTTTTTATATTTACTTCTTCAGGGCTGGCTGGCCTCTTTTGTGTGCTTTCTGCATTGTTGATTTCCATATCTACTGCCTCCGTGTCCTCGTCTATTGTGACTGCAGTGATAGTTCCTTTTTGTTGGTGCTGCTGGTTATTTTCGGTTGCTACATTTGTAGTGGCGGTTTGCTTGGTGGCTAGTTCTTTCTGCCTTTTGTCTTTCCTGGTTGTAGGTTTCTCTATTGGTGTATTCGGCAGTGTTTCAGACGTGGCGACATGATTCTTTCTTGTTGTTCCCTCATGCGCGGCTACAGGGTAGGGAACTCATTCGGTTCTGCGCCAATGATATTTTTGGCTGTTGCTACCGTGTTGGGCATAATACTGCCTCCCAATTTTTCGGCCAGGTTTCTGTCCGGACAGGTGTCCACCTTATGGCCGTTAGTGCCGCATTTTAGGCATGCTGACTGGCACTGTGCTACTGTATGGCCTGCTGTTAAGCAGTTCTTGCCTAACAGCACTGGGCCCCTAGATGAGTGAGGGCGCCGCATCTATTGCCTCTTTACTCCTGGGTAACTCACCATTACCCTGGCTGATCCTATCCTGACGAAATTCGGAATTTCCGCCTTCATCATGACGGAAAAGGTGACTTCACCAGATTTCCATTGTGGGATCTCAGTGTCCGTGCCAACTTCGATATCCCGAACAGCTCCCCATTTCGAGAATACTTTAGTTATGATGTCATTGTCTTCTTCTAAATATTCAAGTGGAAAACGATCTATTCTTACTCTTTTGACAAAGCTTCCTACCACAAAAGGTTGAAAAATTTTTGCCTCGCACTCGACTCCTTTCAGAAGTTTTTCTCTAGTTGCAGCATCTTTGCATACAACTTGAAACCTTCCCCCCCCATAAGGGGTGAAACCAGAAATATTGTCTGCCCCAACGCAGTCAATAATAGCTCTCGCAAACGTCCTCTGGTGAATACCAGTATCTATTTCGAACCCGAGGGTTCTTACCGTCGGTAAAACCGAAGACATTATTTATTATTATTATTATTATTATTATTATTATTATTGTTCCAGGAAACTCCAAGGAGTCGACAGACTCATCGAGGGAGGCCCTAACATCATGTCTGGAACAACTATTCAACATTTACACAGTATCTATCATATCTTGCCTTGAACTCATTCACAGTCGTAGCACCCACAACAGACTCTGGAAGCTTATTCCACTCATTCACCACTCTCCAAGTAAAAAACCTAGCTCTAACACCCTTGTCAACCATGCTCTTCCCCAGCTTCCATGCATGGCCCCTAGTCCTCCCACCACCAGTCATATTTTCTAAAATATCTTCTGGATCAATCTAATAAAAACCCTTCAGTAATTTGAATGTCTCAATCATATCAGCCCTCCTTTGCCTATCGTCCAATTTCTGCAATCCACAAATCCTCAACCTATTCTCATAAGGTTCATTCCACAGACCTGCTATCATCTTGGTCACTCGTCTCTGGACCCTCTCCACTTCCTCCCCATCACGAAGAAACCCTGGTGCCCATAACTGGGCACAGAAGTCCAGATGGGGTCTTATCAAGGCTCGATACAGAGGAACAACAACAACTTGCTTCTCTCTGCATGTTAAAGTATTTTTCAGAAGCCAAGTGATTTGTTGAGCTGTTTTAGTTACTTTTGCAATGTGCCCCCTAAACTTCAACTCCCTATCCACCAGCACTCCCAAATCCCTGGCCTCATCAATCTCCTGGAGTACGGTTCCACCAATGCGATATACTGCTGCTATTCTTTTCACCCCAAAGTGCATAACCTTACACTTTGCCACATTAAACTGACATCCATTTTTCCTAGCCCAGTCCTCCAAAGTATCCAAATCATCCTGTAAAATTTTGACATCCTGTGCACTCACAATTGCTCTACCCAACTTTGCATCATCAGCAAACAAGTGAACACTTCCTCTCAGATCCTTTCCAATATCATTGATGAACAAATTGAAAAGCAGTGGCCCAAGAACAGAGCCATGCGGCACTCCACTAGTCACAAGACGTCTTTTTGACTCCACTCCTGAATAAACCACTCTCTGGTATCTCTCCATCAACCACACTCCTATCCATCTCACCAACCCTATATCCATCCCCATCTGCTCCAGTTTACTGATTAGGGTTCCATGTGGTATCCTGTCAAAGGCCTTGGCAAGGTCCAGTAGTATCACTGTAAACCCATTACCCCTATCCAGTTCAGCCGTCACTGTGTTATAAAACGTGAGCAAGTTACTGAGGCATGATCTACCCTTCACAAAACCATGTTGTCCCCCATACAATATCCCATTTTCATCTATCCAATCCTGTATTCTTTTCTTGACTAGTTTCTCTAAGACCTTTACAATGATTCCTGATATGCTAATCGGTCAGTAATTTACAACAGTAGTCTTGGAACCACCTTTATGCAGTGGAACTATTTTCCCTTTCTTCCACCCGCTCGGGACTAACCCAGACCTGAGACTCTAATTAAACAAAATGGTCAAGGGGCCTGACAATTCTTTAGCTGCTTCTCGTACTACACGAGCTGGTATACCATCCAATCCCACAGATGTATTGACATTGAGGTTGTGCAATAGACTACTCACCTCCACTTCATTCACCACAATTCCCGTTTAATCTACTGGTTCATTCATTTCTGCAATGTCACCACCTGGATGATTTATTCTTGCAAAGTGCTCACTCAGTAACTCAGCTATCTCAACTGATTCAGTTACCTCCCTATCATCGGCATTCTTTAAAATCATTCTGCCATGTACATTTTTCCTTTTACTTGCTACATATCTAAAAAACTGTTTAGGATTCTCTTTAGCCTGCATGGCCAATGTTCTTTCGTAATTCTTTTTTGCTTTTCTTACCACACTTGTTACCCTTCTGGCCTGCACTTTATACCGTTCATGTGCCTGCCGGTCACCTTTCTCCTTAAATTCCCTCCATAGTTGTTTCTTTTTTTGCAGCTCAAGCTTAATGGTGTTATTCATCCATTTAACCCCTACTTGATTTATTATTCGGCTTCTAGGTATACAGTCAGCCATTGCTTCATGCAAGCACTTCTTAACTACCTCCCATGCACTATCAACTTCTAGTCCATTCAGTTGTACATGCCATGGCACTGAGCCAATCAATCTCCTAAGCTTGTCATACTTTCCAGCCTGATAATTCCACATATACCCTGTCTTAATTGAAAATTCTACACCTTTAGCCACCTCCCAAGTCAAGACCCTATGATCACTCTCACCGATTGGTGGCAATGTGGTCATATTTGTTACAGCCAAATCCTCAGATGTAATTACTAGGTCAAGCACTCTCTGACCCCTAGTATTTTCCATTACATGCTGTCACAGATACTTATCCCTTAATAACCGCATAAAATCCAATTCCTTCCTCCCGTGTGTCCTCTCCTCACTCCAATCAATGCGACCATAGTTGAAATCTCCCATAATAATCACCCTCCTTTCACTCATTTCTTCTATTTGCTTGTGCATATTGTCACCAACATCTTTTCCATCACCTGGTCTATAGCAGCACCCAATTGTATATTTAGTTCTGCTAGCCACAATCTCACACCAAATGACCTCAAATGTGCTCTTTTCTCTATCCTGCAATTCAACTTCTATTCTCCTTGGCTGTAGCTCATCAGCTATCATCAACAATACTCCTCCCCCTATTTTATTCTCTCTGTCATTCCTGAACACACTATACCCATCACATTCAATCCCACTAGCTATATCATCTACAGTCAGCCATGTTTCACTAATACCAATAACCTGTGGTCTGGAAGTGCCAACCATTGCCAAAAACTCTTCCTTCTTGTTCCTAATACTCCTAGTATTAGTGTACATGAATTTAAGACCCCCATTAGCCCCAACCCTACCTTGATGCCTTATATTAACTATCCCACTCTGGTTTGTTGTCCTTATTTGCTCTAGCATATTACATTCATTCTTACATTCAACTACCTCCCTAAGGACTGTATATCTACTCACCCCCCCTAACAAATCTAGTTTCCCTGAATTTGCACATCCACTACATTCAGCAACATTTTCTCAAGTTTTCTTACACCATAACCATTCAAATGCAAGCCATCCATCTTATATAGATCCTTTCGCCCATCAAACTCACTCCACACGTCCACAAATTCCACACTACTCGTCATACATAACCCACGCATAAAGTCATTCGCATTTATGGCCTTCCTTTTAAACGTTTCACTGTCATACCGTGGCAAAAGACTAATCATTCTAACTCTCTCTCACTTTTCTCTCACTTTATTCTCTGACTCTTTTCTTTTGCTACCTCAAACAATTCATTCAGGTCTTCTATCATTTCCATTTTATCTCCTTTCAAATCATTCGTACCTGCCACAACAATCATTTCTTTCACCCTTTCCTTTTGCTCTCTAATAGACTCAGTTACATCCTTTATGGTCGCACCAGGTTGGTACGATTTTGTCAAATCCTCTACTAACACACCTCGTACTAACGAGTCTCCATACAGCACTCTATCCTTCATTTTGTTCATGTTCACATTCATACGCCTATTTTTCCTGTCATACCTTTTATTATTGGTTGGTTCATTCAGTCGACTTTTGTTCATGCACTCTAGCTGCTGTTTTGCCCTTTCTATCGCACCATTCAACAACGCGATCTCATTCAATGCATCTATCTCATCTTTTTTATTCTCTGAGAAACCATTTATACTATCATTCACACTCTCATAATTCTCATGGTACAACCTTGCCGTTTCTTGTCATATCGCTATTTTCTTCATTCTGAAGTTTGATAAAAATATCACACTCACGATCCGAAATACACTTCAATTCCTCATTCTCCCTACATTTTCTGCACACATTCAATCCTTTATTATCATCTATCCACACTCCGACCGCACTCCGTAAAGCGTACATTTCACAGCTAGTACACTGACTCATTTCTTTTATACTATTGTTCTTTGATAACGATGGCAAACCATCATTACTGGCGGCCATTTTCCTTCGCAGGTGCCATAATTATTGCAACGTGTTTTATCAAATAATAAGTTATACACACGAAAAACACACAAACAGACGCACTAAAATACGCAAGGCAAACAAAACTATGCAATATTAACTAATTTTATCAACGATAACTGAAAATAATACTTATCTTATCAAGAGCTTGCACGAACACTACGCACTACGATATAACCTCGAACTCAGCCATTTAACGAAAGAAAGGAAGAAGACTTTCCAAGGATAGTCTATTCTTATAAAATAGCGGAATGCCGTGTATAGGCCTAAAAAAAACCACAAAAAGAACAAAGGAATCTTACCAAGGCAGGACTTCAATCGGAGCTCTCTTTTCGGTTCTCCT
Source organism: Typopeltis vanoorti (assembly GCF_054136105.1). Classification (NCBI taxonomy): domain Eukaryota; kingdom Metazoa; phylum Arthropoda; class Arachnida; order Uropygi; family Thelyphonidae; genus Typopeltis; species Typopeltis vanoorti. Next base: position 30,627,860 of record NC_143560.1, read on the forward strand.
AAACTGTTGCTGGAATCTGCTGGAACAGGTTTGAAGAAGGACTGGAACATGGAGCTTTCTCTCAGGGTCACTGAAAAAAGGTCTCATCAGTTGGAGCCAGGCTAGAAATACCAAGATTTTGACTATTGACGTTACTGACAGGATGGGTGAAGCACAAGTGCTTTTCATATTCCCCTTTATCTGTAATGAGAGTTATTTTGGAATGGGAGATTTGTGAGCAATTAAGCTCGCCCTCTGAGGGCAGTAGTGTTAGCTATGATCAATTGAGAGAAGAATAGCCTTCGGTCTTTTGTGTTTGTAGTAATCAGTCTAGTTGTAATTGACAGCTTGCACGATTAGTGGGTTTGAATGTGAACTTGACTTCATGATGAATTTTTCTGCAAGATCACGAAGAAGAGAGGAGATGTATGGAGTGCCGGTTTCTCGGTGAATTTGTGAATTTCTGATGAACCACGGTGCATCCAGGATCATCCTAAGGCATTTGTTTTGGATTCTCTGCAATTTTGAAATGTTTGATCCTGAAGTGTGACTCCATGCTGGTGAGGCGTAGGTAATGACTGGACATATTACAATCCGGTAAAGAAGCAATTTATTATGTAGGTTCAATTTGCTCTTGCGGTTGATCAATGGGTAGAGCTGAGCTATGACTTTGGAAGATTTGGAGCAAACGAGATTGATGTGTTTGTTGAAAAGGAGTTTCTTATCCATCAATACCCCAAGATATTTGGTCTCTGAATGCCATGGGATCTTTTGACCAGAGAGCAGGATGTCTTCTTTGTTGCAGATCTTTCTTCTTGAAAACATCGTGGCTGAGCTTTTGAGGGGATTTACTCGAATTCTCCAGTTGGTGAACCAGTTTGCTAGCTCATTGATACTTCCTTGGAGTCTAGTGATTGCTAGGCGAGGGCTGAGCGATCTAGCTAGAATAGCGGTGTCGTCGGCATAAAGAGCCGTAGTAGTTTTTGGGTTGAGAGGAATATCTGCCATGTAAGTTGTGAAAAGTATTGGGGCCAGAAGAGAACCTTGAGATACTCCCGCCAGGATTTTGCGCCTTGAAGAAACAATTCCGTTGAGTTTTACTTGCATGCATCTTTCATTGATATATGAATATATGAGTTTCACTAGTTTAATTGGGATATTGTTTTCAATTAGTTTGAAGATAAGGCCTTGATGCCAGAAATTATCAAAGGCCTTGGCAACATCCAAAAATACAGCAGCAGTATGAAGGTGCCAGTTAAAGCCATGATATGTTCTGTTAGTCAGTGAATTTGTTGCACCGTGTTGTGAGCCTTGCGAAACCCAAATTGCTCATTTGGGATTATTTTCTGTTGGTCCACTGCTGATTGTAGTCTTGATAGGATGACCTTTTCTGTTACTTTGCCAAGACAGGAAAGAAGACTAATGGGCCTGTAGCTTTGGGGAAGTTGTGGGTTATTACCAGGTTTTTTCAGAGGTATAATGTCTGCGATTTTCCAATCAGAGGGAAAGTATTGGAATCCTAAAATGGAATTGGTAATATTAACTAGATGAATTATGGCTTTCCGTGGGAATAGCTTTATTGTTCTATTGGTAATGCCGTCAGGGCCGGGGGCCTTTTTATTCTTCAGATGGGAAATGATATTTATTATTTCTGTTGGAGATGTGGGGGTGATGGTTTCTGAATCATCCTTAGGCTGACTTAGTGCATTTCTAACTTTACGATGAACTTTGTAAATGAGATTGATATTTAAGTTTGCATAAGATGGGCTGCATTGATTTTCCAGATTGTCAATTAGGGCTTCTGCTTTTTCTTCATCTGTGTGTGCAACTCCAAGATTGGTCTTTAAAGGGGGAAGTGGTTGTCTTTTGGTACGAAGAGATTTTACAAACTTCCACATGGAGTTATCTTCTGGGTTGATTTCTTTCAGTTTGGTTTCCCATTTGGAGTTCCTGTGGACCTGGAGGGCTTCTCGAACCTGTCTGTTCAAAGTGTTTAAGGTTGCTTTGTCCTGCGGGGCTCTGGTGTTGTGATATCGCTTTCTGGCCTTGTTTTTGGCTCTAATCAGGTCTATTATCTCTTCTGGGATCATAGAAGCATGGAAGACAGTGGTTTGAGTGACTGATGCTATTGCTGTGTTGATTTGCCTAGTTAAATTGTTTACAGCTTGATCTATTTCTTCTTTTTTACGAATGACAGGGGGAGGACCGATGTGGATTGGAAGAACCTTAGAGAGCTTGTCCCATGGTATGAAAGAATGATGGGGAGAGAGTTGGTCTTGAAGTCCTAACCTGAGTAGGATGGGATTATGATCTGAGTTAAGCTCTTCTACTGTCTCCAGCTGGTATTGATATTTGATGTTTCTGAGGATAACTATGTCTAATACATCAGAACTTCCTGATGGGCTGTAGTGGGTGGGCTCAGTGGGTCCAGCTACTATTGATGAGTTGAGTAATGTGTAGTTGTATAAGGTACGGCCTTTGGTGTTGATTGACCAACTGAACCAGGCCGTATGTTTGGAGTTAAGGTCTCCAGCTATAATTATGGAATCCGTGGAGCCGAGGATGGAGTCTAAGTCTGCTGTCAATAGTGGAATACTGGGAAGATTGTATGCTGCGTAGATTTTGAGTTTGCCAGCGTTATTTGTGTGCACCTCCACACCCGTCACCTCAAGGTTTAGAGTTTGGGGGTTGGTCAGCGAATTGTGGCTTAAATAATTTTTGATAAAAATAGCTGTTCCGCCTCCACTAGAGTTAAGTCTGTCTGTCCTGTATAAAATATTACCTCTTAGTTTTGGATTGTTTGATGGTCTGAGGTGGGATTCACTGATCAAGATTATGTCTGGATTGTATCTTTTTGCAAATTCTTGCAGCTCGAGAATTTTGTTTGTTAAGCCATTGGCATTCCATGCTGTTATCATGAGAGAATTTGGTTTAAATTTTTTAAACATTATAGAGAGCTGTTAATATGGATTGGGTTTCTAGGTAGAATCTTTTTCTGGAGGATGGTGAGGTGCTTGCTTTGCTGAATTCATGCAGCATTGTTGCAAGTGACGAGGTTAAAGCTGATGTGAGATTAGAGCTTGTTCGCTCTTGTGATGAAGTCTGGGTTCTTAACACTTCCGCATATGATTTGGACATGGTTGAAGGTCGAGTGCCTTCCTGTGTTGTCGAATGTGAGGTAATATGATCTGGAGGGCGAACTGCTTGGACGTGCATTGTGTCATTTCTTGGAGGAGCGTGGTTACTTCTTAATGATCCACGGTTTTTTGGATGGAAAAGGCAACCCTTGTAATTAGAGGGGGTGTGGTCCTCTACAGTTGGCACAACAGGCAGGTGTCGACCTGGGTTTGGTGCAGGAGTTGGTTTGATGACCCTCACCGCATTTTAGGCATCTATATGCAGCTCTGCACAGTTTTTGGGCATGCCCGAAACTCTGGCATCTGTGGCACTGCCCTGCCGATGCCTTCTTCCTTAGAGGTTTGGTTGTGATTTTAAGCTTACAGATGTCCGTTACTTCATAGATGCTTTTTTGTGTGTTGGAGATTTCGACCAACACCAGTGGCATTGGTGTTTTATCTGACCTCAACATTCTACTGACTTTGGTTGGAGTCAGTCCTTGATTGATGAGGTCAGCTGTGATCTCATCAGTTGTGATGCCTTCAGCCACTCCTCTTAGAACTACCTTTAAGTTCTTCTCGCTTGCTAGCGCAAAGGTGTGGAAGGGCAGTTTTGAGTTGTCAAACATTTTCGTCATCAAGCGATAATCAGTGACAGTGGTAGGGTGGATCTTTACACCCTCTTCAGTATTTCTTGCCCAGGAAAAATTGATATTATGTTCTCCTAGGGATCTTGAGACTGAGGTCCATTTGTCTTTATCTCGAAGGATAACTGGAGGGACCTTTTCTTTTCTGTCTTGGGAGATCTGATTTTGTTGAGTTGTTACATTATCTTCCAATTCACCTCCCGATGTTCTTCGTCTTTTATTAGATTGTTCCTCATGAGAACAATCGAACTGTCGGGGAATCTTTGTAGGTAGAACAGGTGTAATGTCCTCTTCTATGTCCAATTCATCATCTTCAGTGTCATTTACTTGAGTGAAGAGATTCAAGCAACCAGGATAGTCTGTATCAAATTTCTTAAGGATGAATTTGAGAATGTCAAGTGACATATCTTTGTTTAGCTGTTGAATGGCATCCTTGATATCGTTTACATTCTCCATTCTTGTGTACGAAATATTAAGATATATTTCGGATAGGTATAATGGCGAATAGAACGGGCTAGGGCCAGAAAATTGTATCAAAAGTCAAATTCTTACCTTCTATTCCGCAAACAAAGCAGATTCACAATATCTAAAACTCACTAATCACCACTGAAATCAAAAAACATTCTTCGCAACAACAACCATCATGCGAGACTACTATGCGAGCCGCCATCTTTTCTTCCTTCAAATACCAAGATTTAGTAATGCAGAGCTTGTAAGTATTTTACCAAAACAAGTTACCATAAGGTGTTATAACCTTATTAAATAAAAATCTCAGGAGGAGATATAGATGTAGAAAGTATTTTTAACTTGGGCATAGTTATGTTAAAGATACCAAGCAATTTTAAACCTGGTTTTACTCCATTTTTTCCAAGTAAGCAAACAGACAAAATGTCAAGTTTGCACCTGAAATTTATGCAAGACTAGCTGATCCCACAGGTAGTGCAAGACCAAGGTAAAACATTTCTATATGTCTGGTAGTCATTTCTTACTCTGCTGTTTAGATCTCCAAGAAGGTCTAACTTTCCCTTTTTTTTTTGTTGTGTCGAAAAATTCTTCCTTAATAGAAGCATATTCAGGTCTTTAGACATAAATAAGTCTCATTGTCCAGTTCCTCATTTTGATATTTTTTCATATCACCCATACTTGTTATTGAATACCATTTGAAGATTATCATCATATTTCATGTTGAATACCATAGCTAATCCTTCTTTTCTCCGAATATAACATCCTGCATTTCTTGCTTAGAAAGATCTCACCTGCTTTTGTCATCTTTGTTTTAGTAAAACTTATCATGTTGATTTTGTACTTATCCAATTCTTCTGCTAGTTCCATTTCTTTTCCATTGAAGCTTCTTATGTTGATGGGTGCAAATATGATATTGAGTTGAGATTTGTTCCATTAGCTAACTTTTTGCTGTTCGTGCCGGTTCTTTTATGAAAACAATGCTCGGGAACGTCCCAATTATCATGTTCTACCATCAGTTTGAATTATGGTTTAACCACTAAAAATACAGTTTGGTTAGCTAAATCCCAAATTGCTAGCTGATCCTCTGTCTCAATAAGAAACAGAAGGATATTTGTGTTTCAGAGAAGCTAGGAAGGCATTTGTCTGTGTAGTTAGCTTAGTGGCTTTGCGCTTCGCAACCATATGCCTGGGGAAGGAATGTCCCAGGTTTGATTCCTGTCGAAGACGTGAGGAACTTGATGATCTTCCTCAGCCATAGCCAAGTTAGCTGGTCTTGGGCACAGGCAGTAGGGTTTTTTTACACCAGTTTATTTGGCGTTTTTCATCCAGCAAGCAGGCAAACCAGCCCCATGAACATATGCTGCCACAGTCAAAAATATATTCCCCCCAGTGGCATGCTAGGTGACAGGTCATTTGGGAGTGGTACTAACAAGAAGTCGCATCTAAGTAACACACAGACCCTGCATAAAAAGCGGGAATAACGCATAGTGAAAGAAGAAGCTAGGAAGGCATTTAGTTTATGAACTGGATGGAAAAAATCTTGTAAGTTAATCTGGCAAAGAAATCTTGCAATTTTCTCTGATAGCCCTTTAACATATTGTATTGAAATTCTAGAAACTTCTTCTTGAGGAGGATTAGGATGAAGGCTATAATTATCTCTGTTCATGAAGCCTTTGTTATTGTGGGCAGATGGGTCTTTCTGCTCAGATTTGTCTAGACGAACATCAAGAGTATATTTTACTTCAAGAGTCTGATGAGTCTGGTTTAGCCAGCCATGCCTTATCCACTAGAATTAGAATTCATTGGAATAAAACTAAAGTCCTACAAGCAGTGGTAAGTTGTATACCACGAGTGAAGAAGAGGACACAATTTGGAGTAAGGTGGATGACAAACAATATTAAACAGGAATTGCATGCGAAAAAGAGACTATCAAAGATATATAATGAGACGGGTGAAGAGAAGATGCATGAAGAATATAAGATGCATGAAGAATATAAGACACAGGCCAGAAGAGTGACTAGTGTGGTAAGGAAAGCGAAACTGGAATAAGAGAGGAGATTGGCCCTAAGATCCAAAGAAAATCCTAGGGAATTTTTTAGCTATGTGGCCAGTAGGAGGAGAAATGACTGTGGAAGAATGATATTGTGGAATAAAAAATGGGAATAGAGTGACTGATGCAGAGGACATTGGAGTATTTCATCCTGGAGGAGTCAGTTTTAATATTAGAGGGATAGGGCAGGTTCGAGGTTTAGAGGTATAGGAGGAGAGTGTGTTTCAAATACCGAGTACTCTGGATGTCAGTAAAGCTTTGGGACTGGATGGTATTTCACCACGAGTTCTGAGAGAATGTGCTAGGGAACTGACAGTACCTTTGACCTGGCTTTTCAATGAAAGTATAGCTGCGGGAAAGGTGCCCATGGAATGGAAGGAAGGTAAGATAGTGCCATTGCATAAGGGTGGTAGCAGACTGGAAGTGTCTAATTATAGGCCAGTTTGTGTGCGTCATCAGTAGTTGTTAAGATCTTGAAGAAAGTAGTGAGGGACCGTATACAGCATTAGGCAGATGAGAGTAATGTTATCTGTGAGAGTCAACATGGATTTGTGAAGGGGCCTCTTGTTTTAGCAATATGCTAGCCTTTTATAATAAAGTTACAAGAGCATTAGATGAGGGAAAGGCATATACTGCCATTTTCTTAGACTTAGCGAAGGCATTTGACAGGGTGCCACATGATAAGCTGATATTTAAGTTGCAGCACATGGGTCTGAATGTCAGATTGATCAACTGGATTCAGGCTGTTCGATAGGTATCAGAGAGTTGTGTATGGTGGGGCAGTTTCAAGGAGGCGGAGGGTTACAAGTGGGGTCCCACAGGGCTCAGTACTGGGACCTATATTGTTTAACCTTTATATCAATGACATTGTCAGTGGATTGCAAGGGGATATTCAGTTGTTTGTGGATGATGCGAAGCTGGGAAAGATTATTAGTAATAGTGCAGATGTGGTAGCCCTGCAAGAGGATTTGAATAAGCTAGATAGATGGGCAAATAAATGGGGGTGTTGGTTTAATGCAGCAAAGTGTAAGGTCTTGAGGTTTGGGAAACATCGATAGGATGCTGCATACTCTGTGGGAGGAGTTATACTGGAGGAAGTAGGGGAGACAAGAGATCTGAGGTTGATGATTGATAGAAACCTGAAATTTAGGGGACATATTGCAAAGGTGGTGAAGGTAACACAGAGGATTGCTGCAATAATGAGAAGGACACTGACCTGCAGGGATAAAAGGGTTATCATTCCATTGTATAGGTCTGATCAGACCACACTTAGACTATTGTTCTCAGATTTGGTCCCTAGGATTTGAAAGGGATAAATTAACTGTGGAAAGGGTACAAAGGCAGATAAACAAAGATGGTTTCAGAACTGTACAATGTTAGTTATGAAGATCGGCTGAAGGAATGTGGACTGCAGAGTTTGGTGGATAGAAGAAGGAGAGGTGATATGATTGAGACTTTTAAACTATTGAGAGGTGGCTACAGGGTTGACACTAGGGAGTTATTTCGCTTGGTTGAACAGTGGGAAGGAGTGATGACAAGAGGCCATCCCTGGAAGTTATGAAAGGAAACTAAGCAAGAGGGTGAGGAGTGGTTTCTTTGCATGAAAGATGGTTGAACCATGGAATGCATTGCCTGATGGAGTGGTGAGAGCGAGAACAGTCGATGAGTTTAAGGAGTGGTATGATAGATTGTGTTTCTTAGGATGGGGGACCTCCCCTCGATGAGTCTTGATAGACTTTGTGTTTATTAAGAATGAACATGAGCCTTTTGACTCCGTGGAGGCCTGAATAATAGTATTATTTTATTATTATGTTATCTGCTTACATTTTGATATTTAGATGGATCCTATATGCCCTCTTGAGAGAACATATCAAGAATTTAATGATGATGATGATGGCATATTTATACTCATGAATTTTGTGATGAGAAAGATTAATAATGTACATTTTGGGGGGGAAGAAGAAGATTTTGTATTTTGCTTTGATGAGATAAAAGAACAGCAGGTAAATGTCTCTTTATATCACTAACTGTAATGTGTACTCAAAATTCTCAGTGCTTCATCCATTTGATGGTTGAATGGCTTCACAGCCTAAGCGACAACAGTTTGTTTATAATAGATATTGCTTTGCTGTTAAATGCAAATGCTTATTTACATGTTACTATAAACAGTAAGTATCTTGTGGGCCTCAACTTGACTTTAGAACTTTTTTATTGCTGTATATGTTGTGTTCTATGTTTGGTTATGAAGTATTACAGATTGTATCAAATGTTATACGTTTGTTATAAGTATTTGTAGTAAATGCTTGCCTTGAGCTCATCATATTTACATAAATTTGTATTATGTAGTATTTTAAGAATTTATAATCAGCTATGGATTAAAAATTCCAAAATAATAATGATGTGATGATAATAATAATAATAAATGAATAACATAAATAAAAATAAGAATGAATATTTTTATACTGGAGAGCCTCTGTATAATTTCAATCATTAAGGATGATACTCTTTGGATGGAAAGATCTGAGTTCAAATCACTTGATGTGAAGAATTTTTATAAGGAATTTTCAACTAAAGGTGAGTTAGTTGGTTTCATACAGAGGTGACAACAAAGTTTTTCCTCTTGGAAAAACCTTGTTGGAGATGCAAACCTCGTGGTTTGTATCCGTGATAGACCCTTGAGACTTCTTTGTAATGGGAGGATGAGATATTTTATACTTTGCAGTGATGCCTAATAGATTTGTTAGCAGAAATAACAATTCATTAAATTATCATTAGACTCACTAAATAAAAGTTTGGACATGTCTTTGTGACTAAGCTGTTTTTGTATTGGTCTGGGGAGTGGTATTAATTATTGTTTGCTATTATACATTCTCTACAAAGAGAATTGGATTATGCAGTATTCATGATTAAGTTACATGTGTTTCTCCAATGCAATGTTTATATTCATGTGACAACTTCATTTTGTTCCTGAGTAAAACATAGATGAAAACAAGAATATAATTTCTCATCAAATACAAAATTCAGTTCATTAACACTTCAAAATATGAAATCAAATTTCATATTTTTCAGTGCTGTCTACTGAACATTTGTTTAATAAAATGAAATTAAAAAAGTTAATGCTACTCATTATATTTAAAAACAGGCTTAAATTATTATTATTATCTGAGACCTTCAGGAACTCAAGGATTTGTCGAGAGAGAGAGGGACACCATATATCACTCACACAAGCTTTCATATCTTCTCTTAAATAATTCACACTAGATGCATTGACAACTTCAACAGGCATGTTGTTCCACTTACTCACTGCTCTGTGAGAGAAAAATCTAGCTCTCATCTTTTTTTTTTTTTTTTTTTTTTTTACCATACACAAATCCACCTTCCATGGATTCCTCCTTGTCCTCTCCCCAACTTTCATATAACAAAAAATTTCATCAGCTGAGATACTCAGAAGTTTACAGACTTCTATCATATCATCCCTCTTTCTTCTGTCTTCTAGTGCCTGCGGTCCATATAATCTCAATCTTTCTCTCTTTCTCCATAATGTGCATTGTATAATTCTAGCATGATCTTTATAACTCTTTCCACAGCTTTTATTAACATCTCGGAGCCCAGGAGAACAAATTTCTGCATAGTGGTCCAAGGTGCGGTCATATCAAGGCCTTTTAAATGGCAGAATGACTTTTACGTAAATGTTTGTTTCAATTTCAAGAACTCAATTATCCTCTGAATTGTATTTTTTTTTATATATATTTTGCAGTTTTTGCTACATGACCTATGAACTTTAAATTCCTATCCACCATAATGCCAAGTTCCCTAGATTCATCAGTTTTTTGAACCATAACCCCACAAATATAATATGCTCTTGGAAATCTCGCCACACCAAAGTGCATAACGTTTCACTTACCAACATTGCATAGACAATTATTATCAATTGCCCACTGTTTTGGCTCATTCAAATGATTCTGTAAGTGCTAGATATCAGTAGCATCTCTGATTGCTCTGCCTATCTTTGAATCATCAGAAAACAATTGAGCATCTCCTGTCAGACTCTTCCCAATATCATTAATTCATAGATTGAAAACAGTGGTCTAAGGATTGATCTCTGGGAAATACCACATTAACCACAAGCTTATCCAAGCCAATAAGAATGAATAAAACAGTATCATGTTTTATTCATTCCTCTTATCCATTTCCGCCTTAACATTATTATAAAATGTGAATAGTTGCTCATGCATGACCTTCCTTTAGTAAATCCATGCATTTACTTGCAAAGTATAGCTTGTCTATCAACCTATTTCTGTATGCAAATTCTTATCAACTTCTTTAAAATCTTCACAGTCACTCCATAGTCTGATAGGTTAATAATTAGGTGCATCAATCTTTGCACCACCCTTATGCACTGGGATTATTATACATTCTTTCCATTCATATGGGATCTTTCCTGAGCTGAGACTCAAATTATACGAACATATCAATGGCCTAGTCTATTCCTCTAGTATACATGTCTATATCCCATATTGCCGAATTCTTATTCAGGTTATGCAACAGCTCTTTAACATCATTCTCATTCATCTTTATCTCTTCATCCAGTGTAGTGATAGCATTGTGTGCTATGTTACGTACACCAAATTGATAGATCTTAGTGAAGTGAGCACTCATTACGTGCTTTTGACACAAAGGTACCGTTTGCATTCAGTAAAGTTACACTTCCACATTCATTCTTTCTTTTACTTGCAGCATAATGATAAAATTCGTTTGGTTGCTTTTATCCTGCATAGCCAATTTCTTTTCATTCTTATTAAGTAAGAGATCCTTATGGATCTCTTACTTAATAAGGTTGCACATCCATTTCCTCTCAATATGTTCTCTGAACTCTAGAGGCACATTCACATACCACATTATTTAATCATTGTTTCTAAGCTTCCCATTCAATAGCTGATATAGTGCAACCAAGCATGGTATTATTCTGATTGTATCATGCTTTCTATCTTTATAGTTCAGCATGCAACCTTTCCTAACTGAAACATCCATATATTTAGTTAACTTTCCAGGCCAGTATAGTGTGATTGCTGTCACCAGCTGGTGGTAAAATAGTCTCCTTAACTGAATTCCCTTTTGACTCTACGATCAAATCTAACACTCCTTAACCTCATATTCTTTCTTTCACATGCTCTTGAGGAAGTTGTTGCAACAGCTTGATAAATTCTCCTTCATTCTTATCATGGATTTCTCTTCTACCTGTAATGATTACTCATATAGTACCCAACAGAATAATTTGGCAGTACATTTCATCATCTCTAGCAACTGACCTGCTAGGTCTGTAGCACCACCTTAAACTTGTATAAAGGATTAAACCAAGAATATAATTTTTCGCATTTTAATTTACCCCACCATATGTTTCATCTTGCTTGTTTCAACTTCACACGATATCCTCAAACTCACTGCTACATGGGACATCTTTACTATTATTGCTTTCATGCATTTCTACCCTAACCGGGTAGAAATGCATGAAAGCAATAATAGTAATACCACCAATCTTAGGCCACTATAAATTTACTAAAGCAATGAACTCATCTCCTTTATTACTGATGCTCCTGGCATTTGTGTATCTTCATAACAAATTACCTCCTAGCTTTTTTTTTCATACTTAAATCTATAGCTTGCTTGGCATAGTTGCAGAACTTTCTCTTTTCCCTTTCTAGATACACTCAAAAGGCCAAACCCAAAGTGTACATTTCTGTTCCTTTGCCAGATACATAACCATACTCAGTGGCATTCATATTGTTACCATGTTTGTATACCATAGCTGAACCTACAATTACATTCTCTCCTTTTCTCCCATGATCTAGTTTTCCTGATTCTCAGCATTAGGTCTCATCCCAATTAGTTATTTTTCCAGTCCCTGATGCCATATCTCTACATTCAAGTGCATTCCTCTTATACAAGTCCTTTCTACCATCAAAAACTCAATTCGCACATCCAAAAATTCACACCCATTTCTTCTATACTGCTGTGCATTGAAAAATTTGCTTTCATGGCTCTTCTTCTTAACTTGGTACTCTCATATCCCAGTAGCAAACCAACATATTGTACTCTCTCACTTTTCTTTCTCACTTCTGCCAACAGTCCTTTCATATTTTCTTGTACAATATTTGCTGCTGCTTATTTATTTATATCTATTTATGTCTATTAATTTATTTGAGAGGAGATTGAATTTTCAATAATCTAGGAATCAATTTATGAAAATTTCTTCACATTTGTTTGCTTTGTTCATACCTTTGTTTGATTACGCTAAGGTAAAATATAGATAAAGATAACTATATAATTTCTTGTCTAGCATAAAATCAACCCCTAAGGTTTTATATTTTGCAGCATTGGTTACTGAACTTTTCTTAATATAATTACATAAGTTAATTTTGTTTGTTTAAAAACTGGCTTCAATTTAGTTAAGAGAAAATTGAATTGCTATTAACCTTGGAATTGTTAAAAACGTTTTCCAGTTTTTAATATCTACTAGTTTTTCTTATGCTAGGCTTTTTTTTTTCTTAATTGCAGTATAAAAATGTCTGTTTTTTTATATTATTTAATTTTTTTATTAATAGGTGCAGTTAAGGAGATCAGCACAAGAATATTCTGATCCAGAGAATGATCTTTATCAGTGGTGTCATGGAAGCAAGTTTTGCAGTGGATTGCTAGAGGGAATGATTATTTTAGCTGACTTTGGGGAATCATTTGAAATTAAAGTTAGAGGACCATCAGATATGAAAATTGATAGGTAATATATATCAAAAGACCTAAAAACAAGAATATTTTTCTTGATGAAAGTGGTGGGTTTATTATTTAGAATAATAAGAAAAACAGAGAAATTGCAGTGCCAATGTTTGTAGAAATAAAATTTTTAATCTATAATATAGCAGATACTTTAAATCTACAGAGAAACAGGTTATTATATAGCATAGGTTCGTTATTAAGAATTGTAAGTTGGAAAAAAAAAAAAGAAACTATTTCTTCCTTTCTGACTCTTGGATGCAGATATGAGACAGTAGTCAGGTGACATAGTAGACCTATTTAATGGCTGTGAAACCATGTCTAATTTGCACTTGATAGATAACGATAATTGTAGAGAAATTATTTTCAGCAATGGCCATGAAGTTTCCATGATGGCAGGTGATCTCTTATGATTCTCTGCACTTTAAATAGCAACAGACTTTTCCTCCTCATCATTCATGTCATGTGGTTACCTTGTTGTTGGCATTTATGCATGGAACATATTTTAACTTTTCAATATATAAGGACTAAACTCAAATCCTTGGTCACCATGTATCATAATGCCTAACGTTGTTTCATTAAAAAAATTACATATATATACATTATAGAACATTTAGATTCTTTAGTTTTGGACTTTGTATCAACAGAAATGTAAATCTGATTTATATTGTGAATCAGCTTGAAAACGACTTTTCATGGATGATGTCATCAATTAATTATAGAAATGAGAGAAGGTGAAAATTATGTTGTGAAAACTCATGCTGATTAATACAAATGAATGAATGAATTATTATGGCAGTGTTCTTCAGCTATAGTTCAGTGTCCAATGTTGAAAGCCACTCTAGAGCCTCCTTTGACACTTCATATATCTCTTGCAGGTTGGCATGGCAATGGCAGAGAGAGAGCAGTCACTGATGATATGTTTAAAAGTCTGTAAAATATGGGTACAGTCACAGATTCACCCTGATTCTGTTGATAGTTGTGCATAACTTTCTAGGAAGGATGAAGCCAGGCTGGTGGCTGCAGAGGTCTTTCACAAGAGAACCATTTATTACAAGTTCATAGTCCATTGTTGGTTCCAGATGTTGTGAGATGAAGGTGCTGGACCAGAATGAGTGCCTTGACTTCATTCAGGTTCTCAGTGGATTTATATGAGTGTAGAGACAGTAGGGAGTTATTTGTGATTTTCTCCAGTTCTTTTAGTGAAGACTACTTTCTTCGTATGTTTGGTGGGGCTATGTAGGAAAGCACTGATAGCTGTGGCAGAGGGGGTGGACTTAACGGTCCTGCTAATTGTGCACATGGTTATGTTCAGTTGGGAGTCAATGTTTATGTGAGCACTTCTTTTCCAGACTGGTATGTAGTACTCATTAGCAGAGTAAACAAGGGCCAAACCTGAGACCCTAAGTACCTCGGCTTTGCAACCCTAGCTAGTTCCACTTAGTCTTGAGATGATGTTGTTTCTTGTTTTTATTTTGTTTTTTACTTTACAAATATCATTTTTGTAGGTAAGACTTTTATTCAGGTTTATTCCAAGGTATTGTGGATGAGGATCATGCTTGACTTGATCATGCTGATTAATAAAAGTTTATACAACTGCATTTTGTTTTTCTCACAAATGATTATATGGTCTGGCATTATGAATTCTCACAAGTCATTATGGCTAAATTTAGTCAGAGAAATTAAGAAATAGATCACTAAGATTTTATATACAAAATTTTTGGCATGTTACATATTAGTGTACAAATGAGAATTGGCAGTTAAGTTTCAGAATATTACAATAGTTTAATGTCCGTGAGTTGATGGACATTAAACTATGTTATAAACTAAATATCTGGAATTTGTACCATAACAGTGGATCAAAAGAAATTAATTTAAAACTTTAAATGATTTCGAATCATAAGAAGTCACCTTCTATCAAGGAAACTTCATGGCTATTGCCGAAAATAAAATTTCTCTACAAGTATTGTTATCTATCAAGTGTAGATCAGACATAATTTCACCTCTGGATGTAATACTTCTTGTATCTGTACAGAACACTAAGGGAAAGCAGAATATAATATGTTCCACCAACTAAAGCTGGGTCTAACCTAGCTCCTAAAGTTCTATGTATCATTTCAGAATTTTTTCAGTCTTCATATGCAGTTCATAGTTTATAGAAACTTAATAAAATAATATATTTTTGGTAATTTTTTTGTAGAATTAATATCTTGCATGTGCATGTGATGAGTTAATTTCTTATGCTAACATGAAAATGATGCTTGGTCAATAATGTGTGTATGTGTGTGTGTTTGCATTGTGCATGTGATGGATTAATTTCTTATGCTAACATGATTTATGAAGCTTGACCAATCATCACTAATTACTGTTTAACAGATACTTATGCCATGAGAGTTTTCTTTAAATTAACACGATAAACACAAGCAATAAGTAATACTATTTTGATATTACATATTCCTTGTGTTTTTCATGTTAATTTAAAGAAACCATCATGACTAAACAAATAACTCTGGCTATGAAAGGAAAATTGACTATCATAACACATTCAACTATTTCTTAGCTGTTCCTTCAGTTAACATGAAGAATATGGATCAAATGAAAAAGCTACATGGATTAAATAAAAAATCACTAGGTGGCAAAGATAAAAGTAGATGGTCAGTGTGATGTTTTAAAAAAATGCTTTTAGTATTAAGAGAGGATTTTTGTGTCTTCACTAATATCGGTTTTAAGTTTGCACTACTGAGGTTGCTTCTTTTTTTTTTTTTTTCATATGATTTGTCTTGTTATTATACAAGTTTATTTTGTCTCTTGCTCACTTGGTTTAACTTTACTCCTATTCATTATGGTCACTAGAGCTAACGTGTGTCTCTCATCCCACCACCATTTAAAGACTACAGTTATACATAGCATATGGAGAATTTCTTAGCATGCTGCATAAGATATTAATGCACAGAAGCTAGGTAGAGAATGAGAGAGAAAATGTGAGAGAAGAAGGCAAGAGAAGGAGAGGAGGAAGGGAGGAAGTTAGAGAATTGGGTACAAGGGATAGAGAGACATAAGAAGGTGCAAAAGTGGGAGATAAAGACAGTGGGGGGGGGGGTAAAAAAGTGTTAGTGCAAGGGATAGAGGATGAGAGGAAGGAAAGAATGTGTGAGAGAAAGAGTCGGGGATGCAAGTGAGAGAAGAATGAATGGAACTGTGAGAGGTGCAATGTATAGAAATTTGATAATCTGTGGTTTGTAGAATGGAATGTTAGAGGAGGGCTCATATTGCATCATATACAGTAATAATGAAGAGGAGAAGAGTAGTGATAATGAATGAGATGATAATGAGAATGTGTAGAAAGAGAGGTCTGGAATATATGGATGCTTGGAGTACATTTGAAGATAAAAGGGGGTTGTATGCAAGAGATGATTACATATGAACAAAGAAGGATGCAGGCATTTGGAGAGACTGTCATTTTCTGGCAAGTAAGTGTGTTAAGTGAGGAAGCTAGAGTTGAGGGTGGCTTCCTATGGGCACTGTGGCTTAAAAAAATGAGAAGATATATACTATATTGTGAACTGAGTGGAATCTGCAGAGGATAATAACTATGTGAATATTGATAGTATTCACATTGCCAAGAGCATTAGGAATAAAGGGAATGAGTTTTTGGCACATTGATGAATTCAGTCTCAAGTTTTTTCTGATATCGGTAAAATGGGACATTTGGTTGACAGGGAAGGTAAATAAGGTGGTAAAGGATTTAATTGTGAATTAGATATACCTGATTCCATTTGGTGAGAGCAACCATGTAGTCTTGACTTGGAAAATGAATAGGCATGTAGAAGCATCAAGGCAGAAGGAATTTATGTGGAATTATAAAGCAGGCAGCTATAATAGACTTAGAAACCACCAATTTGGAGCAATTAACTGGATGAAAGAATATGAAGAAAGAGAAGTCTGTAGTGCATGTGAGCAAAGCAAAGCAAAGAATGGAACAAACCAGCATTGACAAAACCAATGTCCTGGAACATAAATAGGAATCCACTAGAAGAAATAAATGAAACTATTTGCATATGGAAATGGATGATTATTTGAAGTTCTGCTTACATCCCAATATAAAATTCACTCTCAAAGTAAACGAAGAGGAAAAAAAGTTTTCCTTTACTGTATACAGAAAATCTAATCTACCACAACAGGAAAATTTTTAAATGCCATTTCACATCACTGCCATCCATTACAAAAGATAGGCATAAATAAAACTTTACAAGACAGAGCATACAATATATCAAGCACATCAATTAAAAGGAATAAAGAATTGCACTACCTGAAACAGAACCTCACACTCAATGGTTATGAATCCAAGATGATCAGAAAATTTCTTAACACATCTCCTGCAACTCCCTTACTTAAACAAGATTTCAAAAATGCATTATTTTTGTGTGTACAACATAAAATTGGCTTTTTTACCTTTACAAAAAATCTCAAGATTCCTACATCTACCAAAACCTTCAGATCACCTCATGAAAAAATGAGGCATTTATGAGATTCATTGCTCTTGCAGCATTTGTTATGTAGGCCAGACAGGAAGGTCAGGAGAGATTCCCATGCCTGAACACATAAAAGACATTGAAAAAAGAACAGAACATAAATCAGGCCTGGCATTCGACACAACTACTACAGGCCATCAAGTACTTTGGCAACAAATGATTAGGATCCCTACACAATGCAATAAACATCAAGGCTTAATTTTACATCAAGTATGATCTGCTTTCAACAAAAATTTAACTGCCACGGACCTAGGATATAACACGTGTGATACTACAGAACATGATAACAACAACTAGCAATGTTCCATCACACATACAGTAACAAACTTACCATTTTTATTCTGGTTTTTCAATATATGTAACAGTTGTGAAGTTATCAAAACATCTAATAGGTGGTGTAATGAATTGTTAATAGGCTTTTGTGGTATAAAACTTTTCTGGACCAGTACCCACTTACGAAACTTGTTAGGTTTTAATTGCATATTTTTATTAAACTCTTTACATCATAATGTGGCCCCAATATCGAAAACTATCCAAAAAAAATGCTAAATGTAACTGTAAACTCTAACTTCATTTGACAGTATGATCCGCTTATGCTCCTACTGAAGCTGCCTCCAAGAAGATAATATAAAATCTCTCTGATTAATATCTGAGAGATTTTATTATTATTATTATTATTATTATTCAGGCCTCCATGGAGTCAAAAGACTCATCGTGGGAGGTCCTTCCTAAGAAACACAAAGTCTATCAAGGCTCATCGAGGGGAGGCCCCCCCCCCCCCAAGAAACAAACTCTATCATACCACTCCTTGAACTCATTGACCGTTCTCGCTCTCACCACTCTATCAGGCACTGCATTCCATGGTTCAACCACGCTCCATGCAAAGAAACCACTCCTCACCCTCTTGCTCACAGTTTCCTTTCGTAACTTCCAGGGATGGCCTCTTGTCATCACTCCTTCCCACTGTTCAACCAAGCGAAAGACTTCCCAGTGTCAACCATGTAACCACCTCTCAACAGTTTAAAAGTCTCAATCATATCACCTCTCCTTCTTCTATCCAACAAAAACTTTGCAGTCCACATTCCCTCAGCCAATCCTCATAACTATCATTGTACAGTCCTGAAACCATCTTTGTTATCCACCTTTGTACCCTTTCCACAGTTAATTTATCCCCTTCAAATCCTGGGGACCAAATCTGAGAACAATAGTCCAAGTGTGGTCTGATCAGGGTCTTATACAACAGAATGATAACTGTTTTATCTCTGCAGGTCAGTGTCCTTCTCATTATTGCAGCAATCCTCTGTGTTACCTTTGCCACCTTTGCAATATGTCCCATAATTTCAGGTTTCCATCAATCATCAATCCCAGATCTCTTGTCTCCCCTACTTCCTCCAGTATAACTCCTCCCGTAGAGTATGCAGTGTCCCATCGATGTTTCCCAAACCTCAAGACCTTACATTTTGCTGCATTAAACCGACACCCCCATTCATTTGTCCATCTATCTAGCTTATTCAAATCCTCTTGTAGGGCTGCCGCATCTGCACTATTACTAATAATCCTTCCCAGCTTTGCATCATCTGCAAACAACTGAACTTCCCCTTGCAATCCACTGACAATGTCATTGATATAAAGGTTAAACAATATAGGTCCCAGCACTGAGCTGTGTGGTACCCCACTTGTAACCCTCTGCTTCCTTGAAACTGCCCCGCAATACACAACTCTCTGATACCTATCGGACAGCCAATCCTGAATCCAGTTCACTAGTCTGACATCAAACCCATGTGCTACAACTTAAATATCAGCTTATCATGTGGCACCCTGTCAAATATCTTCGCTAAGTCTAAGAAAATGGCAGTATATGCCTTTCCCTCATCTAATGCTCTTGTAACTTTATCATAAAAGGCTAGCATATTGCTAAAACAAGAGCGCCCCTTCACAAATCCATGTTGACTCTCACAGATAACATTACCCTCATCTGTCCAATGCTGTATATGGTCCTTCACTACTTTCTCCAAGATCTTACTAACTACTGATGACACACAAACTGATCTATAATTAGACACTTCCAGTCTGCTACCGCCCTTATGCAATGGCACGATCTTACCTTCCTTCTATTCCATGGGCACCTTTCCAGTAGCCAGACTTTCGTTGAAAAGCCAGGTCAAAGGCACTGTCCGTGGTGAAATACCATCCAGTCCCACATCTTTACTGACATCCAGAGTACTCGGTATTTGAAACACACTCTCCTCCTGTACCTCTAAACCTTGAACCTGCCCTATCTCTCTCTCTAGCATTAAAACTGACTCCTCCAGGATGAAATACTCCAATAAAGTGGTCATTGAACAATTCTACTATGTCATCTGCATCAATCACTCTATTCCCATTTTTATCCCATAATATCATTCTTCCACAGTCATTTCTCCTCCTACTGGCCACATATCTAAAAAATTCCCTAGGATTTTCTTTGGATCTTAGGGCTAATCTCCTCTCATATTCCAGTTTCGTCTTCCTTACCATACTAGTCATTCTTCTGGCCTGTGTCCTATACTCATCATGCATCTTCTCTTCACTTGTCTCCTTATATCTCTTCCGCAGCCTCTTTTTCGCATGCAATTCCTGTTTAATATTGTGTCCTCTTGTTCACTCGTGGTATACAACTTACCATTGCTGCTAACAAATATTCTTTCATAATTTCCCATGCACTAATGATATCCCAGCCTTCCAATTCCTCCCTCCATGAAACTTCTCCAAGTTGACATCTAAGGCTATTATAATCACCTGCATTTTTATAATTCCTCATACCTTCCCGTCTCTTTGTGACTCCTGCATGTCTGTTCATTTTCCAAGTCAAAACCATATTGTCACTCTCTCCAACTGGTGGGTGAGATGTCATCTCAGTTATTATCAACTCTTCTGATGCTATAACCAAATCCAAAACTCTTGAACCTCTTGTTCCCTTTACATGTTGTCTAAGACATTTGTCCCTCAAGAATTCTAGAAATTCCATTCCCTTATTACATTCATCTTCCTCTCCCCAGTTTATACTACTGTAGTTAAAATCTCCCATAACAATCATTCTTCTTGCACTTGCCAAACGCAACTGTCTAAACATTTCCAGGTTCCTACTCTCGGTACTCCTGGGTCTGTAGCAACACCCCACTAAATATCCTATTTTGCCCACCTCTACCTCACACCATATGCTTTGAAAATCATTAGTGTCACTGCCTTCCAAAGTCTCCACTCTTAGAGGACATAGATCGTCACTTATCATAAGCAGTACTCCACCACCACCACGCTTTCCCTTCCTATCCTGCCAAAAAATACTGTACCCAGCAACTTCTATTCCTGTTATTATATCCTCTTCTGTCAACCACGTCTCATTGATCCCAATAATTTTTAGCCATGCTGATGTTATCTGCACCACCAATTCCTCTCCCTTATTCCAGATACTCCTGGCGTTGGTATATAGCATATAAATGCCGTTGTTTCTATACCCAGCATTATCCCCAGTAGACTCCACTGAGCTGAATGTTACCTGATGTCATCCCCCTTCTCCCAAATACTCATTCCTACAAGAGGCCACCCCTGCTACCCTCCTCCCTGAGACACACTGACTTTTTCAGAACAGCAGTCTCTCCTGATGCCTACGTCCTTCCTCATTCAAATGTGAGTGGTCTCTTGCATACAATTCCTCTCTGTCCTCAAACACACTCCAAGCATCCACATATTCCAGTCCTCTGTTATCATACATTCTAGTTATTATGTCATTCAATATTACCGCTCTTCTGCTCAGTTCGTCATTATCATACCTAGTCAACACACACACACACACTATTTTTCCTCTCTCTGTCCTCTTTCATACCACCTCAAGCAAGAATCTCATATCTCTCGCTGCCCTATTTACACCACCACTCAAGTCATTTGTTACCACCATCACAATCATCTCATCCACCCTTTCACTCTCCTAACTGCCAAAGCCACCCTTTCTATCGTTCCTCCTGGCAAACACTCCTCACGCATCCTATCTTGAACATCACAGATCATTGAGTCCCCATACATTATACCTCTTACCATTCCCTCTCTCCTATTGTTTCCATTTTCTCCTCTTCTTTCATTCCCTCTCTCCTACTGTTTTCATTTTCTCCTCTTCTAGCACTCCCATACCTCTCTCTCATTCCATCTCTCCTACTGTTTCCATTCTCTCCTCTTCTAGCACTTCCATACCTCTCTCTCTCTCCTGTTTCCATTCTCTCCTCTTCTAGCACTTCCATACCTCTCTCTCTCCTGTTTCCATTTTCTCCATTTCCATATCCAATTCCATTCTCTCCTCTTTTATCATTCACAAATTTCTCTCCTCTCCTATCATTCCCAAAACTCTCTCCCCCCCTACTCTGATTTGCCTTGCATTTATCTCTTCCATTCTTCTAATCTCATCTTTCATACTTATCATACTTCTCCCAAGACATTCCACCTCCTCTTTCAGCTCCTCTATCTCCCTCTACAGCTCAGTTACTCTAAATCGAAATTCACTCTCCCAAACAAAACCATCTAAACTTTCACTCATGCCTTCTACACTATCAACTATTATTTTCTCATTCACATTTTTTTCTTCATTCTCTTCTATCACACTACTCGTCTTCCTGTATTCATTTCCCGTTCCTGGAGCAACAAGGTCAGTTATTGAGATATCTACTGCATTTATTTTCTCCCACTGCCTGCACTTTAAACACACATGCACCCCATCCTCTCTCACAAGCCAGACATCCGATTCTCGAGATGCATACATGCCGCAAATACTGCATGCCACAAACTCCCTTATTATATTGCTTATAATAGAGTGCCCAAATGGCAGAGGACTTGGCGACACACCATTTGCGACTGCAGCTGAATCTGCCATCATTCATTATTGTCGAGGGATATGCCTAACAATATCAGTACATAATATCCTCCTTATAGTAGAGATTTTAATGCCCAAATAGAATTTAACTTACTAATCAGGAACATAAGAAATCATCTGTTTCACAAGCCAACAAATAGTAATTGTCTTGTAGTTATAAATAATGCCAATATAAAAGAGCAAAGCTTTCTAGAAAAGGTGCAGTCCTTTTATAGCCAATCCATAAATGTTTGAAATTACTGATTAAAATTTATTTTACAGAGAATAGTGACCAAAAAAAAGAAAAAAAAATACTTGAATATTCTTAAATGGAAAGATTTTCACTATACAGAGTGTTTCAAAAGGGGAGATACAACCTCTGAATGACAATAGAAGGTTAATAGCAATAGATTAACAATTTTTATTACCGTGAAAATATAATGTGACACTTGAAGTTTCAACACAGACAGTTCAAGTTCGATATGACTGCCTCCAGTAATTCTGCAGACATCCCATCTGCCTCACACAGCTGAGCATATCTGGCATAGCTTCAGCATTCAGCAAAATGGCAGTAATTCTGGAACGCAGCTCATCCAAATTGGCTGGTAGCGGTGGTACAAACACTTGATCTTTTGCAAAGCCCACAAGAAAAAAGCTAACAGTGTAAGGTCGAGGGAATGCAGTAGCCATGCTATAGGTAAACCTCTTCCAATCCATCTGCCTGGAAAATGGATGTCAAGGTACGACTTTATGTCTTTCAGGTAATGAGGAGGTGCTCTGTCTTGCTGGAAATGTAAGCATCCATCGTGGTCATCATCATCTAATTGTATTAGCTACCCTTGTAGCATGTTCAGATACTCATCACCAGTAACGGTAGACTCTGAAAAAAAGAAGGATCCATACACTTTCTTCTTGCTTATGACACAAAACGCGTTAGCCTTTGGGGTGCCGCAAACATATTTTACGATGCCATGTGGATTTTCGCTTCCCCAGATTCTGCAGTTGTGAGTTGAGTGTTTACTTACCTACTTATGTGAAAATTGCACTCATCGTTGAGAAGGATCGTATCCAAAAAAAAGTCCTCAATTTGTTCTATCCTACTGATCTTTTCTGTACAGAAATCCTGGTAAATATCTTCTTATCATTGTTCTTCATATGTTGTATGAGGATAAATTTGTGGGGCCTTAAATGTAGACAGTCATCCCATAAAACATGCCACACAGTTACATGTGAAATTCCAATCAGCATCAGCAGCACACAGCCTTCCCATTAACTTTGGATGATGCACAAAACAGCCTGTTTCCACAAAATTCTTGTGCCATGTGTAGATCATGAACGTAGTAGGAAGTTCTTTGCCGTATTGCATGCACCACTGAAAGTTGCCATTTTCAAATGGTGTGACGTATCAGGCCAGCTAGTGTTGTCATTTGGTAATGACAACATTAGGTGACCAAAAATTTGTGTTTCACTACATTATGACACTCACTCAGCTTTTGTATATCTTCTAAGTTATTCTCTGTTCTCCAACAAAGTTGTATACACTCTTTTGAAATACCCTGTATTTACAAAATTCAAATTTAGTTACCTTTGTATATTATTTTTGTTTACTACTAAACTTAATGAAGGGGATAAAAATACAGTATGGTGCAAAAAAAAAAAAAAAAATACTGAATAACTACAACTATATATGTTATGGAGTAAACAGGTGTTAAAGTTCAGTACTTTTTTTGTGTGTGTGTACCACACTGTAGTATAAGACTAAAAATATGATAAGTGAAGAACCGATAAAGATACATGTACATTTACATGTCAATTTCCAGCTTTGCTCTTTTATATTGATGTTAAAATATTTGGTGTTACATGAAGATAATTTAGAAAATCCAACTGTTGTAATAATTGATACACTTTAGTCCATTTATTTATTAGTTATAATAGCATAAATAATATTCCCTTATACCATAGGTAGGCTTTAGATTTGTGGATATCAAAATGGGTCACATGCTCCATTGGATCATATTCTGATTAATACAGAATGGATAAACTCTTTAACTGCAATATCTGTAACACAGTACACGTTGATCATGACTCCATATTAAACTACCCCTCATCATCAGATTTCTTATATGTACCTTAAAGTTGAATACAGGAATACTACATGATAAGTTTATATTATCTATTATTTGTTAGGTCTCCAATGTTATCAAATCTTATATTTCAGCCATTTTTGAAATATGATAGGTCAGTATGATATCTTCTAAGAAAAACTAGCTTGAAGAAGGATGGGATAAGGGAGATTCTAAAGAGGAAGAAAGAATGCAACACCATCAACAATTTTCATCCATATTAATCTATTATTTGTCAGTTCGTTGTTGAGAACTTGCATTTCATTCTTCTAAGGCAGTAAGTATGCATTAGTCCACCTAGATCTTGGTCCTCTTCTGGGTCTCTTTCCTGCCAGCCTGACATTTTTTTCATAACCTTTTCTTTATCATTCTGTTTAAGTGACCATATGACCACAGATTACCTCTTCTCACATTTTTGGATTTTTTTTAATGTGAATTTTTCTCAGAACTCTATGATATATGGTCCTACTCTTTGATCAGCTATTTTATTTGTAACTATTTCTTAGATGTTTTGCTATTCCTTTTTTGTTCTACATAAACTTATCCAGCTAGCTCCTCAGTACAACAGTATTGCTTATTCTGTTGTCTATTTCCTAAATCCACCTGGGAAATAAGAAACCTAAAAAGTATTATTATTATTATTATTATTACTACCACGGGCTACTCCAGGAGTCCTTAGACTCATCGAGGGAGGCCCTAAACATCATGTTCACACAGCTGTTCAACATTCTCACAGTATCTATCATACCTTGCCTTGAACTCGCTCACTGTCATAGCACCCACAACAGACTCTGGCAGCTTATTCCACTCATTTACCACTCTAAAAGTAAAGAACCCAGCTCTAACACCCCTGCTAACCACGCTCTTGCCCAGCTTCCATGGGTGTCCCCTAGTTCTCCCACCACCAGTGCTGATCTCAAAAATATCATCTGAATTAATCCTATAGAATCCTTTTAGCAATTTGAATGTCTCAATCATATCTCCCCTTTTTCGCCTATCAACTAGTTTCTGCAACCCACAAATCTTCAACCTGTTCTCATATGGTGCATTCCATAGACCTGCTATCATCTTAGTCACTCGCCTCTGGATCCTCTCAACCTCCTCCCCATCAAGAAGGAACCGAGGTGACCAAATCTGGGCACAGTAGTCGAGATGAGGTCTTATCAGGGCTCGGTACAGAGGTACAATAACTTGTTTTTCTCTGCTCGTCAAGGTATTTTTCAACAACCAAGTGAGTTGATGAGCTGATTTAGCTACTTTCGCAATGTGCCCCCTAAACTTTATCTCCCTATCCACCAACACTCCCAAGTCCCTGGCCTCATCAATCTCTTGGAGTACAGTTCCACCAATGTGGTATACTGCTGCTAATCTTTTCACTCCGAAATGCATAACCTTACATTTTGTCACATTAAATTGACATCCATTCTCCTTAGTCCAGAACTCCAATCTATCTAAGTCATCTTGCAAGACTTTGACATCTTCTGCATTCACTATCGCCCTACCCAACTTTGCATCATCAGCGAACAAATGAACTGTCCCACTTAGACCATTCCCTATATCGTTAATGAACAGATTAAACAGCAGTGGTCCAAGAACAGAACCCTGTGGCACACCACTAGTCACAGGCCGTTTTTTGGACTCTACTCCTGAATAAACTACTCTTTGATATCTCTCCATCAACCACCCAGCTATCCATCTCACCAACCCTATATCCATTCCGATATGTTGTAGTTTACGGATTAGAATTCCATGTGGTATCCTGTCAAACGCCTTTGCCAGGTCCAGCAGTATCACTGTAAACCCATTTCCCTTATCCAGTTCAGCCGTCACCATGTTATAAAACTTGAGCAAGTTACTGAGGCATGATCTACCCTTCACAAAGCCATGCTGTCCTCTGTACAGTATCTCATTTTCATCAATCCATTCCTGTATTTTTCCCTTGACTACTTTCTCCAAGACCTTGACAACGACTCCTGATATGCTGATCGGTCGGTAATTTGCAACCATAGTCTTGGATCCTCCTTTATGCAGTGGAACTATTTTCCCCTCTTTCCACGCCTTCGGGACTAAGCCAGACCTGAGACTCAGATTAAACAACATGGTCAAGGGCACTGATAATTCATTAGCCGCTTCATGCAAGACCCGTGCCGGTATACCATCCAATCCCACAGATGTATTCACATTAAGGTTCTGTAATAGACTATTCACCTCCACTTCATTCATCGCAATTCCCATATAAACTAATGGTTCCTTCATTTTTTCAACGTCACCACCTGGATGATATACTTTTGTATATCATCCAGGTTTTAGTATAATAGACTATATGATAGACTAATATGATACTAGATAGCCAGATATTTAGAAGTGCAGAAATAGAATCTGATCATTATCTCTTACAAGGAAAATTAAGAATATCCCCAAGATGGTTTAAAATTAACCAAATTAGTGCTAAGAGCCAGGAATCTTTTAGAGTTCAACTCTTGGATGATAAAAGTATCAACTACTTTTATTTGCAAAGAATAAACCAGAGCAAATAAAAGAATATGATATAGAGATAGAATGGAATAATTTAAAAAATTTATTAATAAATGCAATGACAGAATGCCTCTGAACAGAAAGTAAATCAAAGAGGAGAAAGGGAATAAGAAACTGGGATGAAAACATTGCAGCAATAAAAGTGGATAAACACAAAATCACTAGAAGCAAAAATTAATTATAAATACAAAAGAATAATAGGAAAAAAAAGAATAGAAAAACATGGGATAACTTCATAGCAAATTTGGAAAGAGATTTTACAGTTAAGAGGCCAAATACTACAAAATTCTAAGGAATGAATAAGGAAGTAAAAGAAAAAATGAAACTTGAAATAATAAAAGAGAAAACCTGGTTAGACTTTTCCAAAACTTATGGCAAGATAGTAATGAATCTAAAACTGACATAATGCTTACTACTAACTATACAGTGGAAGAAATGACATTATAAGAAATCCAACAAGCAATACAGCAAAGCAAATCAAGAAAATCCCCTGGAGAAAATGGAATAAATATAGAACTTATAAAATATGAAGGTGTCCTATTCATCAGACGACTTTTAAAATTATTTAACAATATCTGGCAGCAAGGAAAAATTCCAGAAAGTTGGAATAAGGCAATTTTTCATTCCAATATATTAAAAAGGCAATAAGCACAACTGTGAAAACTAAAGAGGAATAAGTTTTCTCAGCATTGGTTATAAGTTATATGCACGAATATTAAATTCAAAATGTAAATTAGAAGATAAACTTTATGAAGAACAAAAGATCCACACCCACTTCTTAATGCCATTCATCATCAACTTCCAAGGAAGCTCTCTTGTCCTTTCCCCACCCTCCATAAAATGAAAAATTCCATTTGTTGGTATCTTGTATAACTCTTTCAGAAGTTTATAAATCTCAATCATATCACTCCTTTTTTTCCTATTTGCAAGTGTCTGCAGTGTACAAATTTTCAGTCTGTCTTCATAATCTGTATGCAACAATCCTGATATCATTCCTAATACTCTCCTTTGTACTCTCTCCAGTGTATCAGAATTATCACAGAAACCAGACCAGACCTGTGAACAATATTATTATTATTATTATTACTATTATTACGGGCAACTCCAGGGAGTCATTGGACTCATCGAGGGAGGCCCCAAATCATATTCATCACAACTATTTGACATTCATACAGTATCTATCATACCTCGCCTTAAACTCATTCACTGTCACAGCATCCACCACAGACTCAGGGAGCGCATTCCACTCATTCACTACTCTAAAAGTAAAGAACCCAGCTCTAACACCTTTACTAACCACACTTTTGCCCAGTTTCCATGGATGTCCCCTAGTCCTCCCACAACCAGCCCTGTACTCAAAAATATCTTCTGAATTAATTTTATAGAAACCCTTCAGTAATTTGAATGTCTCAATCATATCTCCACTCCTCTGCCTATCAACCAATTTTTGCAACCCACAAATCCTCAACCTGTTCTCATACGGTTCATTCCACAGACCTACTATCATCTTGGTCACTTGCCTCTGGATCCTCTCCACCTCCTCCCCATCAAGAAGAAACCTAGGTGACCAAATCTGAGCACAGTAGTCTAGATGGGGTCTTATCAAGGCTCGATACAGAGGAACAATAACCTGCTTGTCTCTGCTTGTCATCGTATTCTTCAGCAACCAAGTGATTTGATGAGCTGTTTTGGTCACTTTTGCAATGTGTCCCCTAAATTTCAATTCCTTATCTACCAACACTCCTAAATCTCGTGCCTCATCAATTTCCTGGAGCACGGTTCCACCAATGCAGTAAACTGCCGCCAATCTTTTCACCCCAAAATGCATAACCTTACATTTTGCCACATTAAACTGACATCCATTCTCCTTAGCCCAGACCTCCAATCTATCCAAATCATCCTGCAAAATTTTGACGTCATCTGCATTCACTATTGCCCTACCCAACTTCGCATCATCCGCAAACAAATGAACTGTTCCTCTCAGATCATTTCCTATATCATTTATGAACAAATTAAACAGCAGTGGTCCAAGAACAGATCCTTGTGGCACACCACTAGTCACAGGCCGTCTTGTGGACTCTACTCCCGAGTAAACCACTCTCTGATATCTCTCCGTCAACCACCCTCCTATCCATCTCACCAACCCTATGTCCATTCCCATATGCTGCAATTTACTGATTAGAATTCCATGTGGAATCCTGTCAAAGGCCTTGGCAAGGTCCAGTAGAATCACCGTAAACTCATTACCCTTATCCAGTTCAGCCGTCACTGTGTTATAATACGTGAGCAAGTTACTGAGGCATGACCTACCCTTCACAAAACCATGCTGTCCCCGATACAGTATCCCATTTTCTTCTATCCAATCTTGTATTTTCCTCTTGACTATTTTCTCTAAGACCTTGACAATGATTCCTGATATACTAATCAGTCGGTAATTTACTACAGCAGTCTTGGAACCACCTTTATGCAGTGGAACTATTTTCCCCTCTTTCCACCCGCTCGGGACTAACCCAGACCCGAGACTCAAATTAAACAAAATTGTCAAGGGTACTGACAATTCTTTAGCTGCTTCTCGTACAACACGAGCTGGTATACCATCCAATCCCACAGATGTATTGACATTGAGGTTATGCAATAGACTACTCACCTCCACTTCATTAACCACAATTCCCGTATAATCTACTGGTTTATTCGTTTCTGCAATGTCACCACCTGGATGATATACTTTTGCAAAGTGCTCACTCAGTAACTCAACTATCTCAACTGATTCAGTTACCTCCCTACCATCGGCATTCTTTAAAATCAATCTGCCATGTACATTTTTCCTTTTACTTGCTACATATCTAAAAAACTGTTTAGGATTCTCTTTAGCCTGCATGGCCAATGTTCTTTCGTAATCCTTTTTTGCTTTTCTTACCACACTCATCACCCTTCTGGCCTGTGCTTTATACCGTTCATGTGCCTACCGGTCACCCTTCTCCTTAAATTCCCTCCATAGTTGTTTCTTTTTTTGCAACTCAAGCTTAATGGTGTTATTCATCCATTTAACCCCTACTTGATTTATTATTCGGACTCTAGGTATACAGTCAGCCATTGCTTCATGCAAGCACTTCTTAACTACCTCCCATGCACTATCAACTTCTAGTCCTTGCAGTTGTACATGCCATGGCACTGAACCAATCAAACTCCTAAGCTTGTCATACTTTCCAGCCCGATAATTCCACATATACCCTGTCTTAATTGAAAATTCTACACCTTTAGCCACCTCCCAAGTTAAGACCCTATGATCACTCTCACCGATTGGTGGCAATGTGGTCATATTTGTTACAGCCAAATCCTCAGATGTAATTACTAGGTCAAGCACTCGCTGACCCCTAGTATTTTCCATTACATGCTGTCGCAGATAGTTATCCCTTAATAACCGCATAAAATCCAGTTCCTTCCTTCCATGTGTCCTCTCCTCACTCCAATCAATGCGACCATAGTTGAAATCTCCCATAATAATCACCCTCCTTCCACCCATTTCTTCTATTTGCTTGTGCATACTGTCACCACCATCTTTTCCATCACCTGGTCTATAGCAGCACCCAATTGTATATTTAGTTCTGCTAGCCACAATCTCACACCAAATGGCCTCAAATGTGCTCTTTTCTCTATCCTGCAATTCAACTTCTATTCTCCTTGGCTGGAGCTCATCAGCTATCATCAACAATACTCCTCCCCCCATTTTATTCTCTCTGTCATTCCTGAACACACTATACCCATCACATTCAATCCCACTAGTTATATCATCTACAGTCAGCAATGTTTCACTAATACCTATAACCTGTGGTCTGGAAGTGCCAACCATGGCCAAAAACTCTTCCTTCTTGTTCCTAATACTCCTAGTATTAGTGTACATGAATTTAAGACCCCCATTAGCCCCAACCCTACCTTGATGCCTTATATTAACTATCCCACTCAGATTTGTTGTCCTTATTTGCTCTGGCATATTATATTCATTCTTACATTCGACTGCCTCCATAAGGACTGTATCTCTACTCCCCCCCCCTAACAAATCTAGTTTCCCTGAGTTTGCACATCCACTACATTCAGCAACACTTTCTCAAGTCTTCTTACACCGTAACCATTCAAATGCAAGCCATCCATCTTATATAGATCCTTTCGCCCATCAAACTCACTCCACACATCCACAAATTCCACACCACTCGTCATACATAACCCACGCATAAAGTCATTTGCAATTATAGCCCTCCTTTTAAACATTTCACTGTCATACCGTGGCAAAAGACTAATCATTCTAACTCTCTCACTCTTTTCTTTTGCTACCTCAAACAATTCATTCAGGTCTTCTATCATTTCCATTTTATCTCCTTTCAAATCATTCGTACCTGCCACAACAATCATTTCTTTCACCCTTTCCTTTTGCTCTCTAATAGACGCAGTTACGTCCTTTATGGTCGCACCAGGTTGGTACGATTTTGTCAAATCCTCTACTAACACACCTCGTACTAACGTGTCTCCATACAGCACTCTATCCTTCATTTTGTTCATGTTCACATTCATACGTCTATTTTTCCTGTCATACCTTTTATTATTGGTTGGTTCATTCAGTCTACTTTAGTTCAATTGAGGTCTTATCGAGGCCTTGTAAAGAGACAAACTGATTTTCTTATCTTTACATGTCATTCATTTCAACATTGCAATTATCCTCTGAGCTGTATTTGCAATCTTTGCTATATGGCTCTTGAGCTTCAACTTCCTCTCTACTAAAACTTCAAGAATTTCTTCAATTTCAATTTCTTCTAGCATAATCCCACTAATATAATATGACATTGGATATCTTATCACACCAAAGTGCATCACTTTGCATTTACTAACATTTAACTGACAGCCATTTTCACGTCCACAATTCCAGCCTATTAAAATCATTCTGCGAGTACTAATATTAGTCACATTCCTGATAACCCTACTACCTCAAAGGAGAGTATTAGAAATGATGTCAGGATTGTTGAATGCAGGCTATGAAGACAGATTGAAAATTTCTAGACTGCAGACACTAGCAAATAGGAAAAAAAGGGTGCATCATCAACAAATAGCTGAATGTCTCCTGCCATATCTTCCCATTGTCGTTAATTGTAAAGATTGAATAACAGTAGACCAAGGACTGATCCTTGGGTACGCCACCCTAAATCTTTCAGATTCACATCCCCCATATAGCACTTTTTGATATCTGTTAGTCAGCCATCCTTTTATCCATGCTAATATTTTATAATCCAGTCCCATATTCTCAAGTTTATGTGACGGTCTTCTATGTTGTATTCTGTGAAAAGCCTTAGAAAAATCTAAAAGTATCCTGGTGTATCCATTCCCCTTATCTAACTCAACAGCAACATTATTATAGAATATAAGCAAGTGGTTCAAACATGACCTTCCCACACTATTCATTGCAAAGTATAGATTTTCTGTCAATCCATTTGTGTATGTGAACCCTAACCAGCTTTTCCAAAATGCTCATACCTACTCCAGAGATACTGATAAGTCACTAGTTGGATCCATTGGTCTTTGCGCCACCCTTGTGCAATGGAATTACCATACATTCTTTTCACTCCTATGGAGTCTTCCCTGTTCTTGGACCCAAATATAAAGCATGGTCAATTTTTTTATTATTATTATTTATTTTAATATGTGATTCCCATCCACAAAAAGTTATTATTAAACCTATAGTACATTTATTCCATGGGTAGGCTAAGAATTTTTTTTTACTCATTTTTATCAATTTTATATATACGCTAACCACTCGGCCAGCCAGGTTGGCCGAGTGGTTAGCATATCCGCTCTCCAGCCAAAAGGCTGTGGGTTCAAATCCTGCCATGGGCATGGATGTTTGTGCTGTCTGTGGAAATACCAGTGGGGGTTGTTGGCAGTAGATGGTGTTGGTGTAGTTATGGTCAGTTGGTGGATTGAGTGGTTGAGACAGAGTTGTAGAGCAGGTGCCCTCCCTCGATGAGTCTTTGGACTCCCTGGAGGTGTGAAATAATAATAATAATAATAACATTCTTATTATTTTACATAGTCTGGAAACCCTGCTCTAGAAACCAAACAAGGAACTTTTTCAAGCCACTTCAGACCTCCAGTAAGTGGAAAAGCGGTCTCGCACTGGGTGATGAAATTCATCTCCCACCTAAAGACAATCACAAACATCCATGCCCACGTTGGGATTCGAACCTGCAACCTGTTGGTTGGAGAATGGGCACACTAACCACTTGGCCAACCATGCTTGCGGCTGGTCAGATTAACAAGATTACACATCCATTTCACTCCTACCCTATTTGTTCTTCAAACTATAGAAACACATTCCAATATTGCATCATTTAAGTATTTTTTTGAATGCTTCCCATGTACCGTCGATATCCTTCCCATTCAACAACAGATACCGTGGCACAGAAGCCAGCATATTCCTCAGTTGGTCATAATTTCTTGCTTTGTAGTTCAGCATGCAACTTTTTCTGAATTGAATATTCATAAACTTAGCCACTTCCCACTTGAGTACTGCATGATCACCGTAACCAACTGGAGGCAGAATATTATTATTATTATTAACATCTGACCTCCATGGAGTTAGAGACTCATCGTGGGAGGTACACACTATTGCACACAATGCTCATCCAACAGTGCCTTAAACTGATTCATTGTGTCTACATTCACAAACACATTCAGGCAATGCATTCCACTCGCCAACCACTCCCCATGTAAAGAACCTTTTCCTCATTCCTCTGCTCGCACCCTCTTTATACAGTTTCCAGTGATGGCCTCTTGTTCTATTCCCCTCTCCCATTCTATGAAAAATCTCTTCCATGTTAATCTGATAACAACCCCTGACTAGCTTATATGTCTCAATCTTTCCCCCCCCCCCCTCTTTCTCCTATTCACGAGGCTTTGTAACTTACATTCTCTGAATCTGTCCTCATACTCCACATTCCAAAGACCACTGACCGCCTTTGTGAATCTTCTCTGGACCCTTTCCAACATATCCTTGTCACCATGAAAACCTGGCTACCAAATCTTTGCACAATAATTCATATGAGGCCTGATCAAGGACATATACAATGCATCATAACCTCTCTATTTCTGTATGTCAGGGTCCTCCGCATCATTGCCTTATCTGATGTGATGTCTTCACAACTTGTGCAATGTGGCCCCTGAATTTCAGGTCCTTGTCCACTATCGTCTTTGTCCAGAATAGTAACATATTTAACTGAAACTCCATCTGCCACTATAATCAGATCCAATACTCTTTGACCTTGAGTTCCTTCTGTCACATGCTGCTTAAGGAACTTGTCTCGCAACAACTCTTTAAATTCACTTTTTTTCTTCTCATGAAATTTCACTGCTAACCAATCAGTGTTCAGATAATTAAAGTAATCATAATGGGGGACTTGTTTTGCACTCATCATCTTCATTTGGTAATGATTTTCTTCATCACTAGCAACTGATCCACTAGGTCTGTAATAACACCCCACTATGTATTTGATCATGTTAGACTCCACCTCACACCATATGAATTCAAACTCAACAAATCAACAATTGTATAATTGTTGATTTGACATCAGAATCACTCCTCCTTAAAACTTTCCTAAAATTTGCATCATTGGTAAACGATGATGCAATGGAATATCTCATATATTTAACATCATTAACAAATAAATACATTAGTAGAGTTAGGAACAAAAACTTGTGGCATCCCACTGATTATCTTCCTTTTTTGGGATGTTGTTCTTTCCTATACATTACTTGGTGGTGTCTTTTAGACAACAAATCTCTTATCCATCTCATTAATCTCTTATTCATCTCAACTTCTGAACTAACTTGACAATTAGCTGACATATCCTTCATGAAATACAAAAATATCACTATATTTGTCTCCTTTATTCTTCACATTTGTCACTTTTTCATAGAATGCAGACATGCTGCTAAAGTAAGACCTACCATTTAAAAACCCATCCTGACTATCAGAGAGAATTCTGTAGTTATTGATGTAGTCCTGCATTCTGCTCCTAACTGGTCTCTCCAGCTGTTCTGTAAATTGAGCTGAGCAGTCTGTAACTGAATCTGTATAAATTATATCATTCAAAAATCCCATTCAAGGGAATAATCAACTGCTTTGCCTATTTAACTCCCCAGCCTTATTAATATCTAACATACCCAACAAACAAACCTGTTTTTATTCACTTATTCTTTAATTCCTTTGTCTTCAGTTTTTAATTTCACACTCCTTTATAGAATTTACTGATGATTTGTATGTATTTATTTATTCTTTACATTCCTTCATCTTACTGTAAATCTATGATTTTAACAAAGTAAGCATCCATATATAATGTGTCGATTCACATAAAATATATTGGTGACATATGTAAGAAAATGTTATTAAAATTGGATTGGATTGGCATTAGTAACAATTTTCAAAACAAATGACTTATTTAGAAATAACTACAGGTTAAAATGAATGGTTGACAATGAGAGGCATGCTGAGTCATCCTCTGATCAATGAACTCTCACTGAAGAATTCGTGTTTTTTTTTTTGTTTGTTTGTTTTTGTTTTTACACTATTCAGCACATTTATGATTATAATTTTATGACATGCACTCCTTAACTTTTGATTTCAGCATGTAATGTAATTCTTTGTATTGTGCATGCTTTCTGTTAGCAATTCAGTTTTTAATAAAGTTTTCTTACTTATTGTCCCATGTTTTTTTTTTTAAACAACTAAACCATTAGTGGCTAGCCCCCATGTAAAATACAGAGACTTGGGTTTCTGTTTTATGTCACTAACTGCTTTAACTCTCAGTTTTAGGATTGAGAATTAATTATGACTCTGAAGAAAAGAGTATGAGAGACTACTTTTGTATATCATTTAATGTTTGCTTAGAAGTTTCCTTGTATTATCATTAATAAAATCTCTTTTCTTTTCTCCCCAGTTTTTATTTCCTTGAAGACTTGATGTCAGTTGTGGAACAGATGCTAGCTGATACCTGTCCTGGGCTAATAATTGAGAAACATGTTCTTAGTAGCCATCAGATGAGAAACCATATTCCTCAACTATTAAGCTATAGTCCTGAAGTTATGATGCAAGCTGTTCTTCTGAGCGGAACAGATGCAATTTTAAATAACATCCATACTCATGAGCAGGAACATTTTATAGATCTTGTTTGTTTTGGTGCTTCTGAGCTAGTAGATCAGCATTCCTCAGAAAATGGATATCTGATTTTAGCTTATGATATGCATGCATCATATCTCTCTCTTCTCATTCGTCAATGCCTCTGTGCCCTTTTGGATCCACCAGAACCAATGGGGAGAGACTGGTGCATGCTAGGAGTACTCTTTGGTATGATAGATAAACTGCCCAAGTTAGATCCTGGGGATAATCCTGATTTTAGTCCTACATTTTGCATTCTTAGTGAATGGTTGAAGAGTCAAAGTAGTACAATAGGCTGCTTAATATACAAGTTAAAAGAATTAGGACAGAATACTGCAGTTGATATGATTCTCCGTACATCACCCTTATTAAAGATGTCGCCTGCAGAAAGTATAGGAAAAGATTCTCTTCATACGAAACAATGAAAATTGCTGCTAAAGCTTGTGCATCTGTATCTAACTTATACCATAATGAATATAAAAAGGATTCATAATGATTTTTTTTATTTACATTTGTATAATTTAATAATTAAATGCAATTTTCATATGGTTGAAATTGAAACTAAACAGTATTAAATCTATTACATAATTAACTTTGTAATGATATGACAGTATTATATATATATATCTTAAACACACAGGAGGAAAGGGAACCCCCATTCCTCCTGTGTATTTTGGAATTTTTTATTTCAAATGTAAGTAATTTTGATTAATTTGAAATAACACCACTAATTTATAAATTCTCTCTATCAGATGAACCTATACTGGATAGGAGTTTGCATTTACTAGATACATTTGATATTCTTGACCTGTGCATATGGATATATCCAGAAATGTGTTTAAGCAAATCAGATGCTTTTAATTTAATGAATATAACCAGGACATTTTTTGGTTATGTCTTCAGTTTAGCATTCTGGTGCATTTTTCATAAAAAAAATTTTTTCTAATAATTTATTAATAAAATCCTTTACATTTTTATTAAACTAAATTTGAATATGAATGAACCTTCCTTCATGGTTACATGGCAATCAGAATTCATTATAAAACTTATAGAAAGCACTGTGTTAGAGTAAAACTTCAGTTTAATATAAATCAAAATAATTACTCGACGCTTCAACCTTCACATTAAGGCCATCATCTGGTATACATATATACAAAAAAAAAAAACAAGCTGCACTACAGTCTACATGGTTTCAAAAGTTATATTGATTTGGTCAACCGTTAAAACTATTGGCTTGACCTCTGGTGGAAAAAAAACCTTACTACATCAATGCTACAGTCCTGTTATTATTATTATCTATTTGGTTACAAAAATAAATTAAGCTAGAGAGCAACATGTTCACACAAAGTTACTCATATAAGATACATATAAATTAAAGTGAAACAGTATGGATAGTGGCCAATAAAAGTGAAATTGCTTAGAGTCCTAAAGTCAGGGTTTGTTGGAAAACTTGAATTAAGTGGGCTGAATATGTGCCATCCAAATTCTTGGGATTTTTTGCAACTTGAGATTTTTTTATGTTGTTAAGATTAGGATGGTTGATCAAAACTTCACAGGCTTGTTTAAATTTGTGTTCATACCAGGTTTTTGTATGATTTTGATGTAAAAAGAACAGGTACTTTTCCAATCAATTTGGTGTAGGGTGTTAAGAGCATGATTTGAGAAGCCTACTTCACCAAAATATGGTCACTCCGATGCTCAGTGATGTGCCACACACCAGTCCTCATCATGTAGTCCTGTTGTATGCTTTTCTGGAGGCTTCAACTCT
Organism: Typopeltis vanoorti; assembly: GCF_054136105.1. Lineage (NCBI taxonomy): Eukaryota > Metazoa > Arthropoda > Arachnida > Uropygi > Thelyphonidae > Typopeltis > Typopeltis vanoorti. The sequence continues at coordinate 30,665,915 of NC_143560.1, forward strand.
CTGAAGATCATTCACTCCACACACACACACACACACACACATACCATTCATTCATCCATCTCATCGACGGTCTACCCCTTCCTCTTTTTCCAGGAACTTTACCTTCTATTACTGTTCTGAGAAGTCTTCCATCCATCCTTTCAATGTGTCTGAAATGTTTAACTTTCTTCTGTCAGTATCCTAAAGGAGCCTTAAAGTTCTACTGGTCTTTTCTAACACCCATTCATTTGTATGCCTTTCAATATATGATATTCTGAACAGCCTTCTGTAACACCACATCTCAAAAGCAACTATCCTTTTTTTATCTGATGTCTTTAGGTTCCTAGTCTCACATCCATAAGTCGCTATTGGAAAAACAAATGCATCCAAAATCCTCAACTTTGTTCCCATGGAGATGGAGCCATCCTTCCAGATTTTAGACGAATCTCTGACTGTTGTTTTAGCCATTCCTAATCTTCTTCTGATGTCTTCTGATCAGCAATTCTTCATATTAATAATGGATCCCAGGTACTCAAACTTGCTGACTTCCTCAGTTCTTTCCCCATTAAGGTACACTTGTTTCTCAAAAGCTTCCCTGTCTATATTTGAGAACCATAATCTTTGTCTGCTAGAATCTAGAAATGGTTTATATTAAACTGAAGTTTTACTCTAACACAGTAGTTGTTTCCATAATTTTTATAATGAATATGAATAAAATATGCTTTTGTGTTTATTTCAAAACGGGTTAAATTTTTAATTTGCATAGAAAATGAGCCCCATTAACCATTTATTTTTGATTAATTTAAAATTATTATTATTATCATCATCAACTGACCTCCATGGAGTCAAAGGACTCATCAGGGGAGGTTTATACTCTTTTATGCCAAAAGATCGAGCCCTGTCTCAAACCCATTCACGGTTTCCGAACTCACCACACTTTCAGGTAATGCATTCTGCTCACTCTCTCTCCTTATACAGCTTATACTTCCATGGATGGCCCCTAGTTCTGCTTCCCTCCCTCTACTCTATGAAATATCTTTTCCACATTAATCTGATACAACCCTTCACCAAATGTCTCACTTATATTCCCTCTTCTTCTTATATTCACAAGGCTCTGTAAGTTGCATTCCCTCAATCTTTCCTCATATCTGACATTCCATAGACTCAACACTAATTTAGTAAACCTTCTCTAATACATCCTTCCCCCCCCCCCCTGAAAACTAGGAGACCTAATCTGTGCACAGTAGTCCATATGTGACTTGATCAAAGCCTTATATAGGCGAACCATAACCTCTTTGCTTTTGGATGTCAATGTCCTCCTCATTATTGTCATAATCTATTCGGATATTCTTAGTTTTAGCAATGTCACCCCTAAACTTCAAGTCTCTGTCCACCATCAATCCCAGATCTCTCATCTCCTCTGCCTCCTTCAAAATATCGTCATTAATTATATGCTCTACAGCCCAATCTTGCCTACCAAATTTCAAGACCTTGCGCTGTGCAACATTATATTGATAGCTCCAATCATTTGCCCATTCACATAGTCTATTCAGATTCTTCTGCAATGCCACAACATCTGGAATAGCCATTTCCAACTTTGCATCATT